>NC_090204.1:1311000-1966500 GCF_033026475.1 Channa argus | reverse complement strand
TGGAAGGTATATTTCTGATTTGGGATGACAGACTAGTTCGCTTTTGAGGAACAGACTAGGTTCTAGGTTATTCTGACCTCGTGACGCCATAAATGTTCTTGCTCATGTGAATGATTTACTTTAACGTGATAATATGTAATCAAAAGTGTTCTGTTTACCTTTCATTGTTAAACTATGCTCTGGCAGTGCTCTCAGGAGAAAAAGCTTTTGCGAATCACCTCCAGACAGGGTCACTCAGGTCAGCACACACACAGTATCACTTGGGAACTCTCCCAATACTGTAGGTGCATGAATAAGAATACATGCATGTTGCAGAAATTGTCCTTTGCAAAGTGTGTTTCCTTTTTTTCAGATTTCTTTTTGCTGATTTCTCATTTTGCAGAGCACGTGCATGAATACCACAAACAGGAACTGAGTAATTAGTAAACTTGGATGGGATTGGATCCTTCCATCTTTGCCCTATAACAAGAATAAAGATCTTTGTCCCTGCTGTTTGTAAATCTTTTTGATTTACAAAGTGAAATATTATAGATCCTTAGTTGGAACTTCTCAAATTTTCACTATTGTTGCTTCCTGTTGGGGTGGAGCTAATTGTTATGTGTAGCATTTGCTTTTCAATGTACAACAAAAGGACACATCTTGGACACAGTGGTGCTTTGAGCTACATGCTAATATCAACATGCTAATCTTTCAAGGTGCAATTCCTTGAAATTCCTGCAAAGTTCAAGACAGCGAAATCCACAGTGGAAGCCACTGAAACGTAATTCGTAAGTTGAATGCATCATCCATTTATCCAGAAGTAAGTGAGCGCATTATGCAGGACCTTCCCCATGTGCTCACTCTAACAATGTGCAATTTGCTCCAGTGACCCTTGAGCAGAGCTGAGTGAGCTGGATGCTTGGGATTCCTTCTGTTAATGATACCATTTTCATTGCTAACAATTGCTCAGCTCACTGTTCATGCAAACTCTGCAGCAATAACGTGTAGGCCCAAAGGGCAGATTACTTTTGCTTTAAGACTGCAGGCTCACAGCCAGGTGACTTCCAGACAGTGTGTTGTCATGAGACAAAAGCTGCAACCACTTGTTGAGACTCCCTATAACCTTTCATTGGGAGGACATGGTGTCCACCCTCGTGGCTCTTACGTCCACTCCCTCCTCCACGACTGCTCATTATGTGCAGTTTAGTGCCCACTCAGCTCTGGGGGTGCTCCAAAGTTCACAGGAAGGAGAAGAGGGAGGCGGTGGGAGGTCAGAAGGCTGTGTTGTTTTTCCCAGCCCTCCCCTTATTCTGTCTCCCGTTGTATTTTGTTCATCATGATAAGCAGAGAGGTGGCAGCCTCTCTATCAACTACCACCACCTTCCCTCAGTGCTGGGCGTGTGCTGATTACATCAAGTTGTTTAAACTGATCCCATTGTGCATAATATGAATAGATTTAAAGAAGGAATGTATTGCTCCTTTTGGTGTAGTTGGTTTTCTCCTTTGTTCAACAACTTAAATTCGTTGATCCAAAAACTAAATATGCGTCAGTTTATATTTTTCAGGTTCTACAGGTCTAGCAATTGACAATGTCTGGGTATCTAAAATTGCATGACTTTCTTAAATTGGAAAATTCAAGAATACACTTTTTGATCCCCCTGCAATTTCAACTCACTTTAAAGTGCATGAATGAAGAACACCCCGCAAAGATGAGCGCTGAGGACCGCGTTCTGTGCTCGCATGAGACAAAGATTGCGGGTATACAAATGGTTCACAAAGCATCCTTAACTTACCATCACCACACTATTATTCACCACACATGGTTTATTGCGACTTGTAATCGAGGGTATGTTTGTCAAAAAGTTACAAATTATACTTCTGTTGTTAATACCAGGGTCTTTTTCCTGCACTTATTTGCTAAATTGAATCTCTCTCACCAACCGGACTGGCGTCATTCAACATGCTGAATTGGCCGAAAAGCCACTGATGGAGGTCCATCTTAGTGTCAACAGCGTGGGACACACCACATAAACTAGGCAGACAGATGGTGATCAAAGGCCTAATCTTGGCCGACGGCCGGTTTGTGGTGTCACGGGAGCTGAATGCTCTTGTGACAAAAAAATACGTTTTCTATGGTGTGCTACAAATAAACATAAACTTTTTTAGACTGTGAACTTAATTTAAAAAAGGACATTGTAAACTATAACTGTTAACAAGTTCATTTTTATCTGTGTGAATGGAACGCCTCTGTAGCTCTAGTGCAGTGAGAACTTACTCAAAAAAAAAAGAAAAATAACGTTATTTTTCATCAACACATGACCCTGGCAGTAGCCAGCTGTCTGTAGCACGCTGAATAAACCTTCCCTGGAAACAGAACCAGCTATGAAAAGAACACAAAGAGGCCATACCATGCATGTAAAATGATGACTGTGGGTGCGTGTGGGTGTCTTCTATATTTAAGCATGAGAGTGTGGAAGTGGGGAAAAGGTGAGAGAGCACTGTTTTAATAACCTTGGAGGAATGGCATGAAAACGTCAGCATTATGTGCAACGGTAAAACAGGGAAGGAAGAGCTGACGATGTTTATCCTTTATCAACGGACCGTGCGAAAAGAACGTGTTGACTTCTTTGGATTGACAAGTCATTTGGGTTCACCATGCTCTTCACATTACACTGTTTACATCCCCCTATTACTTGTCGCGAAGCTTGATGTGAAGGAAGCAGTACATGGTGAGCTGATGAGCATGTTTTGCAGCTGAAGGTGGAATGAGAGGAATTTTCTGCAGACTGTTTTACATTACGCATAGTTAGGTGTAAAAAGGACTGGTTTTCATTCACAGAGTTTCCCCTGTTTAAGCAAATTGCACCAAATTCAGTTATTTTCATGAATGGCAGGGTCATTTGGATGAAGTGTAAATTCTAGATTATTGTTCCAATGAGAGCTGTGACTTGGTTAAGCAGCAGGCTAAAGGTAGTGTGAGCATGAGCTGTGGGTTAGTGAATTCCTATCCGGTGAGCAGAGCATTGGTTTCTGTCTAGACAAAGCTCAGTTGTAGATGAGACCCATGCAGATCCAGTACTGCCCCGGGCTTCAGGAAGTATTGGTGGGAGTGGGCTTTTTTTCTTTTTTTTTTGTGCTGCTCACTTTTTCCTCTTTGGGGGATTTCAACAAATGCAGTCAACTGGTGTTGTTGTTTGCAGTGGGAGTTTTTCTCCCATGATTGGGTGGAGACAGCTTGGTGCATTTGTGCAGAGATATCAATGGCGTAAAAATCTTGGTGCTTTCATGTCTTCCACTCAGCAGGAAATAGCAGACTGGCCCACCATGCACACATTTACAGACACACAGATTCAGACATTCACTGGTGTATATGTGACTTTTTACCTCCTGGTACGAAAATAACCAACCCGATTCTCAAGCTCCCCTCTCGTGGGGCCACTCTTTGTGCCTCTGTTTTCTATGTGTAAGCAAGACAAGACAAAGACAGTTGGTGTTATGGCTCACACAGCATCGGATCAGGGAGCAGACACAGCTGACTAAGGGTTCATTAACTGTTACGCTCAGCCGTGACCTGAGGGCTTTTTCTTGGAGCCATGTATATCGTTCCATCAGTGCTAAAACAGTTAACTTGTGTTTGTAGGATTTGCAGTGATGACAGCAGCGTTAATAGGTGTTTCCAATATCTAATTAAAGATAATGCAAACTGGAAAAAGACAAATATACTCCTGTCCTAAATTGTAGTTCTTCCAAGGAAGTTTTGCAAACTTTCCAAACCCTTTTAAGTCCATTATTAGCATCAGTATTAAAGAGGAATTTACACACACATTTACATATTTTATAATGGATATTGCTGAGTTAATGGAATAGAAAGTCACTTTACTATGAGATGGTAGTATTAAAATCTATCTTTTGTTTAATGTTCTTTAATTTCTTTGTCCCTCCAGGATTTGGCGGTTGTGTTTTGTCATCGTTGCAGCCTAAAATGCCTGCTTTTTAACAGGTTCTCTAATTAATTGTCATGTACACATCGGTCACAGATATACAAGCCAGAAATGCTATGGGAGAAATCAGTAGTAGTTAGTAAAACTGCGTTACTTTTATTGCTATATTTATTTCCTTTCTGCCACAAGTGGTGTTGCAAAATAATAGCACTGAAATACCTGTGGCTGATCTTCCAACAGCAAACATAAAGACTACAGCTGACTCCGTGACGTCAGTGCTCTGAGCTATTGTATATGTAAATGTCAACATGATGCCTATTTCATTTAGAAAGTGTAAAATATGACTATACTTTAGAATTTGTACTTGTACCAACAAATGTTTGTTAGGAGGAAGTTGGTGTTGCTATTCAACACCCATTATCTTGTATGAAGTGCCATGTTATTGTAATACATCAATTTGAATGCATTTGTTCAGATGTGTTAGGACTGATTGAATCCCATTGCAATTCATTGAAACCCAAAGCTGTCACGACCAAACATTTTGGAAGATGACAAAAATAATTTAAAGAAGCAATAAGAGCTGCTTCTAAATATATTTGTGTTAGACTTAGTTCAAAGTCAGTGTTGACTGCAACATGTTTGCATGATAACCTCCACCAGCATTCATCTCCATGACATCATGTCTGCGTTAATAGAGGCAGCTGGTGACACACTGTGGTGCATCTGGCCTCCCGGATTTAACTCTAGACCTGGTCGAGCAGGGTCTTGGTGTCAGTCATTCACTTCTTTGCGTGTATGTAACATCGAGGCAATATCTCCCAAAGCCAAATCTACAGTTTTTTTGGGGAAACTATCAAAGCATCACAGCAGGGAGGACACTCAGTGAGCATGCATGATGATATAGTATGTAACAAAAAAAAAAAGCAGCACCTGGTTTGGAGCCTTTATAGCTGCTTGGCTTCCAAGTGCATGAAAGAAAAGTTGCTAAAACTTCAAAGAGAACTCTAATCCATGGATGTTATTCACTGTAGGGTGTGTGTGAAAAGGCCATAGATGATCTTTTTACTCTGGGAATCAGAACCACATTAGTCAAAGCTTTGAACTTATTAATGACTATGACTTTCTGCAGACACACACAAACACGCAAAGGAACCTGTTTTCCTGCATGTGGGGCCCAGGTGGAAAGAGACAAAAGGATGACAGAAACTACAGTGAGAATCTGCTGTCCTATAGCTGAACTCACTGTTGGCAAAGGTGTTGCATGCCTCTGCAGAGCTGGTGGAGGGGTGTACATTGGTTTGTGGAGCCTTAAGTGCCTGTGATTCAGTGGCTTGGAACCCTCATCTCCTGTTTCAGTCGCCAGTGCAAACACCTACATGTTTCTTTTCATGCTGGCTGACTTCACGCAGCAAGTCTTCAAAGCTTTTTGGACCTCACGCATGACACCTTTAAAGATGTTCCATCATCAAGGCTTGTAATAGATGATGTTCTTCCACAGATCGGAATGTTATAGCATTAATCATGCAGTTTGTCTCATCAAAACTCAGAAGAGATGCATTCGTGTCTCTTTGGGAGGGCTTCAGCTCTTTCCTCTGCATGCCTGACTGGACAGTCTGGCTCCCAGATAGCATCAGGCTGTCTGAGATTACATTCATGAGGGTGCAGTTAAACTTGTAAAAGCTCTAGAGTCCTGTCCTGGTGCCTCCATTCTGCATAATGCCAACATAGCAGCTGTGAATGTGGCCCAATACGGACATAAATCTGTGCCTAAGCCTCAGAGCTTATTGTAGAGGCACAGATCCTGGCCCAGGAGTGGCCTTTGAGGCATGCCACTGTTGTTGCCAGGCAGTTTAGAATGTAATGGACACAAAATGGAGCTGCTCAGGGTATCGCAGAGCAGCAGTTTTGGAAGTGGACAGGTGATAATGAATCATTTAAGCTGCAGCAATACTGTTTATCAGACCCGTAACAGCATCTGTAATCTATTGATGCAATGCACCTTACTGTGTTTGCATTGTCCTTTATTATCCCCTTGCGTACAGCAAAAAACAAATGGGCAAAAACATTAAAGCTTCAAGGGCTGAGCCAAAACAACAGGCATACAGCCTCCAAAGCTCCCAGGATGTTAAGAGGCAGTGTCTGCACAGCAGAACAAAGCAAACACATGCACTAGGAAGCTGGGCTCATGCTGGACTTGAGCATGAGTAGACAACTTAGCAATGAGTGAAGTCAAGGGGAGAGGAAAAGCTGAAAACAAGGTGCATTGAGGAGGTGCATGGTCAGGAGAGATGGCTAAATAGACAAAGGTAGTCAGGGCAGATGGGGGGAAGTGCAGAATCCTAAAAAACGTAGAGGACAAAGGGAGATCATGAGGTGGCAGTCACATTTGTTTTTCTGGAGCACACTGAGGTGCTGGGCTCCGCTGCTTGTTGGCGGATAAGGTGTATTGCCAGGTATAGGGCGTTACACACTTTTACCCATGTCCTCATGCAATGGCAAGGGCTTGGACAAATGAGATACAGAGGCAGCAAAGAGATTTCTTTAGTTCCTAATAGATGCACTAGGTTCTCCCTGAGGACAGGCTAACTGATGCCCCCCAGCATTTCACAGAGTTCACTCCAGCGTCAGGCAGCAAACTGGGGCCCTCTGTCCAAGGCGATGTCTGTGGGAAGTCAATGAATGCGAAATACATGATTGAGCATAATTTTAGCAGTCTGTTTGGCAAAGAGGAGCTTAGGAAAAGGCGCAAAGTGGGCCATTTTAGAAAGCCGATGCAGTACTCAAGATGACAGTATTCCGTTCCAATGGCCGTCATATTAACCTGAAGAAGGTGGAGCATCCCTGTAGCTTTGTGTGAGATCTGGTTCTGAGCCCACACAGGACATGCTGGAGCAAACTCCTGTACATCTTTAGGCAAAGTTGTTGGCCAACAGAAAATGTATTAGCATAGCCTGGGTGCAACCTGCTCCTGGGATGCAAGCAAGTTTTTAAAAGTGGCCCAAATGGAAAAAATATTAAATTTGACACTGAATAAAAGTGAGCATGTTTTCCTAATAAATGCCTCAATGATTCAAATGCTAAACATAATAGTTGGGCTGATATTATGCTGTTTAATTAATTAGTGATAAGTAGACAAAAATAATTAACTTTCTCAGGCGATGAGAACTAAGAAGATACTATACTTTGCAGGCGCATTAGTTAAATTATGAGTTATTGACTTGTTTCATGTGTAAAGAGTTTGTCAGATCTAATGCATTATGTTTGATCAGAGCATTGCATCAACAGCAATATTTCATGCAAGTGTCTGCATACATTTGATATGTTCTAATACTTATTATACCCACATTGTGGAATTACACCAAAGGGAGGGATACAGAAACTGGATGAGTATTACGCCACTGTGCACCACACACACTGTGTGAATTTAACTGGGTGATTTTAACTCTGCAGATCTAAGCAGTGTGTAGAGTTACACACTAGAGGGTAAATTTTGCTGCTATAAACTCTGCAGGACCTCTGTGTTGGCACTGTGGGAGCAGCCCACCTGTGCAAAGCCCCACAGCCACATCAAAGAAATCTGTACTCGCCAAGACTTCAAATATATTTCTCATTATTGCTTTCAGTGTGCCACATGTTTACATTTACCACACATCAGTACACATGTTGGATGCAGCAGGCCAAGTCACAGTTAAACACACTGCAGACATTCTTTTGGCTTGGAGGATTTTTTTTTTTGGTCTCAGTCCAGATACAGTACAAAGATTAACACACCTGACAGTGACAAATTTCCCTACTTGTTTGTCTAGAGACATTTGACTTTTAGTTCATGTATTTGTTTGACTGAGGCCTTAATGAAAAAAAGATTTAAAGTCTATAATTGAAAATATCGTTTTAGTTTTAAGCTTTTAATACATCTGTAGATTTAGCTTATAACTGATTTTCTGTATCAAGTTAAAGTGTTCACTGTTGGTCACATACTAATGGTCAATACTAATAGTTTCCATGGATGAAATATACAAGCTAAATTAATATTGTGCCTAAGATTTGAGTAACAGCTCTAAATGACACTAATGGTCTGGTTCAGATCACATTAGGTTTTTAGTTTTTAAATGTGCCTAATGAGTTATATTGTTAATGTGAGTTAGTGAGCTTTATGCTGCTTGTGGACAGATTTTCTAATCTTTGGACGAGCCAGGTTTGCTGATATAAACATTTCCCAAATATTGATCTATTCCTTAGAAAGCAAAGGCCAATTTTAAAGCGGGTGTTTAAATCAGCCAAATTTTTTTCCATAAAGAATGGAAGTCCAATAGAAGTGTCACATTGATGTACTGTATTAGATTGTTACCTTCCCCCTGACCCAGCAGGATTGCTGCAAAGCTGCCCACCACCCGGTCAGAGACACAACGAGAGACACAATTTCCCAATGAGATCAATAAAGTTGTTGAATCTTGAATCTTGAATTATTTGACATCCGGCACATTAGAGGCTTGAGACCCCACTGCATGAGACAGCTACTTGAGAGGAGCTGCACAGCAGAGGCTGTGTGTGACCACACTGAGGGATGGGGTGGGGTTTAAACCAACCCTGATGCAAGTGTGTGCTCTGAACTCGTTCACCTCTGCCGGACAGACTACTGCAGAGCATATGCCACATGTGGCACCTCTGGTCGTTACAATCCCTCATTCCCCCAACTTCTGATAGACCAACTGTGGCTAGATATGATGCAGTGCCCACGATAAAATAATGTTTCAGTTTTGTGAGATGGACATGAATTACATGAATCCATCACAAGACAGACAAAAAGCTAAAAGCTGAAACTTTTTTAATTTCACTTTTTTAGATTAAGCATCTAAAGTGCATGTTACCATGACCTTGCACCTTTGTTACTATATGTTGGAAACAAGTCTGTATCAGCAAGTCTGAAGTACAACCAGGGACGTAACAATTGCGCAGCAAAACATAAACCATGTTTGCATGTGTTATAACGTATCTTCCAAACTAGCAAAGCTCTATAGTAGTCACTGGCTTCACTCAGCCGCCCTGCAGATGTTGGGGGGTGAACACCAGCCCTTTTCCTGTGTCCACTCACGCCCGGCTGGTGCAGCTGAGGGTTCAAAAATTGCAGCTTTGCTGATAAGAGAGAACAGAGTCACGATGTGCAGCTTGCACAAAGCAAACTACAAACACTGATAAACACTGTTTCTACTCGTCTGAAAGTAAATTAAAGCACAATATGCGATTGCTTGTAATAGGAAAGTTACTTTTTAGCTATATTGTGTTACCTCAGTTACCAGGCTATCAGTGTAGCTTCTATTTTTAAAAGCCTCCACCACATATTTAATCATTTATACTTTAGAGGGTAACTGGCTATACTGCTTCCTGTGGAGGAAGTGGGAGAGAGTGGGAGGAGGGATTAGAGGGATGTATGGGTTTGTCTTCCTTTTGTAGTTGGTTGTGTTGTTGTCCATGTTTCATCTCCCTTCCGTGTCAGTGTCCCCCTCCTCCATAATATCCTGCACCGAAGTAAAGAGCAAACATTTACCACACCACATGTCAGAGAGTATTTTTGTCAGTCTCAGCCAGTTTCTGGGGTGTTTTCTTTATTTGTCTAAGAACAAGAGCTGGAAAACATCAGTGCAACAATTGTTGGGTACACAGAGAAATTTCATTATTGCTAAACAGCACATGTACTTTACTGAAAACCTAAATACACTGTGTTCTGTGCAAACATTAGTTCTGTGCAAACGGTTCCGCTTTTCTCATTCAAGAAATAATGCTTGTGCAGAAAACAATAAAGGAGCATCAGATTCAGTCAAATGCTGCTTCCCCTTTCAGAATATTCGCCGCAGTTGGCCAGAGTGAAAGGTAGAAAATTGCAAAGACTTGTGTGGAGCCTCTCCTTCACGTAGTTCAGCTATGACGTAATTAGATGGTAAAAGCAAACCATTGTATCCTGGAAGTGGGACTTGTGCAACAGGAGTCCGTTAGGTTAGGCCATAACTTTTACGCACACAGATTCAATTCCAGATAAAGGCAACTGTCCTTTCTGAGAAGTTGCACAGCTGTTGATATTGAATATTTAATCATCAACTTCTTCTTCTTCTCATTGTGCAAATTTGCATTTACAGAGAACAAAGAGAGGCAACTAAAGGTTTTTTTTAATTACTGGAAGTCCATTTTATTAGCAGTGGAGCATGGCCACACGCAATGTCGCTCTGCACACTGCTCTTTGTTTAAAACTAAATAAATATTCGACACATTCTGAACAAACATTTGTTGTGTCCAAAGGATAAATCCTATAGCCTGGTTTTCCTTTAGGGTCACCAGCAGGTCAAGGTTTCCACTTGTGAAATTTCACAGGGTGTGAAAGTCTTCCAATTTATTGTTTTGGTTCAGTCCCAAGTTGCTCATCATTAGTCTTGTTTCCAGCTGTTGCAGACAGGCAGCTCTTTCCAGTGTCAATGGTCAGAGAACCCCCCCTGTACATTACCTGCCCAGCAGGAAACACAAGGCATACAAAGTTACTAACTACAGTAGCTGGAGAAGCAGATACCCTCATAAATTTGTGAAGACCAAAACTCAGCTGAAAGAAAAGTTGGTCTTCAACTTATTGGGTCAGCAAAAACATGACCCCTATTTAATGCTAATGATGCTCTGTGTCAGCTGGAACATGGCTTTTCCTTGCCAAGACCAAAATAGCAATAGCTTCTGTCAGGGATTACTACTCCTCCTCCTCCTACTACTACTACTAGTACTACTACCACTACTAATTTTTTTTGCAATTTCTTGCAATTTTGCAATTTCTCCCATCTTCCCTCCAATGTGTATTTGCCTCTATTAAAAATGTATTGCATGCTAAATAACAACAACACAACAAAAATAGGGAATAATAATAAGTAATAGTATAATCATCAGTGTTCAGTTATTTAATTCTTTTTTTGGCAATTTCCCTCATCATTCCCACAAGGAAACCGCTGCCCCCAATTTGAAAACCTGGGAGCTAGATGATTAAGCAAATCCTTGCTGACATGTTATCCACATAAACATAAAGTGATAATATATTATGTTTATTAGCTTTTTCTGCTAACAAATGACCAACAAAACCAAAGTGTTCTGCTTGAAACGGAAGTTGTTGGATACTAAATATGTTCACATTATTGTATGTGAGTACCTGAGGCTTGACCTCCTCTAAGTGTTCACACAGGAAAAACTAGATACTCAGCCTCCTACTTCATGCATTGATCTCTGCCTTTCACGAAACAGGTTACTTGTACAATTTCGCAACCTCTATTTATAGATTGTCACAAAATTTGGTACAGACATTCTACTGTCCTCACATTATCCCAGTGCATTTGGTGATTACCTCACTCTTACCCTCGGGCCACTGTGGGCAACTTAAATATGCTACTTCCTTTATTGATCTTACAGAAGCATTTGATATATTCTGTAGGTTTTAGATGTCATCACACTGCTAACCCTACAGGGACATTGCTGTTGTGGGGTGCCGCTGGGAACGTTACCATTTAGAACTTTAATATCAATCAACTAAATTGTACTAAGTTGGTTGCTGATTTTGAATAAAGGCAGTAATAACCTCAGCAGTATTTTGAGCAGCAGCATGACCGTTGTTTGATCTTTCAGGAACAGCTTGTTGACAGGACGCATTTTTAAAGGGTTTATTGCACCGTGTGTTGATTCTGTTTATGCCAAATACCACGTGTATCGTCAGTGTATTTTTTTCTTACAGGTTTCAACACAGTTATCCGACAATTGCAATGTCATCTAAAATGCAGAGCTCCAGTAGCATAGCTCAGGCCAGGCGGACAGTGCAGCAGCTGAGGATAGAAGCCAGCATCGAGAGGATAAAGGTGCATTTATAGTCACTGTCATTTGCTCTGAATAGCAATAATTCTTCTACTTATATGTGAAAGTAGATCAGTGTGTTGCCTGATTTTTTATTTTTTTTTGCAGGTGTCCAAAGCATCATCAGACCTAATGCGCTACTGCGGAGAGCACGCCAAGAATGATCCACTGCTTATGGGCATCCCTGCATCAGAAAACCCTTTCAAAGACAAAAAACCTTGCACTGTTTTGTAGGAGGGCCCCTGAACTCCTGTCGCTTTTTATTTGGATTCTTTTGTGAAAAAAGCTGATAGTAATACTGTTCACAACTTGCCTTGAGACCAGTTAATCCCCTTGCTTTTTCCCATGCCTGCTGCGGTTTGATAAGGAGAGATTCTTCTCAGCCTTTTGTCATACAGTGGTTGCACCAAAGAACAGGCAGACATCTGAGAGTGTGGCCTCAGATTTAACTTGTAGCCCCAACAATAGTGGTTAAGAGTTTGCATGATGGGTCAGCAGCAACTTTTGTTTCCCTGTGCTGTTATCTGGCGAAATCTAGAAGGTCACAAACCTTAGCCTGAAAGAAGCTGTATCACTGACGGTGAGTTCCTGACTCTCTAATTATCAAAGCATATATAAACAAGCCGGTTGAACACGGTTGAACATGTAATCATGAGCTTTCACCTTTTTCTTTCATCAGGTTCGTTTCAGGAAACAGTTGTTTTAGTTTGTACGGTACTGATAAGGACCATCTGAGACCATGATTTCCTGTAGCTGGACAAGTAAACTGTGCTGTCCATGACAGGCAGTCAAAGGTCCAAATGCAGAGCCAAACTGTAACTTACAGAAATTCTGAAGTAATTGTCTGACTGTTTATTAATCATTAATAATCCATTAAACTGTTCCCAAAGCTGTCTTACCACAGACAGAGCAACCACATTATGTACTGTACATGTACAACTGAATGTACCGATATGGCAGGTTTTCATTATTCCCTAAACCTAGAAATAAATGTTTAGCCATTAATCCGAAGAAAAATGTTCACAACCACTTTATGCCATCTAACCATATCTGCATATTCACCTATGTATTATACTTCTGCCCTCTGAGCATCCAACTGCCAGCAGTTTCTTCGTGTTGAGCTGAGGCGTTTTACAGATTCAGGAAAAGGCGTAAACATCAGATGACTGTTATATTCCTAAATTTGGAAACATTACACGTTTACAGCTGCTCTAAAACGTTCTTTGATTTAACTGTGAGCATGTTTGGCGTACAGCTGCAAATTTCTGTCATTTGTGTCTTGGTGAAAAACATAAGCAACTATTTTGGCAATTTTACCAGCCAGGGCCTTAATAACAAAGTAATCCTCCGTCAACCTACTAAAATTGACTACCTTTATGTCACGCAAGTGCTGTTGTCCCGCCCATACTGTGAATAATAAAGACCCTTTAGGTGAAGTATCTTATATCTTATATCTCTGTGTACGATATCATCATTAAAAATGTTCAGCAATGAACTGCATTAAGAGATCTGTCAAATGTTTATAATAATTGTTGCGCAGTATGTACACTATGTGCATGTACCACTGCATGTGCTTGCTTGTAAGTGTTTAATGTACTTTACATCCAGTCAAACCTTAACTTTGAATTTTGGAACTGCAACTGAATTCAAACTAAACGTGGATTTGGTTAAAGATGTTCGGGTTAATGATGGTTGATGTTTGATACTGGATATCAGTTTGTTTGTTTTTTACAATCTCTGCTAATGCAGGTCTCTTGTGCCTTTACTTGTTATTCAGTGTTCTTTTTTAGCTAATGTAAGATTTAGAAACACCTTAAAGTCTGGCAGTCTTCGTTTCCTAAAAAGTAAATCTGATGTCTTCAAATTGTTTTTTTTTTTTGACTTGTAAAGTAGCATCTTAAAAAGCATGTCCAGCGTAATCTGTACTGCATGTGACTAAAAGCTGCATCAATTACTTTTCATATTAACCAGGTCGCTTGTGGTCATGAAGCCACATGGTTCAAGTGTCAATGCTCAGATTAATCCCCTAAACATTACCTACCAATGAACAAATGCCGGGCTTTGTACCTACAGTAGTTGGAGGAGCAGATACCTCAAAAATATATGAAGACCAAAACCCAGCTGAGAGACAAGTGAAAATTGGACTTGGGCAGAAATATAACCCTAAATTAATGCTAATGTTGCTCTATGTCGGCTTGAACACAAGTTCCCAAACTTTTCCCTGCCAAGCTCCCAGGTAGCATTAGCCTCACTGTCACAAAATATTCTGCAAACCAATTGACAATACTACAGCAAATGAAAAATACCACATAATAATAATAATAATCAGCATCAGCATCATCACCATAGCATTAAAGTGATGTTATTTTTTATTATCTTTTTTTTTATTTCACTTTTTGCAATTTTCCTCATCTTCCCTCCAATATGTTGAGGTCCCCAGCTCCTCCTGGAGACTCCCCAAGGAAGCAGCAGCCCCCACACTGAAAACCAGGCAGCTATTCGATTAGGCAGTTCTGTGTTTAGATCTTATCTATATGAACAGGAAGTGATAATATATTGTGTATTTAGCTTGTTCTGCTACCAAATGGCCAAAAAAAAAAAAAAAAAAAAAATATCAAAGTGTGCTGCTTTAAACTGAAGCTGTTGGATACCAATTGTGTTCAGATTATTGTGTGTGAGTCCCTGAGGCTTGACTTCCTGTTAGTGTTCACACAGGAAAAACTAGATACTCAGCCTCCCACTCTTATTTTTTTTTCTCTCTGGATGGGAAAACTTACCTCTTGGATCATGATTTGACATGGAGAAAAAGGGAGAATTCTACCACTGGCAGAGGGGACACTGAAGATCCAAACAAACACTCTTTTAGATAATGCAGTCTGTGCTTTGACCTTTGTAGTCAGAACTAATTAGATATAACCTGCACTAATTTGTGCATGAACTAGAACTGTTGTGCACTGCATGTCATATGTGTGTCCGAATTACAGGCTGCCATGTTCTAACGCGTGGCCAAGTGTCTCTAGTGTCAGGTCAGGGGCACATAGACATCGGTTGGCTCTAATTTCTTAGTGAAGATGTTTCTGTGGCTCTGAGCCACGTCCTGCTTATTATACAAAAAGCCCTGCCCCTCTATGTCTCCTCAGGTGTGATGTTACAAACACAATCAGGTCAGGCCATATTTGTTAACCCACATAGATGTAACTCTGACGCGAGTCAGATGATTGATATGGCTGCCTTTGCAGCAACGCTGTTTCCAGGGATTGTGTTCACTGTCAGTGCTGTAGAGATGCTCCAGGATAAGCCATTAATCCAGTATCTACAGTATCTCACCTACTTTTTGTTGCCCATCCCCGTGTGGGAGAAAGGCTTCGATCAGAAGATGGAAATAGTGTTTCTGTCTTTAAATGATTAAATTGTTTCTTAATGACTCTCACCCAGCGCTGGCATTGTCTGGTGTGCAAAAGAAAAAGATCCTTGTTTGGCTGTTCTGTGTGTCACATGTAGAAGCACAATGTGCACCAAAAAAAAAAAAAAATCAGTGCTACTGATTGGTAACTTCCACAAAAGCAAAGGAGCATCGCAACTCCTCCTGCAGTGCTCTGCCATAGACAGTGGGGACTGTAGGGACTCTTCAAATCAGTTTGGAGATCTGCATGTTTGTGCGCTTTCATTTTATTGTCAGACTACACCCTTTAACTTCAGTCAGCTTAGCATGAGCGCAAATCCTCCAGTCGCACGCCACATTCCTTTCCAGTCTTCCTGTCAGTCCTGCATTTTTGACCTATTTTTTTTTCCCCCTCCCAATTTACCATCCACTTACCAGAGATTGCTTGTTGTCTTATAGCCCTGGCTGCAGCCTGACACTTTGGCGGCAGGTCAGCCTCTCCGCATAAGCTGCATGATAATTACTAGTTCTACTATTGTCAGTTTGTCAACGGTCGGGGGGGGGAAACGCCTCTATTCATGAGGCTATTTTTAGCCGTGAAGCCAAAGTACTGTACAGCTCTAGCAATGGAGTTGAATAACCCTGACTCATGCATCTATTGTCCTGTGACCCTCTGTGAGCCTCTCCATTATGCACAAACACCATTAAGTTCTGGTTGTCTCTGTTTGCAGCCTGAAAGGCCTCTTCAACGTAGACTTTTCTCTTCTTGCCTCTCTGCTATATTTAACCTGCTCAGCAGTAAGTTTAGCATTGATTGCGTAGATGCAGAGGGCTTGTAAATTCTCCTCCTCTCGATGTAACAAGATCTTCCCAGCTAATGCTGTTACTGTTGGAGATAACATTTTGACTCTACCACCTTTTGAACGCAGCAAAAACTTTTTAAGAGACTGTTGAAAATAAAATAATATGATCTTGCACTTGACGCATGACGTGCAAGTTGCAGAATAGGTTAGAAATGTGTTGAGTAAATCTTTTAACCTGCCCAGTCGCATGCCAGCAAAAAAAATCTTAACTCTGTGGGGCAACATGTTAAGCTTGATTTGAGTCTTTTGTGGGCATGCAAGGCAGTACATCTGTTTTACCGAAGACACTGCGTTATTCCTACCAACATGCTCAACCTGTAATACCAGGAAATCAGAGACAAAACCATCCTGTGAACTGCAGGTTGTTTATTGCATTCAATGTAACAAATTCCATGAACTATGCACAATAAATATAATATCCATTAAATTACCAACACATAAAAGACACCAGTTAGTGGAAACATTTTAACATTGCATTGCCCTTAAAATATTACACAATACACTATGGAAACTCTCTTTTGGAGTTAACAAAGTGACCAGTCTTAAATACTATTAAATAAATGTGCTGTTAAGGAAATTTGGTCAAAATTATAATATAGAATTCTTCCAACTTAGAGCTCTGTCGGGCCCACTCCAGCGCGGTCCAGTTCTTGGAGTCATGACAACCGATGCCCTCTGTCTGCACCTCACGGCTCCTGCTTCCCACCACGTGTGCTTGACTGCTCACATGATTCAGTTTCCTGTAAAGACTTCTTTCTTGGTAGAGAAAGGCGCAGTCACATATTGGAAATCCTGGAACCAAGACTGCTGAGTCACTCTTCCTGGCCCACAAGTTCACCCTGACCTGGTAAATTTGTTGGAACGTCTCTCTCCCTTCCGTGTGTTCTTTTTTTCTGCCCCCTCCCGTTTTTCTCTGTCTGTCTCGAGGGTGCTTTCCAAAGCAGTCCAACACAGACATTAACACAGGCCTTGTGAAGTTACTTTTCCCCAAATGTACACAATACATTAATATTCCAGCAAGTTTCATCGGTCGGGCAGGTTGATAACAGGCACCCATTGATCCAAACAGCGACTGTCTCTGCAGAACCTGTTAACTTTGCTCAGTGCAGGGTCCTTCCACAGTGAGGACTGAGGGTTCTGCAAAAGAAGGGACAAAGCAGTTACCATGTGCCTATTGATGAATATGCAAACAGATAGCAAAACCCAAACAGATAACAGCGTCAAGGAAGTAAAACAGTATTCTTGGTATTGAAACTGACACAGCTACTGTGACGACAAAGACTATACACAGTCTGGGGGGAAGTGAGCAAGGTACAGCAGTGTTATAGTAAACAGCAGTGAGTAATGACACTTACAGTAACAAGAACACAGTGCAGGTCCATGGGCTCCCCTCCAGGCTTCACTCCACCCAGGATTTCGGCCAGACGCCTCATGTTGCTCACACGCAGGATGTTTATGTCATTCTCGCAGCAGAAAGCCTGGATTAAGGTGAAATGAATCTGGAGAGCTACATCTTCCTCATCATCTGTGGCCAGCAGACACAGCACCACATTGTCTGGATCCCTAAAAAAAAACCCCAAAAACAAATAAAAGCAGATGTAAGAAAAAGGAGGAAGGGAGGGAGGGGGCTTACTTCAAGTATATTCCCTAATTAGAGCCACAGTCGGTATCTTGTTAACTTACACATTTAGTGACTTTGCTGCCTCATAGACCCCAACAGTGATGCAACCTTGAGGCAATGCAGAGCTCAGGACCTCCTCTAATGCCTTGGCCACTGATTCCATCCTGAAGAAACAGGAATGAGATACATTTAACATTATATAAAAATTAACTACCAAAACACACACACACACACACACACACACACAGTCAACGCGAGAGCAGGCTCTAAACACAGTTTATTAACTTTTTATTCATTGCGAATGATGCAACGTTGCATGTGAGGTGCACTTTGTAACGTAACACCGTTTAATACCATTCACAGGTCGGATGCAGACACGTAGCGTTAAAGTTGCCCTTAGCTAAAACAGCTCATTTGCTAATTTGCTAACTAATCAGTTCATGTTCGCCAACAAGTTAGACGTTGCACTTGGGCCAACGCTGCAGTAACTTTGACCCGACGTTACGCCGGTAAAGGACATTCAACGCTAAGTTGACAGAAAAGCTCGTGCAAAACGGGTTTAGGTTCAGACGTCTGCACGTCTTATTTAAACTACACGTTCACGTAAAATCCAACGAAATGACGAAAAGAACAAGTTACAAATGGAGCAAAACGTGCGAAGCTGAAACACCAAAGCGAACCTTTCTGAAGAATTCTCTCCGCCGGTTTCTTCAAAAGTCATATTGCACATCCGAGCGACGTGGTGTCCGATAAAATCCAGAGCGAAGTGAGTACGTGCGTCCGTCGTAGTGATTCTTGCTGTTTGCCGGTTAGCACCGTGCGTTTAGCAGTAAAATCAGCCAGCTCATTTCCATAAGGGTGGCCCATTGTGTGTCACATGGGGAGACACGCGCACGCACGCGCACACGCACACACGCTGGCCTCTGGCAACACAGCGACATCGTGTGGCTACAACACGGACATGTCCATATTTGGGCTAATTTCTGGGAACAGAGGCAAGTGAACCGCACGTCTCCAGGTATTAGACGGGTCCATTAACTAATGCGTGCTGGTGCGATGAGATCGTACTATAGTAGCCCGCTAATAATAAATAATGACAAAAAAAAAGAAAAAAAGTTGGCTGTCTTATGACTACGCTTGCATTCGTTTCCTTGGAAATTCGAAACTATTATTAAATTAGACCGATATTTAGCCTTCGCACGAAATCAGACACATCCAAGTTAATGTTTTTTTTTAATAATTTCTCTTCTTCCTATCATGCTCTGTTTATAAATGATTTAGAAAGATGACACCGATGGAATTTACAGTGACTGAAATCCCTATAAATCACTACAGCTATACCCACTTTACTAGAACAACATCTGGCTTTGGAAAACAACATTTGGTGATTACAGTCCTATAATTCTTTTAACGAGGAATATAAGTCCTCAAATGTACATGGAAAATTATCAAAATCCATTTAAGAACAATTTGTTCAGTCTTTTAGCCTAACTTGATGTGTTAATTAATGAGACTGAAGGCATAACAGATAGAAAAGATAATTACCAGGCACCATCCTCACCCATACTTGATTTTATTAATTATTTTAATCAATAACAAATGACTTATGAACGCAATCATCAAATCATTAGTTTAATTTTATTAAGAGGCGCCATCATTCACTTCACTTTAATATTCTAGTTTTTATATAAACTGAAAAAAATACCTTGTTGATGAAGACAAACCTTGTTTGTGAACTATATTTCCTTTCTAAATAGCATTAAACCTCGCAGTTTGCTTATGTCTGCAACAAGATTATTCCACAATACCAGAATGAATTAAAAAAAAATTATAAAGGCATGAGCACAATAAGTTTATGTCAGGCTGAAACCATCCTCCTCGTCCATTTTCTTACAATTTATTTTAACTAAATTAAATAATGTAATATCCAAACCAATTTGTGAAGCCACGGAAACCCATGGATAACAGAGGGGGAGAGAGTTTGAGCGCCTCTGGTGGCTGATGGTTACTGTACAACCTCCGTAGTTGTCAGCACTGATTGTGAGTCAGTTTCCCTTTGCTCGTGTTCCCCGACACATGTCCAAAGCTGATCTAAGACCAGTCGATCCGAAATAACCGACCGCCTCCACATCCTCCAACACCGGCAACGTGGCAAATGTCAACGCTTCAAAAGTTGTGTTTTTGTTTTTCCACGTAACCTGCGAATCCGGGGACAAGTGATACATTAAGGACTGTCAGTTATTAGATTTTTGTGTGTAATAACTTTCCTGATGTTGGACGTGATTTCCTATTTTCCAGCCTCATGCAGCTGTCAAACTTTTCAGGGCGTGCGCCACTGTTTACTTAGAGCTCAGTGAGCAAACACGGACTGGGATACACAGTGCAAACACAGAGAGAACGTATTGTGCACACACATACCGTGAATGATCTGATTTTTACTTTTTAAATATGCTTTTTTTTTTTTTTTTTAAATCTCATTTAGATATTTGACACTCTTTTGAAGCACTGGTTCCTGTGCAGTACCAACACTTGCTATCAGTGGTGAACGGTAGATTGTGAACTTTACCCTCTTGTTATCATGTTGACTTTTTATCAGCTCATGTGGCTGCTTCCCAGTGAAATGATGTGGCAGTCGTGGATGTACTTTGGCTGCATCTGGCATATGTGAGCAGTGAGTAGCTAAACAAAACTCGAAACATTTTATTTTGTTTGTTTTAAAGTCCTAGAAAACGTCTATTTCACATTATTTACCACAGGAGTTAAGGGCTCACCATGGATCACAGAGGTCAACCCTGGCCAGACTCTGGACATCAGCCCCACGGGGCCAAACACAGAGAGGACTACTACAAGTATTCTCAGCAGGACAGGGACCAGAGCTATCCACCTCCGGACCCCAGAGAGAGGGACAGACACTGGGCTCATCCCAGTGCCCACTACAGCGCTCACTTCAACAGTCCTCCTGCCAGGCCAGAGCAGTATCCTTACAGCCCACACCAGTATCCATATGGCTACAGACAACCAGAATACCAAAGACCTCAGTCCAGGTGTGTAATGGACAATTCTGTTCTTATTTTGTGCAAAACATTATGTGACACAGTAATTAATCATTTGTAGTGCACTATGCACAATGCACTGATGTCACCAGAGGCCTTTTATTTTCAGACATGGGTTTGACTACCCTGCCCACAGCCCCTGGGACTACAGAGAGAACTATGCTTATTACGACCATGACTACTATAGAGGACGACATGGGCGACAAGGTACAGAGATACGTTACAACTCTACTAGACAACAATGCTTCCATTAGTTGTCTATAATAAGGCAAATTGTTGTTTTACCCATTAAGATGCTGGTCAGTGGCGTCATCAAGAGACCTGGAGTTCAGACCCTTACCAAGAAAGAACGTCCAAACAGGAACATTCAGGGAGCACCTACACAGAAGAGTACAGGTGAGCCACAGCAAAGTCAACCCCTTTGCTAAAACTCATTTATCAAGTAGTCCATCCCCCCAAATTCTTAATAATTATAATTTTAACATTGAAGTTGTCGGCTACAGGTGACACATTTGTGGGTCTCAGCCTCTCAGATGTTAAACATGTTATTTTCTGGTTTGTTAAGTCTCCTATGACATCAGTAGGTTTGAAATGTTGATTAAAAATCTTTTAAAAATAATTAAATTATTAAGTTTGTATTCTGCACAATAGCAAGATAATAGATTAAATAAAAAAAAAAAAAAGCTTTGGGTACTAAACCTTCTATAAAACCTACATGCAATAAAATAACATTTTAAAAAATTGCAAGCACAAAGCACAAAAAGCACAAAAGTAATTTAAAAAATTGATAAAAACATACAATGGCAGGGTTGTAACAGTGAACCTGAAGGAAATGGTGATGCATATTTGACGTGAGATGTCAGAGATGTGGTTCATGATATGTGATTCTACTGAACAAAGTCAGTGTTGTCATTCTGTGCTGTCATTCTTTTTTAGAATCAGTTAACTTCAGCTTTCTGCGAATAGTTTTTGTTCTTGACCAGTCTGTTAATAATAATAATGTAATAATTATTATATATCTTTTAATTTATAAAAGATAATTTATTATAGTGATAAAATGACATTTATACAAAACAGAGGTGATGAGTAACTAAGTACACTTACCCCAGTGCTGTACTTAAGTACTGGTTTGCGGTCCTGTACTTGCACAGTTAGTGTTACTACTCCACTGTAGTTCCTAAAAACATTGCACTTTTTAATTTGCATGGTGTACAGTACAGCATGGATAGCAGCTATGTAGCATTATGAGGTCATCTGTTAATCAGTGTGATGCCCTGAGAAAAGAAACTGTTTCTTGTATTATATTTTTATTAAAGAATCTAAATGTTCTTCTGTGTAATTTTCATCTTTAAATATTTGTTGAACAAATCTGGACAACGCGTGCACATATATGCTATCAACAGATTCAAGTTGAACAGTATTTAGAATCAAATGCTTTTGAATAAAATGCACTTTAAGTAAATTCCAGATCATGTACTGTATCTTGTGGTTGACTAAAGGATTGTACTTATACATTCTGCCTCCTCGTTTTGTTGGCATGCTGCTTGTTGCAGCTTCCTGCGTCATAAAATCACTATAGAGAATGGTTTAATATTGAAAATGCCAAGCTTCTCCCCGCTGTTGATAACTGCAAATGAAGTGAAAGCTGTGCATCAAAATGTAGTTAAGTTACATGAAAATATGTAATATATATACGGTATATATACATTGTTTGTTGAATTCTTTCAGAAATGACAATTCCTTGCATTACCTCAATGACTATGAGGATCATTCCGTCAGAGAGAATGAAGACGTCTCCTCCTGTTACCTGGGAACATTAGAGAGTTCCAAACAATCAGGGTTATCGTCCAGCAGCTACGAACTGAGTCAGTACATTAATGGAGCTGAACACAGTGACCCTGTCTCACAGCCTGTTTACACATCTGATGCAGGTAAGTGCACAGTAAACAGTTCACGTCATTCACAGTTGTAACACATGTTACCTAATAATTCATACCTTTTCAGAACACCTGCATCCGACATTAGCACCTTTGAAGTACTCAATCCCTCATGCTGTTGTTCGCTTCGGACCTGCTGGGCAGCTGATACGGGTCAGTCCAAGCTTTTCTACACAGGAGAACACCAGCAAGCTGGAGATCCACAGTCTGGAGGTAGTGTGGTTTCAACACGAGTCTGTAGTGAGAGTAATTTTAGAATTTCTTCATTAATGTTTTAAAATGAATTTCCTCGACTGCCCAGGTCATTCTGAGTGAGACACAAGAACAACAGGAGATGAGAAACTTCCCTGGACCCCTAACTAGGTATTGCTTTTTCATGTGTGGTGTAAGGGTGAATCTGAAAAGGTTCCATCTTAACAAAAAAAAAAAAATGGTGGCAGTTTATACAGCATCAGAATTCTTTTGGCTGAATTTTCAGCCTAAATTATTTGTCTTATGACTAATATGATTAGACCTACAAAATGTGCACTGCAAAATTTAGGTTTAAATATAGTATGAGTTTGAAATGTTTTTATGTTTTTGAAGGGAAGATTTGCACAAAGTAGAGGCTATAGAATTTGCCCACCAGCAGACAGGTGCATGCATGAGAGATGACAAGCTGCATGATAGGAGCTCTGCTGCCCTCTTGTGGAATTTACTGATCCTGCTCTGCAGACAGAATGGTGTAAGTGCATCATGTTGTGTTTTTCGAATAATGAACATAGTAAACGTTCAGACGCCAAACGCCAATCAAGTATTGTTTTTTTCCCTCCTAAAGACTTTAATGTGTGTAAAAACCATTCTTTCAGCAAATCGTCGGCTCCGATATTGCTGAGCTGCTGATGCAGGGCACACATTCGCATGGAAGTTGTGAGTCAGAGGCTCCTACGCTCATTGACTTCAGTGAGAGTACATCTGCTGAAGCACTGCCTTGCAGAGGAGATGACCTGCTCACAGGAAACTGGAGCAGCTTTAGCTCTGAGACCCCAGAGAAGGCCCTGCATAGTTACACTCAACTGCTGCTGGCTGGAAGAAAGAAGGTTTTAACATTTCTGACTGTACTGTGTGCTGTAAACATTTACTGTGTATCAGTGGTCCAAATGACAGATTGCAGTGAAGCACTTCACTGCTGACTATTTGTATGTATTCAATTTATGATCAGTTTTACCAGCTACAAATTTAACGGAGGAACATAACCACAGATTAACATTGTCTCTGATACAGCACTAGTCCAGTATTGCATGCTACTATTTGCTATGGATGTTGTACAGTTCTGGGATTTGAGGATATGTCCTCTTTCCCCATGTAACTTCAGGAGGCCTTGGAATCAGCTATGAGCAATGGTTTGTGGGGACATGCACTTTTCCTGGCCAGCAAAATGGAAAACAGAGCCTACACCACTGTGCTGAACAGGTGAGAAAAGCAAAGTCATTAAAGATACAACACTGCTACCCTACAAGTCTCCGACTTACACCTACAAGCTGATATAGACAGTATTTCTATCATGGGTATGTTGTTTACATCATCAACTTCCTATGTGTGAGTATTAGTCTTTCTAGTGGAGTGAATCAGCAGATGGCACTGTTTCTCCAGACGCTTGGACTTTACTGAAATAGAGGGTAACTTAAATAGAGACATTCATGGTTTGCAGAAAAGGAGTCTACTGACTTTGCTTAGAAATGTCTCTCTTTTGCCATGTCTGTGGTTTCAAACTAAATATCTGGACTACATAAAAGTTTGTACATGCATTCATGTTGCCTCGAGGATCACATGGGTAGTCGTCTTTATCCTAGTGCTATCATAAGCTCAGCATTTCTGTCAGCATTGCTGCAAAGTCGGTGATATTCCCATCCCCATCAATAGTGCCGATTAGCAGATATTAGCATGCTCTCACACAAATCTAGAAAGCGAACATGGTAATTATTATAGCTGTTTAGCATCAACATGTTAACAATGTCATTGTTAGTGTGTTCCTGTAACTATGTGCACTGCAAAAATTGTAGCTTTAAATATAGCATAAATTTGAAATGTTTTTATGTTTTTGAAGGGAAGATTTGCACAAAGTAGACGCCATAGAATTTGCCCACCAGCAATATGGCTGTACACTTTCATCATGATTGACTTTATTTATTTATTTTAAAAAAATGCATTACAGATGTCTTATTTGCCATTTTATGGGAATAATTACACCTAGAATAATAATTAAGTTGCTGCATTTCTACAGTGTTTAGCTGCAATCACAACTATGGACAACTGGAGCACATGACAGGACATGTGTTCCATGCAGCCTGTTCAATGTGTGTTGCATAGCCCTGCAATTTGTGTGTCAAACAAAGAGATTCGACTTCTGGAACACTTTTCTGTGCGGGGAGAGAGCTCTATGTATATTAAGGAAAGAGTTTGTGCAATACAGCAACTATAAATCATGTAACTCACTCCAATTTTCCAGACTATTTTAACATCCATAGCGCTGTATGTCCCACAGCAGCATATGTCACACTGTCAGTATAGGAATGTCTGAGGAAGCACTAATGGATAGCCAGTCAGAATGTGATTTGTGATTGACAAGAGAGGCAGAATCTGAGCCGTTGTATCAGTTCTGTACACAGTAGTAGCAGGGACACTCTTAATATGCGTTGGCTTCTGTTTCACTACTGTGGTTCTGCTGCTTGCATGTACACTATATTGCCAAAAGTATTCGCTCACCCATCCAAATAAATGAATTCAGGTGCACGAAGCAAGGTCCATACAGACATGGATGAGTGAGTTTGGTGTGGAAGAACTTGACTGGCCTGCACAGAGTCCTGACCTCAACCCGATAGAATAGAGCGAAGACTGCGAGCACTGTGTATTATGTATTTCATAAACACACTCCTAAACCTCGGTGAAAGCCTTCCCAGAAGAGTTGAAGCTGTTATAGCTGCAAAGGGTGGGCCGAGGCCGTATTAAACCCTATGGATTAAGAATGGGATGTCACTAAAGTTCATGTAGGTCTAAAGGCAGGTGAGCGAATACTTTTGGCAATATAGTGTAATAAAGCCATGGTTAAGATGTAAGATGTGCACCAACACAAAGCGCTTTGTTGGCAGGTTTACAGGCCAGCTAGTAGCCAGTGATCCCCTCCAGACTCTCTTCCAGCTGCTGTCTGGGAGAATTCCCGCTGTAGCCACGGTAACACATCACACAACCCAATCTTTACAGTTTTATTTATTATATTCTCAAATGTATGTCAGTGTGTATCTTGTTAGCTACTCAGAGGCTTGATTGTGATGTTCTGTGCCCAGTGCTGTGGAAATGAAAAATGGGGAGACTGGAGGCCCCATCTGGCCGTCATGCTCTCCAATGAGACGGGAGACGCTGCCGTCCAACAGAAGGCCATCATCACCATGGGAGACACACTCGGTATAGACACGCTGTTTGACTGACTGACAGGTTGTAACGTATCTGTGCAAACACGTGAGCTGATCATTTTGTTCTTCTCTTTTCGTGCAGCCTCCCGAGGCCTCATACACGCTGCCCATGTGTGCTACCTGACAGCCAGCGTTCCCTTTGGGGTGTTCACACACAAGGCAGAGCGACTGGTGCTTCTAGGCAGCAGCCACAGGTGAGCTGTGTTCGCTCCCTGAAGATGTTGATCAGTATAATTGGTGTCCATCTAGTCAATATGTTGATGGCGATGACTTCTTCTTTGCTATTGTAATTTGTAATGTACATCATGTTTGTGTCTAGTGTCTCTTTACACTAGCTTTACTGTATCCTCTTCTCTCCTCTTCTTTAGGCAATCGTTTCACTACTTTGCCACAAACTCTGCCATCCAGTGCACTGAGATATATGAGTACTGCCAGGCACTCGGGGGGAAATGCTTTTCAATACCATCCTTACAGGTATTCTCCCACACTTCCATCAAATTTAACCTCCTTCTCCAAACTGTTTTATAGTGAGTGCATCTCTTATTTGCAGTAACCTTCAAATAAGCCAGAGTTGTATGCATCTTTAAGTTGTTTAACTTACATATTAAAACTGCATGTATGTAATCCCATGTAATATAAGTATTCCTGTGCTGTTGTCAGGTGTATAAGTTGCTGTATGCTACTCGACTGTTGGACTGCGGACTTGCGTCTCAGGCCTTCCATTACTGTGAGGTGATAGGACAGGCAATCCTCCGACAGAAGGAGCCTTTCTTTGTACTAACTGGAGAAGTCATTAAGGTACATATACTTAAAACAGTATGTCCTAATTGTTGCAGTGTCACTCAATGGATATACTGCATGTATGTTTACTCCTGCAGCTGGCAGACAGACTGAGACACTCTGAGGGTCAGTTCACTGAAGCCGGTGTTAGCGGAGCTGGGCAGGAACCAGGCTGGCTGAAACACCTGCGTGCAAGGCACCACAGTTTACAGGTGATGTGCATTCCTTTACGCCTGCAGAGTGTCGGAGGAATAATGTAACATTATCAGTCAGTAAGATATGGTTTGATGATTTGCCTGGTAGATCTGCTTAATCCCACCACCCTAATGCTTGAATTACACCAGATAATTGTGTCCAGATTTGTGTCCAGATAAATCGTTAAGTGTAATTATTTGATATTTTTCTAAATAAATATGTGATTCTTCATGTAGCAAAACGTCATGCTATTCTAGAAATGACCATATCTCAAACAACACACAGATTTCATATACATTTGGTGCAGGCATTCATAACCTCCAATTGAATTGTAAATAATTTTGGTCATGACACTAAAAAAAAATTTGCCATTCATATTATTTTGCTCAGATGGGGAATTTTGACTATATTGAAACATACCAGTCAGCACCAGAGGAATTTGGTTTAGTCCACGATCAAAACAAAATACGCTCAGGTAATGTTCAGTCATCATTTCAAACGATTTACTGTATGGACAGTCGCACTCGAGAGCAGTGTTTTCTCACACATGTATCGAAGAAGTAAAATTCCCTTCTTTTCTTTACAGGATCAGACTTGGATGACCCAAGCTGCGATATCCAGAGTCCAGAGCCTGAATTCCTTTATTACAGAGGTACAGACGACCACGAAAGCCCTGTGGATCAACCTGGAGTAAGCACTGAGGAAATGACAGTGTTATCCAAGAACCTCAGTGGAACTCAGAACTGGTACTGAGTGTGCAGCAGCACGTCTTTATTCACTTCTGTCAGCCAGACACATCAAAAAGCCTTTCTGCACATATGATACCCGGGTCTAATTGACACTGTTATGTCACTGTCATCTCTCTTTTGGTCTCTCTAGGCTATGCTCCAACCCTCTGATGCCAGTAATGGTGGATTATTCTCCCCCAGCGCTCATGGTGGCTGCAAGCCAAGACAGTTATCATAACACAGATAGTGCTGAAGCCAGAACTGCTGTGCCACATTGTCCTCCAAGTAATCTGCCATCAGCAGCAGAGGGTGAGAATTTAATGTTAGAGTGCATTCATTCCATTCTCTACTTAGGTATTTACTATGGGTTATGGGGAATTATTCTCTGTGTGATCATTTTATTTCACCCCACCTACAGGGACTGGGTCTTCATCTGAGGGTGCAATGGTGAGAAATGCTGCAATATTCAGTCCTAAAAAATACAAAGATGGAAAGTTCTTAGTTTGATCTGATGACATTTGCGTGCATCCGTATTTACTTATCGCTCAATTTTTAAGCTGCTAAGAATTTTATCGTGAGTAGGGTGTTTAAAGGCCCTTTGAAGCTCATCGAGAAGGGATGTTTGTCTCTCATCTGTATTTTGAGATGGGGGCTCAGATGCTTGAGGTCAATATCAGTTACCAAGGACAAAACCAGCAGAGCCTCCCAGAAGTCATGGAGACCCCTGAGCAGACAACTGAGCCTCCTAAGCAAGTAGGTGCATCCCCTGTCCTATTTACACCTATTAAACCACATTAGTCATTTGACACGCGTCTCACTTTCTTCTGTGTTACATGCAGGGCACCAAGACCGGGTGGTTCAGCGGCTGGTTTAAATCTAAACCCAAAGATGTTCAAAAGGAGAGTTCAGAGACAACGGGCCAAGCTCAGAAAGTTAGATTCAAGTAGATGTACATTATACCTTTCAGTTATACTGACGTCCATGTGGTGATGCATTATTCTACTTTTTTTCTCAGGAGCTACCACCCACTGTTGGCCTCTGTCCTCCACCACCTCCCGCCAGTTTATCTCCTCCGGCCATGTTTTCCCCTCCACCGGTCTCTGCCGGCATCAATCCCTTCTCAAGGAAAGCAGGTAATTTATGTAAGAATTTACAAAACACTTTGATTATGTGTCAGTTGTTGTAGTTTTTAATAGATTTCATACGCTCAAGTATGTTGGGGGGGGGGTCACTGACTCTGTTTGAGGTCACTGACCTGTGTCCAGGAGCTATGATCCTTCTGTGTCACTGCTATTAACACATTTGTTGACCAGCGTGTCCAGTTTCACATTTGGATGACTGAAGTACAGTCGTGATATGAAGCATGCATTTTTCCAGTATTGAAATTGAAAACACTGGAGTGGTTCAGCTGCCACTGATGACATTCTATCTACTCAACTATGCAAATGTGATTTCTATAAATACCCATGTCTCCCACACAGGCCAGCAGCTGGGGTAGAAACTTTACCAAGACCACTGGCCCGCATCACAGGTAAATTAAGCATCATTAAGTATAGCTACACCTTAAAAAAGATATTTAAGCATGCATATTATTTACATTCGCATCTCTCACTGTAAGTGCTTACAGAATTACTGAGAATTAAATATATAAGTACTAATTTGCCAAATGTGATGTGAGCTGCACCTGACCTTGGAGGAACACCAATAATATCCATACTGCTAACCGCCTCAACCGTTTCTTTTTTAAGGATGCCCTTTCAAACCTGCACAGCTTGCCCGCCCTCATGTTGCATATTGGGTACAGAAATACTGTGGATGAAGTGGCAGACTAACTCATATTGCAGTAACTACAACAGCTGAGTTGGACTTCCTACAAGCTGACAGCAGGGAACTTACCAAAGGATGCAGGTCTTAACTGACCCCAGTAGCTATGTGATCTGGACATTATTAGCTTCTTAGATCCTTTTAATCATCAAGACGTTTGTAGACTAACTTTACAATGTGGGCAACTTCTGATCCTTTTCTAAACCTCTGTAAAGTGCAGTAATGTTAGTTTAATGATAAATATGCAGAGAAATGAAATCGGAATAGTGACTTCTCATGTTGTTGTGGTGCCAAGATGGACGACAACACATGCTTGGGGAGGAAGGGAGGTAACTGGGAAAAACCTTTGCTGGGCCTACACTTCTACAACTTCGTGCATCAGATCCTTGTATAATCAACTGTTTAAATGTTTATGTTATCTGCAATGCATAATCTGTGATATGTAATATTAACCATATCATGTACTGTAAATGTAGGCAGACAAAGCTCATGTATGCTTCTTAAAATGTGTATAAATCGCAGTAATATATATTCTGTACATTAAGGAACAATCATTTATTGCCCCTGTACCAGATGTTTTACTTGCTTTGTGCTTTATGGATGACTGTACATACGAATGCTTTTTTTGTACCTCTGTACCGGCACTTGAAATGTTTTAATTTGCAGTATATCAGTGCACTTTTGCCTCAGACTAAATCTCTGTATGAAAATGGTAAAAGCTATGTTCATAGTCTTTATTTGGTTGTTTTGATCCTGTACCAATGTAATCATATCAAAAGTTACATATTGAATTAATTCATCTTGCCAAGAAGGAGCAGGAATTCCAAAGAGGCCTCCCCGTTTAATGTAGAGCAAGTGACAACATGGCAGGTGCCATCTCCTTTTACGATTAGTCTGCAGTAGCCAACTGTGAGTGGGTCACACTAGCTGAGAATCCAGCACACACAGACAAGTGGGATGTGAGCCTCCACATACTCCCTGACAGCAAGAAGTCAGACTATGGAAGGCAATGCACTCAGCTTCAAGTATTTTCTTTTAAGTGTCATCCAAACAAATTCTCTGCAAAGGGAGAAATCTGACCTCTTATTCATTTTTGAAACTGATTGTGTTTCAAGTGGTTTAATGAAAACCCTAAACAAAATGTGTTTTAATGAATTGGATGTGAGCATGTAGAATGAAAAGAAAAGAAACTAATGTTGATTTGATTAACTTTTTAGTAGAAAGTTTCCATGGGAATTCTAAAAACACACTGACTAGTCAACTTAAAGTGTACACGTGAAAACAGCACAGAATCGGCTTAACATCTCTCTCATATAGTGAATTGTAACAAGCACAAGGACAGTTGTCTTTTCTTTGAATAAAAATTTTTTACCAGGGAGAGTTTATCATTACATCTTCAGATGCTGAGACACTGTGGTCACCACAACTGGACAGTCTGGTTACAGTTTTGTTTGTGCATGCAAAGTAATATTACTTAAAAGAACCAGTTCTACCATTTACATATTACCATAACATGTACAATGGATTTTAGAATAACTTATATATAGACACAACCTATATATACAGTATATAACTTGATAAATTGTACAATATTTGTGCTTTTTGTACATGTAGATACAAAGGTTTTGGGATCGTTTCCCACCGTTGCTCAGGTTAAACAGTGATGTTACGGCAGTGAAATTACTGTAAATGCCTTAACTTTAAAATCACACATCCAAACAATCCTCCAGCATGGAAACAGCAGTACCGTCATCAAAAATAACAATAAGTGAAAAGTATAAAATAATGATGCACTATAGTGACATTGCATTGTAATGTCCACTGGGTAGAACAGCAATGATTTAAACACTGGTCTAATAACATGGTCACCATTTTGCAGCTATTTAGTTTTAGTTTGTGTATCAAGAATAAAAATGCAGCCTCCAATTTTGGACAATTTGGGACAGAGTGGTGGGTATGGTAAAATGCCACCTCCAGCTGACCATATAAACCAAATGGGTGTTTAACTAATGCCACTGATAAAGTGGAGAGGGTCCAACTAAGGACCCGAGGTCTGGGAGCCAATCAGGTCTTCATACGTGAGGTGTTTCACATCCATTAGAGACCCACTTGTGATGCACCTCACTCCTAGGATGCTAGTGTCTTCTGACTGCGTTGGAAACTTAAGAGGCTTCAGGTCTGCAGTTTGACCATTTACATTAAAGTAGGGTATTTAAATTTGAATTCATAAAATTAGGATGAGGGAGTGATCAGGAACCTGAAATGCCTACCTGAAAGTCCTTAACATGAAAACACTGGTGCCCTATGACCGTAAATGGATCCAATGGGTGTGGACCTGAATATCTAAAATGATATAAAAGTATTATACCACCGTGTACAGCTGTGAATCTTTTGAAATTCTATCACAGTGGTGGATGTGTACAATACCTGTCTTCAATCAGACTCAGGTTTCCTTGTCTCTGTGGTTCAGCATATGCTCTGCCAGCTTTGCTGCACACTGGAAGGATTTGTCACATTCCACGCAGACAAAGATCCTCCCTGCGCACGTTTGCTCCTGGTGATGCTTCAGTTTGGCAAGGTGGCTAAAATTCTTGCTGCAGTTGGTGCAGCTGTGTGGTTTCTCTTTATTATGTATGTACTGGTGACGAACGAGGCGGGAAGCCATTGCGAACGCAGCACCGCACTCTGTGCACTTATGAGGCCGTGCTCCGCTGTGGATGGCCTCGTGCTCAGCTAGGTTGGAGGACTTTGTCAAACACTTGGAGCACACGGAGCAGACGTACGGACGCACCCCTGTGTGGGTCTTCTGGTGTTCTGCCATACGACTGGCCAGGGCAAATGCTTTCCCACAGTCAGGGCAGGAGAAAGGCCTCTCTCCCAGGTGCTTACGCTCATGGCGCTTCAGGGAGAGGGGTTTATTAAAGGTCTTCTCACAGTGGGTGCATGGGAAGGGCTTGTCATTGGTGTGCATGTTCCTCTCATGTTTCCGCAGGTCAGAGGAGCGAATGAAATCCTTGCCACAAGTGTCACACACATAGGGCTTTTCACCAGTGTGTGTGCGGATATGCTTGCGGTAATCTGAAGACCAGATATAGGTCTTGACACAGAAGGGGCAGTGATAGGGTCTTTCGCCCGTGTGCAGACGCTTGTGCTGCTGCAGTGTGCCCTGGTGGGAATAAGCCTTGCCACATATATCACACACGTGTGGTTTGAGGCCAGTGTGTGTTTGTAAGTGACTCTGCAGGTTGCAGAGCTTTTTAAAAGCCCAGTGGCAGTGTGAGCACTTGAAAGGACGATGCTCTGTGTCAACTCCACTACGTTTCTTCATCGCCACCAATAGTCGAGGGATCTTGTCATCTTCAAGCTTTTTCTTAGGAGAAGGGATATTTGCATTTTTCTTCCTGCTGTTACTCTCACCACTACCCGGAGAAGGTTTCTCAGTATTTAACTCTTTGAGCTTACTTGCACTCTGTTTAGCCGAGGCATCACTTCGTACTTGTTGGCCCTTGAGGTATCTAGAGCCATTTCTTTCCTTCTTTTTGCAAACATCCATAAGCACATTATTGTTCTCAGCACACGTAGAATCATTGTGGATTCCAGTTTTTTCTTCTGGTGAGAGCTGAGCAAACTGCTGCACAAGAGGCGCGTTTGGTGTTTGGGGGTTCAAATACAGGGTTCCTGTATCAGTGCTCTCGGAAAATGAGTTCATACTCACACACATGCCACCAAATAATGAGCAAGTCTTCTGGGCATTATTTTCTATCTGTTCATCTGCGAGAGAATGGCTGACACAATGTTTTTCTTGATGCTTCCTTTTATCTCGTTGTTCACCAACTGCACAGTTTGACATTTGTTTGGAAATGTCTTCAGACATGGTCACTGCAGTTGGGGATGAAACCATCCGCATGTGTTTCAAGCGGCTCAGAGATTTCCTGACACAATTCCTCCTAAAATATAATACACAAGACATCCTGTTAACATATTGACTAATGTTTCTTTCTGGGAACACACACACATGAAATTCTACATTAAATTACGTTCTTTTGTACAGTTTGTATGCACAGTATCACCTTGCAGTCATATCACACCTGAATTTCCAAACTCCTAAATATGTTCCAGCCTATTTTAGCCCAAAAAACGAGTTCTTGAATTATCAACTTGACAAATTTAAAACATTTCTCCTGAGTTACTTACCCTGCCGTTTCCTTCCGAGCAGGTAGAGTGCAGGAGTTGCCACAGAGATATACTAGCTCTGGGTTCAGTAATGTCCAGTGGTGTTAACAGGCGGGGTTTGGCTGCAGCCATCTCTAGGTCAGCATCTATCCTGCTAGTCAGCAGCAGCAGCTATGATATCTCCACAGCACTGGCTCAGTTTACCACCCAGTGACGTAGCACCACTGCCTATTTGTGCATACTGTGTTGATGCTTTACACAAAGTAATTTCTTGTTAGGATGGGAAAAACAGAAATTTAAATCATTAGATAGTTAACAACATCACCATTAACCTACTGTAACATTAGTGTAATGACTTTATATATTCAAATCTGTACTAACTCAAAGGTTAGTTGCAGTACACTGACAACTATTTAAGTTGTTATTTACTTAAAGCTATGCATGCTTTAGAATTAATACTAAAGAATTAGAGAAGAAAAGAAAAGAAAGAGAGAGAAAAAAATTATAAATATTATAATTTGAGTTCTTATGCCATGCGGGTGTAGTTGGCTCTGTATTGATATTTTAATTAACTATAAGGTTGTGTGTATTAGATTAGCTTACTAAAGTCATCAAACTATAATAAAAACTACAGTTCTACTTGGAGAGGTACTAGAAGTAATCATACTAGCAGTATCACTAGTGGAGGTGTTCCTACTTGCCAAAAAATATTCCAGTAAAAGTAGAAATACCACTTTACTTTCTTTACATTAGATGCCTTAAGTAGCTGGTAACGGGCTGAGCTGATTTTAATTAATTTACTGAAAGGTAACACATAGTTTATTAGTTGAGTAATCAATATATACACTGAGATGAGGTGGTTCAAATTTTTTGGCCACCCTATTTAAAATAAATGATGAATGAATAATGCATCCAGGCACAACTCAAATACCCATTTGTGACCTCAATGATAAAATAGGGTAGAAATATCACCTTTCTGACAGTTTTAACCTAAAACTGAGAAATTATAACCTTGAAACAGTTTAGAACACAAGTGTACCCAATAAAGTTACCCGTGAGTGTATGTGTTTTAAATTCAAAATTCACATCTGTAGTACTACAACTGTCTCCTGAAAGCAGCGAGGTAAAAAGTGAACTAAATGAAAATGTAACATAACGTTAACAACTGCAAATACCTTACGATTTTTACAAAAATAGGCCTAAAGTACTTGGATAAACTTACTTTTCACTTCTGCTGATTTGTACAATTCTTTGAAAAGCTTGTATTTCTTATGGTGGCCTCGGGATGCCGCTACGTAGTTGTTATTTGTTCTTGACCTATTTGAAATGAAAACCTCAAGAAACCTTATCTTTGCATTCATCTCATTGTGGACATGTGTGTTTCTTAACAATGACAGTATGTTCTCAATTTACCATTGGGAAAAATGATAAATTCTTCTTTTTTCGTGGAAACAGTGGATCTGCTCGGGTTTAAAAGGAAAACAGGAACAGCTTTTGATTTGGTGTAACTAATTTTGAGAACACTATGTGCTATGTTCATCCTCATGTGGAATAAATAAGTTGCAATTCAGTTTCCTGTCAGCAGATGACGTCGTATATCTTTACTATACTGAACTGGGAAGTGTTCAGTATCATGTTGCAAGAATTTTGTAAGGAGGATGGAGTCACTATTATTGTTATTTCAGTGATCCAAAGTTTATTCTCAAGAACTGGCTGTGTCTTCACCTGTTTCAGGAAATCTTGGTTCCCTCATAATGTTTCTTACATCCTGAATTTCTCCTCATCTGTTGGGCAAATCCCCTTCTGTTGCTGACATGATGATTAGTGGCCTACAGGCAGCAAAAGGGCTGTGTCCTTTTTTCCTTGGTCTGAGCTGTTTTTTTTTTTTTGTTTTTTTTTAAGAAATTAATTGAATGATTCAGCTGGTGTTGTAATGAAACAGGAAATCTAAGGGTGAGAGCAGATTGAAGTCAGACACTCAGCAAATCACCTTTACAAAGCTGTAGCTCTAAGACAGATTCACCTTATTTGTCTACATATATAACATATATATGTTTTGGTCTCTTTCTTTCCCACACATGAAATTCACATATATTAATCATTATTAGACAATTCCTCCCACTGACATCGTGACAACCCTGTTAATTAACATTTAATTTATTTCTAAAAAGATAAAAAAAGAAAAAAAGAAAAGGTAAAATTATTCATTTTAAAACTGAAGCAGGTCAGAGACAAATGTTTGTTCGTCAACTGGAAGCTGTCACAACAAGACGGTCGAGGACGTTACGCAAGTGCCTTTTGTAGTGACGCTATAAATTTACCCGAACACCAAAGCTGTACTAACAACCGGCTCAAGGAGCATCACCCAGGAAGTCTCCACTGGGATTAAAAAGACTGCAGCTTGTTAGTTTACTTTGTGTTTGTGTTTCTCTCTGACCCTCGGTGAAAGAAAAGTGTTTTTTTCCTCCTGTCAGCACAGAATTTGATAAGTAAATGTATTCGTTTTTTAAAGACGAATACATTTTGCTTGAAAGTTGAACATGAAGACATGAATTAATACGTAAGCCGCTTACACAGTGCACAGAAAAGTGCCAAGTCACTGTGTGGGTAGGTCTTGAATTTCATAGTGGAGCCTTAATTGGGAACATACCCAATCTTGGAATTTTCCACAGAACCTGGTTCTGTGGCATCGAAAGTAGTTGGATTTACTTCGCATCTCTTAAATAAGTTGTACCCTACATAACACTGACCCTTATTGTATCCCTTTGTGCAGATTTCACAGTATATTGTATTTGCTCACTAGTATCTGCAATGTCTTACAGAAACAGTGCAGATAAACAGAAATAACTGATGGCACTTTAACACGTGTCACTGGAGTGAAAACTCACTCTTTGGTTAAGTAAGAAGACTATTATTCGAAATAGATTTGCCGGTAAACATACTGACTTCTTTGTGGTCAGTAAAGGCAGTTGGGCGGCTTGTACCTACAGCTACTAGTCCACCTGTATCTGCTTTTATATGGATTTTCACGCTTTGCTCTCTTAGACCGTGCCAGTCTAAACTGGAGCTTGACAAGGTCATGAATGAGCTTGTCTGTGTCTAATTCACTTTTCGCTGTTGGCACTTAAGTTTGACAAATGCACGATTGTGCCAAGGTTATCCTGGAAAAGCGATATATTTAGTGTCAATTAAGGGTGATTTTCTTTTTTTGCTGCAAAAAACATGAAGATGCAAACATGAAAACGGGTATGAGAACTGGAAGACAGATGTGCTTTAGGACAGAACCAGGTTTAGTGTCTCCCCCTGTTTCACAGCTTTATGCTAAGCTAAGCTAACTAAACGCCAACCACAGCTTTCTCAGAAAAAAACTCAAACCGCCAAGTGTGATTATTAATTGTAGTAATTTATTGTATAATTTGAAGTGAATATTATTACAATTACAGACACATTGCTTTTTTTCAATGTAACTACAAAGGTAAAATAAACAAACAAACAAAAAAATGAATCCTTATCCTAGTAGGTTTGTAATATTCTTTCCAGGAACACAAACCCGAAACCTTCTAGCTGTGAGGCGGCAGCGCTATCACTCCACCACCGTGCAGCGCTTTCCTTTTTTGTATCATATGGGAAACATGCATGCACGTATACCAAAAAAATAAACTTTGCTTGTAACTTGTAAATGATCCCTAAAACTGATTTATTAATATGTACATCTTATTGTTTTATCCGTACCACAATTTTCTAGTTTTCAAATGGCTACGTTGTGGCACTTTTTGTTGGCTGGGTGCAGTGACTAAAATAAGATAAGCTGACTGCAGCTCCATATAAGGAAGTTTAGATTCTTCTCATATGATGTTATTTCTAGTGTTTACATGTAGTTGGACATTCTGAATCCTGTTTTAGACAAACCTTTAACACCATTTGCATCATTAGTCTGTATAACGTTGACCAGTTGTTCTAAAAAATGCACACACAAAGATTTTACGAGAACTACATAAAATGTTGCAAAGGTTTGCCCAAACCAAAAGAAGCTTTATCTTGTCGAGAACGTCGAAGGCTAGCACGTCCTCCAGTGACGTTTAAAGTCTTCAGCATGGCACAATTGTTAAAGTAAAAGGTTTTAATTGCCATTTAGGGCAAGAAAAGTTTGGATTAAGAAAATCTACAGTCCAAATTAAAATAGTTATTGTCTTAAAAAGTAGAAATTTCTAGGTAAATATTTTCCTGTAGTTGTCCAGAAATATACAGATCGGGGTGTTTTTACTGTAATGTATTGTAGATCCATCAGGTTCAGGCAGGGCTCTGTTTGGGATTGCTTACTTGGAAGAGCTTTGTGAAATCTCGTTATCTTACATGGGTCCTTGAGGTCTTGGAATTGGGGGATAGTAAAGGATTTGATAGTAGTGGAGGAAAATTTCCATTAACAAGACCTTTGAAAGAAGCCGTTCAGAAACAAAGTCCAAGTAAACTAATCACACTGGAAAACAATCAACTCTGGGTTACTTTTGCTTAAAACTTATCAAGTCTTTATGTTAGAAGTGATTGATTCATTGATGTCTTTCAATAATTTTCAGATAAAATGTAAAAAGAAAAGATAATTGAATAGGGGTTAAATAGATTTTCTGGCAGGGCAAAGACTTGTTTTTATGATAAAATAAGTAAGTGTCAACGCATAATCGAGTTTTTTAAGACCAGGTTGCATTTTCTTCTATGTCTAAAGAAAAAAATAATTACTTGAGCTGCAGCCATGTGTACACCATGTACTTTACACAGACATAAAAACCTTTTGTCCACTTTGCTGTATATAGGAAACCTGACACCTGACAGTGAGAGAGTGTGAGTGTAGAAGTGTCTGGTTTATGTCACCAAACAGGGAGCAGAAAAAAAAAAAAGCTATGACTTTTCGTCCTACACAAACCCATGTTACCACACATATACAAAACAAAACTCTGTGGCAGGTGGAGGACAAATTTAATTCATGATTGGCTTTCTGTTTTTCAGCAATGTCGTGTGAAAGCCTATTTTATAACCCTTACAACTAAAGATACAGGATATTTTTTGTAGAAATATGCTCTGAACCATATCATATGCTGTCAAAAGCTTTTGTGATCCACACCCACTAAACAACTTGGCAGCAGTGCGGAGATATGTTCTCATAGATGTTCCTAAGCAATAGAAAAAAGTCGGTTATTTCTGCTTTACCGGCATGTTTTGAAGCACTCTTGTTTATTGTAATTTCACCAGACCGAAACTCGAAGGGCTGTGCGGAGCAACAGCTGCTTGGACTGGTTTCTAGTCTCACTGATTCCCCCGACATGCAACTTTAACCTTGTGAGATCGGTTCCTTTGTGGGTGTTAACATTTCCTCTTACTCTAAAAAAAATAAAAATGAGGACCTTTTTGTACTAAAAAGTAGATAATGGTATTTTTGTAGAAACTGTTTATTATCCACACTGTCCATTACATAGCGCAAAATGGGAAAAACAAGGAAACCTTGTACTATTCAGACTTGGGAGTGTTTATGCATTGTTCCAAAATGGCTTCCCCACTGCTGCTGTTCAGATCATCTGTTTATCTGTACGTCAGATAAACAGCTTACAGTAATTTATTTGTTGTCTTAGATATTTCTTGTGGTTATAAAGGCTTTAGGTGACGTTTATAAGTGGGAGCCCTTTTGTGGGGAAAACTGTAGATGTCAGAAATCCTTTATACCTCTTAGTTGGAATTACAGTTCAGGCCATTGTGAACTTTTTTTCTCTCCTGCTAAAACAATGTGACAGAAATGACACATAATTAACATCTTTACCTTGAATCTTTAATATGTTCAAAAGCATAGGTGTGAAAAACAAGTTGTACTTTCCTGGCACTGTAAAGTGAAGTCATGTGACACTGACAACCTGGCAACCCGACCTTCACTCTTTCCAGTTCCGTCATAGCTTCATATTTACTGTTTATTTTATTTATGTATTTATTTACTTTCATATTTTACTGTATAGATATTGATATTAGAATCAATATTATCATACAGTTTTAAACAAGATAGCAAATACATTTCCCAAAATGTCAAACTAGACTCCTTACAGATTTCTCATAGTGCTTCACCATTTCTTTATCCAGTGACTTTTATGAACTGAGAACGTGTGCTTGTTTAGCATTGAGCCCATCCTCAACCCTGTCACCTCTCCTTGTGCTGTCTTAAGTTTCTAAGTAGCAGTCAGCTGCGGTGCACATGCAGCAGGATGACTTAATTTAATAAGACACACACACGCGCACACACACACAAGCACATAAAGAATCTCGTTGTCAGAACCAAAGGATGTAGCTCAAATTGATCCTTGCTGTGCCTGATTAGCCAACTGAAGAAAGTATTCTAGTAACTGTACTGTACATGTACTCATCCAAAGCAAAATGTGAACTTTAAGGTCACATTTGATCATAAATGTCAGGACAATTCTCATCATAAAACTGCTCTTTGTTTGTTCGAAATGCTGGTGATGTTTGATGTCACTCTCGGTGGCGGCCTAATCTCCATCCATGTTCCTCAGCTTTCTTTAACCTCTCTGTCTAACTCTGCACTTCTGCTTTCACAGCTGCTCAAGTTTCCAACCATCAGGCCAGCCAAAGTGCCGTGGTTTTTATGACCCCAAATGCACCGCTGCAGAGGAGGAGTGTTACAGACCAAAATACACAACACAACTAAGACTTTACCATCAATGATAGCAAGCACCGATGAAGCTGAAGATGAGACCGCACTGATGTGATGAGATTACACCTAAGACAGTAAAAGGTGGGGCTTCATTCACAGTTTGATCTCAGTATATCTGCTTAGGTAAATGACCTCTGATTGAACAGTTCAGAGTTGCAGAATGGTGGATTTAATGTTAATGAAAAGGTCAAAATGAGATTACTGTATGCGTTGTCAGATTGTTAATAAGTAACACTGGCTTAAAAGTGGCTGCTTCAGCCTATGTTCTGTGTATTCTACTATATTTACTCTTGACCAGTCCCTTTATATTCTATTGCATTGTTTACTACAACAGTTATATGGTAAGAAGAAATATGTTGAGCAGATGTTGCTCACTACTATGAATGAGGCCAAATTTTGCTTTCTTGCCTGTTATTTGAAAACATCTCAAATTTGATTTCATGTGTTGATTACACAGATCAAGTCAAGTATTTTTGAAAACACAGGCAGTATTGATTGGAATTAATATGACAAAGCAAATACAGTATCTCCTAACAGTGTGTACCTTATACAGTACCATGTAGGTTCGATATCAACCTCGTATTACAACCCTAGAAAAGTTGGGACACTGTGTGAAATGTACATAAAAGAATACAAAGATAATGAGGTCAGTCATGTTTCAGACATGAATGTCAGCTGAGAGTGTGGATGTCCCTGTTGAAATTGACCTCACGTGAAAACACAAGGAATATTTGTCTTTATCTTTATTTATAACTTAATAATATCTTCCCATAATTTTCACCCCTGGACTGATTCAGATTCAACAGTGTTCAAAGCGTTTGAAGGGGTACTTTTACATGCAGGGCAGTACATTTTAGACAAGTACTTGTATTCTGGCTTGTATTATTGTAAGTATTATGTATTTATATTGAGTTTGTGTACTCCTACCACCTCTGGCAAAACCATAATTTGTACTCTTAGCATAAGCAGGCACGTTTTTGGAAAATGAAAGCAAAATTTTGCCTCTCGAACATGTTTTAAATTTTGGGGGAAAAAAAAAACACCAGTCACTGCCCAGAGGGTAGAAAATAAAAAAAGGAAATGTCAACAGCTCATGGCTGTAGAACATAAAGTTTGTTTTAAATTTCCTACTGCAGTAATGTAAACAAGGTGTAGTAGATGAGCAGAGAATGATGAAGTTTACTTGCAGAAATATTTTGCACAATGGAAGAAGGGAAGAATGCTGAGCTAAACAAATGCAATACCTTCACTATCACGTGCAGTAAAAGGTTTGGAATTAAAAGCTCAGTGAGCATCTTTTTATATGTTTTGGCATTTAAACATGTTGGGCTTGAATGTGACGAGTGACTTACCCTCATCAGTCCAGTACACACTGTATTGTAGGGTTAATGCAATAAAATCAGAGTTGTAACAGCTGTTGTGAATCACTGTATGACATGAGTAACATGATACAAATCAAAAGAAAGTAGAGGCAGCCAACAACGAATGAGGAAGTGTAGGCTGAAAAAAAAAAAAAAAAAAAAATCAAACAAGGAAAATTCTTGTATACATGTTAAAGCAGCCAGTGCACACACAGTGAGTGAGACAGCTGCTCATAATGCACTGCTTTTCCAGGCTCCCAGGTCTTCAGACAGACTTCCTGGTACAGAACTGGGCCATAGGTTATTGGAGCTCGTGTCAAAACAACATACCAGAAGAGCAGCCCCTCCGAGTCAGCAAAGTCAGCGTGTTCATGTGCAAGCTATCAGCAGCTATACAGTTGCTGATAAAGGTTTTTGGAGATGTTTGAAATGTGCTGAAAACCCCTTTAAATGTTCAACGTCACTCTTTTTTTAAACTGTGGCGATAAGTAGAAGGTCTTAACTAACCACCATGAATGCGAAATGTATAGTAAAGGCGCATTTTTTTCTTAAGGTCAATCGCAGTTCAGACATCACAACTCAGCTGAGGGTTTAGATATGATGACCTTGTTTTTGCTCAAATATAACTCCAAGGAAAAACACAAAAAAGGTTGGACTAAACTGCAAACAGCTGATGTAAAAATTAGAGCTATTTAATAAAGTTTTTTTTGTTACAAGTGGAAATAAAACAGACATGCAGTGTAAAATAAAAACAAAACAAAACATATGAGTAAATTGGCTTTAACGATAATCTATCTATCTATCCACAGGCTACAACTACTAAAAACATTCAAATGCCTTTAGGATCCTTTCGGTGAGCGCTACAAGATCTACAGCAAAACTCTACTGCACTCAGACAGTTTTCATTAGTACAGGTTAAACACATTATATTGATGTACTTTTATACCTATTATCAGCTACTGTGACAATATGCATTGTTGACAAAAGGCAGAGTGCGTCAGTATAGAGTGAATGGCTCCATCATTATTTCATCTCTTAGGTAACAAAAAATACAAAAAGATAATAATCACCTAGACACAAGGCTAAATACAGTACTTGGGCTGACATTTCTTGTACATTGCTTATTTACTGTAGTTCATGGGCTTCTCTCCCTCCTCTTTCAGTATACATGTGCGCACCAAAGCCTCCGTGACAACGTAAGGGTCACAGTTGGCCGATGGTCGACGGTCCTCGAAGTAGCCCTTCTTCTCCTGTGCCACCGTGCGAGGGATGCGGATGCTGGCGCCACGGTTGGCTACGCCGGCTGAGAATTCGTCAATGTTGGAGGTTTCGTGATGACCGGTGAGGCGCCTGGCATTGTCCAACCCACCGTTAGGATCATAAGCCTGGATGTGATACTTGTGTCTCTTTCCTAGCCTTTCGATCGCATCTTCGATGACTCTGAAGAACACAAGGGCTTTGAGAACACGCCTGAAAACCCAAATACAATACAACAATTTCTTCACTTAGAACTTCAATGTTACAAGAACCGTATCCTTACTTCAGTCCACCTTCCTCTCGCATTTCCTTTGTGCTAAAGTTGGTGTGGCAGCCGGCACCATTCCAGTTCCCTGAGATAGGTTTGGGGTCAAAGGACGCCACCACGCCAAAATCCTCAGCAACTCTGTGCAGGATGAAGCGAGCAATCCACAGATGGTCCCCCATGTCGATACCTTCACAGGGTCCGACCTGGAATTCCCACTGAAACACGAGACCCAGCATTATCCACTGTTTTTACCATTGTTGCATAGGTTCAAAGCTATATTTTTGCTTTGGACGATCAGACCATACCTGAGCTGGCATGACTTCAGCATTGGTGCCAGAGATCTGAATCCCAGCATACAGACAGGCTCTGTAGTGCGCCTCCACTATGTCTCGTCCATAAGCTTTATTAGCTCCCACTCCACAGTAATAGGGTCCTAAGCAGGTAGAGCAAAGTAACTCAGTTGGCTGTTAGGATTTCTAACGTACCGTTGTTTGGTGAGAAAAACTAGATGCTTGACACTCACCTTGTGGACCTGGAAAGCCGTTGGAGGGCCAACCGAAAGGATGTCCGTCTGTGCCCAGGAGAGTGTACTCCTGCTCCATACCAAACCACGGGTGGTTATTCTTCGCCATGCTCATGATCTTTTCACTGGTGTGGCGCTGATTGGTGTCTGTTGGAACCACATCAGAAATGAGCGCCCACATAAAACACCTATATGGGCAGTGAAGATCAGACTAGTTTGTTTTGTTCTTTTTCTTTCTGCTTACCAGCCGGCTTTCGGTTGTACTTGAGCACTTCACACAGAACCAGCTTGTTGGGGTCTTTTCTGAAAGGGTCCCTGAACATGGCTACAGGGATCAGGAACATGTCGCTGTTGGATCCCTCTGACTGATATGTGCTGGAGCCATCAAAGTTCCACTCAGGAAGCTCTGACGGAGGAAAACAATGGCAATCAACGATCTGCTTAACAAACTATATACTATTACTTACTGTTACTAATGTTGCTCGTGCACCTCTTGGAACCAGGTCTTACCCTCAACTGTTTTGGGTTCACAATCCAAAGTTCTGGTCTTGCAGCGTAGTTCCTCTCCTGACCCATCTACCCAAATGTATGTGGCCTGCACTTTGTCTCCCTGGGGGAGCTTCATGTACTGCTGCTTGACCACTTTGTTCAGTTTTGAACTTGCTGAAGTAGCCATGGTCTTGACCCTACAGACAGTCAGAAAGAAGAGGACACATGATGAGCCCCACACTGAACAATTATATCTGAATATAACAAATAATTGTATATCCATAAAAAACTACAGCACCCGGAGACAAAAGAATTAGACTGCGCCTTACTGACATAAACACATAGCAACACCATCAGTGTTTCAGGAGAGAGGAGCTTTCTCATCTGTTACTCTTTTTCAAACGGCAGTTTAATGACAACACGTCACATAACGCAATAAAGTGGTAACAAATGGACACAAGGATTCAATAGGATCACATCATTAAACACTGACCTACTGTAACAGGTTTGAACAAAGGGAAAGTTTCCCACAAATAAAACACAAATCGCCTCCCAGTGAAAAAAAAATCCAGCAGCAAACATCTGTAAATGAACAAGTCCTCCATGTCTTACCTTATGTTAGGTGTAGAAAAATATCAAAAAATGAAAAGAGTCTCTAGATGTGTGGGCGATGCGTATGTTTCTATTTTTACTCATTCCTGCTGCTCTTGCTGCTTCCAGGTTTGATTTATAGCGTTGCCGAGCATCCCCTCAGCTTCTGATTGGCCGAAAGAAAACGTGATCTCTCCGTGATGAGGAGAGTCACTCACTGTGCTGGAGAACAAAGGGAGAAAACCCCCCCACCCGGAGACTGCTAAATTCCACTAACCTTTACTCAACTCCTAAATCAAAGATGCTTTACAATGTGACGTATGAACGTTGGTACCAGAACCTACAGCGCACAGCTTTGTAAAGTTCCTGCTATAGGCCAACAATCCACTCGCCCCATTGATTCGTGTGGTGAGGAAGTAAACAAGTTGTGCGCCCTCTAGTGACAACAAACCTTTTCTGCTGGAACAACTTGTCAAAAGCTCAGATGTTCAGTTAGAAGCAATGGGCAATATTTTTTTTTAAAAAATAAACGTTTATCAAATGATCGTCGAGAAAATATCACTTGTCAACAAGATTATTGAAAATAGAGGTTTCATCTCACCATCCCGAGGTTTGTCCATTCAGTTATATTCAGAAATGTGTTCCAATGTTCCCATTTGGGGGGGGGGCAGTGTTCAAGTGTAAGCTGAATTCTGTTTTGCTCTGTTACACCTCTTTGGGGAACCACCAAATGCAGCATCTTCCAAAACAGGACAAAGTCAATCATTTTACAATTATGCATTAAAATTAAAATGCTGATTCAACATAAAACCTTCTAGTCAGTGCATGATGCCACTATTTAACCAAAATTAAAATTAACTGTGCTTCCTAGAGTTGATTGCTATGGGAATGATCCATTTTTAATTTGTCCTGGTTTATAATTTAAAGAAATACAGTTTGGTATTATTCTGCACATCTGTAATTGAGTGCTGGTGATGACAAATCTCAGTGAACTGAAGTAAAATATACACAATGACTTATGTTATGTGCACGTATTTAAAATACAGGTAATTAAATGTAATGTGATCAACACTTAACACATATCAGCAAGATATTCTTCCTCCATTTTCTACTTTAAACTAAAACGTCAGAGCTGACTCCACTTTATCAGATCCTTCGGAGTCTCCATGTCATTATAGTATGTAGTTAGTAAGGTAAAGGTAGTTCATATTCCTGGGTAATAACACAAACTGGGGATTATTTTACTGTAACTTTCCCTTTATGTTTCACATGGCTTTGGTTCTTTGGTTGCATGTGATGCTTCAATTAAATATTTGCCACAAGTCTTAACTGGTACTTGTGTCTGATGAAACAATTGTTCCAGACTTAAACAAATGCATTTGACAGTGGTGTTGAAGCAATTCAAGGTAGAATTACCGAAGACAACTTAGCTGACAGGTCTCTCTCTGGAACGAGTTCGTCCACCTAAAGCTGGAACAACAACAGCTGAATGGGAAGCTTCATCATAGACACAAACAAACCCTTCATGTCTCCATCCACAGTAACACAATGATTAATTTAAAGCTTAAGCACAATGTTGTGGGGCAGGTCTGGTCTGAATGTCAGGTGAGCACCTTGCATGGAAGCCGCTGCCATGTATGTGTGAGTGAGTGGGTGAATGGGAATCAGCATTGTAAAGCGCTTTGGATAAAAGCACCATATAAGCGACTGTTTACCATTTACCATTATTCATGAGCCTTAATATGTGACTTATATGTAACTTTTTTGAATCCCAAAACCTCTACATTTCTAAGAACGGAGTGTGCTAAAATGTCATATGACATGCATTTCTTAAATTACAGCGTATCTTTTTACAGAGCTGTCCTGCAGAGGAGCCTTCATTTCATTTCGTATTAAAAGATCGCTCCAAAATACGAAACGAATCCACTACAAAAAGCTGCTCAGAGGGGAAAAAAAACACGTCTGACTGCAAATGCAACACGGGCAACAACAGAAACCTGTGGGACAAACACTGAGAAATCTACAGCTTCAACATAGCAGCACTCTAAAGTACTAAGGCGAGACTAAAAGACTGACCTCCATGATGCTGTTTACACTCCAAAGGTTTGCCTCATACCTCAGAGCAGCAAGAAAACGAAATGCTTTTCTTGTCAGTGGCTTTGCCCTGGCAAGTAGAATGGGGAGTGAAAAAAGTGCCAAGACAGTGTGTTTCCACTTTGTTTGTGGAAAACTCTGCAGTGCTTCTTATCTATGCAACTCTTTACAACTGTGGGGGAAAATATACTGTTCAGCGTAATACCTGACAGACATGTTTACAGCTTTGCTTTTTCTTTTGCAAAATGCTAGTTTGTGCATGAATTCCTCTTAATCCTGCATTATCATTTTTACCCATGACATTTCCTGTCCCCACAGCTGAACTTCACCAACCAGAGTTTGGTCTAACAACAGCAGTACAGGCGTATAAACACTGATTATTGACAGGTGAGCAGGTGGATCTGGGTGTACAAACAGGATTGGCAGGAGATGGGGACAGAATAGGAGAAAAAAAAAACATGGCAGAGACACTGTTTGTTCCTTCTGTCAGCTCACCCTTCTCACGGGAATCGTTTTCACGGTGACAGCTCGCCGTGTGTGAGTCCTATTGTTTTGCGTTGAACAGAGGCCTCAGTGTAACCACTGACCATTTAGCAGGATCCTCAGTGTTTCATAGGCTCTGTCTCATCGGCAGGCTGTGGCATCATGCAAACCTAAATTGTCTCACGCTACAGGTTATGATTACTTAGCTGTGGTGATTTTTTTTAAAGTCATCTGTCCTTTTTACACATTATCCATTCAAATAAATCAAATTCAAATTATCTCAGACTTTAAAATGTTTCAGTTACATCTTAAAACAACTGGTCAACTCTCCAGCTTTGCCTCTTGTTGTCAAGAGTTCTGTGGTCAGACGCTGACACCTAGTGGCTAAAAGGCTAAAAGTGGCTATTTATAATCTGTTACATTATACAAATAAGACACCAACATAGTGATCAGGCAGATATAACAGAATAGTTTGAAGTTTAATGTTTGTCTAAAACAGTCTAAAAGGCTCAAAGAAAGAAAAAAGCAACATTATATACATTATATTTATTTGCTCTTCGTCTCCTAGAGGAATTTTCCTGCATGTGAATTCTATTGAGCATCTCAGTGTGATCAGACATAATGTTGTGCAGTGGTCAGACTTTTAGTGGTTGTGAAACATACGTTGTTAGAATAGAAAAAGTACAGAAAGTGGATTAAAAATAAAGTGCAGTGAGGGAAAGAAAAGATGTTGTTTGATCAATTACCTGGAGTCTGAGTGAATAATTCTTCTCCTCATATTTCTGAATTTCTCTACATTTACCTTATTTGTGTTATCACTGGTTGTGGTTAAAGGTCATGTGTACTGGTTTTCAGGTGGATACATGTAGGACACTGAAGCATGTTCCCGCTTGCGTTTCCACTATTCTCACTTACTGCAGACTGTGTCCTTGTTCTTAGTTAATCTATTAAAGATGGATTCAGCTACATTTTAATAACCAGCTAGAACTTTGTTGTTTCTTATATCGCAGCACAAAACCTTTTTCCTCTTCAATTAATTTTATGATTATTGTCCTTTCAACTGTTTCAGTGAACACAGTATGTGTGTTTTGCCACAACTGAAACTGAATCAAACAGTAATGATACATTTTGTTCATATTGTTGATATTTTCCAAACTTCGTGTTTATGTTTAGTTTGTATGAATTTTGGGCAAAGTACTTACTGTAGTCAGTCCCTCTCAGTAAACATTTACTGTACATTTACACAAACAAACAAACAAACAAACAAACAAAAACGTTTGGAGTTATGTGGTAGAAAGAATATTTGGATTGCAATACCATGGCACAAGATTGACATACTATGCGCATACAACCCCAATTCCAAAAATGTTGGGAACATGCAATAACGTAAGTAAAAACTGATTGCAATATTTTATCCACAATAGAATATAAACAACATATCAGATGTTAAAAGAGACATTTGACCATTTCATGGAAAATATGAGCTTATTTTGAATTTGATGGCAGGAACAAATCTGAAAAAAGTTGGAAGAGGGGAAACAAAAGGCTGGAGAAACAAATGGAACATTTGGACCATTTTACACATTTTGACAACATTTTTGGACTCGGTTGTAGTAGATTACTAAACAGGTGTCAGATAGTAACAGAAATGGATTGTTTGGAAGCACTGTTAAAAAATGTCACTTTTTAGCAATCAATTCAGGAGCTGTTTGTGTGTGTGTGTGTGTGTGTGTGTGCTGCCCCTGATTCATCATTATAAGAGCCAAAGGATTCTCCTGGGTGCTGTATCTGCCCTGCTCTTTATTGTGCACTATAAACCATGCAGTTCTCTTTACCCGTTTAAATAACTCAAAAAGATTTTCTTCTCTGCCTGAGTGTGATGCTTCTCTAACAGGCTGCGTGTGCTTCTTAATATACAGATTATACACTATTCTATTGTAGTGTAAACTGTACCATTTGCAGTGTTCATTGAATGTCTAACTAGTGTCTAACTAGTTACTATTGCTACTAGGTACTTCTTGGAAATGTTGGAAATGGTTTATAGTCTCAATGGGAATTACATGGTTAAAGTTTAATAATTTAAAAAAATATATATCATACTACAGCAAAAACTCCTAACTTCACAAATATAGAGGAATATGTTCCCTTGTTTGGTCTTTTAATGGCCCACAATCTCTTAGTAGTCTCCAGTTGCATTCCGTGAAGGCCACAGCAAATAGGAAGAGTTGTTCTCGATCGTACTGTATCTTTATTTGATTTGCTTTGTGCCCTGGGACTATAACATCTCTTGGATCTGATGTGTTGAATCCATGATCCCCAAAACTGCATTTCTGAAAAATAAATTTCGGAACTGCGTTAATAAAGAGTTAATGCTATAGAATGGTTTTCCTCATGTGACAAGTGGAAAGAATTTGGTTCTCGTAGAGCTTCCAAGTAATACCAGAAGTTGATGCTAAAATATCCATCATGCTACATTTTACCACAGGGTGGCACTATCTCTCCATCTGGCCCAAACTATATCTGCTCTAAACTGATGGAAATGAAAGTAGGTTGAGTTTTAATGTTCAAAACAAATTGTACTGAGTTTATGATGACAGACTATTGAACAGAGCTGATTTAATAGTATAAAAGTTTCCAGGCCTGGAGCCTTTTGAGTGATAATGCACCTTTCAAATTACTCAACAAATACAGAGAAACACTAACTCACTTTTTGTCTGTTGTGTTTTACATGAATACATGTCTGAAGACAGATATATATTGGACTGCTAATTTGCTTTCAGCCGCTCTCTTATGGCTTTGAATTAAAAAAATGTAAAGACTAGGGCGATGGGCGTGGTTTGAAACCCATTAGTGGGACACATAAAAGAGAGCCGGGCACAGAGATGGTCATTTCACCTCTCAAACAGAAATGGTAATTGGCTAATTTCTACTCTAACATGTGCCATAAAAGCCTCGCCAGCCCTTTAATATCACCTTCCATGAAAAGACTTGCTTTGCACAATAAAAAAACTGTGTCAATTAGAATGCAGAACAATGTTTAACATATCAGAAAATTAATCTACACAGCACTTTAAATTAAAAGTTTCTTTCTGGAAATAACTGGGGCAGGCCAGCTGAGAACGCTATTGTATGTGGTCTAAATTGCTCCTTTGTTACCGCTGTTGAAAAGCAATTAAAACAGGGATTCGAGTGCGGTCGCATTCTCCACGAACCTGTCAGTGTTATATTCTGGAAATGGAAAAAGCTCTATGTTTGCTATCTGAGCAACCCGAAGCCCAGGCTCATTTGGGTGATGCCCTGAGGTGAATTTGATTCTTAAAAGAGGAAGTGTGAAGAAACTGGGAAACCATTGAACCTTTGAATTCCAGTGATGGTTCTTGCTAAAAGAAGTCCTGTTTACTCGTGTTATTGTTACGGCACAGATTAGCTCATCTGATGCCTCAGCTGTATTAATGATGAAGGACTATGGAGCTTGAATTTAAAAGCTGCCTCAGGCCATGGCTTTATGCAGATGGATTATATTTCTCCTCCTCCTCCATTTTCTTCATCACTGTGTCATAGCATCATGCTTTCATGTCGAGTGTTTTTTTTTTTTATTCTAATGCAAAAATTCCAAACTTGCTCATTTTATTTGTTGCTTATGTTGTTACAGAAACTCTCCTTTTGCTGCTTTTTATTTACGGCCTCAGCTGATCAAATTAACTGCATACATGACTAAAACTCGTACAAATTTCCAGCAGAATTCAGGTGTGATCCTTAATACCGAGCTCCTCCATCTAAATGCCAGCAGCTCACGTCCTGTGGAGAACAACCCCAGAGGCGTTCGACAGCGGCTAATTTCCCTAAAACAAACTCTTTTAATTAAACAAACCAGCATAATAAAGGAGAGAAAAGGAAAAGGAGACACTCTCACTATTCCCATGAGTGGGAGAAGTTCATTAATATTTAGAGACCCTGTGGGCTTTCAGACATTTTCTGCTGCTCTGCGTGGCCTTTGCCAGTAATAAAGCAGAAAGGCGCAGGCAGCAGGCTGGTACTGTATAATGTCTGCACACTTGGCTCTGGTTAGAGGTAGAATTACTGTGCATGTAAGACACTCTGGATCCTTCTAAAGCCGTTATACTAGTATGTGTCTGCGCTGTGCATGAATGCAGCAGAATGCTGAGGGAGATACAGCCAGCCTGGCTTTGTCCTGAAGGAAAAAAAAAAAAATCACCTTTCAACCTGCTGGCACCACACCAGCCTCTGAAAAACCCAAAATATGTAGGTAGTTAGTGAACTTTCAAGGTTGAGGCATTGGCAGATTTTATTTTATTTTTATTTTTGAAAGGTTTGCTTCATCCTCAGATAAGCTGTCTTCTTGCCCGAGCGTATTTTTTAATTGGAAGCTACGAGAGTGGTATTATCATACAACCTTCAAAATTATCTGCAAGAAAAAGCTCATTTCAACACTTAAAGGTTTTCAGCCTCCTAGCTTGGTTCTGAGCCATTAATGGACTGTAAAGTGAAGAGTACACACACTAATGACAATGTGTAATATGAACAATGTCAATCACGTTAACAGAAAATGTTTACTCGGATCATTTGTGGAGTTTCCCACCATCGTCCACCTTAAACAGCCCCCACACAAAGGTAGTGACTTGTTGGTGAACAAAGTAGAGGAGTTAGTGACTAATGATGCAGATGTTAGAGACCCGCAGTTAAATTCACACAACCACATATCTACTAGTAGTGGAAGTACCACCACATCTTCACCATGCACTATAATGAAATGTCAATGTTTTGTTCATAGCTGCCCACTTCAGAGCTCAAAATGTGCAGTTTGAAGACAAGTTGACAGATTTGTGTTTTGGAAGCTATTTCAAGCATGTTCATATGGTGTCATGCCATAGGTTCAGTTTAACTTAAGAAAGTTTGCACTATAACATTTTTTTGTGTTCACCTGGAGTATTTTAAGTACCTAATAGTGCAAGATTCAGGCGCAGGTTTCTCAAAATAACACTGCCATATCAGTTTCTTGAGAACAAATTTGATACCCGTTTTATTTCTCCTATGGGGCTCGATGCAACTTTTGAAAAGCTCTGCAGTAAACCTGACTTTGATATCAAAGGAAACTGCTGGGTGTGTTGGGCCGCCGTTCCACACTGTAGGCTTGTTGTTGCCTTTGTAGTCATCTTGTTGCTTGTCTCTTAATTGACAGAGAAAGTAGACCAGAATGTTATGGATTGTGGGTGTTATCTCCAGTCTAGCATCCCCTCAGCATACGGCAAAACTCATTTCTCACTTTGGTTGCAGGGGCTTGGAGCATGTCTCTATCTTACAGCCCCTCAGAAGTCGGGTGGCCCTCAGCCATTCCAGCTGTCTGTCGGGTGTCATTGTGAATCAGCATCACACAGGGGTGTAAAAGACAATCACACAGTTTTACATGCTACATTTGTCTTTAATCGAGGGGAAATCGCGAGCAGAGCCAAGCCCCAAATAGAATTCTCCAGCAACACTTCCATGCATGTGTAATTAGCACACTAAATCTCCTAATTAGCTTGTTGCATTGTCAGTGGTTATAGCAGCATCCGGATAGGGGGGTGGGTGGGTAGAGGATCTGGGGTGTGGTGGTGGTGGTGGGGAAGTTGGGGAGGGGGGGGGATCCAGCAGATGGCTGCATGCTGTCTTGCAGGCACACAGTCGTAAAGCAGAGAGGCAGCACAGTGTGTGTCACACATTCCTGCATCAGGCCACTGCCGGGAGCCCAACGCCATGACTCTCCAACCCACACCCCTCAACCCCGCTCTCCTCCACCCCAGCAGCCACAGAAGTTAAGAATACAGGAAGTCTTGTCACTTTGCATGTAAAGGCATCCTGCATTCTTGGGGGGGGGGGGGGGGGTGATACATGCTGGAAAACAAACATCGCCGCTCGGCTGTGCAACCCTGATGTTTGTTTCTTTCCCCTAGTTATTAGTCCCTTTTGGTCAGAGACTGTCAAAGATCTACACAGTGACAGTTGAGTTTAGGTCTCAAGTTGACATAATCCAATGTGGGCCCAACTGTTGGCTCCCTTCATTGAATAGAATCGGAATATGCCACTGGATTACAATAAGCTATGTTGATATCATTAAAAATTTGGGGCTGTCAAATTTTCTCCTTGCATTTTCTGTTTTCAGGGGAGTCGGGACGAAAACGGTTTAATGAGATGACAAAGATGCTTTCTGTAGGATGTGTGTGAGTTGTTCCAAAACTTGGAATCAAAAGCTGGGAATGAGTGTTGCTGTGGTGTAGGGTACACAGATGTACTAATCCCAATTCTCTCAATGGAGATGGGAAGCTGCAAACGTCCTCCTCAGTCGCTAAAATTCACCCTATTTAGGACGAATCATTGCAGCTGCCCTTGGTGGTACCTCAGCTTGTCTGAAATTTGTTCTGACGTGGAGAACAAAGGCAAGATTCGGGGGACTTCTTTCTCCTCCAGATGTTGAACTTGATTCGAAAGGAAAAGGTGATTTTGAGGGGGTTGGGAAGAAAAGAGAAGGAGGGAGAAGGGGGTAGGGGGGGGTAGGGGGGGGGACAGCAGCTGCTGCAAGAAAGAGAGCAGACAGTGCAATGCTAAAAGGTGAGACGAAAACACAAGATCATTTCAGGGCAATAACAGCGGCGGGCAAAATGTGCACTTTGTCGCATGTTGTAGTTGATGGATTTCTCACCGTGGCTTCTTCTTTTTCTGTCTTAAAATCACATTTCCTCTTTACATGTTGGGCAGCCCACACCAATATTACAATCTAATAGAAAATCAAATACCAGCTTGTACATGAAGTACTAGGTGAGTAAATACATGAAAGAGTTCAATTGATTCTCTTTAGGAACAATGAAAGTGCACCAATTCAAGCCACAGCAGTTATCAGCCTGTTATCGGTGGCATCCAGCAGGGAACAGTTTTAGGTCCTCTTTTCTTTCACATTAACATAACTTTGCTGGGACCCACATCTCAAGAAGTACCACCATCCGTTCTCCAAAATTTTTACAGGTTTTTGCAATTGTCCTTATTTTCTTAAAAACATTTAATGGTTTGAACGGCTATTTGTTCACCTCACCAAGTCAAAACTGTGATTTGTGGTTTTTGTGTCCACAATATCGTGAATAAATACGTTATAATGTAAATGGAGATTTCCTGCCACCTACCCCCACTACTTACTTAATTAATGAATTTAATGATAGCTTTGATGTGAATATTATTTTGTCAGATGTCATTTTGCCAAAGGCACAAATATTCTGAAAGTGTTAAATGTCAAACAAATGAACAATTTCCGAACCAGCGTGTCCTATATATCTCTCACATAGTTTAATTAAATGACATCCAGTGATTGAAAAAGATATAGTTTCAATTAAAAGGCTTTAATTGAAAAAGGTCATTTCAAAAACTAAATGTTCTATTAGAAATTCAATTACCTCCCAGAGAAAAGGAATATAATATAATTCTTCATAATGGACTCTGGAATGTAATAAGTCGGCCAATTAACTATTTTTTATTTGATTTAGGTGGATTTTATGATCTTTGTTCACAATATCAATTACATGGAGAGCTTTGTGTAGGCAATGTTCATAATGGCTGTAAATGGCAGAGGAGCAAAGAACCCTTGACTAATTAATGCATCCCTAACCAGCTTTCAATTAGAACACAAATCATGCACTAACACACATCTAGGTCAGGATTTCCAGCCTTTGTTCAACACTGAGTTATATTACTGGAAACTAGCAAATTTACATCCAAACATTCAAATAGTTATAAGTTATTACTACATGTGTGTGTTTGTGTGTTAACTAGAGTGAGAGTGTTGAGGTTGCAGTGCTGCTTTAAACATCGTCAGGTGAATCTTTGCTCCGTCTGGCTGCTTTTACACTTCTGACAGATATCAATCAATCCAACAGATTAGGTCAGCTGTTTTAATTTGCTCACGCTGCGCCCTGGGAAATGAATATTCAGCACTTTGATGATAAAGCTTTGCTGTTTGTGCACATTGAAGACATTAATTTGCTGGCACCATTGCTTTTTCCTCAGTGCCTCTCTATGCAAGCTATAACAAGCAATGTCGGGAATGTTTTTTTTTTTTTTTTTTTTTTTAATTCAAGCACAAATATTAGTGTTTAATGGTGCCTCAGAAAACAGTTTTCCTACTTATCCAGGGTGAGTTGCTCTTTTCCAGCAATATCCTGGTGAAGGACAGACTGGCTATACTGGACTGCTTTTGACAAAAGAAAAGAACCTATATGCTCACTGGTCTGCTGAATCAGACACATGCTAGGATGATGTTTAAGTAGTGTCAAAGACCAACCAACTGCTATTTGTCTTATGTATGTGCATAAATATAGCCAAATATCACAATTTTGCAAAGTATTTTAATATATTATACTGTTGTACTGCATTATATTTTAGATATTCATTGTAATTTTTGACAAGCTACATTTTTTTATTATTACTTATTATTTACTATTTGATCGTCGGGATCAGGTCTAAACCACTGACAACTTCTGACATGACACGTGGTTTAGAGAATTAATAGAGTGTTAGCATTTATACACAACACAAACGATGAATATCTAAATAAAGGATGCATTAAATAAACTAGGCTGGACCTATGCAGACAGTCATATATTAAATGATGTCATAATAAAACAGTTAATATTATCTCCGCTTTGTCCAGCTTTTTGAGTAAAATCACATTGATGATAATAATGCAAAAGCACAAAACAGTCAGGGCTGCAGTGAGGATTTTACAAATACTGAAGTGAGGAAGTTCATTTTGCTATAAACCATTTTACTTCACCATTACTATGTGGAACCATTAGTGCTTTAAATGAAGGAAAACATCACAAACAGGATGAATAAAACTATGTGCCATCAAAGACACACAATACAAACATGGCTGCATGGTTTGTCATTACTTGGTGCCTGTTAAAGTAGGTGGGGGTCTTGCTCCTTTAAGAGGTGTGTTGGCCTGTCACAAGCCTGTGTTCACAGGGCCACTGTGTCATAATCCATCCATTGAAAACATGCATATTAAAACATGCACTTGGACCTTTGGGAGATGATAACGGGCAACTTTTACTTTTTCTTGACTGTTATTGGACCAAACAATTAAACAAATCATTAATAAAACGATTATAGGATTAATATTGAAAACAATCATAGCTTCTGTTTTATTCTGTGGGTTTAGAGCCAGATGGCAATGTAAGTTGTTCTCCAGCAGGGGGCAATATTACCCAGGGAGGGAGGACAAGCAAATGGAGTGGGTGGGTGAGGGTGAGAGGAATTAGGGGATTTTTGATTACAAACTAAAACAGTAGAATTAAATTATATGCTGCATGATATTTGCATGATAATTTCCTAGAGTCCAGCAAAAATAATACACAGAATGCACTAAACGTTGAGGGTGCTACTATTACTGATGCAGGTGGAGAGTGAAGACCACTGTAAATGATCAGATCGTCTTTGTGAAATGCACAAAATAAACAAACACCTGCTTCACAGATTAGAGACACTTTGATACCAGATCAACTGATTGATGCTGCACACAAACCAACTTTATTACACATTTTGTCTCAAATCCCAAAAGTGACAACGTGTGTTGTTTGAAAGACAATATGCACACACAAAAACACACACACACACACACACACACACAAGCTGCATAATTTTACAGTGTTTGCTAAAGTAAAGAGGAACGAGACCACCACATGAGCAGTGGGTTATTATCACTGCATAATGTCTTTTCACCTTGGTAGGCGAAGTGAAGTTGTCATGCAGTTATTCCAAATTGTTATAAAAAAAAATGCAAAACGTCTGAGTGGATGCAAATAAAACAATTTGAGAATCTATGACACCATAGAAAAATCATAAATTTACTTATTTTAGTCATCAGACATCAGATTTTGATACGGTCTTCACTTTTGACTGTAACTGTATTGAAAAGCGCATCAGTTTAATTAATTTACTGTTGCAACACACATTTACTTTTCTACTTATTTCTGGACATAAGTCTACTTGCACTTAAAAAATATTATTTCCAACTACTTCTGCTCCATTATATTTTACAGCTCATTGTTTTTTTTAATTCAAAACCAAGTGCTTTTACTAGCTAATAATTTTCACACTAACCATATCATCATTGTCGTCATCATCTTCATCATCATCATCATCATCTTCTTCTTCTTCTTCTTCTTATTATTATTAAATATGTTACACTGTTATGGAAGAAAACGTCAAGCTCTAAATTAACTACTTAGTTTTTTCTTGACCAAATGTTAATTTAAAATAACACATAAACTTTAATAGATTATTGATAAAATAAAATTATTGAATTATATAAGATAGTATTACATTCTGAAGAATGAGTACTTATGCTACACGTACTGTAAGTAAAATATAAAATTAGGGACTTAATAAAGCATTTTTAAATTGTGATATTGCTAATTTTACGACAACTTCGGCTAACAACCTTTTTAAAGGGGATATTCTCAACTTTCAAATATAAAATAATTAATTAATTAATTAATTAAAATTGTAAAATGTTAGAATGTATCATCATATTATTTTTTTAATAATAATTTTTGTTTTATAGTTTTCTTCTTTGTTCTTTGCCTCTGGGGCACCTGTGTTTCAGCCTAACCACCATGTGTCTATCAGAGTTACGTTGTAAGCTTTTATGTGTGCATGTATGTGTGTGTTCGTGTAACTGTGTGTGTGTGTGTGTGTGTGTGTGTGTGTGTGTGTGTGTGAGTGAAGGGTTGGGTCGGCAGCTGGCTGCGGCTTTTTTTCTTCGCACTCGCCTTGGGGAGCCCCCACTCCAGCTGTGATTGATGCGCTCCTGTTGCTGACCGTGCAGAGGCCAGAGCACAGGGACCCGCTCAGGCTGATGTTTATTTGTGGTCAGAAACCGCCTCGGTCAGGAGGCCCTGGTCGTCAAACATCTTAATCCTCACAAACACAGCTCTGCGTCTGAATTCTCCTCGGGAAGGACACATCAATTTCGGTTTTTACTGTTGACCGGAGCACACTGGGTTAAATCTCTACTTACTGTTTTTTTCACCATTATGTGAAACGTGTAAGGCAACACATCTCTAACAATCAGGCCTAATTTATGCGTTTTATACTTTTGAAAAGGTCCTTTTCTGTATTTAATATTCTCTTCACAGGGAGAAGAAAAAACTAACTTTAGAAACCCTTTGCTCTGACACAGCCAAATATAGTAGTTGACAGTGGAGTCTAAACACTCAGGACTTATGTTTCTGTGGGAGAGTGGGAGATTGCCAAATACACTCATGTCTCTTTGATCACAGCAGACGTCGAGTTCTGGGCTCTGAATGAAGAATGCTTTTTGTATGTGACAATTTGGAGCACTTCAAGGAAATGATCGGTCAAAGTGCAATCAACAGGCAAAGCCAGAGCTTCATACCAACTCCCTGTGGGGCTGTGAAGGTAAAACCACAGAGGTCTGAACCCACTGCTGTGGCTTGTTTGAGTTTGAGCCGAGTCTTCACATTACAATTATTATTGTGTCTGCCAAAAGCTGTTACTCAGAAAATGTCATGATTTAGTTCATTGCACATGGCTTATGCAAAATTATTTAAATGTTATCTCAGATGATGGGAAAACATACTTAGTGCTTGTTGATCTTTATGCTAATCATAAAAAATAACTACTGCATATCTCACTACATAAATAAATGAGCTAGCAGTGAATCAACCAGACACAGATGCAGGCGGGTTTATTAACTAAGTATATTTACTCAATAGTGTACTGAATTACAACCATGAGATACTTATATTTCTAATTCTACTTCAGCGCATCTTAAAGCAAAATACTGCACTTTTTGCTCCATTACATGTAATTGGCAGCAACAATTTGTTGTTAGGAAGTTCTTATTATTACCGAATATTAGTGGATTAATACTAGTGATGCAGTAAAGCATACGTTGAATTTTACTGTAAATGAATACGTCCTATATTGCTGTATAAACTGCATACTCGATAAATGTGCATCAAATCTGACGATATTTCCGTAACCTTTTTAAAGTGACCGTGTCAAGACGTCAAATCAATGTGGTGAATGAAAAAGTTCAATAAAGTAAAACATTTGTGTACTTAAAAATAGTGTTGAAATTTAGTTTAGTTTCAGAATTTCATAATTAAATCTCATTGGTATCATTGTGCCACACAGTAATAGCACATTGAAGATTCTACACTTTAAATTAATTATTTATACCACAATTTTCATAAATTAAAATCCACTGATACAGTAGTTCACTGGCTTTATCTTGATATTCTGCTGCATTAAACTGCAACAATTATGGTGAGACCCTAATTTGTATAATCAGGCATATTTTCATTGTGTTGTTCTTGTGCTACAGATTACAACTCTCACCCCCAAGGTCCAGCATGGATGTTTGCTTTTATAGAGCCTGCCTTACCTCTCTCATTCCACATTACAACGCAGGTTAATGACTGACTTTTAAAATTAACAACCCCTAAAGATATACAAGCTTGTGAGGTTAAAGACATGATGTATAGTTTCATGTCATCATTACTGCACTGTCAGCCATGATTTTTCAATCTGGACTCTATAAGCCAAAATAAAAAAGAGGTGTATATTGTTTTTTTTTTGTGGACCGTTGTGGTTGAACGTGAAGATGAGTGCATTTCATTTTCGCCTTTAATTTCCACGACTCGTACTCTCTATCGATTACATTCTTCAGAACAGGTCAGTGCGATGGTTAAATAAATGCAAAGCGATTGCAGCAGTGCTTTATTGATTAAGATCCCACCGGGATGTGATGCTGAGGTGACAACACATGCTATACATCCTTCCAGGTTCAAATTATGCCTCCTCCATTTGGCGTGCCAGGCTCTGACAGCGATGCTCTCACCGCACTGTCCAAAACATTCAGTGGATTACCAGGAATAATAAAACCCACACCCAGCACTTTAAACTGGATGTGCCTATCTGATGCAAGGAGGGGGGATTGATCTCCCATAATGCTTTGTCTAGATGAGACAATGAAAAATGGCCCTAGCCAGCAACATGTCAATATCAGGGCTGGAGATGCACCGACGGTCCTAGGTTCTTATTTAATCTGGTTTTCTTTAAGATGATAGCTCTTGTTACATTTTTACTGCCTGTCTGTCAGCTTGACATGGCAATATTCCCCCTCTCCTCACTTTCCTGCTTGGTTTCATTTATTTTGAAACGCCATTTCACACACGGCTGACTTTAACAAGGCATTATACAGCAATGAGGGAAGGTCCGGGAGATAGAATTGTGACAGATACAACATTTTTTAGGGTGAAAATACAGAATATTGTAAACAACGGAGTGTATAAATGTGGCAGAGTTAAAAGAGGAAAGCTGCTCGTGTATGTATAGATGTCATTCAGGATGCTTTCAGAGAAAAAAAAAAAAAAAAGCCCACTGTCAAGCTTCTGTTCATTTAGGGTCTATAAACCATAGCAGCCGCTTTATTAAAAAAGCAAACATAGAAACTGTGGATGTTACAGTAAAGTATTGATTAAATGTAATTTAGCTACAAGGTTTTATTGGAAAAACATAATGTTAGAAAACCAAATTTATGCAAATAGTTAATTTCACAAGCATACTGTACTGTAATTAATAAATGTATATATAAATACACACACACACATATAAAACCCTGAGCACAACAATATTGTGGGTGTTTATATTACATACATACACGCTTTATCTAATTTTCCATGGTAAATGTCATTAAAAACTACTGACAACGCTGTCATTTTGAAAAGAATAATAAAAGTAAAATAGTGATCTAGCAGGTCATGACAGCATCTCCCTAAAATTCCCAGTAAAAAACTCCACCCTGTTATTAGCGGTCTGGTCTATTTTCCCTGTGTGGTCTGTGTGCAAGCACGATGCTGTTTTACTGAGCAGAGTGCAGTGACAGTAGGGGTGTAGTTGCTTCCTGCACCCTCCACCATGCAGCTGTGGGTGAAACATGCCGTGGCTGACATATCAGTGATGTTTATTAAGAGACGAGTCTATCAGGTCTCATAAGCCAGTTCTCGCAGGCGGCAGATCTTTTGTTTCTTCCGGAGGGTGTCATCAATCTTGCGTGGCTGCGCTCTCCTGAGCGCTTGATGGGAGATCACGGATTCCTCCCTCCCATTGCAATGGGTTCAGTGGTGGAGGCAGGTAGACAGCACACACACACACACGCACACACCGATACACACCCACATAAACACTGAAGCCTACATGCTCTGCAGAGCGCCTCCATTCTGGGCTTGAAAACACTGAGGGAGGCTGCATTGTAGACATGACACTGTAATTCTCTCTGTGTTACTAAGGGACACGCTTGCCAATAACAACTGTAAAAGAAAACAAAACTGTATTTATGTTTTTGTTTTGACACCACGGGGTCTTTAGTTCACTATATTTAAAACCAAGTAGTATATTGTCTGTTGTCAGTGCTGCAGCCTATACTGAATATTTAATGTTAAATTGAATGTATGATTTCTTTGGCTGCTAGCTTTCGTATGTCCTGTAGGCTTCTTTTCCGTTGGTGCCGCATAGCATCACCATCTTATACCCTTCGGTAATAAACATTGCATAACAGGTGACCATTTAAAGGGTTTAAATATTATTGCAAAATACTTCTTGACCCTTGAAACAGTACATCGCCTCAGCATCTATTGAATTAGCGTTTCTAGACATGAACTCCATTTGCTTTGTGCCAACACTAAAAATACGTTTTCGAAATCCTCCGATGAAAATGGACATTCCAAAACTTACAATATGCACAAGAAGTAGGTCATTTCCTCCAGAGAAAGCTCCGGACCATTATAAGACTCCAGACTAGCTACTAAATTAATGCTGAGTTGATGGTTTCATCAACAATTTGCTCATTCAAATTTTGAAAAAAAAAACTCCAGTGTTTGCTGTTGTAGAGCTGCTGTGATTGTAGTTGGACGAAACATCTGCCTTTTCAGAGAAGACACCTACGCTAAGAGAAACCTCATGAGTGAAGCATGAGAACAAAAGTTGCGTCTTGACAAAGCCCTTGGTGCAGAATCCTACTCCGCATCTTTCCCGGTCCAAAGCTGGATCTGATCCTGGCAGTGATCAGACTCTGCCCAAACAGATGCACAACACAAATATCAGACCCCGTGTTTGAGTCGTACTCTACTTGAGCTGTGGATTCAGAATTGCGTGGGGGCTTTGGCCAATGTAGACCTGCTCGCGGGTCTAACTATAATGTTAGAATTTTAGTGGCTTCTGGCCTCAAGTCATCACAAATAACTCCACTACAGTCCAACAGCAGAGAATTAATGTCACACAACCCAACAGAACGTTAATCGGTGCACAAAAGTATTCACCTATGTTTGAGCATCACTACATCCAATTAAGGTAAATGCCTACTGAAATGTTTTAACGGTGGGGCTTGCAATATGAAATTGACATACTTGGCATGTAAGGACCTGGATAAAAAGTGCCCTCTGCAACAGCTAACACCAAATGAAAGTAGATAACAGCATTGACTTGGAGCCTTTTGCACTGCCATAACTTGCATGTAAATCTCTGTGGCTGGGATCGCAGACCTTCATTAAGTGTGCTTTAGTAGATTTATGAAGTGATCTGTGCAGAAGTCGTTTGTAGACGCTGTTCACTTTAGACCTGGACATGATGAATATACTCCACTTGGCTCTGGCTGGACTGCTGAATTTGAATTCGGTGCTGTCCAGAGAAAGCTGCGTGTTTGCAGAGCTGGATGGAGCACTGCTGTTTATTCGCGGACTCTCCTCTACAGTGTTAACCTTTAACAAAACATTCCACCACTTTTGCAAAGGGCATTCATTCCTTTAAATATATATATATTTTGCCATTATGATTCATTTACAGTCTGTGCTGCTACAACGTGAATAGCTTTGTCCAGAATCTAAACTATGCAGCATTATGCAGCTTTCAGTGCTTTGGTTGTTAGTACAAATCATATTCAGGACACATAGAAAGGTTAGTGTGTTCGGCCCTGATTCCTCACCTCTCTCTCAATGGTAATGAATGGAAGGGATCATTTCATACTAATTGCTTTTTCAGCATAATAATCCGAGCAATAAACTGCATTGGAGGCATTGGTTGTCTGCTGGGAAATACGCCCGTATGAAATAAACACACGTTCACTTTTGATTCAGAGTACATGCCGGTGCCTGGATGGAGAGAAAGCGAGGAAGTTTGAATCAATATTTCCTATTAGAGACGCTGATGCTTAAACCAACAATGACCTGCGCTGAATGAGGTCCAAAGCATTGTGTGTTCAGGTGTGCGGAGTAATTGAATTCTCTATTGAAAAGGCTCCTTTGATTAAACCGAAGAATAAAAGGAAAATGCAATCAAAGAGACGGTTGCTTGGGACAAAGAGTTACTTTCAAAGTTGCCATGAAAGTTATTTTGATTAATGTGGTTCCCTGAATGGAGCTATGAGAAGAACATAGTGCAAGATATTTTCCAAGCATGGCTGCTTGTGATTTTTTTTTTTTATATGACGCAGGTTCAAAAATTCTTCTTTGTTTTTTTTTTGGTTTTTTTTGTGTGCAAGTTTATTCCTAAAGTTCACTTTGCACAACGTGCATTCTTATTCATGTGTGTTTATAGCTGCCAGGTGGTGTATTGTGTCAACAGACAGATAAAAATCAGCGCGGAAATGACTCTCCCAGTGCTGACCCTTCCACCACCCCAGCACTATCTGTCAAGCTGTCCTCCCTCTGACTTTTCACCCTCTGATCCCCATCTCTTGCTTTGGAGTTAGAGAAAACAGACCCGTACTCCCAGAGCACATTGCAGGCCAGTTTAAGAAGAAATGCCTTAAAACACAGGGCCACAGTGATAAATGTCTAGTTAATGAAAAATAAACTCCAGCAGAAAAAAGGACAAATCTAAAGACTTTGGAATTTGTTTGAATACTCTTAATTAGTGGGAGAGCTGTAACGCAGCTCTCGCACTAATGAGATCCTTTTCTTTATTATTATTATTATTATTATTATTATTATTATTATTATTATTATTATTATTATTATTATTATTATTATTATTATTATTATTATTATTATTATTATAGCTCGTTTTTCGGTCGCTATCTAGTTTGCCTTTGCTTTTTGTTTTTTCTAACTTCTTGTCTGATGGTCTGTCCAGTTGTTACAGACCCCCATGGTCTGAGGCACTCTGTGGAAATCTAAGTCCTTGAATCACAGACGGGACTATATACGCCCAGCTGCTTTCTGCTCCTTCTCACACCTCCCTGCCCCTCAGGCATCAGTCTTTGTAAAATTACAGCAAATAAAGTTACTAGTTAAGCAGGATGAACTGTACATTGGCATTCAATTCCTCCCAATTCTCTCCGTCTGTTGAACCAGCGCAACATGAATACTTGATGCCTTCGTTTCCCCTTTTCATCTTTCTTTTGTTTCACTTATTTTTCATGCGCATTGTTTCAGCTACGCCTGGATTTGGGAGCTTGAGAGTCTGAGAGTCAGCTATTAGCATCTGACAGTTACTGTCATGGCTCTGCGCATGTATTAAAGAAAACTAGATAAGGGGTTGCAAGATTGCGCACAGTTCACTTGTATTCTAAAAAAGATCTTTATTCTTCGGGCTTCAGTAATACAAATTACCACATGTTCAACACGCTTGTGTGATTTCGGGCCTATAAACCACATGTGATAGCATCCTTCTCCAGTTGAGCTTCTTGGCTACACACATGCATGAAGAGGGATTAACAACATTTCTTCAAAGCTCTTCATTATTTTGCAGATGACATCAGATTAAACAGAGCAAGTTCTGATATTAAAAAGAGTTGTGGTGCTTCTGATGCTCAGAATTTATGCCATTTCAACAGTTTGTCCAACTTGTAAAATTTGCCTCACACCCCCACATCTGTTACTTCCCTGATGCTGGCCTTTTCTGATTGGATAAAGCATTGGTTAGGGTGAAGTTCACACGCATGGAGTAGAGGAATAAACAGTGTACAGAAAGTTCACAGAGTGCATCATGTGTCAGTGGACGGGATTGCTGCAGAATATTTTTGGTGATTTCCCCCCTGTGTCCTTAGCTCCTTGGGTATCTGTGTATCAGCTGCAGATAGAATTTGCTGTGATAAAATGCTGGTGCAGGAGAAAGGTAAGAAATGGTTGTGATGCTGATTGCTTTCCAGCGGCCTGTGTGTCAGATAGCCATCAGTAAGAAACTCTTCGTCTCCACCTGCCTGCTGCTGTCCGTCCGTCCATCTGTCCATCTGTCTGCAGCCTCTCATGCATTTGAACTGGCAGAGAGGAGAGCTGAGGGTCGGGACTGAATGGAAGGCTTGAAGGCGGAGGGAGACTTCTCTTTTCAAAATCCCATCTGATAGGACAGGAACTAAGGATCCAATCACGGTCGGTATTGTGGACGCACATATTAGACAAGGACACGGTTTCCTCCCTCAGTCCAAAGACATGCATGTTAGTTGACTCCAAATTGCCTGTAGGTGTGAATGTGAGTGCTTGTCTGTCTGTGTACGTCTCTCTATGTTGGCCCTGAGATAGACTGGAGACCTGTCCACGGTGGACCCCAGCTCTCACCCTATGATAGCTGGGATAGGCTTGCAGCCCCCCTTGACCCTGGACAGGATACAAATGATGGATGGATGGAAGAAATGAAATAAATTGATTTCTAACTGTTTCTGATGATTTTACTTCTTCAGTCACTTTAAGAGTTTCTGTTATCTGGGAGATGAGGACGTTGGTGTTTGTTTTCTTTTTTTATGGGGGGATCAATATACAATTGATATTTTTTGAAATGTCAATTGTTTAATTTAACTTTTTTTAAACAAACAGATCATGCTTGTTAGTGCTAAATGAATTTTGTCCTCTCATTGATCAGCACTTTGCACATTCATACATATTTTTACAGTATTTTACACATATAGTTAAGGAGAATTTAAAGTTAAAGGGTAATTTCATCAAAAAGATTACAGTAGTACAGCATGTAGCTCTACAGTTTTGAAGTTTGTTTATGAATTTGCTTAGTTTTGGAGATACTTTCCACTAAATATAATATGTTTTAGTACACTCTAAACACTGAGGATACAGTTTTCCAGCTGGATTAGTAAGGCTTGCAGCATTCTCATTTATTGTCAACTCATAATGAAGTAGTTTTTAAACCTTAAATTTCAGTAACACACATTTCAGTAGCAATGTATCTTTTTCAGAAACAATGTCCTAAATACTCTTTCTGTCAACTGTTCCAATTAGAAAAAAACTTTCTGCTGAAGAAAAACGTCTGTTAAAAAATAGTTTGTCAGTGTTTGTCTGCTGATTATTCAGCAGTTTCACAAAACTTTTGCATTATTGTGAAAGTTTTTTTTAAAATGCCTATTTTCAATATTGTGACCAGCACAAATTAAATTCCACCCACAGCCACAGTATTAGGAGGAAAAATTTAGATAACACTTCAATATAAAACCTTGGATAAACCCCATTTGGACCCATTTGGTAACATTTTCGTAACGTGTCCCTTTAATCGTCTCACATTGTTATTATTAGCAGTAATAGTCGCAGGTGTATTAGTACTAAAAACAATAGCAGAAAAGCAGAAAAATAAGATACTATCACTTTTTTAATGCTGCTTTCACAAATTCTGGATTAGAATTCACATGTAATAAAAATTCATCTGAATTTCCCTCACATTGTCATGACTGTATATTTCTACAGACAGTGAGCCGGCATTAACTCCCAGCCACATTCGTGCTGCCTCTGAGAGGAAATATTAGGCCAAAACATCTCAGGCGTGATGTGCCTATTAGATTATTCCAGAGACCAAACAGCGGAGACGGTGGCAGACTGGGAGCAAAGCCTCTCTGAGCGCTGGCAATCAGGTGGTATTAGGCTCTACCAGTTAGAAGCATCAGTGAGGCAGACACAGCTCTGTGTTAGCCGTACATGTGTACATACTCTCAGCCATCATTCCAGACACAATAATGGAAAAGCAGATACCTTATCAAGCCCAACTGTCAGGCTGGAGGCCGAGCTCTGGAGATTAAGTGTGGGATATGTGTGACGATGCGATGCATGTGGTCGGGAACCGGGTTGGGAGGAAGTGTGTGTATGTAAGGAGGGGATATAGATGGGTTAGTAGCAACTTCCTGAGGTTTGGTTACAGAAGAGTCCCAACTGTATTATGTGGGCTTTGTTGCGGAGGCAGTGCAGCATGGGTTTGTTCTCCTTATCCGTAGTGGGAGATCCTTGGAGTGTTTCTTGATTGACGCTGGAGATCCACCCACTCTGGGTTGCTAATGAGAAAAACCCCGAGGACACAGAAATTCAGCAGACATTACTCCCTGACCTATGTGAGGTTTGCTGGGGACGCCACGGCCCTGCAATCATGCGGCCACAGCACCGCACACGTGTCAGGATCCCCAGGGCTTTGCTCGGGGACGGGGAGTAACACTAGGGAGCCTCGTTATGTGTGCAACATCAAAACGAATCAGGCTCCGTCCGCCACCCCTCGTCTCAGGCCCCCACTGCGGGCTGCAGGGTGAGCGTGTGGAGGTAATGAGACCGCGGTGCTTCTCGGCCCCCGCTGCCACCTTCACTACAAGACACTAACAACTACTGGTGCCCCGGGGGTTGTCCGTGAGACAGGCAGTGAGAAAAAGAAAGGGTGAAATGGGGGGAAAAAAAGAGTGTGAGAGAGAAAGAGAGAGACCAGGCAGTCCACCCAAGCAGCTGAAGTGGAAGTTATCCTTATGAAGTGTGTGTGCATGTGTGACTCATGCACTGCCAGAGGTTTTCAGAGGTCTTGAAACAGGCTGTGCCAACTTGTGTGGAAGTTTCTCTTGTTGCCAATAGGCACTGAGCAGTCCTCCCCCCCCAACACACACACACACACACACACACACAGTCACATGTTTGAATCTTCGTTAATAATGAAATCATACTTACATTAAATCATTGACTACGGTAAATTTTTGTTCCACTAACGGCTAAATATTGCACGTCATAACAAACGTCTCCTGAAATTCAATGTCACCTGTGTTTATAAACTAGTTGACAGTTTCGTGGATGTCGGAATATGTCTACAGATAGACAAAGAAAAGACAGAGGCTTTACATGTTGGTGCAACGATGCTGAAAGACAATCTACACACAAATCTCTGGCAAACCCTAAGCCCTCTCTCTTCCTGTGAAAGGCTTGCAGCCAGAAATCGCAGACTGTATTGCCCCTGATACCAAGTTTAGAATAAATATAATTCTGTATTTTGTTTGGGGGTTACTTGGTGAATTATTGCCTATGGAGGCCTTTAAGACAGTTATCTGAGTAGGAAGTATTGCTAGGAATGTCAAGGTTTTCCTAAAAACTTTAACATTCTCAATTTTTTTTGAATCCTAATTGAATAAATTATGCAGACTGTTTTATGCAGCCCAACAACAATACTGCAAGAACATCAATACTGGAGGATTCTTCAAAGCCTGGATTATGTGCACTGATAAGAATGATTACCCCCAAAGCAACTTTTTAAATAAATCTCACTTTTTACAATATCTTTGCTCAGACTGATGGCCAGTCCATGACTGGGGTTAGAGAAATAAAACTCGTGGCTAATTTTAGATCACAGATAACTTGGGGTAATATTTTGATGTCAAGAATCCCACATGCTCATGCTCAACTTAGTTGCTCCCAGCGAGCGTTGGCCAGCTGCATAGCAGCTCCCCTATCGGTGTGTGAGTGTGTGTGTGTGATTGCCAGTGCGAATGGGTGAATAGGAAGCAGTGTAAATCGTAAATCGAGTGCCAATAGGTAGAAAAGTGCTACATAAGTGCAGACCATTTACCATTTACCATCTGACCACCACAGCCTAATTTCTTGCCACGCTGCATAAAGCACACACTGCTTTGAGTGTTGGGGGTAAATGATAAAGTGAGAGATGTGGAATTGCACAACATGGAGGTAATTCCTTTGGATGCTGGCTTGGCCTGGTTAGGTAATTACATTTAAATAAGATAAGTCCAACAAGAGGTAGAAATGCTCCACACTTATCCACCGGCATGTTCGACCTACTGTAATTTGCATTGGCCCTCAATATTGGACAGATCTGAGAACTGCAGAATCTAAAATGGATTTAATTTTTAGGCACGTTTGGTCTGACCAACTCTGCTCGTCGCCTCCCCGAAACTATTTAGTCAGTGTGTAAATGACACTAGCAGTTACTATATTTAGTTGCTTAATAACATGAGTCATAACTGTGGGAATCTTCTTCTTCAGAGCCAACTGTCATCCCACATGAAGTAAATGTAGCACTGGGATTCACATGATTAAAGGTTGGTTCAGCCAAGTTACAAAAACATAAACTTTCTCACTGCACCATGCCGATCGTTCGGGTATATTCTCTAGAGTTTTTGAGATGTCATTGCAACTGCTTATCTCCCCCCCAGCCCCCCCAAAAATAGAGAGAGAGAGAGAGAGAGAGAGAGAGAGAGAGAGAGAGAGCAGATTGGATTTTTGTTTTAGCTGCTACGTGGCGTCTTTAAAAGCCGTTTCCAACTTACTCTGGAAAATGCAGACACATTCATGTCAACAGAAATTCATTCTTTTTTCTTTACTTTTATTTATTATTGTTAAAAACAGTCTTACCCTTGGGGACTATGTCTTGGCTTTTTGTACAACTGGCGTTTCTTTAATGTCATAATTACCAATCAAGTGTGTGTGTGTGAGAGGCAAACGCTGCTAACGGAAATTTTCCCGCTCATAAAAGGAACCATCTACTCATCCAACAAGTCTTTACACCTACAAGCAAACGGTGAAAAAAAATTGCAAACACATACAGGCTTTCGTTTAGTGACTGCATTAGAGTCATGTTACCTGTAACAAAACCAGAGATAATATTTCTATAATGATGAAATTGTATCAGCGTATTTTATCCCTAAATATTAGATAAAAATTGTAACTGATACAGATCCACTTTCAAACTTCAAACCAGCTTATTGAACTATATGCCCAATAAGCGTTACTCACTCTTTCAAGGTGTGGTTACAATATAGCAAACTACAGTATTTGAATTTGATAGTGTACTGTGTACCTGCCCTTGTGGCTATAATTTGGTCCCAAATATGATATGCAACAAAGCAGCATAGTTTAGTGAGGCTAGTGAAGAGGAATCACTGTGGCTAATGTTACTAGCTCTAAAACGTGTGCTTTACCTGCGCTGACACACTGTAAACTCACAATTCTGAGTCATGTCTTCCCATTGGACAAAGACCAATAAAAGTCACAATAACCCACACACACAAAAAAAATAAAAATCTGATATTAGAGTGGGAAAACCACTTAGGAAGCAGTAGTGAGTGTGTGAAGTGAGACGGTGCTGTTTGACTGACCTGCATGTGACTTCTGATGGACACATCTTGAGCAGTGGAACAATAACCAGTGCGCTTCAGAAGTTTATTCTAGGTCCATTGTCCAGTTTACATTATGGCCGTTTCATCACTGCCACTGAATGGGCTGCTCTTCCTGCTGTAAGCAGCTTAAAAAAAACTGTTTAACAATGGGGTTTAAAGGGTCATTCATGTTTCTTTCTGGTCTTTACTCCTGCGCCACACACATGCGTGATGTAAATGTTGATTTTTTTTAAAAATGAAACAGAGATAACTTCTGTAGGTTTGTGTTCGGTCACTTATTTTGAACCGGATAAATTTGGGCTGTACTCTAATTTCAGCACAAATTAAACCGGTGAACAGGAGGAAGTGTCTCCGGCAGCATGTGGCACAGCAGCTCAAGCTGTTAGCAGCTGAACAGGCGCAGCTGAGGAGCAGTCTCCCTGGGTCTCAGGGGGCTCCTGCAGCAGTCTGTCTGTCCTTACCTATTTCACTTCTTCGCTGCTCTCTTCAGGGACTTCTCCTGTTAGTGTAGTGCTTGCTGTAGGAGACGCGTCTGCCTTTCCATCTGTGCCCAGTTTGAGAGTGAGCTAAACTGCAGTCAATGTCACACAAGAAGTTGCTGAATTATTAAGAGTTCCAGATTTGCTGTGCACTGCACATCTTTGATCCATCTGTTGGAGGAGCATTCATATATGGCAAAGTCTACCTGCTGCAGTTGCTGGCAATCTGTCATGGATCAAATTGTGATGGTTCATACATTCGTTGTCACTGTAAAGACGTTTGGATCTTATGGTGTTTGGCTCCCTTTGTTCAACCATGGCACAGCTGGTAAAGTCTTCTTTAGCTCTGAATATCTTTAAGTAAGTTAACTAAGAGACCATCACGCCACCTTGGCCAGCACTTATTAACAGTTTGTCTCCTGAAACAAGGAGAAAGGAATAGTAAGACGGACTGAGAAAAGACTGAAGTGTGTAAAAATAGCAGCCTGCTAACACCTTCCTAATCATCTGGCCTATTTCCTCAAGGTGATATAGTAGAAAGGTTAGTGCTGACTGTCCTCGCTGAGAGCAAGGGGACATTGTATCACCTCTGGTTTAATCACTACAGCTTTAATCATTTCTTTTTTTATCGAGTGAACAGTCCATGCAGTGCAAGAGCAACCGTGTGCTGTATTCATTGTTTTTTCTGTTTTTTTAGTGGCCTAGTATTTGGCTGAAAATGTTCATTTAGTTATCCGGAGACTATATACTTTATACTATATACTTTTGTTGGACATGATTCCAGTCTTGATGCCAGATCATAAAAACTTTAGAAATAAATAAATAATTAAAACAGCTGCTACAGTCACTATTACAGTAATACAATGAGCACTTATGTATTGATCTTGTAAAACCATTACTTATAATTGCATACATTGATTAGAAGAACTTCCTCTCTGTGGACACCATCAGCCAAAGGACACGTTTCTGTCTTGGACATGAAAAATCAAATCAAATCAAATCAAAAACAATGGCTCTGCTGCTGCACCTTCTGATGACAGATTTGAATGCTGCATTTTTTTCCTACCCAACATGAACAGTGAAGTCCTTTTTTGACATGGTCAAAATATTCTAAATCGATGGCAAACAGTTTCATAACATACAGAAGGAAGCTAGTAAGCAGACTTTTTGTCATACATGTCTTAGACTTCCTGTAAGAGCCAAGTGGTTTCGATCCTGTCTACTTGAAATAACCTTTGTAAACAATTAGTTTGCAACGACGGACAGCATTTTCAAATAAACATATGTCATAGATTGACCATGATTTTTAACCTCAAACAGAAAAGGCTGCTCACTACTACTGATTCAAGCTCTTTATGGTTGTGTTTAAACAGTTGTAGTGCTTATGGTTATGGGAAGATCTAAACTAAAAAGTAACTTGTAGCACCAGTAAAATTTGATTAACCCTTTCCTTGTTCTTGTCCCCCCCGTGTGTCCCCGCTTGGCTGTGGCACAGTAATCTGGGCAGCAACTATTGTTTCCATTAAAAAAAAGTGGCTAAACATAAAAAGTAGAATAGAAATGAAACTTGTGATGATATACAGCAGGGGCAGGCGATTAGGTTTGACCTCAAGCCATTTTCTTTTTCAGCATTGCTAAATGAGGGGGCAACACAGTTTCTAGTTACAGCCCTTTGTTTTTAACATGTTTTGTTTGACATTTAACGAATGATCGCAGTTCTTTTTTAATTTAATCAGAGAGGCTGAACCCAACTTCAGTCTTTTATACTCATGTTTAGCTTGGATCAGACCTTTTTTGCTGCGAAAAAACGATCAACCGGACACAGCGCTCCACTGGGGGACACGATTCTTCCTTCTAACCGTGATTCTTTTATTTTTGCCACACATGCTCTAAATCAGCATTTTCTTACAGGGGAAGTTCAGTGACTCATAAGTTTGGACAATACGATCACAATTTGTGAAATTGATATTTGGGCCTCCCAGAAAAGTGGTGTTTCTGGCTGATGCGGTTTTCGGACAACAATTGGCACAAACAAACAAGCTAATCCATGCTGCAGACTGACAGCAGATAAAATATGAGCAGTTTCAGCGTTTGTTTTAGCATTAGTATGATGATTGTGATTTATTATTGTTTAATTCAGCGATTAAAAATTCATTTGGTCAGGGTATTCAGTTGGTCATGTGTGTAAGCATTTAGTAAATTTCAGATGTGTGACTGACTATTGGCGACTATTGTGCAGCTGTTCTAAAAACATTGGAAATCCTATTTTAACACTATCAGCAGTTGCAGCAACAGCAATGACAATGACACACAGACATTTAATGAAGACATTTAAGGCAGGCATCCGCAAATCAGTTTGCGTCAGAACAAACTCATCGCAAATCTGAACGCACACACACGTGCATCTGACAAAATATATGTTATTTAGCCTACGTAACACTAGCCTATCACATAGTTACACCATCTGCAGCACCAGTGTAAAAACACATCTTATGTTTAATGGAAAAAGTATAATTGGTTTCAGAGGTTTTACTTGGGTGCCCTGTTGTTTGGGGGCCAGAGATTTGATCTCTGAGCCACCATTTGCATTACAATAGCTTAAACAATAAACTGCATGGAGGAAAATTGTTAAGGTATATGTTATATATCTGTGGTGTGTTTCCAGCCAGTCATTAGTGTTGCACGCAGAAACTTAACTGGTCATTAATACACACTTTTGGAGCTCGTCTACCTTCCTCTCCTTCTTGGTGTCCGTTTCTTCACACTGTTGCTTTCTTTACACTGGAAACAGGTGCAAAGACAAACAAAACACTTGGCTGAATAAGGAAGATTTAAAAACACCTCTGCCAGTCACTCTTTACCGGGTCTTCTTTTCCTGGCAGCTCCAACCTCAGCATCCTTCTACCGATATATTCACAGTTTCTCCTCTGAACATGTCCAAACCACCTCAATCCGGCCTCTCTGACTTTATCTCCAAAACATTCTTTGCTGGGTGATATATATTTTTCTGTCGAAAATGCACGTTCAAAGAATTTTAACAATCACGGTTCTTTCACAAAACAACAAAGTTGGCCCAAATCCACAGCATTAAGCAGCTAATGTCCAGGAGAGAAAAAAAACTCCACATGACAAAGACACAAATGAAACATTTGGTCATAATAATGAACTTGTAAGTGTACAGTAGATAACATATTATAATTTAGGTAATAATCTAGGATTTAGGTAAATGATCTATTTATTACTCGTACAGCAGGAAGATCATGAGACAATTCCTGAAAGTGTTCAACACAGTACATTATAATAAGGAGACAGAGTTGACCTCTGGTGGAGTGTGATGTGGATGTGCAGAGTGGGCTACAGCCTATTTTCAGGAAAGTGACTTATACAGACTTCTAAAGGCACTTTGTGTTTATTACATTTTCAGTCAGTTTTCGGGTCAGGCCGACTTTGATGTGCAAACAAGGCACCATCACTCTATATCATAAGCCTCTTTCAAATGTGAACTCTGCAAATTATCTGGAGAATGAGGTTTGTGCAAAGTACACTGGAGAAATATTTTGTTTTGCAGCATATTGAAGATCATACAAGGTATTGTGCTGTTCCCTTAATTGGCTTCACAATTTCAGTGTCTGCCTTTACCCACACAAGTTCACTATTTTTGTCATCTCTCTAGTTAGCCATCATGGTTATTGCCTCTGTACACGTGAAACCATTGGGTGTTTGAATTCGTTCACTTTTGACAAAGCCCATTCACTCTTGGTGAATTTCTCCGGATAATTACCTGACCTAGTCACATGTGTTCTCAATCAGATGTAACGGGGTGCTTAGTGGGTAAAATCCACATAATGTCCAGGACAACTGTCTGAGACGCCGATGCCCCTTTGGACAGTAGATAAACTCAGGATTCTAGTGCATGTCTGAAAGAGACTGTAATGATCTCGCCTATCATTAAGCCTTTTACTCCACAGGTTCCCTGTTTACACGAGAAAAGCAGATATCAGCTTTCCTGATCAAGCTGACAGTAAATTGGTTATTCAAGTGTGTGTAGATGCACTGAATGCTGGCTTTAATGTGTGTGTGTGTGTGTGTGTGTGTGTGTGTGTGTGTGTGAGAGAGAAAGAGAGTTAGAATTGTTTAAACTACAATTCATTTAGGAAAAGGCTGAAGTTAAAGTTATGTAATTAACTTTGTAATACTGGATATGTTTTGTCCCAGCCGAGAGAACTTTCCTCACAAAAATATATCAAACTAAATAAATTATATTTGTTACAAAGGGAAAATGTCTGTGATGTTCTGCTATTGTGTTTTAGTGTGTTGTGGTTGGTACCTCCCAGTACTGAGGCTCTTGACTGTGTTCTATGACAGACTTTGTACTTGACATTTCTATGATTCATGCCTGGTGTGATCGCTGGCCTGGAGGCTTGCAGAACCTTTACCGAGACAGAACCAGGCTGCATTTGTCTGCAATGGCCACAGTACAAAGCCACAGTGTACTGTGGGCGTGCGCATGTGATTACAACAGTGGTAAAAATCGTCTTGCTTCTCATGCTTGTCAAAGTTTAAAAGCTAATTTTGTATGATCTGTTTTGACCCATTGCATAAAGCATATTATTTTCTTTAATCCATAGCATGTGCCCACTGCCGTTCAGTGCATACACTTCACAGTGAGCTGTTTTCTTTTTCATTACAGAACTTGTATTCAGAGTGGTACTCACTACTTTTGAGAAACCCACACAGCGTATGCACTCTTTTCATGTTTTAGAGAAATCATGAAGTCAGCTCTGCATGCATATGTTCCAGTGCTTTGGGAAATGATAGTGGCTATGAATAACAAATAGATGTGAGTCAGTGCAGTTGAAAAGCCCTGGCTTTGTTGCCGTTATTAAAGCCGTTGGTAGCTGGAGAACTGGATCCAAAGTCTGTTGTTGATCTTTGTGCGAACAGATATCAAAGCCTGGACAGCAAACGAATGGTAAGTACTGGGGGACAGGGAGGATCCCTGGAGCAAACTGAGGGTAAAGATGAAGGGATATAAAAGAGATGAAAGAGGGAGAGGAGAGAGAGAGAGACAGAGAGAAAACAGAAGAGGAGAGAGCCTGTGTGCCTTTGTGGATGTCTGTATGGCAGTGTCTGCTGGAAGGAAGGACTTCAAAGACCCAGCAGAGCAAAGGCTGCTTCTCTTTTTCACTTTTTTTTTTTTTCACCAAAGCTCCTCTGGCGTTGAATCCCTTCCCTCCCCTACTTTCTGATTATTCATCTGTCTCTCCTTAAAGGCAGCCGGGCCTATTGGATTCTGTAGGGCACCACTGACATGAATATTTCTGCTGCATCAGAGACATTTGCTGTTGGTGTCTCACAGTGCTTCAACCGCAAGTGACCGCACCATCCCGAAAGCGTCCCACAAGATTATTGACTGCAATACTGGCTGCATTATGGACTGCACTTCTGCTGTCAGGTGTAGCTAGCAAATGGAAAGCCCCTCTGTCAAAAATGCTTGGCGGAGCCGCTGTGCGCAGTTTTTTCGAACACAAATGTAAACAAAGGTTTCATCTGAAAGACAAATACATAAAAATTTAACATTTTTTGGCGCCATTGTAACAGTGACTTTTATTTTGCTGCCCACCTCACAAAACAACTACTTTTGTTATTTCACATAACCAAAGTATCATGCTAAAAAAGCAATTCTTAATAAAACAATATGATTATCAACAACATGATCTAGGAATGTATTTTTTTTAAGGCTATGGTGAGATTTAGTTTTTTGTTAGTGCCTATTGTCAAGTTGTGGCTCCGAGTCAAAGAGAAAAAAGGGAATCACACATGATTCGATGGTTAAAGGTAGTTTATTGTACATTTAAACTAATAAGATCAAATATAAAGATCAGTAAAAAAAAAATTAAAATGTTAAAGAAAATGATGGGTAATGAAAGCCCAACCTTAGCCAAACCAGCTGGTGGAGGCCTAAACAAAAAGATGCAGTCACTTAAATAGACTGAGGTCCAATTACTCAGGTGATACATTTTCCTCACATCTAATCAAAAAATTTAACAACGTTCAGATTCACCGTACTAACAAATGCCATTGTACAAGAAACACCTGGACCCCATATTTCAACATCCTCCAGACTCCACCCTGTCATCCAGTGTCATCTCCGCAACCTTAGGAGCAAATTAAGACACTGAATGTGACAGAAAAAGCAGCTGTAACAGAAGGATCCAACGTATAAAGCTAAGGCATGTGAGCATTTCCAGCACACACAATGTCAATATTTCAGATTGTGCAGAAACAGTGATTTGTTTATTCACCAATATTCAGTCAGTAACACAGATGCCAAAGTGATCAGCATCAAGCACTAGTTTTAAAAATGCTCTTCCAGCTGTCATGACACCAGCAACAATTTATAAAAACACTGAACCACAAGGAAAAGCACAAGGACTAATGTCCAAGTGACAAGTACTAACACAAAGTCTTTTAAATTTACCAAAGCTTAAATCAAACAAAATAGAAGTTAGAGCTATCACACCTTTTTTAATAAAGGTACCAGACTTAAACCTGTGACGCAGCACTATAATGCCGTAACAACTAACGCTATTAGTCATTAAACAATGGTTTTTAAGGTTACCTTGATGTATTTCATTATGGGGAAGGTAATTTAAACACAGATTCACTGAACACCACTTGCAGCAGTGCAGATATGGTCATTTGCATCTATTTCACAGCTTTCTGAGTGAGGCTCGCCGTTCTCACCAATCAGAGAGGACTTTTCTGTGTGATGATGCGTAGCAGACAGTGCATGGAGGAGCAGCAATCTCATGGATATTGTAGCATTACGTGCAAAATATTAATCAGGATCTTCAGCAAATATTATGAAAGGTACTAAAGGGGAAACTGGTCAAAACAAAATATAAGACAGTATAGAAAAAATATAATAAGACTCTATGGCAATAATGTTCCATATTATTGCAATATTGGCAAATTGTTTTAGGTAATTATGCCCCTAAATGTAAATTACTGTAAATTACAGTAGTGTGATGTTCCTACGTTCCTCAATAAAGTAGAATTTTAACTTTGCCCGGACATTATGATATCACAATTACTGATAAATAGCAACATTTTGTTCCACCCTTACATATAAATTTTACATATGTTTTTTCAGCTGCCTTGCATTTTAGCAAATATATGTTAATTGGAAGTAATTTATATTAAGAGTATTGCATGTATCAATAAAAATAAATAAAAGTATAAGCATAAATCAATAAAAGTAAGCTCTCTCCAAATAATTAGACAAGGACCAGAACAGGTAACATCACCGCCTAAACAGAAGGTGTATAAAGTTTTTAGGGGCCCACAGCTTCACTGTGGGTGTTGACATGCCTTTTTCTGAGTGTGTTAGTCCTCAGTTACGTGTCTGATGCAATCCCCATAGTCATGGAGGGAGTCGTTCATGATCATGTAGCTCTTTGAAGAAGAAGACACTTCCCTGGAGGTACAGATGGCTATGCGTTCTCAGATTGTGTAGATGAGGGCTGGCGGGCTGTGTGTTGTCATTGTGGTGCACACTGTGGAGAAGAGGGGGTTCACGTTTGGAGAATGTGAGGAAATCAAAGCTTTGTTTGTGCTTAGGGGCGTAGGTGAGTGGGTACAAGTGGTGCCGGCTGCTGTCATGGAAGGATAGGCTGTCAGGGTACTGATGGAGCTCATGGTTGTCTAATTTTGACTGGTTCTCCTTCACAACACAATCAAGAGCTGTTTTCTTATGTCTCCTCACGGTCTGCAAAACAGAAGCATCTTAACGTAGGTGGGTTATGAAAAGGCTGTCGAAGCAGATTAACTTTCCAAATAGTAGAAATGGTACGTATAGCCATTTAAATACCATTTGGTTGATGCATTGGTTGTTATTTTTCTTCCTTGGATGTCTAAATAAAGACGCACAGTTTCATGGAATCACAGCTGGAATTTGTTTAGCTATTAAAATAGTTTCATGACATTGACTTGTTCTTGATATTTGTCTAGAGCAGATTAGCTGATGATTTCTACGAGAGTTCCTCTCAAAACCACCCATGGTCAAAACTTTTCATCAACAGATAATTTCCTCGAAGGAATTGACTTTAAGACACTGGTTGTCAAGGCGAAACACTCGCATGTCATTACATGGTACAGGCTCAGATTGTTATTGTATTGCAAATCCATGAAGATGGGGCTCATCCCTGTGGTGAATCAACAAAGGGGACAGGCCATATAGCAAGGCTGCACAGTTGTTAACATTTAGAGGGGGTAAAATAGTTACGAGCATATAAAATTTGATTGCCCCCTTTTGAGAACTTAGCAGCAAGTATAAAGTTTGCACTCTGTAGGATCAATGGCTCCCTTTTTCTATTGTGCACTATATCTCAATATCTGTCTGTTACTTCTCTCCGGTGGGTTGTAGATCTCAGTTCATGTTGAAGTAATAGCTCCCACTCTCAGAAATACTGTCTTTTGATGCTGCATGCTTTGGATCCACAGTATATTTATAATGGTGAGGGTGCTGTAAAACATATATTCTGGGAGTGTGGGGAAAGCCTCATCCCAGTTTCTAATATCAGCCGTCCTGAAAACCTTAATAACAGTGTGTGAAATGATCATAATTCCCTCTCATTGTTTTATAAATTGATATCTATTGTTTTTTATGGCGTCTACGTGCCCCCAGAAGTGAAGTACATCATTGCAGGATTGACAAACGAGGCGCCAGGGTGTTTGTCAAACACGTTGCTTTGTACTTCACGCTGTGTGTACATGTCACCCCCCCACTTGGGACCAGTAAAGTTTTTATTTGGGTAGGTAGGTCTATAATTAGGAATGAATACAAAGGCAGTTTGCGAGTGTGTGTGTGTGTGCGTGTTTCAGGGGGTGTTAATGGGTTGACATGTGAGAGCTAATCACCACTTGGCCGTTAACCACACGCCAGCGCCACTGGGCTCATTCCAGGGGTTAACTAAACTGAGCAGTGACACATGGCTGGGCTTTATGGGGTCCAAGCAGGGAGAAGAGGCCCATGGACGACGCTAAAGAGCCCATAATAATGACAGCAATTACTACAATCGGCTTAAACAAATGGGAGCACACCGAAACCTCATCATACTCTGATCAGATTGGCTCTAATGAGATAAAGATGCCAATTAATCCTGCGTTAATTGCCGTGGAGCATTCTTGGAAAACACTGAAATATGCACATGCAAATGCAAGACAAGACCTGCTGTGCCGTCCAGGATCCAAACTGCAAAATGTTGAGAGCATATTTACATAATGATTATGATGATGATGGTCGTGTGGCTAATGATGATGATGATGATGATGATGATGATGATGGTGCAGATGAGTGTTTATATCTGTATCTGGGCTGTATTTACTGTAGACTTTAAATGATGACCTTCTCTCACTGAGTTCCTTCTTACAAGACAGAGACATGGCCAAAGTCAGACTGACATTTGCATTAAGGTAATGTTTGGTGACTGATGCCGTCTTCTAATGATTCAGAATGCCGGGGCAGATAACCTCTCTCAGTACTGCTACAGTCTGAACCCCAAAGTGCTGAGATGACACTGTACAGTTGGTGACCTCATTATTGCTATTACTGCAGTCAGAAAATTTATAACATACAAGTCTGCGATGACAAATTCTATAAATCACTGCATTAACTCCTGCTCAGAAGTCCTTCGCCGTAACATTCTCCTCCGCACAGATGCCACTGCGATCCATTTTCTTTCATGTTCTCTAATTACCGTCCTCATAGTTTTGCTCTTTTTCTTGTCTGTGTTGACGTGCAGTAATAGTCGGTCCATCCAAAGTGGCTGCGTTGTCGCTAGCGCCATTATACAGGCCATTTTCATTTCATCTGCAGAGGTCCTGGCACCTCACCCCAGTGACAGCATCCCCCTAAATCATCCTCACGTGTAATTGCTCCCTACTTACACAAATGGGTATGGCCTTCTCTATTTGCCTAAGAGCATTTACTCACGATTCATGCTCCTGGTTCAGGCCTAGTTCAGACCTCTTTGACTAGTCCTTTATGCCAAACTCACAGTCAGTTGCTTCATTACTATCATTGTCAACCTAAATGTGTTGCTTTGCATATTGTGGGTGTTGAGGGAAACCTTCATCTTTTATTTTGTAGGATTATTTATCCCTCTGTGGGCTAAGAGAGATCCTAGCCACTATGTATTTGAAATGAAAACACATCAAAATTATAATAATTAGAGGAAAATTATGGTTTATTACAAGACTGGGCTTTATTTTTGTAGCTGCACCCAACAGTACTCACCAGAGTAATTGCTGAGATCTAAGAACGCATTTATATAAATAGATTCAACATGGCACAACAAATGAGCCATAATGACACTGATAATGCCTTAGTGTGCAGGAAAACCAAGACTTAGCAAAAACCATGAGTCATGCTCAGCTACACCAAGGCGATTTGCCAAAGCTGAAACAGGAAGTTTCAGAAGGCACTAAGCATTAGTGGATGTTTACAGCGGAAAGTTTGGGCGTCTCTGTACATATAGGAAAATCCTTGACATCTGATTTCCACCTGTATGACTGTGTGTTTGTTGACTTTTTTTTAGAAGCATTTCCATTTTGCAACATTAGAGAAATGATTTCATTGTTATCAAAATCTTATCTTTACAAATTAGGCCTTTTGTGACATGTGGGGCCCAGCCCAGACACCAAGGGTGCCAGTCGCCCCCCCAATTCAATGGGTGGGCTGCCGCAGGGAGGCGACCCAGTGTAAAACTCATACCAAATCAAAGTGCAGAACACATGCAACAACCCCTGAAGGGACAAGCCGAAAGCCATTAATCTTTTTTTTGTGACATCAGTAGAAACAGCATGTACTGTTTTCAATAAAGGCATCAGATTTCTGTTTGAGAAAAATATTTTTTCAACAATATCCAAGCAAACCATTGCATTGCCTCTTGACTAAAGATGAACTTCAACTATATCCTCCACCGTAGTGATATTTAGTCTTGATGCAATATTTGTTATCAGTTTGATTTACATGTAGATGCACCTGCACCTACATTCATGCATCTTTTTTTTTATATAAATCCTGTGTTCCTACATTATCCCATTTTAATCCCACAGAATAAAAACTGGCATATGTTGTTTAACAAAAAGTACTCCAGACTAAATTTTTTCTGAAACTTGTATCAAGGTGCTTTTGTCAGTTGTTTCAAAACTGTGACAAACTAATGTCTGAATTGACATGGTTAAGTTTGGGTATAAAGTGGGTATGAGAACCAAAATGACTCATTCAATTCAGGGTTTGTGGCGAGGCCAAAACTAGTTAATAGGAAAATGAACCATTGTTTTGCTTAACAAATGAGTTAAGATCTTCTGGAGCCACTGTGGACTCTGTGATCACTGAATAGATCCCTGGTTTTGAAAGTGAGGGGTCACTTAGCAGGGCCTTAGCAAATTGGAGGAAGTAGAAAACAATTGCAAAAGCTACAAGTATGAATAGAACATTATTGTTTTTTAATGAACTATAAAATGTTAATATTGTATTGCCCATTCCCATCTGTTCTATTTCCACGGTGCTGTCAGTTCATTTGTCAATAGTGTTTAAGAGATCTTGGAGAAGGGAGGTCTGACTAGATACGGATACTATCTGGGGAGTGTTGGCAAGCAAAAGTTTGGAATCCCTGGACAAGCAATATTGTTGAATATATGTCTGGTTATCTGTGTCAGTTATGTCTAATCTTTGGCTAAAACATTGTTTGAAATATTTTAAATGTGATGACGATGCGGAGAGGGATGATACCTGGATACATTTAATTGCAAGCCATGATATTTGGCTAAATGAATAACGCTTAAAACACAGTTTTCCCATAGCTCCGTGTAAGATCTGCTTATTTGAGTTGACTCGCACAGGTGAGATGGCACTCTTCCACTGGCCAATGGCTGAAGCTCTGACCTGCTGTGCTGGCACTTTTCAGAATCACGATGGAAAGTTAAAACACTGCACCACCAATAGAAGACAAGGGACGTCTCACAGGATGGTGGCCACTGTTTACAGGCTGTGATGCCAAATTCACATCCTCAATCATGTTCGGTCGCTGGCTTCATGGCTTAGGAGTAGAGCATTGGGTTGGGATGCAGAAAGGCAGTGGGTTCAAATCACACGCCACCAGGTGTGGCCCCAACCACCAGGTGTGATCTTGGATTAAAAAATGGGAGGATTGTGGCAGGAAGGGCATCTAGCACAAAAACATGTGCTGAATGTGTTCTGCTGTGGGGACCCCCGAAGGGACAAGCTGAAAGCTGTTGATCTAATAATGTTAGGCTGCCACTTTTTCACCTTTGCTCGGGACACATGGGCTGTAGTCTTGCTGTTATCATTCTTCACAAGACAAAGACTGAACCACAGGATGCCATTTCACTGGATGGCTTAAAAAAAAAAAAACATCATTAAAATAGTGTCAACCACTAAATTTGATTTCATGAAAATCTCAAGGATTACAAATTTAAATAAACTGATGCCTCATGTTAAACCAATTTGGAAGATTTCCACCTGACAGCAGTTATATTTGTCTTTTTTTTATATTTATTCATTAGATAAAAGGTGACATGAGGACAAAGACAAAGATGGCTATGACACACACACACACACACACTCACACACAAACACATACTCGCACACATAGCAGCTGGCAGATTGCAGATACCCGATTACAATGATAATAGCTATGTCCATTGTGGTGTCCTGCTTTTTAATTTTGATTTGGGAAGGTGAGTGAAGCCATTACATTGCTGCCCTCGCTTGGTTCCATGCACAGATCTAATACCCCAGAGACTCTCTACACACACACACACACACACAGTCAGTCCCCCCTCCCCCCTCCCAGTGATTTGCCCTGCCATTAGGTCTGTGAGTTCCAGAACGTTGCTGAGCGAATGGGGTGTCCCAGACCCACTCAGCGTCAGAAACACATCACTTAACCCTGACGCTCTTGCTCGCCTTCCCTCAGCATGAAAAGCCAAAAGCCTTTTCCAGTTAGGCCCTGCCTGTCTTCCCTCTATTGATTTTGTGACAATGGGAAAGTCCAGCATCAAATCAAGTAGCAAATCACTGAGAGAAAGTTTCAATTAGGTTTTTTTTTTCTTTCTTTCTTCTCCTGAAATTAAAGGCTACAGTGGATTCTGCTCTGTCCTCCTCCGCTCCATCCTGTCATGGCTAATGGGCTGATGGCAGAGGACTACACAGGAAGACGAAGAAGGTAACGAGCCAAACAAGGCCAAAGCTTTTTGGAGAAAAAAAAAAACATTCCTGGATGTTCCAAAATGTTAACAGTGATCGTGGCGCACACTGGCGAAGCACGTAGCCAACAGTTATTTAAACATAATCCCAAGTACAGAGCAGCTCCGTGTGATCTGTCACACTGCACAACTGCACAACCCACTGTATAAACAAAAGCTTTATGAATTCATTTTATTACTCATGACAGAACAAGCCAAGTCAATGCAACCAGTTCAAATACGATGTGGATTTTGCGCACACAAATGCTTTTTATTATTCGTCATCCACGTATGCAGTGGGCACAGAATGAGAAGTGTGGGCTCAGAAGTGATTGGATTAGTTGAGGTTCCATGTCTTTTGACTTCTGCGTACATCTAATGGAGATGGAACTGGCTCTAAAGTGATTACTGTCTTATTGAATCATTTCAGGGGGGGAAAAAAAATTGTTTTAATCAACTCCACGAGTGTACAGCCAGATGTTTGGAGTTTCTATAATTGAGTTATTTCAGTCAGACAAACAGAGACATGTTTGGACTAATTAGACTCTGTTGTCAGGGAAATCAAAAATTCTTCAAGTGGGAGCTGAATGCTTTTAATACGTTATTGAGTGATGTATCATTTTTAGAATTAATTTCTGATGCAATAAAAACTTGTCTGATCTTCGGTTGTTCCTGTTCATCAAGAGCTGTCAGTTATTTCTGTCATAATTCTCTCAGAACAAACTGTTTAGAAAGTACATTGTTTGTCTCGGTTTGATCTTCCCGGCGCAATCAGGCGGTCACAGATATTTATAGCGCTCTTCCTCAATCTCGGATGGAATTATGATTTGTGCAAATGAACTGGCTCCCTCTCTCTTCTGTCAGCGTGTGAGGGGACAGAGATGATTGTTGTTGTGATGGTAAAGCATATCCGAGCATCTTATATTATTCTGGCAAAGAGTTGTTTTTTTTTTTTTTTAAAGAAAAGCATCTGTATTTGGATCAGAGTAATGGGCTGATTTTCTTCCTGGCAGCTCTTAGCCTGTGTGACTTCATTACCCCCGTCAGGCCCGCCAAGCACATTGGCTAATTACTCAGTCAGTCCAGCATTGGCAGGTAGTTGCACATATATTGATCAAAGCGCTTAAGCCTGGACTCTTGAGCAGAAATTAATCAAGCATTATTTTTGCCGAGAAAAAATATTCAATCTCTGAACGGGTCCATGTTTAATGTGATGTAGATGATGTGGTGTTTACAAAGCAATTTTGAATTTTTACCGGATTATTGCCTGAACATAAGATGACATCAGGGAATATGAATCACTGTGCAATGACGCCGAGGCACGCGGAGTAAAGGAGCCGCTCTAATCACACTTCAGTCAGCAAGTCAGAGAGTCAACAATTTGTGGATGTCTATAATAACTAGGTCTAAAACTTCCAATTACAGTTTTAGAAACAACTCCCAGAAAAACTGCTGCCTCTCATGTTAACATGAAGCCAGTATCTTTTTTTAGCCACGTGTCCAGTGTTTGTTTTACAGTATAATGGTACATTTTTATTGTTTGGAAAAGATGATTTAACACATAAACAGACTTAACACACAGAAAGACGCAAACACAAAAAGGCAGGGAGGTTACAATCTGAATTCAAACCTAATTAAATCTTCTCATATTCCTAATGAGTAGTGAGGCTTTTTTTAATGACACGATGATGATTAGGTTTAAAGAGTTTCATGAGCACTTCTCTGACACTAAACATTACAGGCTTCATAACCAGGAGATTTACTGTAGATTTTCTACATCGGATTGTACTTGATGTATTTGTATAATGTACCTCATAATAAAGCCATTCATTCACCTCATCCTGTGTGGTGAAATAACATCTACATCAACATTATCTTAAAAAAACAATATATTATCTCCAAGGAAATGAGCTGAAATCATCTGTGTTCTCAGCATATTTGGAGCCTGAGCTGTGTAATGCACTGTATGCATAAATAAGTTGAGGCATCATACATGATGGTTTGTACCTGGAGGATGAAGGGGGAGATCCATTCATTCCAAAAGGCTTTGTTGTTGAGATTTTATTAAAAATGACGACCGAATCACCACAACTCACTTGGCCGACTTATAGTTGACTTTTGCTTGTACGTACTTGTAAGAAGTCTGAGCAACTGCCAACTCTAAGATTTTAAAGCAACATATTATAATAATTTCTCCATCAAGAATTTTGGAATCAAGAAACTTGGAACCAAGCGGAGAGGTATGTCTGACTGATGGGTTTTTATTTGTTTTTGGACAAAGAGCTAATTCCCTTTTAATTAAAATTTTTTTACTTTTATTACATATGGTAAAGTAGGGGAACATAGGATACAGCCACAGATTGAGAAGTTAAAATTAATGCTGTACATTAGGACTGTAATGCTAAATATTCCTACTTTAAAGCACTATATAGTTCTGCATGTGCTGAGCTTACTTTGCAGTAGCGTAAGAATGTAAACGACTTTCTGCCAACGACAACACAATGCAATGCATTTTATTTGAGAATGCAAAAATGACAGCAGGGCAACATTACATCCGAAAATGGTAATGATCCAGAATTGTCCAAAATCTCATCTTACTGCTCACTATACAGTTCCCATCCTTTACCTTTCTATACAGTTTTGTAAATTTTTTTGGACTGTTAAAAATGTGCTGTTTTGCTCATCACACTAAACATAATCATCTATAATGACAAAGGGAAAACATGCTTTTCCACACATCTTTGCCAATTTTATCAAAAACTGAAATTTTAAATCTCACATCTAGAAAAGTGCTCAGAAGCTTTTTTTCCCCCCAGCAGTTACAGCAAAATTGTGGTCAGGTGCTTCCTGTTTTTCTTAGGAAGAGTTTAGAACTTGACAAAAAAAAATAAAAATAAAATTACTGGACAGAGTTTAGAAAGGTCCCTTAGCGCACACAGCAGAAGAAACTCTCTTACTCTTTAGTGAGTTTAACAATAAACTTTGAGGCACAAAGCAGGATAAGCATTTACATGATCATAATATAGGGGTGCATCTTAGCAGCAGAGAACTTGTTGAAGAAAACCTTCATCACAGTGTGTAAGACCTGCAGCTGGGATGATGTTTCACCTTTTAGCATGGCAGTAATCCAAGGCAAACAGCCATGACAAGCTCTGACTGTCCTTGAGGGGTCCAACCCAAGCCCAGAACCTGCAGTGAATCCGTAGAGAGATGATGATGATGTTCACAGACACGTCCCATCAGATGTGAGGGCGCTTGAGAGTAATGGGATAAACTGACAGAATTGCGATGAGACGCAAGAAGATTCTCAGCTAAAACTACCGCTGTAGGCTTTTCCTACAAATTACTGAATTGGGTGTAAATGTTTTTGAAATTAGAGATTTCAGTTGTTGCAAAAACAGAATTAATGAAAACTAGCATTTATCTATTTGAAAAAGATTTAACCACCAAGTAAACATGTAGAAATGTAAATTATTGACAGTTTTGCAGGTATAATTTTCATGTTTAATATCAAACTCCGACAAAAAATTGGACTGTAAAATTTATTATGTATTTTGATCAAATAAAAAAAAAAGAAATAACGATAACTAGTTCAGCTTCTCATAGAAAACAAGAAAAATGTCAAACACTGAAATGGAAGCAGATTTATCAATTGAAGCTTGCTGTACAAGAACAAGAATCGTGTGATTCAAATGTCAACTGAAAACACTAGGAGCACAACAAACCAGATCTGTGTATCATGCCTCAGACTAATACATTAAATGAAGAGAAATGCCACATTTCTACAGTGTTTTCATTCTTTTTCTACAGAACTATAGCTATTTCTGCATCTGTCTTGATAAGCAGAATGATAAGTTTAAGTGTGCAAGTTTGGTTAGCGTCTGGATTTAAGATGAAAGTATGTGCTGTGTAGCCTGCTGGATTTATTTGAGGTCATTTATGTAGCTTGGTGGGCTGCCAAGAAGCCTGGATTGAAACGTTCGTCAGCAGCGTGATTAACGGATAATGACAGACCTGGGTGTCGATATGTTCTGCGCTCAGATTTGTAGTGTGGGCATTATCCCAGACTCAGGACCAGTATATCATCCAAAGGGAGTCTGCAGAGAAGTGCAGAGGGAGAGCAGCATCGAGGCCAAAACTATTCTCCTGAAGAAGAAAAAAAAAAAAGGGAGAGCAAAGGTATGAGGCTCCCTTGGTGCAGTGTGGAACTTATTTCTCATTTTCGTGTTCAGAGAGTAAATACCTTGCTTTTCTGTCTGTGCTCCTGACCTGAACCTGTGACCTCCCCTTGGTCTCTGATGATAGTCCAATGGTCTCCTGCTCAAGGCTGTAGAGCAGCCAGCATGGCCAGGTCCAGGCCTTGTAATTCACAGGCTTCTAGATCGCCTGCCACAGTGTATTGATTTTTGTTTCCTCCAATCTCCAGGAGAGAAGCAAAGAAAAGATTAAAAACACTGTCAGTTTGAAGTTGAATAAGAATCCTGCACATGGGAGATACCTAGGAGAGCATGGGGTCACAGCTGAGGTGTGTATATCTCTTTATAGGTTTAACCCTTCCTCAGCTTGTAAGCTAACTATGAGTATACAGGCCAAGAGTCTTGATCAGAATTAATATTTTAAAACTTTGAGTTAAATGCTAATCGGCGACTGCGGCGCAGGAAGGTAGAGCGGTTGTCCACCAATCTCACAGTTGTTGGTTCAATCCCCAGCTCCTCCAGTCACATGTCAAAGTGTCCTTGAGCAAGACAACTTAGTTAGTCAGCTGCATAGCAGCTCCCCCATCAGTGTGTGAGTGTGATTGTGAGCGTGAATGGGTGAATGAGAAGCAGTGTAAAGTGCTTTGAGTGCCAATAGGTAGAAAAGCGCTATATAAGTGCAGATTATTTACCATTTAATCTAATCTAAGTGTAATCTAATATTTTAATAAGGGATTTCTGATCTGTAAGTCCATTGTACTTTCTAAAACTCTCATGACACCAGTCAAATTAAGTCCCATGTGAATTTAGGATCTGTTGACAGGGGCACAAAGAAACTTAAAATAAACTAATTAAACTTAATCAAACAGTATGTCTGAAAAATGTGTCAGCATATGTTATTTTTACATTTTATGTTATTTGTGATGAAATAGGCCAAAGAAATAAACCCCTTTACTTGCTGTTCAAATCAAGTGACTCTTGTGGCACTGCATGGATATTTACAGCACGATGCAGAATGTTTTTTATGTAAAAAATAACAAACAAAATTTTCTCCTCTTACTCTGAAATTGCAAAACTAATAAAACAAAAATGTTTTTTCCATCAGATTAATATTTAATAGACATTCAGCTAGTACAAAAGGTTTTTTTCATTGTTTTTGTTTTTTTGCCATTTCATTTGCACTTAACTGTATATATTTATAGAAAAAAAGTCTTCTCTGAGGCCAAACTAATGAAGTTTCAGTAGGTAACATGTTAGTATTTTCAGTAGTAATGCAATTAGATTTGATTGATTTAACTTTATTACAGGCAAAACTGCAAACTGAAAAAGACACATACCCCCACAATACTCCACAATACTTTAAAATTAGTTTATTCATATTGTATGTATGTATGTATGTTTATATGCTTGGAACTGGAACATCAATGGATTCACATAGCAGATGAACCTAATAGATAACAACTGCTACTACTGTTCACACAAACAAGTGGTGAACATTAATGTACGTACTAAAGACTGTTTGGTGGAGACAAAAAGACAGCTAAAAGAAAAGTAAATAATTATTTAATTATCAGGTGAGCATGAAACTGGTTTTCCAAATGAATGACAATGTTGTTAACACATCCTGACCCCAGAATACTCTCTAGCTCTGTTACACCCCATGAAACCAGGGTCGAAAGGAAGTAAAGTTATTCTTCAACAAGGAAGCATAATAAGCAACTAATAATGGGATTATTATTTCAAAGTATGACACCAGTCTAAGAATTCAAAAAGTTCTACTGTCATTCCACTAGATGCACAGATATACAGTGGACTGAAGTGTCGTTCCACAAGGTTTACAGGAAAACATAATACGTATATCATAAAGCACAAAAGATATGGCATATGCCTTAACGCTCGATTGAAAACTTCTTAAACAACTCCAAAAATGAAGTGTACCGTCGCTAAGGCTACATTAAAGTGGCAAAGTCCTTTCTGTTTCCAGCAAACAGTTGTACTGTGGTGTGTTCAGTATAGACAGAGAGCAAAAAGGCTTTAAAACTTCCTTCAAAAATGCAGCAATAACAATGATTTGTTTTTATTGTTTAAATTACTGAACTAGTGAAAATTACTGATCAGAATCTACAGTATCTACAGTGCAGTATCCAATCATGACGGTACCTGCTTAAAGGGGTTAATCCCATCAGACATCATGGACAGTCCACTGCTCTAGAATGGATCAAGTGATGACATTGCATGAAAATCTTTTTAAATCACGACTTCAACACATTTGCTAAATACTGTATATTTGAGGGTAATATACATAGTCTTTGTAGTTCAGCCTTGACTCACATAGTTTTCATAATCTATTTCAGCATTAGGCTAAAGTATTACCAGAGACTGAATGGAAAGATTTCACCAAGTAAGTTGTGGTTATGTCAGTCAGCGTTCAGCATCACAATGAACTGATTCCAACCTCTCACTCAAAGTGACGTAGTTTACATTTTCCTAAATAAGTGATATTCTTCAACCCTCACAGATGTTTTATATTCTCAGAACTGTGTGTGTGTGTGTGTGTGTGTGTGTGTGTGTGTGTGTGTGTGTGTGTGGTTGGCATTTTGATCATGGCAGTCAGGCCCTATTCATCTCTGTGGTGTTGAAAAGGCTCCTTATTGGCCCTGACCCTACATGAAATATTGTCTTATCAGCTGAGCATGAGTTGCCATGAGGCATTAGGGATGGCACATTTCTCCTGCTCCCCTCCCTAACAATCCCCATCCACTGGAAAGAGATCACAAATACAGTGCTGTCACTCCCTGTCCGCTCTGTTTACTTGATTTCTATCTATCTGTGGTCAAAGCAACGATGTCAAATCAAGTCAGGCTCCAGGCTTTTTTAAATAGTACAACAGTTTTTACTTTATTGGAATTTCTATGGAGGGTTGCGTTCATTCCAGTCTGTACAGCTATAATTTAAGTGTCACAAGTCATTAAATCCACATGCTCCCGAGTTTTACAGTTGCCACAGACTAACTATACTTGGGACATTGAAAACACAGGTGATAACTTTAATAAAAGATGACAGAAGACATAACAAAACAAATTACAGGGTGACAATTTCCTCAGACGCTGTCACCCAAGGTTCAAGTGGCAGACATGTGTTCTATTATTTATTGAGTTGGTTGATGACATGTCATCTTTGATGATGCGATGTTCACAGAGAGCGCGGATGTCTAAGAAGTTTAACTGACATGCATCGCCGTAGCCTTGCCAAAAACATGTAGTGTTCTTTAAATATTGAAGGCCTACATAAGGTAGAACACGCAGTCCTTTGTGCTGCCTGTCATTATTATACACATGTCGGCTGGTGTAAATTAATTGGCTGGATAACACTCTTTTTTTCGTATGCTGATTAAAGGAAATGGGATACCGCACAGAATCGGCTCCTGGGTGGATTTTGCACGCACGTTTCCAGCACGAGAAACACACAGTCACTGAATGCATCACTCTTGTTCTTATGAATTTGTATGTTGGTGTTTTTTTTTTTTTTTTTGTCTTTACCGCAAATCTTTTTTTAACAGTTATACACATTCGCATAATTTGAAGTTGTGCTTACTTTCCCTCTTGTTGATAGCATTTATGGCAAAAATGTGGCTAATTTCATATTTCACACACAGCAAACGTTGCCTGCTGGTAATGAATTGCACTGTAATTGTACAAAAACTTTGGAGTTTTACAAAAACATGCAACAACAGAGAAAAAGGGGGAAGAATCCACAATTTACGGAGCATGATATTGTATTTTATGTTTTTCATAGGAATTTGCCTTGAGGCAACTTCACGAGCTTAAAGTCTCGCACAATATGCTCGGGCCTCCTCAAAGGGCATATTAGTGTTTGCTGCTGCATATTAATTTAGCATCCAGAATGACTGACTGGAAACAACCCACCATGCTCCTTTATGCCTTCCTCTCGCGCCCTGGAGGGGTAATATGGCTGGATTATGAGTCCTGCGTGTTATATTTATACATCCCCTTCTCTCTACTCCTTTTTATCTCAAGCAATTATGTCTTTCACCCCATCAATCTGTCACTCAACATCTACTCACACCCACCGCACTGTTTCGCCGGGGGGGACTCGTCTGTTTGTTCATCGCTAAACAATTGACTTCTTGATCAATCCTCGCTAATTTAAAGGACTGAGAGCGAGCACGTGGCGCACATGATCAGCCGTGGTTCGGGAGAGTGAAAACGGAACAGTTAAAAAGTCTGTTGGTAAACTTAAATCACATGCATTACATGTTTGAACTGATGTGGCTGGGGGTGGGGAAAAAAAAAAAAGGTTTGTTGCTCTTAGCCAAAAGCTACATTCAGCATCTACGTCATGCTCAACAGCCTCATTGAAAAGTTATTTTTGCCACGTTGATGTGTCTCCATATGGCTGTACAGGTGTGAGGGGAGAATATGTGAGGAATCTATCACTACTGTACCGCAGCGGAGCTAGTTATTTTTGTTTGTCCCATCCTCTTTGGTAGAACACGGGGGGCTCGGGGAGTAGTGCGTTGAGCGGAAAATGTGCGAGTGGAGGATCAATGGAAAAATGCACAAGCCCATGTGCATAAAAGAAACAGACAGACACGCATTCACAGGCACACACACACACACACACATATTCAAATATTATAAATACACAGCCCAAACCCAGGTGGATTTGGTGCAAGCTGTTTTCACTGGCAGCAACCTCCCCCTCCCCACTCTCCCCTCCATCCCATCCCAGCCCTTTTCAGCAAAGCTGTCACAGCGGCAGCACTCATAATGAAGGGTAAAATATTTTATTCAGATTTATTAATTTGAAAATGAAGCATGCCTGTCGACAGAGGGACAGTTCTTCTCAATCTGTCAACGTGGAGCCACTCGGCGCTGACACCGGGATTCATTTGTCTTGTCGGCTCTGACAGTCGGATTCTCCCAGAGCTCTACGGAGAGGGATCGCCCAGGGATTTTTTGAGCTGGATAAAACACATTCCGACAAGGAACAGCCTCTTTATTAATGCAAATTAGGCCAGAAAAATTCCAGCAACAGCTAACTTGGCTCCACAGTCCTGGCTCCATTCTCTGTTTTTTTTTTTTTGGATTGTGGGTGCGGTGGTGCTGGTGGTGGTGGAGGGAGTTTTAATAAAACCAGCCTCACAATGTTTGTGAGAATAGGGCCTGGAGGAGGACCTGTCACACTGCAGCTGTGACACTCTCCAAACACATGGGACATAGACCAAATTTTGGAGCCTTTCCTACACTTTAGGTGTCCTTTCCAGGTGTAATACTTCCCATCACAACAATGAAGCTTCTTGGATTCGTGCTACGGAACCACATTAAAACCCTGCGATTTGGTTTCCATTAATGTACTCAGTCACAGCCACAGTCCATATTAGTCGAACCCTCGTCCTTTACGTTGGTTTTATTGTGTTGGGATGCATGGACTAGTTTCTGTGCTTTGCCTCTGTGCGTCTATTTAGACCGGAGGCCACGAGACCCACAAACTGTGGCTGACTTGTGCTCGCCTGGATGAGTGCGGGCGAATTGTTGTTTTATTTCGCCGAGAGTCCTTTGACATTTATCTCTCTTCACCTGCTCCCTGATGGTGATTCCAAGTGACAGGGTTTCCTCTCCTTCTTCCTCCTCTGTCTTTCTGTCCGTCCTCCCCCCACCGTCCTCACTGTGTCCATCTCTCCTCACGTTATTTGTTGCCACAGCCATCCCCCCGCCCCACCACTGAGCTCGTCTTTCTCGTGCTTCCAGACCTTGCTACAGCTTTGGATATGTGCATCGATACCCTGGCCACCGTCGGCACTGCACAAAGTAAATTAAACTTGGTGTGCTCGGGGACCTTTAAAAGGGAAATGCTGTCAGTCAGAGACGTTTGATGCGAGACAGCATAAGATGGGACAGCGGGGGTGAAGATGTGCATGATGGGATTGCTCCTTCATAATGTTTAAAAAGGGATGGCCTCTCCAATCCTTCAATTACTTAAATGGACCAGATAGGGAAGGAGTGCGCTGCCACTGTAGCTCTACTGTAACATTCAGATTAGTTAATTGGTTATCCTCTAGAACAAGGTAGACGTTGTATTTCACTCAAGCAGACAGCGAGCATCACTTATTCCAAGTCCTCCCACTGTCAGTACACCGTAACCGAGAATGGCTTCTCTCTGGTCTCCTGTAGTGTGGGATTGCTCTCGCTGGAAGATAGATGTGGTCCATGTGTAATCACTGCAGACTGTTGCTATTTCTGAGTGGCTCTATTGCGACACATTTTTGCTACTGCAAAAAAAAAGAAAAAAAACACCCCATCAGCACTAGAGGTGGCTGTTTAAATTTGTTTTTATTCTGCAGAGTCTCCGGCTCTTATGGGAAAAGTCACCTTAATTGGAAAGACTTCAATACTTGACCTCACCATCAGTTCATTAACCTGGCAATAAAATAAGCCCTGCTTCTGCCAGAACTGTACCCATTCGAAAACCATCTCACTTCCAGAACCCCGTTCCCCCCTAGAGTAAACACCTCTCTCAGCCACCCACTTCATCAATTGCCTTCATAATTTTAAAAGCCTTTTTTATGTTGTTGTTTTTCTCTCATATAGTAAATGGAGCCATAATTTAATATTTTAATGCATGTTAATGTGTTGTTTAACCTTCTAGCAACAATCAGGCGTCTCTAAAAGGTTAACCTTGAACGTGAGCCAGTGCAGACAGCAGCACAATAACGCGTCAATCTTTGAAAAACATCTCTGTCTAATGGATTAGTGGTTGATGGCACAACCCCATCTCGAGGTAGATGCCGTATATATTGGATAGACATTAAAACGAGCATTTCTCAATTTTCTCGCTGCTGGCCCTCAGGGTCAATGGATCGCTGGGGCAACAAAATGCTGAGTCAATGCTCGCCTCTTAATTTATCTTGGGGTTTGATTATAGCTTCATTTAAGTCGCCAGCAGCTCGCCGGCACACACACACGCACCAAAAAAGCCGGTTAGATTTAAAAGAAAAAGAGCTTTCTCTAAAGTTCAGGGAGAGAGATTTTAATATCTTGCAGCTCTGAGATATGTGAAAACATATCGAACCCACACTGACATGAGAAGTAAACTAAATTGTAAGAACAGTGACAGGCACTGCAGAAAAAGAGATGTCTTGAAATGAATGAGAGAAAGGGCAGGGAGCTACTGGTGTGTGAAGGGTAACTAGACTGTCAGTAACCTTTATGTGATGGGTTGACACCATATCTATCATATTAAGGATTGGTCAGGTGGAAAAGCACTGATCAGGCACAGCTTAATATTCCGCTCTTAGAAGAGGAATTGTATTAATGTAAAGTAATTTCAGTTACTTTGGATGACGCGAGATGTTCATTTTAAATTTCAGAGTCTTAACACTGTATTTCTAATTAAACCCTTTTGCATCAAAGGCAGCGCTATGAAGCATGAGAAGCTTCCTTTCCTTACCTTCCATTAACTTTCGGAAACTGACAACGCAACACTCAACCCCACTTTATGAAGCCAAGGGCCAAGGCGCTCTCTTTCCCATCGCTCAGCTGATGTGCAGAAAGGTTCTCAGAGCTTGCAAAAAAACAAGCAGCTTAAGCTTTTGTGGATCACCTGTGCATCAAAGGGCTCGGCCTCAGTGTCCACGCGGTGGCAATGCAATGGTCCGGCTCTTTGTAGGGGCATACAAGACAAGACAGAGCAAAACCAAGTGATTCTCGGATTTAACTTACAAAAGTGCATATTCCCCTTGTTTTGAAGAGGCACTGGGATGCAGACAAATCTCACAGACTGAATTAGTGAGCTTTTAACCTCAGCGATTTTTCTTAAATCTAGTGCACGCAGCCTCGGGTTTGTTCAACGCCAATACCTTCAGTTCATTGAAAGTTTATTACAATCTGCTTTTATCCTCAGTGTTGGCAAAAAGAGAGAAGTACAGCTTTACTTTAAGAGATTCTACAATAAAAGGGAACCAAGACGGGTAAAATCAATAATATAAACCTGTAGATGGCTGTTCTCAAGCAGAATTCTGTAAACTTATCAGCAGTCACCGATAAGCCACGACATTAAAATCATCTGTTGATTTAGAGACTAACCTAACATGTAACTATTACTACAAAAAAAGTGCAAACAAGCAGAACCCCAAAACATAACATTAGTAGGATTAGTAATTGTAATGTAATAACCAAATTATAATCCTAATACGACTCCTAATACCTACTTACTAATACAGTAAATAATACGTAATCACAAACAAGCCACATTCCTGTAACATATTGGAGTAAAGTCTCACTGTCTAACTTCAGCAAGAACATATTTTCATTCTGACAAAATATAATTTTATTACCCTAAAGTAATAAACTGTGTTAGCCAGAATAGCTCTATGTTTGTTATGCGACAAACATCCAGGAGCAGTTTATCTGTCTGTGCTAGTTGTGTCCTGGGTTCCCTCAGTTCATCCACCCATCCTAACATCTGTCTGTAACCAGAGGCTCCAGCCCTGAAACGGTGCATGTGAGATGCCTGTGATACACTACTGTGACAGTGTTTGAGCAATGAGTCTGTCTTGTTCTGGAGCCCCCGATGAAGCACAGTTCCCCTTTGTTCTGTGATGTATTGATCCATTCAGACCTCCTCCTAAATGTAGTCCACTGGCGCTCACTCTGCTCGAACCGGCTCATGCCATGGATCTTCGTCTAATGCTCGCTCACACATGCCAAACAAGAAACGAAGCCTCCACAAAACCCGAAGACCGATCAGGTAGTGGTCTAACACAGTGAATAAATGACTTTACAGACACATTGACTGATCTTATTTGCAGCCACGGTGACTCATTGGTAGTGTTAAACATATGCTACAGAATACGAAATTTCTGTTAAAAACTGTAATCCCACTGAAGAGTCACTGGTTTGCTGAAAGCGTAATGGCCCTGTTTTCATCATTCACTGCTTTACGTATATGCCACGATGTATATATGAAAACAGAGCGGACATGGAGCTTCCATTGCATTAGTTTCCCCGTCCAAACATATTAGAATCAAAGAGAGGTTCATGTGTATGAATCCATTTCTTTAGTGCTGCCTCCTCACAGGCCAAGAGAGTGCAGGATGAAAAGGAGCATTTATCTACACAACCTCATCACATGGTGTGACCCGGGGCCTGGACTAGAAAGGTCTCTCTCTCTCTCTCTCTCTCTCTCTCTCTCAGGTGCCATGGAAACCAGCCCACCTCTGGCTGCTTATCCCGTCGTCCTCCAGTGCCCTCTGTGTCTTTTCCTGTGAAGACATGTGGCCAACGCTCTGTGGAGGCTTTTCAGCCCTGTTGAACAGCTGAATCACAAATATTATTCCACAGCTTTGACCGATATGTTTGATGGTGTTTTTCCTTGTGCACCCACAGACCCTGAAATGTCAAGTGTACGCCCAGACCAAGCATAATTGAACAGTTATGCAATTTTCAATATCACAGGTGTGTCAATTTTGGTACACACAGGAAGATGATGACTCAGGGAAATCAGTCGGATGGTGAAGAGAAAAGTCTTAATGACTCCACAGCGAGTCCCAAGTTTTCTCCATCCTTATCAGCAAGACTTTATGACCATGCCCTTGTGCAGCCCTGTCTACTAAAAAATATGTTTTTATGCAAGTAAATTGCAAATGTAAATATGCTTTGTATGCAGCATAACTGTAACCAGATTACATCGTCTGCAATAAATGGACAATATGTTGACCAAAAACATAAATAGCAAGTCACAAACACATTGATACTGAACCTGTCAATTAATTGTTACTGTATTGCATTTCATTACCAACAAAATATTTTATCATGCAGTACAACATGTACATGTTTGTCTGACTCCAGTACTATTAAAGTTTAAGCAGATTATGTGCTGGCTTGAGATTAATGTAACAGTCACTTCAGAATCAACATGTTTTAACAAAACCTTGATCTTTCTTCACCAAAATAGTTTAACCTTAACCAAAGTATTTTAAGCCAAAGTATCTTAAGTGCACGTGTTGGTCTTGAGTCAAACTCAAGGTCTGCAGTATGACAGCTGTGTGCAGGTCTGTCCTCTATTACAGTTTAATTGCATTACAATGTAATTTTTGGAGACAGAGATGTCAGGGGATTCACTTCAAGACACAAAACCACAGAAAGAGCAGGGTGCTGTTAATAAAAATAACCAAAAACGATCCACTGTCAAAATAATGTAAAGAGGACAGTGTGGAGAATAATCTACAACAACTGGTTCACTGTTTATGGAAACAATTGGATGACATAAAGTGTGTCTAAATCAAAAAGGATAAAACTCCAATTCAGGACTGATGGAGCAAATATGACTAAATATCCATCCATTATCTTCAGCATATCCGGGGTGGGCAGCAGGTTCTGAAAGGTAGCCTAGACGCCCCAAACAAAGATTTTCAGCTCCTCCAAAGTCTGGGTCCACCCTGGAGCCTCCTATCAGTTTGATGTGCCCGAAATGATTTCCAGTGGAAGGCGCCCTGGAGTCATTTTAACAAGATGCCTAAAGCACCAGCAGCTTCACTCTGAGCTTCCTCCATATGTCCAACTCCATACATTATCTCTAAAGGGGAGTCTGACCACCCCACAGAGAAAACAAATTTCCTTCCGCCACCACCCAAGGTTCCTGACTATGAGGGCCGGAATGTCCTGTAGACTGACTGATAAATTGAGAGCACTGGCTTCCTCCTCCGTCAAAATGCTTCCATGCAATGTCTCTATAAAGTGTCATGTAGATAAATTAAATTGAATATGGTAAATTGAGTACATAAATCAAGCTCAAATAAACTGACTCATGCGTAACAGAAAACATGCAGATTGGGTAAACCAGCAACAAAGTAGGGTCTGTGTCCCTATTGCACTTTGCCACTCCACACAACTTGTAGTGGGTTCACACATGAGAAATGAGACCTGAATGTATCTACTTATAAATGCAGTGTAGTTTATTCACTGTCAGATTTGCTCCTCAGTCCTCTGAAGGATCTGCTGTACAGCACAGAGGTGTAAAGGCCAAAGCTGCTGCTGCCTCCCACGCCTAAGCGTGATATTTGCCACCAGTGTCACAGTTTGGCTTTGTTACTTTTAATAACTGTGACAGTATAACAGAATCCCACTAGTGTGGATGATATTATGGCATGGAAATTCATGCGCTCATTCCCACACTGCAAAAAATATTGTTTACGTCTCTACTGTAAATGAAGCATTTTACAAGAATTTTATTAGCATTTCCCTTTTCCTCATAGTGAGTAGCTTGAAAAATCCATCAACCTAAATGAATGGATGAAGATCACTGCAAGCTCTGTGATTTGTTCTCCTTGCCATGTAGCCTGAAAGTATCAGCATATATTTAGATTTCTAAATGCCCTGATAATGTTAGTTAGCAGATGTTGGGGAGTCATATGGATGTTGGTGTAACAGAGACCCCCTCAGGTATTCTCATTATTCTACTACTGAGCAGATGGCAAGGAAACGTACCACACTTACCATTATCCATCATACATATTCTACTCCCAATTTACATAGCTGGTGCTTTGCAGGAGTTCCTACAGGGAGAGCACGTAGCTCCAGGTTTCCGCTGCAGCTCCACCTGAGGCTCAGAAAGACAGTTTGAGATGTCACTGCCACTACACCTCAAACTCAAATATGCTAATAGTGAAACAGAGGAATTCCAACGGGTGCGTCCCAGTTGTATATTTTGAGTTGTGAAAAATGTGCAGCTTGGGGGATTTTTAAATAGTCCATCAGAAAAGGTTTTACGATGGAACAGGCTTAATGAGATGTTAAAATAGTGGCCAAACACTGGTCGTAGCTTCAGAGTTGGTTACATTCACGAGAGCTTTTTTAAATTTGTGTTGTTGTCCATTGTGCTGAGGACAATTGATTGACATCTGTGCACCAATCAGGATTTGGTAAGCGAGGGTGTTTTTTCCCCATTGTTTTACTGTTGTCTGTTTAGTAATGAATATTTAAAGGTACCCAGTGGTACACTAGCGGCGCCAAGGAGCAACGTTTTTATAAGCAGGTCCCCGTTTGGTTGCCAGTAGCTGCTTATGATTCCACAGAGCTGCAGGCACTGATCACTTGTCTAGAAATGCAAAGCAATGGAAGGTAAAGGCAGCAGGTAAACATGGACATAAATTGGCTTTGCAAAGGTTTGATCCAGAGAGCATGTATGAAACATCCTAATTAGGCCTAAACGGTGCACATCGGTTCTGGTGCGTGTCACCGAATATCGACACAAACTTTGTTTATATTCAGGGGTCCACCTTTAATTCCCAGGGATGCTGAGAACCACGACTGTCACGGGCTTTTCAACATGAAACATATTGTTCAGCAATGAGCTGCTTGAGCTAAAACATAGTATTCTCACACAGTATTATTATACATCTCACAACCATGTATACATCCAGGCAGATGATTTGCGCCGCACTGCTCATACTTTTTTTTATCTCCTCCTCCTCCTCCTCCTCATCCTCTCTTCCCTCTGAATGGCTCTCAGTAGTGGTGGGGAACAGCAGCAGCAGCAGCAGTGAGGCAGCGCTGGGCCTGAAGGGCACTTTTCAGCCTGGCCAGACAAACTCGGGCCTTGCTGCTTGGCTGCGCAACATGGGTCACCGCCTTACATTAGGAGGACCCTGCCAAAGTCAGCCAAGCGGAGCCCTGCAACATACCTGAAAATGGATGAACAAAGTCCAGTGTAGCAAAACAAGCAAGTGGTGTTTACAATCTCACGTCATATCAAAATGAAATATTAATATCATAAAGGTGTTTTTCATGATGTGTCTCATCAGTGGATGGATGTTTCATGCTATAAATCCTCAACAACAATCATTTTAACTAATTAGGCCGGTAGTTTGGATTGGTCCACCTTATATCTTGGCACAACATAGAAATGAAATGTTCTCCAGTGGAGCCAGTGGGAGGTCAGAAGGGAGAAACTGAAGCAGACCTCCGGTGTCAGCCACTATTATTTATTCAGAGTTCAGGCTCTATCCATCATTGTTTTGCAAAGGTGGATTCAGTGATTCGGGTGCCCTGGGCAAATCCAGACATGGGGCTCCCCATACTTCACTCTCATCACTCCTCTAGACGAGCAAGTTGTTGTTATGAGAATCAGATTCAGGAAACTGGGGATTGGGGCACTGTTCTGCAGGCTGACCGCACTGGGAAACTGAAAAACTGTCGTGGCACAAGGTCCTGGTCTTGATGAACAACAGAAGTCAGGGCAGTAGGTCTGTGATAATTAAGGATCCCTTATTAAGGATGTTACTGCTAGGATGTGTGTAGTCTACATTATTTTACCTTTAAATGCTTGAGCAGTGTGCAAAAGCCTGAGACCACAAGTGAAGATACCGCTATTTTGCATTTGTTTTGAATTTAAAGGGCGACTTCACCAACTTTCAACTTGCTTTCTATGGCTTTACTTTAGGGTGTAAATGTACATTAATGTTTTTAAACTTCCCTCTTACTACCCTATATTGAAGTAATTCTCTACTTCTAGCTGAAAAACTCCTCCAGAAGACATCACTTTTTTTTCATCATTAGGAGTTCAGAGCTCAAAAGCTGGTTGACCATGATTACAACCTCCAAACTGTGAGCAGCAAGAAAAACGTAATCTGAACCGAAGGTTCCTCCAAGTGACGTGGTAGAAGTAGAGAGATAATTTAATATGGGGAGTCACAGGATACTGTCATGGCATTCAGTTACAGTACATGTACGACTTAAACTTTAACCAAAAGAAGCAAGTTAAATATCAATAAAGTTTCCCTTTAATATGATCTTCTAGAGAAATGTAAAGCAAATGTGTCCCACTCCCCTCCACTCAGGTTCTTTCACATGCTTTTATTCCCATTTAAAAGGCTATTTCTGTTGTGTGACAATGACATCTTCCGTCGCAGAGAAGAGGGATAAATTATTGGATGGATTAGTGGATTTAAATTAAGAAGCATCCCATCTCTTCATCTCAAACAATTTATTTAAACAAAAGCTAACAACAGTGCAGGTATAACACACACACACACACAAAATTTCTCAATTGTTAGGGCAGTGGCAGTGTTGAGTTAGGTTGTGTTAACACAGGAGTTGTGTTAACTCCTTCCAGGAAGTGAAATAAAACCTCATTGCAGCCTTTTCCTCGTTGTTCACTCAGTCATGAATTGACAAAATCAAAAAAGCACCTTTAAAAAAAAAGCTCAGCTACTTTTAGTTACAAATGTAACTTTTTCTTTCTGTACTACTTACTATATACTATATTTCTGTTTTGCTTCATTTTAGAGGGAAACATTGCACTAATTATTCTACATTTGTAGGACAATTTTGGTTACTTACCAATTATGACTTGCTTACACAATTCAAGCGCTTGTCTGATAATATGCAATCCAGTCATTTTCTTGTTTAACTAGTTTCTGCTGTCCATATTCATATAACAATTGTTGCTGGTGTCTAAATGATTATCAACCACACCACCAAAAGAAGCATTGTGCAATAAAATTGCCACTTTAGTAAAATGAGCCAATTCTTGATGGGGAAACCGAAAAATCTGACCCAATAATATGTAAACAGGCAGCATGGTGGTGGAGTGGTTTGACCTGCCACCTCACTAGAAGGCGTTTGACAGCTACCAAGCCATGCTGAGATAATCATAATCTATTGATCTATGATCCGTCAGTGTGACAAATGTTTCCCACAGTCACCTACTTTATTCACTTGAAGGTTGCAAAATGCTTGGTCACAATTTGGCGTGAATAGCTACTGACATCTGATAATGTTAATTTGAGACTTAACTATATGAAGGAAGAGAGTTTTTGAAGGGCTAAGTGAATAAAATGTCCCTCACTTGGTGTCTCTGTTAAGTCAAGTTTCAAATCTAACCAAACATTTACTGTTGCTCCTCCTCTAGATTAAAAGCATTCAATTCTCAGAATTTGGAATGGCTCCTAAAAAAAGAAAAAGAAGTAGAAAATGCAATTTATTTGTTACTGATATTGTCATTGAACATGTCAGGAGAATGAAAAAATGAAAATTATTATTCAGACACTGTTGAAAGTGTATAATTTTCATTGATCACAGTAGAGAATGTTAGATAACCAACACAATAAGTGAAGCTGTTACAGTTTATGTTGTCTGTGCAGCAGGAAGTCAGACCTCCTCAGCTCATCGGATTTAAAAAAAAAAGAAAAAAAAAGCCAGTTTTCAAACATTTTCCTGGAATTCGTGGCTGTTGTGTGTCGGTGTAGGCGATAAATACACAACATTTTGTTGGTTATTCCCATGTAGGCTATAAAGGTCTATCAGTAAGAACAGTTTTTAATGTGTTCTCTATCAAAACATCATCGTACATTTTTGTTTGTGGGGGCCCCCTCAAGTTGGGGCCCCCAGGCAGTTGCCTACTTTGCTTAATGGTAAAGTCCGCCTCTGCCTGTTGCCGGTCCACACCGTCCTCCCAGCTTCTCCCCCCTGCATCCCAACCTCTACAGCCCAATGATCGACGTTTCATGAGAGGCACCTCAAGGTGGGGCTAAATGGTCTTATATTCCCAATGATGGCGCGGAGGCGGAGTCTGACTTTCGTACTGTGCTGCTTGGCCCAGCCTGTGCTGTACATGACAAAAGCGAGAGGATGGAGTGAGTGAAATTAATCCACACTTCTTATTGCTCACAGCCACTTTTTTTTTGGGGGGGGGGCTAATTTGGCGGGAAGAGGGCGTTCTGGATCGCCGCATCACAAGAAAACGTGTCCTAGTTCATGGTAGTAGTAGAAAGTAGCAGCCTATCGCTTTTTGGTTTTACGCACACCCTGCTCCAGTGAAGGCAGCAGCAGTTCAGATCAGATTTCACATTCAGCTCCGACCAGCTGAGAGAGACACAGCCACAGAGCGGGAGGGCTCGTTTCACCACTTTCCCCGCTGGTACCCCCCCTCTCTGTTCGGCGAGCTCCAGGAAAAAAAAAATAAAAAAACAAATTAAAAAAAAAAAAAACAGCCAAAAAAAAAAAAAAAAAAAAAGCTCCTGCGAGGACAAAACGGGTGCGCAGCGCAAACATTAAAGCACCACTGGGATTTTTTTTTTATTTTTTTTTTCCCTGCGCGTTTTTCTCCCCCTTGTATGTCTTTTTGGAGGATTTCAGCTGCGAGAGCGCCACTGAGAATTAGATAGAAGCGAGACGATATGGACGAGCAGACGAGGTTGATGCACTCTCACACGGGGGTAGGCATGGCAGGGCACCCCGGCCTGCCGCAGCATATGCAGGAAGGCAGCGGCGGCACGGACGGCGACGGGAGGAAACAGGACATTGGAGACATTTTACAGCAAATTATGACCATCACGGACCAAAGTCTGGATGAAGCCCAAGCCAGGTAAATATGTGCGCCGAGTGAGCCTCTTCTTCCGCTGTCAGGGGGAGGCGGCCGCGGCGGCGGCAAACTGGATTAAAAACAAGACAATCTTAAAAATAAAAAAATAAAAAAAACGAAATTCGAAAACCCTCCAGTGTAGATGGAACTATTAATATATGAGCATTGTGTTGCATTGTGCAAAACAGACGTGGATGGCAAAGAACGATGGCTTGTCTTCAAAGCACTAGTTTGTTCAAATAAGTCAACAGCCGCGCTCCGTAAAGACAAGACGTGAATGAATTTTATGACTGAGAACAGGTCAAGTTGTCCACAGACAGTGTTTTTCAAACACATTTTAATACATTCAAGATGCATTTTGTTTTTAAATTAACACAAACATGCAGAAGCTGGTGGGTTTATTTAGAAAACGACAAATATAATTGGTCAAAGGTCAGTATTTTGAATTTCTTCCAGTTTGTTTATGGACCAATGCAACTTTGTGACATTATTCTGGTGTAGTCCACATTCAATTTAGGGAAGCTGCAAGTCAGTGGACAAATGTGTTTTGTTTTGAAGACATCATCAGTCAGAAAAGACATTTTTCTATTTGAATTATATGAGTTTAATCACAAGTGTAGGCACAGCTAAATAAAATTAGTTATCTTTATTTAAACGTAAATTCAGATATATTTCATTAATGAAGCTGGAGTCTGTGTGCATTTCCTGATGTCATTTATCTGTTTCCAAACAGTTGTGTTGCATTCGTGTTTGGAGTAGCACTGTAGCATTTATGTAAAAATTACAAGCAGCCTTGTCGTATGAGTTTTAAGTATAATATCTGTTTCCGTGGTTTGCTTATGAAACCCCTTTTTTTTTTTTTTCTGTTGCAGGAAACACGCTCTGAACTGTCACAGAATGAAGCCAGCCCTTTTCAACGTCTTGTGTGAAATCAAAGAAAAAACAGGTGAGTCCGTATGAATTTGTCACAAGCCAAACACCAAATGCTGCACTGCTGCTGCTGTGTTTCTACTTTCTGGGAGAAATGCTCCTCAGTCTCCTTTTAACCAGGTTAACTGGATACAGTACTGCTCTCAGTATTTTTCACTCTAATGAAACATGTAGCTCCCCCCCCCCCCCCCCCCAAAAAAAAGGAATCCACAGAGCACAGTAGCAGCTCTGTGTGGGCTATTTTATCATGAAAGGCTAATTTGCTATTCACACTCACTCAAATTCACATTGGAGAACCTGGCGTTGGAGTTTCAGTCACAACACAATTCGCCATATAAATTTCACTGACGTGTGCAAGACACGTGTTTCCTCTTGTAGCCTAAAAGTCTGTGCATTTTAACTAGTTCGCAATAGGAACTGTGGACAGTTACGTTATCAATTATTGTGTCAAAACATGAATGAGCTTTTTTTTTTTTTTATGCCATTGTAGAATAATGGAGGGTATTGAGCAGAATTGTCACAAGCACGTTGATGTCTTCCCCATGTGAGTTAACTGTCAAGTCTAGTGAATACGTCTCTTTCTATTCTGTATTGTGTCTCTCTATTAACGCAGTTGTGAGAGAGCGTGTCAGCAGTATAATTGCTAGGAGTGAAATAATGTAACATAGGGGGCGTAAGTCATGTTTTCAAATGATTTTCCCAGTGACATTTTTGAAATTGGCACACGATAGAATTCAGTGCACTTAAATGTGATAGTGTGGATCGCTTCTTTTCCGCCTATAGGACTCTTCAAATACCAGCACTGCTGCCAGTGCATGCTAGTTTGCTGTGAGAGGTAGTTTTCCCTGTGTGCTTTACACTCATTAGTGCATGAAATCAAATGGAATGGATGGAAGATGAAGAAGATACTGTTTTCATTGTCTCCAAAAGCTGCACTTGCTCATACTTGACCTTTGCGGTGACAATGACTGTTTAAATGAATTTTCGTGTGCGTGAGTGTGTGTGAGTGTGTGCTTGTGTGTGCGTGATCACCACCATCAGCCTGGTGCTTTCATGGATGTTTTCATTGAAGCTCACCTCACTGGCTACCCCCAAGCTCGGCAGTTTATCTTGAATCGGCCACCGCCTCAGGAGAGAGCAGGGGGCCTTTTGAAGCCTGCTGGCTCTGCTCTTCTATTTTGTTGTCTTGGTAGGTTTTTTTTTTTTTTTGGAGGAGGAGTGACACAGTTATGCATAGTGTTTTACTCCCTGGCGCTTCTCGGAGTTCATCCAAAGTTCGGCTCTGCTGAGAGTACAAAGTAACTTGGACCTCTTCCTGCCTGTACGCCCATTTCTTTCTCTTTCAGCTGGCAACCTGGAAATACAAGGTGCAGCTTGTGGAGCTTTACACATGAGATCTGCTTCTTGTCTTGTTTTTGCACACTTCCAATTCATCCACTTTGCTTTGTTGCAAGTTGTAAAGAGAAACTTTTCACTTCTACTATTTATAGAGTTTCTCTTAGTTCAGCTAAGCTGGTAAAACAAGTATGGGGCATATTTGTATATCCATATTCCGATTAAGCAGGTATACACTCTAACGCTTGTTACCATAGCTTACAGATCAGCATGATCACTTCAACTCACAGTAATTATACTTCAAACACTTCTTCAACTTCATCAGTATCAACACTTCATCAGTGCTGTCAGCGACCGTGTAAATAAAACCACGAGTGTTAAAAAAGATCCAGTTCTACATTCCAAGTCATTTTCACTAAGATAGCAAAAATGATGTGAAATTCATATTTTGTTTGTGCTTTGTCAGGTTTGCCATCAAAAACAGCACACGTTGGTTGGGTTGATGGTTAGTTTTTAATTGAAATAATATTTGACTCCCACTGAGAGCTCAGGGCAGTATGAATCCCATTCAAGATTTGGACCTTTTAGGAAAACACTTTGCTTATTTCTCCTTGCAAAATGGCAGTTCTGTCCAAAAAAAAATGTAATTAAATGACAAAAGTGTTTTTAGTAAATGCTGCAGCCTGTTGCTTCCATTAGTGAAATATCTCCTGTTGAAATTGAATCAAACCACAGAACTTAAGTAGCTGATGACAGGCATCACATTTTTATGAGTCATTTATCGTTGTGTAATTTTCACCTTATTTTTTTTATTTATTTATAAAAGTGATAGTTGTGTTTGTCATTGTAAGGCAAAGTAAGTGGCCATTTTACATTTCTAATGTTGGAAATTATCATAATAATTGCAGGTTTGAAGTTGGCGCTGTATTAGTGAAAGAAGTCAGTCGGCTTTCAGGTTTCCTTTCTCTATACTTACATTAAGGCTTTGACAGGAGGTTGACAATAAAAGAATAAGTGAATATTGTTTGAAACGCCTTACACCTAATTATACATCTTTTACAGCTTATGGCCAACACAGCTGTAATCTACTTTCACAAAAAGCTTAGTTTTTCTTTTGTGTCATCATCATTTCAGTAGCGAAACTGGGGCAACCAACCTGTAAAACTTTGTCTCCTCGTTTTTCTACCGGCAGCCAAACTGTCCCCAGTTCCACCTTAAAATATCTCAGTGTGCGAAGTCCGTCCGCTTTAATGACGACTCAAAGCTGCAGATGAGCCACTGTAACATTGTCCCCGGCGCCATGTGAGTGCAGAGACAGTGCCAATCCACAGAGCTGCCGTTTGCTTGTGTGTATTTTCCATGGCTGGCTGTCAGGCGGCTTGACAGCACCTGCAGGACACAATGCCAGTGTTGATCTAGGGCCTGAACTTCTGACCCACTCTGTGTATTTTTACTGGGATGAAGTGAGGGATGGCCAACAGGAATATTGTGCAGTATAAACAAGCACAATAGTGTGGCTACACCCAGGAGAAAAGAGGAAGAAGGAGCATTTTATTTAAACCTTTTTTTATTTTATTTTTTTTTATTTTTTTGACATCAGCCATTGTCTTTGCCGGTTTCATTCCAGGCATATGTCTTTTTCATTTTAAAGGAATGCTGCATTTCGTGTGTGTGTGTGTGTGTGTGTGTCATCAAACATTCCTAAGAGGAGACAAAGCATGTAATATTTAAAACATAATAATTATGGTGCTGTGTGTGTCCAGAATGTGGAGCAAAGGTAAAATCGGCAGCTTTTTGTCTGTGTTAGTTTGGCTGGTAGCAAATTGGTAACAATTTGAATCTGCTGCATTTCAGCTGTGAAACCCAACACTAACCTTAACAAGCTGGTAAAGGTAGAAATAAAATAACATAGTGAAAAGGGTTGTTAGTTTTCGTATTAGTTTATGGGTGTTGCTGATCTACAAAGGTGGACTGTTTTTGTCTGGGTCTTTACCATCACTGTTGTGTATGATCGATGAAAGGCCTCTTTAGATAAGCAAATGCTTGACAAACTGATTTGGAAAACGAGATGCCTTGACCTCTGTGAACACTTCACCAACGCCATAAATCTCCAGCAGTGTCAAACAAAACCACTCCTTGACTGAGCTGCTCAGTAACTGTGCTGCTCTCACTCGCTGTTTAATTTTTTTTTTCCTCTCAATCTCCACCAAAAAAAAAAGCAACTTACTTGTGGCCTGTGTTTGTGTAGTGTAAAGTTTCAAGCCTAGGGGATCCTCTATATTTAAAAATGAGTAGTCCAGTGATGTAATGTTTTTTTTTTTTTTTTTGTGAAAATGGGGTGTTTTGCAGAGGGCAGTTGAGCAGTTTGGCAGGATGAAATGAACCAGAGGTTTGATTAGGGAAGGTGCATGGAAGCCTACAATACAAAGACTTGTCAGTCCATTTAAATGCTTGACATCTGCCTGTTTGTGTTACAGAAGCTAAACGCAGCTCGGCCGTGCACGTCACTGTCTGAACACAATGCAATCTGGTGTGGTGCTGAAACAATTATTCCATTAAACATAAAAGGTGAATTGATGGATGAGTTGCAAACACTTATGAAAAGAGTTTAATAATTTTGAAGTTATTTATGTAGCACAGGTGCCAAAGATCCTCTAGCTCCAGCCAGGATTTTCTTCTTTTTTCCTCTTTTCAGAATACTGTTAGCTTGGTTCTGGAATGTTTTTGGATCTAGAGCTGCAACTAAAGACATTTTTATCATCTATAAATCAGACTTTTATTTTTTGACTTAATCAATTCATTGCTTTTTCCCAGAAACCGTCCCAAAACCATTAATGTTCGATTTTTACAAACACAATTGATTTTTCAAATGTTTCGAAACGAGTTAATGAAAATGATGAACTCAATAAAGTATTGAAAATATCTGCAACTGACAATTTGTTACCTCACCATTATTTTCCGTATTTCCTGGTTTGTCATTTGGTCTGTAAAGTGCAAGAAACTAGTGAAACATCACACGTGTTTACAATTGAAATTGCACAAAAGTCCAGATGACAACTTTGCCAAATCAAACCTCTCAGACTGACAAACAAGCTGCAACAAGGGCATGTTTGGCATTTTTGGAAAATAGCTCATGAGCTTATAAATCATAGAAATGACTTGTTTACGTTGGTTAATGGGTGCATCTGGGTGATGTTACAAAAATCCATTGTAAATATATGTAGCTGTGGAAGTGGAAATCAGGAGGCAGTGACAGTGTATGTCACCTACTCTGTATTACAAAGGGATGTAGATGTCTGCTGTGATGGTGGGTGTCATGTCACAGGGATGGGGGGGTGGGGGGGGGGCTTCACCTCCCATTCTCATGTGAGTCTCTCAGTGGACACAGAGACTCTTCTTGATATGTGCAGCTTTTGTCTCCTTCTCATCCTTCCTCCTGAATGCTGATACAGCAGCAATCACAGTGGGGTGGGGGGTGGTGGGGTGAAATGCCAGAACTCACAGCCACAGCTGTTTCCCCAATCTCTCTGCCTAATCGTCTACTGAGAGAGAGAGAGAGAGGGATGAGAGAGAGAGGGATGAGAGAGAGAGAGAGGGATGAGAGAGAGAGAGGGATGAGGGAGAGATGAGAGGGAGAGATGAGAGAGAGAGAGAGGGGGATGAGGGAGAGAGCGGGGGGTGAGAGAGGATGAACTGCTCTGAGGATATAGACAAGTGAGGAAAAATATGTTCTGATGAGCCACTGTAAGACCTTAGTATAAAGTATTTGCTGCAGAATCCTAATCACAGAATCATCAGTGAGTGACAGTATTGTAAATGGTGTCTTAACACCATTACAGTATAGAACAATGTGGTTACATTATACATTATGCAAATTGTCAGTCGCCTAATTGATACATGTTAATCATATTAAGGGGCTTAATTATAAGAATCTTACTCTGCTAGTAATTAACACTGACATTACATGTACAAGGAAAGTGATCTATTTTTTTTCCAGGACAAGTTTCTCTACCAGGAAGCACCAGTACTGTATTGTTTTTATATTTTCAGAATCTTTTTATTTCTCCCCGCCTCTCTCCGCTAACGGCCACTGGAATGCGGTTTGTCGAAAAAAAAACTACATTTAGCTCGGAGCAGCCCTGCCAGTGTGAAGATTACAGAACGAAGGCGAGATCCAAGCAGACTTGTAAAAGAGCCTCAATTTTTTTTACCTGAATATCGACTCGTGTGCTCAACGCTGAGAAAAGATTGCTTAAATATCACTGTTCTGCCATTTCCCTCGTTCAGGACTCTCCTTGCAATCTCACTCCCTGTAGGTTTGCTCTGGCTTTTCTTTCTTTCTTTTTTTTTTTTTTTTTTTTTTTTTAAACTGGCCTCCTTAATATGTTACGAATTTAATCAAGTCTGGAAATTTGTTATGCACGTTAAATTGAACATGCAATGGCACATTTGAATGTGGTTGCCATACCAACCCCCCAGGAGTTCATTTTCTGTAATGTAGTGTTTGGAATCTCATTTCCTCCACTCTCCCCTGCTGCTACTTGCAGACGCCACCTCCAGGCTCCCACTGTATGTTCACTGTGAAAGCGGCTCGGCTGCCACGGCTTTCAAACATAGGCGGGAGGGAGAAAGGAAAGAGAGAGGGAGAGAGAGGCTTTTCTCCACGTAGTGGAAATGACACAAATTAATATACACTACTTAAACCAGACCAAGATTAATGGTTCCCTTTCGCTGCAGCTTAGTCCCACTGTCAGTTGCCGGGTGCTCGTTGGACAAAATCAACACTAATCAACATTTATTCCACTTTTGCCCTGGGCTCTCAGGAGTCTGGCAGGACTGCATGCACCCCCCCCCCCCCCCCCCACACACACACACACACACACCCCCTTCCCCTTCCCTTCCAGCAATCCAACCCTCCCTTCGTCCGTCTCGCTACGCTTTTCACCTCTCATCCAGCTCCTCCATACATCACCCTCCTCACATCACTCGGCTCCTCAGAGAAGAGTGCGCCCCCTCCTATCAGACCACATTAGAGTCATGATAGATTTTCTCTTTTCATTTGCATCTGATATTTAACACAGCAAAGCAGTTGCTCTGTCACTTTACTGTACAAGTGTGTGTGTGTGTGTGTGTGTGGGGGTCTGTTTTTGAAGCGCTCATTCCAGGCAGTAATCTTATCTGCACTCAGTCACTGCATTATGAGAAACAGGATATGCATTCAGTGGTGAGTTCTGAGTGAGTGAGTGTGTGTCAGGTAGTGAATTTATACAACACTTCATTTTCTGCAAAGTCGCATTTTAGATTTCCCCGTGCTGGGAAACCGAAATCCAAGGCCTTGCTGTAAGTGATCACTTGAGTCTCTCCTGCCCAAATATAAATTCTATCCTTATCCTAACCCAAAATCGCTTCCCCGTAGTGTGAACCTTCTTTTGATTTCAGTGACATCCACACTGAATCTGCTGACTCCTTTCTCAGCCTGCCTCACAGAGCAACACTAAACATCCTGCTAGGGCTCATAATTGGCCACACTATAACACGCTCTCTGTCGTTGGCTCAGCTCCTATAAAAACATGCTATAAGCAAGGATTAATTTAATGCTTACGTGTCCACAATCAGGCCGACGTGATCAAATCATATGATTGGTCCGGTGCTAAACATCTTTGAATGGGTGTATTAAGGCAAAATAAAAACGGCTCAAGACTCCTAATTGTTAAACGCTGTCTGTTTATTGTAAAAGTACAGTAAATATATCTAATGTCATACTTTTTGGAAGAAAGGGTGTGTGTGTGTGTGTTTATCACAACTTCTGCAATCTCAGATTTTCATTCGCTAAGCTATTGTCTTACCCTCCGGTTCCTATTTAGGGAGCTGGATGAGCTCTGTTCCCAGCATGCATTGAGTGGAAGCCAGGGAAACACCCTGCGCTGGCAAACAGTTGATCACAGCAGTCCAGATTTTATTAACATCCAGTAATCTAAGGTGGAATCCTTTGTGCAGCAGGCTCAGATATAGAGTTTGCTTTATTCCCTCCTAAAGATGAGACTGTGCAAACAGCTGATGCCCCTTTCCTACAGTGCTTTGCCAGGATATTCAGTGCAGGGTTGTCCATCTTGTAGGATTGCATGGCCAGGGGCATTGTCATGGAACCAACTGGCCTCATTGAAGTGACACAGAGTGCTTTGTCAGCTTTGTGTCTCAGGTGCCAACCTGCACTTCCCAAAATAAACTGTCATGCAATGTGGCTAGACAGAAAAATGTAGAAGGAACATGATGGGGCCCTGCACCCCCCAAAAGGAAACAAATGTTCCATAGCAGAGAGGTATTGTAGTTTTGGATGCCTTCCCAGCCCCGACACCACCCCAACATGGTTGAGTGTGATCATCTGTAGTAGCAGCAGGGGTCACAGCAGGTGGGATCACAGGCACAAAACTTGGAGTTTCTCTGCATTGACACATCCTTTTCTTTATTTTTTAAAAGTGATTTCATTTCACTGTGGACCTGTTAGATGTTGACAGCTCTTTGTTATTTGCAGACATCCTCCTCCAGAAATAGCTTATGCTTACTGTAGTTGGCTGCTCTTCCTTTTTTATTTTATTATTATTATTTTTTTTTTAATCTGTCATTTTCTCTCTGCGGTGCAACATAACACCGGGAGAGTAAACTGAGGATGGGCTCTTGGTTGAAGTCACTTTCCGGGCCGATGTCAAGGAGGTCGGAGAGGGTGGGCACGTGGAAAATCCTATGCAGAGAGTCTTTCCTGACCTCCAAACTGTAACCACTAGCTGTGTCTGCCCCGCTAGATTTGGCCCTGAGCGTGTGATTCCTGTTAGATCTCAGTGTGGCCTGTGTGCTCTATAGCTGCCGTGACATTTTTATGACTAGTGGACTGAAGTAAAGGTGGGAGTCACGAAGGCTTGAAATGGAATTTCAGACCTCACCTCCATAATGAGGAACCAGTAGCTAAATCATGCAGACAAAGGGAAGGATTCTGTAGTCTGACAGCAGGGCTGGTATAATGATGTTTCACTAAACATGGACCTGCAGAGCAGGGCTGTGATTTGAACACTGTTAGAGCCTGGGTTGTGGAGGAAGTGGGGTAATTGAGCCATTAATGCTTTTCCAGGGGATTACTGCTTCATTCATAAGGGAAATACTTTAAATGCACCCAAAATAACGTGGAGATATGAGGACACACATTGAGCAAAATGTGTTAAATTACACTAAGCTAATCATAGGAAAATTTTGGAAAATATTAGATCATATGGAAAAAAATGGGCAATTATATGACTTTGATGTATCAGCACTGTGCCGCTGACGGGTATTTTAAGGTATTTTCAAGAAAAAAAAATCCTTTTTAAAGTTCCCCTGTATCTAGGAAAGCATTAATCACTTTATTGTCACCACTTTCTCGTCCGATCAGTTCTGCGCAGCCATGAATTCCACATGTTCTACAGTAAAGGTGATGTGTCTTAAAGGTTTAACTAAAGTACTTCTACTGGAATTTAGTGTTTGCAGTTACCAAAACTAAAATTGTATCTAGTTACAAAGAGAAGGGCCAGGGGTGAGGCCAGAGGGGGGTCAGGGGTAGCCCACAATCTGTTTGGATACCCCTGGAGCCACCCATGATAAAGTGAAGCACTGGTGGTAGACCCTCGGAGTAGGACTGTAAATGTCTGTAGAACTTAAAGTACAAAAAAAAAAAAAACTGACCAAATGTGAGGCTGAAATATTGTAATTTGTTTTTTGCATAAGTGTATATTTTTGCCCAACTAGAAATGAACGGCAGACGACAAGGCAGCTAATCCTCCAGCTGTTTGTACATGTTGATGTTGTAATGAAAAATGTTTGTTATTATTTCAGAAAATGTAAAGTTGCCTTTTTGTCCTCATTTGTTGCACTGTACAAACACATTATATACAGTTCAGTTTAACATTTTTAGTGGCACTTTTTATCCCATTGACTTCGTTCCAAATCTGCCACCCTTTTTTTTTTTTTTTTTTTTTTTTTTTTGAGCTTGTGGGCTGTTTCAAAATAGTTTGTATCTGGTTTCACTTAGTGACAAACTGCTACAATTATGTAACACAACAATAGTAGCGGCTTTAGTAGCTGTTTATCTGGTGTGACTACAAGGTTAGCACAACAGGGCTGGAATTATGCATGAATACCACCAAGTCGGAATAGAGGCTGCCACTTCGCAGACGTTGTGTGAATGCAGCATAATTCACAAAATACATGCTGATACAGCTCGCTGTGTATTTTCTAAAAATGAGTAACCTGTGAACAGCACAAGTCCTGCTTTGGATTGTGTGGGGGCACGTTGAACTGGCGTTAGGCAGAAAATGTCTTCATTTAGAAAATGAATTTAAATCAACCAATTGTTTTGTGATCAGATTAACACAATACTAGTAAGATGAAACTCACTGGATCCTGATTTTTTTGAGAATTTGATGCTTTTTTTTAGTTTTTTTTTTTCAGTGTTACCTGTGTAATTGAAAATGTTTGTCGTGTACACTGTTGGTCTGGAACGACAATCAATCGTTCATATCTTACAGTATAGCTCTGTTGAACAAATCCTTCTAATATCCCAGTTTTGTCGCTTTTATCCCGCTGCACTATGGGAGTATTATATTGTTTGATGTTTGTCTGTAATTGCAACGTCCTTTGTGTATTTTTCTGACAATTGCCACGGATTCAAAAAGAATTCCCCAAAGGGTGATAAACTAAACTAACTGCAACGATCATTAGTCGAAGCTTGAAAAGCCCCGTCAATGATCTTCCTGCTGATGAATTCACATTGCTCCTGCCTCTGCTGTAAAGAGATTGTGTTGATAAGTTAATATTCCGACAACAGAGATGAGATAAAGAGGTTTTAGGAGTTTGGAGGATAGCGTAACCTTGATAAAACGCTCATCTCAGTGACATTGATTTTCACCATCCATCTTCATCTGATATGAAGTATGCAAATGGTGGCATCGGCTGGGAGTGGAGTACAGTGCTGTTAAATGGGCCATTTCAAATGTTCTTTGTACCATGCTGACTTCCAAAAAAATTCACTGACAGCTAGCTCGGCACATGCTGAAGTCTTTGTGGAGACACTTTTCCACCTTTATCGTTATATCTTCTTCTCTTTCTTCTACCACTGCTATACATCCTCGTGTCCCTCGTTTTTTTTTTTTTTTCTTCCCTTCCCCTCACGTTGCATGTCATACAAATTAGGTATATACTGACACTGTCAGAATGGCTACTCATGAAATATTAACAGCTTGTAGAGAATTTTACACCACCACATTTCTCCTCATTTTTAACTATGTCAGCAGAGGCTGTGGGACATTTATTTGTGTGAGTTCGGGAAGGCTAGTACCCTACCATCCTTTTTCATGTTTCAGACGATATCCATCAACCCGTTTTCCGCATGCGTGTCGTCCATCTCGCCTCAAATATCTTTCTCTTGCAAATGGAAGCGATACTCTATTCCATTATGTGTATTTCTACCCACCACATCCTGGGTACGTGGTCTCTGGATACTGGATGTAACGAGGAGTTTATTGCCTTATGAGGCTGGTAATTATCCCTTTTATGAGCAGGACCAAACAATTTAAATGTTAAACAACATATGGATAGTTGTTAAAATGTCTGCATGGACGGTGAAATCTGGCGGAGATAAACAATAAGGCCAATTAGAAGTTGCCTAGGATCAGTATTTCTGTACATAAAGGAGGATCTGTGAGAGGCATCATGTGTTTGTCTTTAAGACGGTTGATTTTGGCTTTTATATGCTTTTTTTTTTTTTTTTTTCTCTCGGTTTACAACTGGTCTCAAAGAGCGTTCGGCTCAGTGGGTGGGATTGGCCTCTCTCTTTCTGCCTTTTTGTTGCATGGCCCCCGTAAAGATGGAGCTGTCAATCATGTGCAGGCTTCCCAAGCCCTGAGAGGCAGCGTCAGTTCTCAGTGAGGGAAAGAAACAATGACTTTTGTCGTCACACATGGGCATTTCTCCGAAGCATTTCTGTGGACTGTGTATTACCCTTTAATTAAATTCATTCTTTAAGCCTGAGTGAAGGGAGACAATGTGATGATAGTCCAAATAACTGATTTGCATTAAATCCTCTTTAAAGGGTATCTTCAGTTTATTACAGCACAGATGTTGTTTCGATAGTTTTAGCTTGTTATTTCCCTCAGCTGTGGCATTGTACTCCTCAAAGTATTTGCTTAGGTCTTCAACATTACCACAGACAATCCAATGGAGCATTAAAGGAGCAATCTGATGTAGGAAACAAACAATCAGTTACCAAGGTCATCTAAACCGGGTTAAATCAAAGTAAAATGGATTTTATTACTTTACCTATTTCAGCACTTTGCTTTCTGAGTTATTACCCATAGGAATAATAGTGAAAATGTAAATAAAACCAAACTTTTGGCTAAAATGTATAGATTTTAAATTGTGGAAATTCAGACACACATATTTATTTTGGATCTCTAAAAGGACAAATCAAGCTACTTCATCTGACTGCTGGGTAGCTCATTTAAAATCTCAATATTGTCATAAAACCTGCTCCTTTTTCCTCCACATTGCCCCAAGTGGTCTGATATACTGGCTCCCAACTTGGGGGGTCAGGTCGCAGGATAAATCAGCAGTATTAGAACACTCATATAAACAGCATGTAGCCAATTTAGTGACGTGTTGACGGACAGTTTACTCAAATGAGTTTACTTACAGATTAGAAATGCAGGTGTAGATATTCTTCTTGTGATTGCTTTGTTGCTGTAAAAACTAAATGGAGGAAAATTAGTTAATGAGGTGTGTCCTCCTCTCTTATCACATGTGGCTGGGGCTTCCTCTCCTCTTGACTAATGATGATGTGTGGCACAGGTAGCTGTCAGGGAGGCATGATTAATTAAAAGGAAAACTAGGCCAATTTGTCATATTGTTCTAAGTGTGGTCAGAGAGCGAGTCGAGTTGCACTGCTGGTGCTTGCGCACCCTCCACTGTACCCAGACACGCAGCTATTTGTGAGAAGTCTCATCAGCTCTGGGGGAGTTTTTATCAGTGTCTCTCTCAGCTCAGGCTGTCTCAACACAGACCTGATAACAATTAGGAGGCTCTGGAATGGGGCTCAGAAATATGAGTGTGCCGAGCGAGGCTGACATAATGAACAGATCCAGCTACACAGGAGAGCACTCTTTTGTCTGCCAAGTTAGAATCTGAGAGAAGCACGGAGCGTGCAGTTAAAGCTACGTTTGATTTTCTGTGTTTGTGTTTTGGGGGCCCTTCCATGCAACAGTTGTCCGTATTGTTGGGAGGCCGGGGGCTTGCAACGTTGCTTTCAGCCAACACTGACTGAGGCGTCTCAGCTGCCCGCTGTGGGTCTCACTGCAGGCCCGGTGAGGAGAGCACAAGTCTTGTTTGTGTTGGACTGCAGTGTTGCTCCCAGCGTGCAGCCTGGCCCTTGTCAGCAGCCCTGTCATATCTGTCTCGGACCTGTCCTGACAGCCAACCCAGACGACCACGTCACAAAGGCAAGCTCGTCCTAGGAGAGACAGGTGTCAGCAACCCCCCCACCCCTGCTCGTCCAGGCAGATGCCTGCTGCGACTGAGCCGCATATTTGAAGCTGAGCAACTCGGAAAGGAGGGTCATCTCTGCCACCCATTCACAGTTGCCATATCACAAGAGACTAGAGCTCCATCACTGTGCGAGAGAGATATGGAGCATCCAGCAGAGGAGACTGTCCCAGTCCAACAGCATTACAGACAGAGCCTCCATCCTTACTGACTGACACGCTGACTGACAACTTTATTGTGTCCTTTGAGAAATAGGGATGAAAGGCTCTCGTTAAAGAGGCCATGCAAACACAGACCATACTCGGGCATTCTTGGGAAGAATTACTTGTTCTTTTGTATGCATTGTTGTGGAGTCTACATCTTTAAGCTGACAACACAGTTTTTTGTAATTGTCTGAAAGCAGCCATGAAGAGCTCTGACTTTAGACATTCAAAATCGGCCTGCAAAGCTTTAGCCTCAAGCTCACAGTCATCAGGAATATTAGCTTCGTTTCCCAAGTAATTCCTCTGAAAATTGTTCCACTTATTATTCAAGACAGATACATGATAATGGAACTACAGTGGCTTCCTTTATTGGCTGTTTCTCCATATGGACAGGAATACTACTACAAGCTACAGTCTTTGCATCAAAAACAACTGGAGTCACGCTGATTGTTTCTTTTTTGTTTTTACGGTCATCAACAAACGTACAGAACTACCTTAAAAACCTAACAGTGCCGATACTGGTCACATTTTCCTTTGTAGACCAATTTTTATTCGGCAATAGCATTGCATTACAAAGCAGAAGCACTGGCAGTAAAAGAAAAAGCTGCATAAAGTTAGTAAGCTGAATCAGTCACACAGAAATGTTTAGCTAATATTTTCTAGTATTGCGTTTATGTCATGACATTTAAAGGGCACTAATTTTAAACTTGCTTTCTATGGCAATACTTTAGTGTGTAAATGTGCATTAATGCTTTTAAGCTTCCCTCTGACAACCCTATATTAAAATATTCATCTGCCCCTAGCTAAAAATGATATCATCTGGAGTTCAGCTGATGTATTGTGGAGGAGCTCTGGAAAAGCAGATTGACCATAATCGCAACCTCCATAGCACGACCAACAAGATGGCATGATCAGAACTGAAGACTCCTCCAAGTGATGTCATTTGAAGGTGTTTTTCAGCTAGAAAAAGATAAATATTTTAATATAGGGAAGCCAAAGGAAAGTTTAATGGCACTGATTTATATGTACCACCCAAACTAGATCCAAAAGAAGCAAGTTCAGTATCAGTGAAGGTGTCCTTTAAGATTTAAAACTGTTAATAGGTACCAACTGTAAGTAAATGTTAAATATTGCTTTTCTACCTTATTGGTACACAAACAATGTATAAGTTACTTGTAGGAAAACTATGAGGCTCACTGTTATACATGCAGGATATGATGTACATTATGTGACACTGTACAAGAAAGTAAAAGTGGAAGAGAAACTCATCGCTACAGCTCTACAACAACTGCCACTATGGAGCCAGAGTAATGGCAAATGTATGCTGTGATACAGAACGGGAGACATTTATGCTTCAGCGGTGGAGACTGAAAGGTGGGATTTGTGTTTAAACTCAATTCATGAATTCTTTTTTTTTTTTTTTTCAAACTCTACTGTACAATGGTTTTGTACAGCATATGAAGAAATAAAGAGAGGGCATCAAACATGCAAAACCGTGATGGCTAAGTTACTTTTTGTCCCTGCGTCTTCATGCTCTGGCTGGCCTCCCCATTTTCCTCACTGTGTTATTTTTGTAGTCATCTAAATTGATCCACGGTGAAGCTGGGCAAAGATTGCTGTATATTTAATGTCTTTCAGCAGCCACATTAAGAGTGCAGTTTGTATGGAGGGGCATTAATAATTTAATTGCAGTCGTGTATCTGAATGCTGCAGGAGCACCAAGTGATGGATATTTTTAATGATATGAAGAGTGAAGCCCACAAAGATCAATGGCAGCAAACACACACACACGCACAGTGTGTGTCAGAGTGAATCTAAGTGCCTGGTAAGGGTGATTGTGCTCCCACACTAATATTGTTTTGGTCCATAAGCCGTCTGGTCTGATCTTATGGGCTGAAGGTCTTCGGCCCAAATGACTCTGTCCCCTTTGCTGGTGCTGTCAGAACTGACAGTTCTCATGTTTATTTCATTTTGCGTCTGGGCTGTCTCGTTTCCCTATCCTCCAATGTCATTAACGCTCCGAGCCAGGACCCTGCAGTGGCGCGCCTAATGAATTCCTCTGCGGCTCCTCACTCCCCACCTAGTTACCCGAGCTCAAGGTGTCAAATTAAAACAGCCTGGGAAAAAAAAAAAAAGAGAGAGAGGAAGTGCTCTTATATCCGTGTGTGTGTGTGTGTGTGTATGTGTGTGTTTGGTTCATTGGATGCATGTCCCCCATGTTGCATTATTTATTGCAGGCTTAAGAGAGTGTTGATTTCCTAAAACAAATGAACTTTTAGTCTTAAGATGAAAACATTTGTCAACAACAAACACCTCTCTGCTGCGGAAATGGCTTTGATCCTATAAGATGCGAGAGCTGTTTCTAACGTTGACATGTTTTAACCTTCCCTTCGGTTCATGGCCAGTGTTGATTACCGTGCTTTACTTGATGAGGAGTTTTTGCTTTCAGCAAAATTCGGGATCTCCGGGATATTGTGGGGAATGAAATCAGCAGCAGCGAGGATGCCTGGGTGACTGCTAATTGTGCTTATTTAGTTGTCATTGTGATGAGCGTAACGAGGCCAGGCGTGTTATTGAGCTGTGAGGCTGCAGAGGGAAAGCAGATTTCTTCGGTTGATAATTCTGCTGAGCATTCATGTTTATGAGAAAAGCCCAGTGTGAATAATGTTATGGCTGTGAATTGGGTCACTTTTGCATTAAATCATGCGCTTTTTCCTTCTGTTCCTATTAAAATGCTTATATTAAGTTTAAGCGCACCCACTATTTAGTTCCCAGTGGAGACCCTTCAATAGTGACCACAGTGCTGCTTGGCGGAGTGTCAGAGCATTGGACCTCCCTGTGTAGCTCTGTCTCTCTTTCTCTGACAGCACCGGAAGATGGAAAATGGTGTCAATCAATTCATCAGAGCAACACGGGTGGCTGTGCAGAGAGGAGAGCTGGGGGCGTGGTAATGGCGGCATACAGGAGAAGCGCAGCACATGATTATGGCTCCCTGCTGCAACTATTTCCCCTCAACCATTGTAGCTGATGCTGCAGTGCCTTAATGGACTGACCGACTGACTGTACACCCATCAGCCCCCAGCTGCAAAAGATTCCTGCAGAGTATCCTCAGCGAACCACGGTGGCACTCTGGTGGTGTCTGTGTGTGGGAGAGTCTGAAGAGCCTCCTTCACTACATCTGTGTGCTTTGTACCACCTTGGCACCCAGGTTCACGGCTTGTTAAACGAGAAGAATGTGCTGCGTTAATTAAAGATGTGTAAATATGCTTGGATGGGCCACATATTCGCATTAGGAGAGATTTGAGGAATCTGTGCAGTAATATATTTTAATTAAGGATTAATTTAAAAATAATGGGGATTTTATTTTGCCTGGCAGACTGGTTCATGACACGATTCTGGCGTCTGCTGTGAGCTCATCAGTGGAATATTGAGCACCTCGCCTGCTTCTCAGGAGCACAGGGAGACTCTCAAGGTCTCCTGAAAACCAAAGCTCTGCCCTCTCCTCTTTGGAAAAAAACCCCAAAAAAACAACAACAGACATTTATTGTGGGAGGGAGTGGCCAACGTGTTGGCTTAATTAATTTTTTTTTTCCTACACCCACTCATCCTCACCCTCGCCCATCCTCTTCCCTCTTTTTCGGCTGGCAGAGCAGCAGAGTGGCTCTGAGACACGGAACACTAGTTGTGCTGGCAATTATGTTAATGGGATGCTATTAGGCCATGATTCCGTATGAGCGATCGGGGAGAAGAAGAACCCCGGCGGCAGAAAATGATAACGGAGCGTGCGCCTCGTTGATACGGCTCCAGCAGGATCATTTGCATAATGAACCCTCCCCACTAACGAGGGGTGTGGCCTCGACACTGAGCTACTTAGAAAGCTCAGGAGTCGCAGCATGAGGCGAGCCGACAGTGAAGGCACAATGTGACAAAAAGATTCATGGACTTCACTAGTCATTGCGAAAGCCATTTTGGCACGAATGTAACTGTAGCATGCAAATTTCTCAGTTGGTTCCCCAGCAAACTCGGTTTACAGGCTCTGCTCAGTGTTTCCTTCAACCCAGAGACATGACAATGCAATTCCTTTGTAGTGTATCTTGAAAAATGAATGAGGAAATCTCCATTATTGCTGGCTCTCGGGTGTAATTTAGTCATGAATCTTGGAGCGACTAAAATCAAAGTGTTCTTGCTGCTTCTGTGTTGGCACATATTGTTGCACCTAGCAGCTACATGCTAAAGTGTCTTTGCCTTCTATAAATAGCTACGAATCAAATATTCATTATGCTGACATTGTCAATTCATTCACGTTTTTAAACTTTTAAACCTTTGCGTTCAGATCCATCGCTTTGCGCGGCACGTGCACTCGTGCAGGCGCGGCATTGAATTTTTGACTGTAACTGTATGATTCACTAAGCGTTAAGGAGGGAAAACACCTTGGGGCACCAAAGCCCTGTGGATCCTCTCAGCAGCTAAACTAAAACAAGCTGAGCAGGGTCTGTTCCACTACATTCACTAAACATATACGCATCTACAGTAGACTTTTTACCTTATTTATGTGGTTGAGGTTACACGCTGATGCTATCGATTCCATTCCTGACAATTTATTATTAATCTGCTTGCACACAGCAGCGTCTTTATTAATGCATCGCTCCCCTCTCTACATCTTGATCTATTATTTGCGATGTCCACGCGGCGCGTGTGTGTGTGTGTTTTTCTGCGGCACGTTCCGTCTTCTTTAGACGCAGCCTCAGGTTTTGATCAGAATGATCTTAAGGCCCAGGGGAAGACATTACACCCAGAATGCCCCCCCTCAGGCTGCTCTCCCCTCCCCTCCTCTCTCTCTCTCTCAACCTTTCATTCTCCCTTAATGAGAACTCCTCCTAATTATTTCAGTGGATGGAGCATAGGGACACAGCCGGAGTTAGATCCCCTGCGCTCGGACGTGACTGCTATGCTGATGAAGGCAGGGGATCAATAATTTAGGCCCTAGCCTTAATGGCAGGGTGAGGAGAAAGCGATACGTCTGAGTCAGAGATTACATTTTAAAGGCACAGCCCGCACTCCAGCCAGGAGTTAAGTAGAAACCCCAGAATATGTTTGCCATAAGCAGCTGACACATTTATGTTTACTGGAATCCTTATCGCTCTTCCTCTAAGACTAAGTCTGTGTCTAAGTGCTTGTTTACGTAGCTTTGCATATCCTGCATTCAATTATCGTAGTCTGCAGAGTCACTCTAGAAATGTCTCGCTTGCCAAATGATTTGCATTTGAAGTACATGGGGATATAATTGATTTAGAGGCATGAATATTGATAGTATCTTATCAGCTTGGTGCCCATCCCTCAAACCACTCTGTGAAGAATAATGGTCCTCTGAGCATTTTTCTGGTCATCTTGCTTTAGCAGATGCACACATAATCTTTAAGTGTACAGAGCCTCGGCTCCATGAAGCCCTTCCATCTCCCTCTGGGGAGGCCTCCATGCATCTTTTAAGGACTCCACACATCACGGAGGCCTGAGCAGACTACCCTGCAGTCTCCCCTTCAATTATTAAAGCAGGGATTTTGATGCTCTGTTTTAACTTAGCCTTGGAAGGGAAGAGGAGGGAAGGGAGCCACATGCAGAGAGGATAGTAGTTTAGCCAAGACCCACGTCCCTTCCCTGTAGCAGGATGGTGACAATTTTCGATGGAAATTTATTGGAAGATTCTATTTTTTTTTTTAAATGGAAAGTTGGAGGAGGTTTTGAAACATTCATATGGATTTCATATTGCATACATTCCCTCTCCAAACAGAATGATTCACTGCGGGTTGCATTACAGTTTTCCAGCACTGCGTACACTGTCACTGTGCGATAGAAAAAAGGGGCTGCATCCAATTATAACAAGGGACATATTTGCTCACAATGTTTGCTTTGATTGATGTGTGAGGGCTGTGGTCGGGGCTCTAACGAAGTCCAAATGGCTCGGATTGAAACGTTACTTATTGACTCAGCCTGACAAACACTGACATCGGGAACAGACGTCAGGGTCCTCAGCAGTGGATGCCATAGAAGTGGGAGAAATGAGCGATGAATCAACTAAACACGAGGCAGGATCTTACGTTATTCTTATCATCACTTGTAAAGAGAGAGGATTTACATATTGCGAACAGGCTCCGGGTACAGAATCCTACTTGGCCTTGATTGGATGTCACTGTTTAGCTTTTCATTTAAGAGCCAAGGAAGCAGTGCAGACTCCACCAATTGTTTGGCTCACGGCGACAGTGCTCCATATAAGCTCAATCTATTGTCTCTGTGAATTGCAGCTGCCTTTAACTCTGATTAAATATTGATAAACATGTAAACACTTGTGCCATATTGAGCACTTTATTCAGAGTCACACAACCTATGCCGTTGTGGAATAAGCTGTTGCTCGCCTGAAGAATGGGCCCATTGTTTCTGGGCCTACTGTTGATTTACGGCGACAAAATAAAGTGTTCTGACACCAAGCTGAAATTAAGGCCCAACCGATTCCCAACCAAGGTGTCGGTGCATTTGAATAACTCTTTGTGCGAGTGCGAGCTAACACGTATGTCCTCGGGTTACGGCGCACGTAAAGCTGGATGGCGATTGCTGTCACGGTAATTTAATTCTGTGACTGGGAAAACACAGATTAGTGTGGCCTAATTGATAATGGACAAGATTTATTCAACATCCACAATCAATCAACACCACACCATGAAGTGGTTCGTTATACAAAAGCTAATCATGTCTTTGATTGTTTGATTTGCACGAGTGCAGGCCACAGTGTGTGTGCCCCAAGCTTGTAAATGGCGATTTCAAAAGAGACTATCTGAACCTTCAATTGTTTGCACATAAGTAATGTCAAATGTGTTTTTTGCTGATGGTTCTATTCTTTAGTTCCATTTTTGTGGAAGCTATAATCCTAAAATACACACGTGTATTCTGAATTTTTACACAAGATGCTATATTGTCATTATGAGCATAACACCACGTTTGTTTGGCGACAGAGCTTTTTATTTTTACCCTGTTTATTTCATGCTATAGTTTTGTGAGTTGGCTAGTATTTCGACTCCTACATTTATGTTAGATTTCACTGTACTCTGAGAATCTGGGCACACCATCATCTTGGTTTGCAACTGCAGATTAGCTTGAGGCACAGTGAATCTCGCCACCACCTGCGTCTTTCATCCTACACTGCAATAGTTGCCACATACTGAGATAATACTACTGCAAGGAAAGACATTTTCTTTCCTTCTCTTTCTGTTTTTCTCTCTGAATAATAGATCTCCTGCCAGTGGAGCTTCTTCTTCTTTTTTTTTTTTCCCCCTCTCATTGTTTGTCTGATATCTCAGGGTCAACTGAATGGTTGTGTGAAACTGAAACATTATAGACTCATTCTGTGAGTCTATACAAGTGCATGTGTGCCTACAGTATACCGTGATCCATATCTGAAATGCCATGCTCTTGGGAGAGGCGAGCTATCTACATATAAGAAATGAATGTGGTAATGTGCTGGGAGATAATGGGTTTATGCAACATACCGGAACAGAGAAGCTCATTAGGAGACTGGAGCCTTAACCCCAGTGTTCCTTGCCTTTAGTCCCTTTGTCATAGCAGACTGGTGGAAGCCAGGGAAGTTACTCTTGGAGTAGGGGGGGGGGGGCGGGATTCCGTTTTGGAAGGTGGAATTCAATATTATGAGTCTTTGCACAGAGGCACAGGTGAGTTACTTTATGTATGAAATGGCCTGTGTCCAAGCAGCAAACCACCCATGATGTTTCCACCAGCAACGAACTGTAATCAATATGAAAGCACTCAGTATTAATACTATATAAGTGTGTTAAATGTGAAGAAACGTGAAAGCAGTGGTGATTCAAATCTAAATTCGAAAAACAAAGAACTATGTGAGCTCAGTACAGTTAAGCTACAAACCAAAATGTGTTCATAGAACAGGGCCACAGCCTGAAATGTGATCTCCTTTTCCAGTCGTCTGCTGTTTTATTGAGTTCAGGGTTTTTCTACAAAGGTTTGTAGTTAGACGTTTACGTCTCCTGGAATTGTTCTTGTATTAATTGATTCGTTCATTTAAAAAAAAAAAAAGTAAATCGGCCGGTTATAGACACCCGATCATATTCATGCAGGTGAACAGTGCAGCTATTAGAACTCACCTCTTCTCACCATTGTTGTGTTTTATCTGGCAGCAGTTCTGAAATGTATCTATTCTGAGTGTTAGCTGCCACATATGCCAGCAAGTCCTCACAAATTAAAAAGTCTGGTTGGTCCCTTCTGAGCTACTGTAGAAACATCTCGGGACCCTCTGCCTATGTACATATAAAGGGTTCACTTTAAACTGAAGAAAATGCAACAATTCTTATTTTCAAATGATTACGCACTAAGGAAAATACAAACATAAATACCATATTCAATTTGTGCTAATTGATCTCTAAATCTCACACCTCGCCTTTGAAGAGATAATCATTGCTGGATCCAGAGGGAAGTTCCATTGTTTAAGTCTTCATGAAAAAATGGGGTTTTGTATTAAAACATTCTTGAATCCCTTAAATCAAGTATTAGAACTAAAAGTCAACTCTCAGCAATACTATAGCAGCATTTCTATACTCAGTCCTGCTGCTTGTCGGGTTATTTGAGTCGCTGTATGTGTAAACTTCACATCCTATTAAGGATTTTGTAAGGTACAAAACTCACCCGCAGCAGAAATATCCTCAGGGTTTTGATAAGGATTGTGTTGTACAGCGAGTGTAGTGTTTTGGTGGTAGCTACTCACAACACGGACAGGAAATGTGAGGATGGGCTTTGTGCCATCTACGGTGTTATCACACATCACTGGACAGCACATCAGCTGAGTGAAGTGTGCTGCACACTCTGTTCTGTGATGGTGTCAGCATTCTAACGCTGTGAATAACATGCTTCGGTCATGTTTGGTTTGTATGATTGAGACATAGTGTGGGCTTTCTCCCTCTCTCCTGCTCCCTGCAGTAGTTGGATTTGTTTGTCAGGCAGGCAAGCAGGCAAGCATCACCAGGTTTCTGGCCTGCGTGGAGGCAGAGTTTCCGGTCTATTTCCAGTGCTGCTTGTTCATTCTAGGTGACTGGGGGGACTGTGTGTCATTAAAGGCCCGTCCTCTGCCTCTACCCAAGTGTGAAATGCTGCGCCTTGGAGATGCTGGTCTGCTTTTGTTTGTTTGACCAGTTTGTCACAACTTGCACATCCTGGGCAGAAGGTTAGTGGTGCTCGTAGAGGTTAGTAACAAACGGCACTATTTTGAATTTACAGATCACGATGGAGTTTTGCTCGTCTCTCACTTTCGACACATCCCAAATTAAATGCATAGTTATACGATGTCCTTTGATTAATTCCGGCCACACTGGCTTATTGATATGATGTACATTATACCCTGTCAGAAAAGAAAAATGAGCCCATTGGGACACATCACCACAACTATAAAGTTTGCCAATTATCCCCTTGTTGACAGTTTCCAAACCCTTTTATAGTTGACTCAAAGATATAAAACTTTACTGGATAAAAAGATAAGGGTCAGAGCATTGTATCGTTTTCTTGGCTCCGATTAACTGTATACTACCTATATTACAGGTCCTTCATGACATTTAAAACTTTATTGGACAGGACTTCGAAATCTGGGGGCAGTATATAAAAAAGAGGAATTTATTAGACTCTGTGCCCTTTTGTTGTAAGGTTGTGTTTGAAACGTTGCATGGAGCAGCAGATGAGCTCTGTCTGCAGGCTTTTAATGCTGCAGTCAGTGGGTAATGATGTGCACTAAAGAGCAGGTAACAGATGCTGAAATAAAAGGAACATGATATATCAATATTTAGCATAACAGATGTGGTACGGCTTTTTATAATGCCAATAATCCCCAGCTGACCCTGTAAGCCAAGAACAGCGAGGGATTAGTGCAGTTAACTAAACAATAGTGCTTCTTCTGAGTTTATCAGATACACGGGATTTTATTTTTATATCCACGGTCATTTTCTAATAATACATGTGCATTTCCTGCACAGAAAATGATATGTTCTAGATGTGGTTCAGGGAAGGCTATAAAAGCCTCATGTTAAGCTGAAGATTTTTTTTTTTTCCTGCAGGCAGGTGCGCATTCACAGCCACAAGAGCAGAATTTAAAAGGAGCTGGGGAGGTAGGCTCTGCGGGGAAACCAAAGTAGGAAGTCAATAAGGCCTGAATCTTTTATGAAGGCAGAGGTATTCAGATCACAGCTCTGCCGACAGAAAGAGCAGCCCGCTGCTTATATGAGAAGACAGAGAGAAGTAGAGGGTCTAAATCTCTCCCAGTTTTACCTCAATCCTCATTAACGCAGGAGCTGCTGCTCGTTACTGCTCGTGCCTCACAGTGGAAGAGGTGAATGTCTAGTTTTCTTGCACTGTGATGTAAAAACTCAGCAAAAATGTTAGAGTACAGGAGCTAGTGCCATTATAGTTACCACAGAGCGTATTTTTTATTTTTTCCATTGTTCTGTGGTTTGTTTGATGTGAACTAGCCGGATTTTTAAAATTCTGGTTAGGGACAACTTGGGTTGCACTTTCAAGATTTGCCTCATTTTCTTTTTTTTATTGGTTGTGACAGTTGACCTGAAACTAATTTTTCATTATCTAATAGATTTGTTGTCTTCATTAGTTACACAATTGAATGATCTGTAACATGTTGGAAAGTACGTAAAATGCCCAACACAGCTTCCTAAACTGCAAGATGCTATCGTCAAGTCCAAAACCGGAAATATATTTAGTCAATGTTAAGACAAAGTAATGTAGCAAATCCTCATGATTAATAAACTTAAATAAAGGAATATGAGCATTTACGTTGCAAAATGACTCATACATCAATGAATTCATCATCAAATTACTTGCTCGGATTAATTTTCTCTCAAACAAATTAAGGTTGTTTTCTCACAATTAGTCTTATTAATAAAAATGATGGTTAAATCTCTAAAAACAAGATTAAGTCGTAATAAATGCAAAGTATCTTTAAAAGAGTCTTTGAAAGAGCACATAACAGCCCCGTCCTTTAATTTGACAAAGGGCACCATCGTGATAACGTTGGATCCTAGAAAACAATCCCGAAGGATCACACCACTACATATGGAGTCATTACAACTCAACAATCTCCTTATTCTCCTCCGCTCTGCCGAGCATTTTAGCATCTTTCAGCTCATTGGTTAGTGTTTTATTGCCAAATATAAAGTTTACTGTTTTGCTTCCGTCTGTTCCTATTTCAAAGCTACAGAAATAGATGGTTTTCCGCAGGAGGAAACGGAGGCAGCAAACACAGCTTATATAGTATAGAGGAGCGAACCATAAACGGATGCCAGTGCTGCCCTGTGTTGTGTTGCATGTGTGAATAGGTACCTGTTTGCAAACACGTTTCCCATATCAACTTTATGGTGATAATGAGGCAACGTTGTTAACTGAGCTTGTTGTGCAATAATTAATCATTGAGGCCTTAAAGCTAAATAAAACTATTATGAAGAAAAAGGCGACATAATCCTTAAACAAAGCTAATTAAAATATAATTGTTGCATATTTACCATAGTCTCTGCAACTCTCTCTCCCAAACTGTACTACACGCGTCCCGTTCACTCTCTATCCTCTGTCTGTCCTCGCTTCACTCAGACTTTTACTGAGGGCGTCTGAGTGTGTGTTCTGTGCTAAAAGATGGAGCGTCTGAGTTGCTCTTGTTTAGTGAAGCCATGTCCTGGGAAAAGTTTAGGTTTGTTATTGATCAGGGGGACGAGAGCGTCTGAGAAGTGATGTTTTGCGAGGGAATCAGCTGAAGAATAGCTCGTGTTGTGCTGAGAACTGAAAATAACTCATCAGTGCCTAATCAAATTAATGCATACTTACTGCAGCCAAGATCTAATTTGGCATGCCGACGATATGCACAAAGACACCAAATGACATCGGATGAAAAGGGAAAATAATCATTTGAGTGGGAAACAAATATCCAGTAGGGGCTTTAATAGATTCCTGGAAATGTAACATTGATGCTGCCGGCCTGCTTTGTGCATGATATCGCCTGAGCACACGGGAAGGAGCAGGTGCAGCATTGCAAGAAAGGTCGAGGTTGGTCTTTGTGGATGTTGGCCTGCTACACTGGGGCTGGGAGATGTCCACAATACCAGACCCTTTTTATGTCCTTTTTCACTCCCAGCGATGCTCTGCTGGCTCTCATTGCAATTAAAACCAAGTGTCCATCAGAGGCTATCTCTGCTCTGTGTGGCCCATATGTTTGGGTGCTGATAGAGCGTGGATTACTCTGTTTGGGACACAGATAACAGGCTGTTTATAACCTTGGCAGAGTCTGGGGCCTAATCTGGCAGGAGCATATTTCCCCTTGCTCCCCGATAAAGGCCTGTTAGCAGCTTTATCACACGGACAGATAGAAGTCGAGCCAGAGTGAGGCGAGCACAGCACTGAGCCCAATCTGGCACTGTATACACACACACACACACACACACACACACACACACACACACACACACACACACACACACACACACACACACACACACACACGGTTCTGATGCTTTATTTTTAGAAGCCTTGTTGCCCCCCCCCCCAATACACAAACACCAGCTCCACTCCTTGTCAGAAAGAGCAATTAATTTCTACATCTGCCTTCTCTGGCTACACGAGTACCAACAAACAAATTAAAAGGACAATGTCCCCATTCATCATTGTAGCATGCGGACTTACATTATGCCTGTGCATGAGAAGCAAAACAAGAGCTGAGAGACGAAGGCCACATTTGCTCGTAGTTTGTTATATGTAATGTGGAACCTAAAGGTAATTAGCCTGAGCTGGGAAACGCAGGGTTTACGAGAGCTGGTCTGTGATATAATCCACGGCATGAATGGGCATCTCGGTTCATAATCAAAAATAATATTCCCGACTAAATAAATGCAGGGTTGTAAAGCTGTTTTCCTGCTTATACCTCCAAGTTGCTGTGGGATACATACAAGCCTCCTCGGCTATTTTCTGTATCCCCATCTTGATGGCTCTGCGTAGGCACAATTAGAGAGAGTGCTCCTTTCACAGCCAGAGAAAATTGTCGTCCTCTGTAAATTGCTTTTGCTGCAGCTTAAAGAAGATCTCTTGTTACCCTCTCATTCAGTCTTTCTCACGACCCGCTCTCTCCCTCTCTTTCAGGAAAATTGCTTTCTCGCAATCAACAGATTGCTTGCTGCACTTAGGGGTAAATACAGGTAGACTAGAGCATTAGCATAACATTATTCAGACAAGTGTCAACCTCTAGGCAGTTAGCACTGCATCTAAGCTTAGTGTGAGGTGAAATGAAGTGCTACAGAGTTGGAGGAGCCGCCGCCGCCGCCGCCGCCGCCGCTGTACTAAGAGATTTTCAGATAGGAGCTGGAATTGGCCAAAAGTGCAAGAGTAAGAACAGATGATGTACTTTCAACATTTCAGCACTTTAAAGTGAAAAAAGTCATCTGTGTGGAATTCAAGCATGGAAATGTGACAGCAAGATCTTGCTTCAAGGTGACTTAACATGTGTGGTTTACTCCTTGTAAGGCTGCTTTGTGGAAGAGTGAGATTCTGGACTCTCTGGAGGTCTGCAGCATGTAGGTCAGACTGGCATCATCATGCAACTGCACACCATGCAGGATCAGCTAGATGGGAAACGGTTTTATTGGTGCGGTGGTGATGCATCGTCCAGCGCTACGAAACACAGAACACAGAGCTTGATGTTGGATGAGTCCTGCTACAGAAACATTTTAATGCCTTTTTACTCGCGCCAGTTAGCGCAAATTAACCTCACAAGCATGAGTCTAATTAAGTTTCCCCATTGAAGCTTAGCACCACTCCTCTCCTCCTGCGTACGATTTGATACCCTCTGTCCTTGGGGACAGGCTGTGAAGAGCAGCAGGCGTGATCTTTCACCCTCTCCATCCTCCTCCATTACTGCACTCTCTTTTGCTCTGTTCCTTCTTGATTGACAACAGGGGTTCCTTCTGACCTACATTTGCATCTGCTCTCTGACCCAAATAGGACCAACATAATGAGCTGTGCAGCCTTTTTTTTTTTTTTTTTTTTTAAACCATGAGCAGAAACTTGTGTAATTTTTATCCTGCCTACAGGGGGGGGGGGGTTGTTTAGCTGTGCTGCAGTAGCAGTGTCCCCGGGGCTTTGTGTCTGGAGCTGCACAAAGACACTGCTCCATCCAGACGCCTGCCTGCACAGCCACCCGGGTCATTCTAGGTCATCTGATTACTCTGCATGGTGATTACCAATCTGGGACTTGTGCTAATGTGGCCTATCACTGAGTGGCAGACACACAATCATCAGTCAGATTTCAATCTTATTTGTCGGGGGCTTTGTCGTCGGTTTACCTGAAGTGCCTTCCGAAATGTGGCAATAGAGCCAAAATCCCGAGTCCAAACTGTGCCGAATGTCGGGCTGTAATATAATCTGACTGTGCAACGAGCCCGTTATTGTTTCCTCCCAAACACCGGGAGCAGTCAGCATCGGCAGCAGCTTGTACACAAATAGAGAGAGATCCCATGGGACCTTTAGCGTGGATTCCACGAGCGAGCGTGAAAGCCGTTTGGTGCTCCCAAGACGTGTAGCTTGTGTTAGTGCAGCAGCCATCAGAACAAAACCTGTCTGGTAAACACCACCATCACACCATAAATATGAGCAGCTTCTTGATAAAGGTGCTGCTTCTCAAAACATCATTGAGAAGCAGCACAAAGTATTTACAGGGAACAAAATGGCTTGTTTGTGTTCTTTTACAACATTGTCAAAGCACATCTGTGAGCTTTAACAGAGCTTCACAGTGTCGGACATGTGCCCAACACCGTTTCTCACTGAGTACATCACAGACATGCATGTACACATCATACACAAACAAGGGAAAGAGATTGCATTTGTCTTCAGCAGAAATATAAATTTAGACTCACAGGAACAACGCTGGAACCAGTTTCCTGCTTTCATTTCCTGGCTTTTCACTGTAGGATTTCCTATTATCCGAGAGTTTGATATTATGTGAACAAAGTCATTTTCCCGCAGCTTTGCACAGCTCTCATAATGACAATTTCCCACATTGCTGATTTTGATGAACATTCTTGTTCCTTTTTGTTGCAGTGACGCAAGATAAAATCCTCCCTTTTGGAGGAAGAAGGGAATAAGACACATTCACCTAGAAATTGCCTTTCTTTTCACTCGTTTCTCTGCAGCTTTGGTCCAAATCATTTCAGATAATATTACTCCCATCTGTGCTGAACAATCAAAAATTAAACCCTTTCTAGTGGCTGCATTAGACGGCCTTTCATTTTCTTTTGGCCTGCAATCATAATGACATAATGTTGTGCACGAGCCTCTGCAGTCCTCTTCTCTCTATGTCTTGCTGTGGAATCATACTCGAGCAGCTCCTCTGTTCCTGATATGTAAAGTACCAAATCCTATTATTTCTCCGGCTAAATAACACCGGTCCCAAAGGCGTTGTGTGATGTTTTAATGAGAGCCCTGATTCCCGATGCTTAACGCTGTCTTCTCTTCTGCATTTCCTTAAACTGCCAAGTAAGAGCCCCCATTAATAATTCAGCTCATTAAAGTGTGTAATTAATCTGGAGCTGTGTAACAGTGAGAGACTGTGGCACAGGGAGGAAACTCTCCAGGGGGGCACAAGAGAAACATTGGGCTACTAGACACAGCACACCCGCTGTGATGGAACCAGTTCTGCGGCTTATAACCAGTCCTCCTGCATCATTTATCTGGCAGGAAAAAGCCACAGAGACACCGTCGCTGCTGCTGCGGTTGCGCAGCGAGACATCTTCAGGCAGCTCAGCCAATCAACAGTGGCTACACACAGGGCATGGGGACACTGCATGTATGGGAGGATGTGAATGTGGGGAATCTGCTCTGGTGTCAGTTTAGACTTCATTTGTGGGTGTTCAGAGATCACAGACCTCCTCTTACTGTCTGAAATAGTCAAGGTGCAGTTATTATACATCGACAATGTATTTCGTTCCATTATTATTACACTCGAGCCGATGGATAAGACCTTCTGTGGTTCTCTCTGTGCTTTCACGCTACTGGCGAAAAAATCTATTTGTTAGCAAGAGCCGCCATTCATTGTGATCAATACACCCTGCTGTGTGCGCCAGTCGAATCCCAGGGACAGGTCCAGGTCAAGTTGAAGGTTGAACTGCAAATGTGCTGTGAGGATTTAAGCCTGGGGACGTTTCAGTAACAATCCATGTTAACAACACAAATTTATTGTAGGCCAAGGTGGACAGTGGTCATCTGCTGCCGACTTCTAATCTAATATTAATTGTAAATTTGGCTGCTAACCAACTATGACTTAAAAATATAGACACACTAAAACACTTCTAGGTTGAGGTAAAACTTCTGTCTTCTGTTTGTGTTGCACAGTGGTCACTTTAAGTAAATCTGGTGCTGGTAACCACTCATTTCCTGTTGCTGCTCCTTCACACTAAAACTGTTCTATTTTCAAAACATTAAGTGGCTCTTATTGTGAAACAGCAATGGGAAATGTCCTTTTTTGGCCCCGACATCACAAAGGAGGGAGGGGGAGGAAATGTAGTGGGTTTGAAAGGTGTGTTTCCATCATCAGTCCATTATGTTTTGAATGAACATTAGTACCAGACATTATGACTGTGCTATAAATGTAACCAGGCAAACGGAAACTCTGCTCCTGAACTACAGCTTCATAAACAGCATTTTTTGGATGTTTAAATTGAACTTTATTTTACACAACTATGACAGGATAGATGCTCTCTGACAATACTAATACTTACTATAACAACACAGCCCAAAACAACAGCACAAGGAGCAGCTGAAATAAACTTGGTGCGGTTTTGCTTTCAGATGTTTCAGGTAGATGGTAAACAGTGGCATTCATACACACAGCATGCCTGCTGCCACTCACGAGCCCTCAGCTGCTCCAGATGTGGCTTAATTTACTGCGACTTGGCTAATCATGGTGATTAAGGCCTAATTACTGTTAATCACTTTTACATAAACTGGTTGGCAGTAGGAGAGCGGCGCTGTGTGAAAAATGCCACACAAGCCTGTGTAGTCAGAGAGATGGAATGGGACAGAGCTGGAAGCTGCCAGTCAAGTGTTTCTGTGGGTTTCTATCAATGTCTTTTACTCGTGAGCATAAGAGTCAGTAGAAGTTAGGATTCTCTGCATCAGTTAAAACTGTTGACATAGTAGAAGGACAATCACTGTGCTGAATGTACACGTGGATCCCTAACTGAGAGTCGCCCTGAACACATTTCCAACAGAAACGCTGTCAATATTCAACACAGCAGTTGTCTCCTGGTCAGCTGAGGCTAAACAGACGCCGCTGCTTCGTGTTACCATCCTGCTACAGGAGCTAGGAAAGTGAGGGAGCATAACCACTGTGAGTTCCATTAACGCAGGCTGACAAGGGAATCACAGGGACATCAGGGGGTCCAGGATGAGGCTGACAATAAAGCTGCTCCACTGTACTTGTAACCCCCCCCCCTCCCACACTGCATGAGCTGAGGGTGGCAGTGTGGTCACCTTCCCGCCTTGGTCTGGTTTCACACTGTGACATGCTTGTCTGCTCCACTGAAGGAATGGTTTTAATAAGGTGGAGCAGATCAAGGCGACTGTTAATGACATGGCAGGCCCAGTCAACACATCGCCAGAGGCCAGGGGCGTCCTCAGTCTGGTACATGCTGCTGGACGCTCGCTATCTCACGTGGGACGTACACAGGACATTCGTTCCACCCTTGGTGGGGTGAGAAGTAGAACAGGGGAATGGACCAAACCAATCTCCACCGATGGAACATGTTGTACCTCGTAGTCCTGCATAATACTGCAGTTTTTGCAAATGCAACTTTATTTATCTAGCGCCAATTTACAACAAAGTCATCAGAGAGTGATTCTGAAATCAGTTCACTCACATTTTGTCTAAAATAGTGTTCACTGTGTTCAGGTGGAAAGTAAAGCTTGTCGGCCCTCTGCCACATTTTCACGACAGTCTCCACCGTTTTTTGCAAAGTCTCGTCTAAATGATTCCCAGCATATTAATGTAGTTAATAAAGCTGGTAACGTCAGATCCAAACAACACGATGTAATCAGTAGACAGAGAGGCTAAACTTTTGAAATCAACTTGTAAAATAGAAATATTTGGGGCAGAAGCTACTGTACATTTTCATTCTACAGATGCTGCAGGTGGTTGATTAAGAGTTTGGTTTAAAACTGTTTCATTTCATCTATAGCACAGAAAATACTCTATAAATACTCTAGAAATTACTCCACTAATTAATTAAATCTGCAGCGGTGTATGATTAGGATTTTTTTTTTTTTAGCAAAGCCTTTGCTTCTTTTTTCTCTGTTGAAGTGGTGGTTACAAAGCGAGAGGGGCTACATAGAGGATGAGAAGGCAACAAAGCACTTTAATGTGAAGGCTGTCAGCTCCACTCCCCTTGGCTTTCACCGTCTGAAGAGCACCAGGCCTTATTGGTTTAATTGACTCTTAATCTTTCTGTTAATTTCCCCTTTCGTCTTCTCCCACCTTTTGATATGTCACTTTATGTTGGCTTGTGCAAGATGTACAGTGTCTGTGCACATCATTATATTTCTTCTAAAAGTACATTTCTTTTTAACAACACTCCTTAAAAGCCCAGTGGCCTTTTAATCGTCTTGATCGTCCAGTGACCTGATATTTTCTGTTTAATGAATGAACTACACGACTTATGTCATCGCTTCAAATTTAAAAATAAAATGCAGCTAATTTCATTCTTTGTAAAGCCTAAAGATTTTTTATGCATATCAAATAGCTGAGGTATCATTTTAACAATTTAAATCCTTACAAAGGCCAACAGAGGGGACTTAAGGGGAGCAGGATTTAACAGTTTGATGGCTGTCGTCTTCCTCCTGGTGTATGTTGGTTCTGTTTCCATTCCAGTACACTTGCGACTGTATAATGAATTATGCCGATGTTAAATTAGCATGTAGCTGTCGCTTCAGCTCTGGTGGCTGCCTCATGACAGGACCACCGTAACACAGGCTGCCGCCACGAGAGGGGGTTTCTACCGTGATTTATTAACTGCTGAGGCCACAATGAAGTGTGCCCACTGATGCACCAATGCAAACAAATAGGGCCAGTGCTGTCAGGGTAAATTCAAGCAGACAGGTCGACCACAGCCCGACCAGAAAGAGTTAATTATGCACAAGCATTTGGCTTCCCCCAGACACATTGCGCTGTTTCTTAAGGATAAACTGATTATTGGGGGCAACATTATATCTCAACTTGTAATTTCTTATGGTAAGACTCAAATATTCTGTACAGTCTTTTACACAGACAACAATAATTATTCAAAGTGTATGGTGATACAGGCTTGTTTATGCGGTTGATTTTAAAGCATCATTATTGCTTCTTTAATTTACTTTTGCATATTATAAAACCTATTTAAAGAAAACTATGTGGATCTACATGTGAAACTACTGTATTTTCACTATCAATGTAGTCAAAAGATCGTCATCAACTTATTACTCTTGACTAAATATAGTCAAATGTGCTGGTGGAATATTATTGTCCTCAATATACTACAGAAGGTCTATTTTTATTGTATTACTGTAGTGTGGTATTTGACAATCTTTTAAAACCAGTAAAATGAATGGCTAAGCCTCATACACACTTTATTTGAAAGAAATGATCTATCTTGAACAGATTTGACAACAAACATTTAATAAACCACTTTAATCCGGTGGCTCCATTGCATCACTGAATAAGGAGCAGAACAGTATTACTGAACAAACAGTCTGGCCTGTGTGGATGGATGCACCATGCTGCATCACATTACTTCTCAGGTTTTTGTTGTCATGTTTGTTTGTTTGTTTGTTTGTTCTACATGCTAAGCTAGTTTACAACTGCTGATGTCCCAACAAGTGACAAAGACTAATGTAAAAGATCTGGAGTAACTAGAATTTTATCTGAAGTTTGCTTTTACAGTTAATTCAACTCCATATTCCATTGTGGACTCTACAGTCCAGGTTGTCCAGGCCTCTCCATCCGTGATCGCACCCCGTGCTTTTTCTTTTTCTTTTTTGTTTCTACTCAGTTTATGAAACTTTGCTCACTGCCATATTTGTTTTGCCAAAAGGAACATACATTTTCTGTTCTTGTGGGATTTGTAGCTTTCTCTACCTCAGAACGTCCACTTTTCAGGTGCGTGCTCCTCACAGACTGTAAGAGACTAGAAATTGTTAACAGTTGGTGGAAACAGTGTTTAAGTGTGAACAGCCAAGTCTTTGAAAGTCTTAGTTAGTCTTTAGCTGTGTCTACACTACTATTTCGACCAGCAGCGATACTTCCAGTATCAGCTTAACTGTGCGGTGAGCTGATGAGGTTTTTTGCTGTCCACCAAGTACAACTAGAACACAATAGTTTATTACTAATATCATTAGTCATTATCATCCAGTATTCGTATTTAAGTACTTCTAATTGTACTCAGTCTGGGGAGAAAAGTGTTATCTTGACATCCTTTTGTATTGAATATTCCTATTTATTAAACTTCTTTGTTTTTCTTTTTTCTTTTCTTTGTATTTAGCCATAGTGCTTGTTACTACTAATGGTAAAAAATTTCCTTCTTCTCCATTTTCCCCCCAAAAACTTTTTTTTTTTCTGCCTCTACAGACACAGGAAGTTTCCCTTTCTATGCCCCAGAGAATTGTATTTCTCTGTAAAGTTCTCGCTGACATAGTAAAGCTTTTAATAAGCCGTGTAGCAGCTACTATTTGGGGATGTTCAATTACAGAGCAAAATACTGATATGTAAACACCGAGAGTTGTCACTTTAAAGCCTGCTGCCCTTCACTTTCTAATCCAAGTCCTCTGACAAATGTCAACCCGTGCGGTTGTTGATCTGCCTGGACACGCTGTCACCTGACCTGCATCGCCTGTCACTTTTGGCTGACTTTCCTGGTGCTGCTACCCGTGACTTAACACTGCAGATCACATATCAGCATGTGTGTGCATAACGAATGGCCTCCTAACGTGTCCACCAGTTTGAACCCAGGCACCAAATTTCTGTCAGAGGCCTTTATTTTTGACTGTCCATCTCACTAACTGTGACACAACAGCCCAACATCATTAATTAAACATCAGGTTCTCCCCCAGTCACCCGATCACGATGACAGGCTGCAATGCCAACAGTCCATGTCGACATGCCTTCGAAATCTAGAAGGGGATTACATATAGTAATGGTTTTTGACAGCTTGCCATTTGCCCCTGTTAATCTGATAGGATAACATATCTGGACTGCAGAGGACGGTGTGCTGTAGCTCTTTGGGTCTGATATTGTGGTGCCCGTGGAAAAAAAACACAATAATTTTAAAGATGCAAGCAGTGTCCTGGAAGAAATCCTAATCCCCTGACAAGCGATTGATTCAAACCCAAATATTGTCAATGACTCAAAGGTGTATTTTTGGATCTTGCCTGTGTTTGCTCAATTTTATTATTTCTCATATTTATAACCTCCTGTCCTGTATGATGAGACGATTTGTCAGTCTACACCAGACCTGTGTCCAGCCAGTTTGTAACATTCCTCCACAGAAGCTGGTTATGATTCAAGCCTCAGGCTGTCAGCCCACTCTTGTTTAGCCCCGGTTCCTTTTATTCTCAGATTTGTGTTAAATAACAACTCACCCCAAACTCAGATGCTCCAAAATGATGGATCTCTGTTGCTAGTAGTCTAATTAATATTTTAATACCCACACCCATCTTCATATGAGGCCATGAGCCAATCTTCTCAAATGACTGATATATGGGGAACACAGAATGTTACACATGCTGAAAACAAGCAGCACGGGGGGAGAAGAAGGGGGTTTAGGCAAGCTGCTCTCCCCCAAATAGGGACGTAAATCATCTCCGAGCCTGATTTTTTTTTTTTTTCCGAGCTTATCCTCAAAGAGCAAAAGCTTTTTCCCCTTAGATGCGTGGAAATGAAATAAATATTCCCAGATAAACGACCAGACAGCTAAACATCTACCTCTCCCAAAGCCAATTGCCCTGGGCTTTTATTAAATATCGATTTGATTTGTAAAAGGCCAGATGTTGCGGGGTTAAATAAATGTCATGTTCTCCCATTCCAGTTTGCTTTACTTGTCTTCTCAGTCTGTGACATTTTGTCTAGCTGTGTGCGCACAGAGCAGTAAAACCAGCGACCGTGCACCCCCATGCTGACCCAATCCATCCTCACTGAGATGCATTTTCATCTGGTTGCCTTCCAGCATTACGCCACATTCCTGCGCCCTGTATGTTATTAGCGAGTTCATCAGCAGCCAGAGCCAATGTGTTTTTAGTCATATTGATGCGCAAAATAAAGCAGAGTAGTAAAGCCTGGTGCTTGCTTCCTTGTGAGAATTGCCTGTCAACAACAGGAAGGAGGAATAAGGCATCGTCTGACAACAAGCCATCTTTGAAACGCCTCCAAGAGGGAAATGGCATCCATTAGAGACATACAGAAAAAAGTGTGTTCACTAAGGGGGAGGGGGTCGGGAACCGCACGCATACACAAAGATAATTGTTTATCCCGGGGAGAACCTTCAGTGTTTGTCTGTGGGTGGCTAAGTAAGTTCAGCAGCACTATTGAACAGGGAGTGCCCAGCAGACCCAAGGCTCGAAAAACATTAGGATGAATCAATTAGGCTGCCATTAGCCAATAAAGTGGCCCTCACTGACTCGTGTAATTATGACCCACAGCAAAGCCAATTTCATGGAGGCACATTATCCTTTTCTTTTCTTTATTAATTTTATTTGTTTGAGATAATCCCTCCATGGTTTTAATTATGCGCTTTAGGTTGGAATAAATACATCATCGTTTTGCTTCTGTGATTTCTGAAAGCATAGGGAAACTGTGCCCATCACGACGGGACGAGATCGCCGCGTGTTGTCGTCGTCGTCGGAAGGAATAACACCGATTAGTTGCTCCAATTAAAAAGATAAAATAGATTTAAGAAACTAAATCCACTTGGCCCATTCAGACCAAGTTCCCGTCTGATTGTAGGATAAGAGGAAGCGCTTATATTATAGGGAGCAGCTACTTAGCTTGTTCCCTGCTCAGAGGACACTGACTGTGACAATGTGCTGTCAATGAGGGATGACAGTACACAGCCAACATGGCGTAATGCATTGTTCCTTCCCGGGTCCCTCCTGACAGATGCTCTCCAAGACAGCTGGATCAGCAGCAAGAATGGAGCTGGGATCTGGGCCTCTTACGAGGAGAGAACGTGGTACGCTGCTGATTAGCGAGGGTGTACACGTGTCAACAAGCAAGGCCTGGGGATCATGTCGGAGTTGTGTTAATTGTCACTTTAAGATACGTTTACCTATTTAACGTGAGCACAGTTCTCCACATAGAAAACCCTGCTCTGTTGAATGTAGTCATTTGCTTTCCGTTTGTCTGTGACCTTTCTAATTCTTTCTTTTAAAAAAAGTACTTTTTTTTTTTTTTTTTTTTTTTTTCCCTTTCCCTTCCATGAGATCTCCTAAGAAATGACCTTCTCTGCAACAGCGTCTCTCTATAAGACTGATGTCGGAGGTGCTGCTAGCCAAGTAAAATAAACACTCCATGAATGTTAAGCTTGAACTTGGCAGAACTAAAGTGTTTTCGTGGACGCGGGGAATTTTTATGTTCCATTTTCATTTGACAGTCTGGATGTTTTATGTGTTCGGGAAGAATTCCGGCCTCAGTTTTTTGGTAGAAACATGAGAAGAGCTTCCTCCGTTACATTTGTGTGCCGTTGCTCTTTGAATTATGCTTGGACTTATTTTGTGACTCCTCTCTCTTGTGGTTAAGAAAGAGGGTCAGGTGAGTCGTCCAAGACAATGGGCCAAATTTAGAAATCAACGCTAGATAAGACGCATTGCCCGAATCCTAACTTATGCTCAGCCTGCACAAGAATGTGTAGTGAAGCTTCTTTTACTGCATTTAAGTCAAAATCATCGGTTATCTTTCCTTGTCTTTAAGCATGTTCCACTATGAGTTGTTTTTCTGCTGAAAATTATTACCAGAAAGTGCAGCTCATTTTCCTCCATGGGATATTGTGTTGTGCTCTCATTTTAACACCCACTTTAGTCTGGTGTTTATGAGGTGGTAACTACAGTATAGGGGAGAGAAAGAAAAAGGGAAAAAAAACCCACTGCCTCTCCATACTCGTGAGTGCTCAGGAGCCAGAGTAGCAGCGGGGGCCTCTGCTTATGTACATTAACTAAAGTGGGCTGGTGGGTTTGCAGCATCTGATGGAGCAGCTTTGATTGGGCCATAACGCGGTTACAGTCGTGGCTGTGTGGAGGTAAGATGAGTGTGAAGTCATTTAATACTTTCCTGTCCAAGCACATCCATACATTACAGAAGTGATGAAGGAGTCTGGGTAATGAGACAGGATGTTTGTACAGTCCTGTCATTCTGAGAGACCTTCCTCCAGCCATCTTCTCCTCCCACACTCGGTGTACCTCCTACTGAGCCTGTGGCCTGAACCCCTGACCTCTTCCACTTGCCAACAGTTGCCATATTTGCATTTCCAGTCCACTTAAAGGCAGGGGGTGACTGAGCTTGCCCCCCTCCTTACCTCTTCTAGTACAGCAGGCCTCATTCTCATCCCAGTGACCCCCTGTCCAAGCCCACAAACCCAGACAGCAGTCTGGGGTTAATGCACCAAGCACTTCTATTGTCTCTGAATTAATGAAGTGCTCCCTGCCTGTCCCTTCTCATTCAGTGACAATGAGACAAATGACAAGTGGTAACATTTTAAATGGCTATCGACACTTGCCCGGTGTAAAGTCACAGAGTCGTAGCTCCTGTTAGTACCGTGGCTGAGGCCTTGAAACGATGATGCCGGCTGCCGTCAATGCACTTTCAATGTCCACACTGGGATCAATTTGGATCCTAGCACCACCACCACTCTACACAGGAGAAGGTGCTTTATATTGAAATGGATGGTTTTCAGATGGAGGAGGAAGAGTCAGACACTGGGAGTGTTTTCAACTCAGAAAATGGAAGGTGGGACTTGAATCTTCAATAGAAATGCAAGTGAGACCTCTAGTGGAAGCCGGCGATACCATCCAGTCAGATTACTGTTGTTGATGCCACTCGGTGTCAACGTTGCCATTAATGGATTGCACAGCACCCAACACTGCCTTTACCTTTGGAATTGTAGTATATATATATCAGTGTGACACATCTTTGGGGTACTTGAAGTACCATAAAGTATAAATAATAATAGTAAAATTAGCCCTAATAATAAGGAAGGAGATGGAAATCAGGGAACATAAGAGACAAAGAAAGTAATTATAGCAGCAGCGTTTAGAGAAGACACTTGAGAGATAGCAGGTCACACAACTTAAGAAATTCTCCGCTTTGTAAAGCCCACGCTATCGTGTTCTCGTGTCTGACCAAGAAATGAAAACTCTTAAGTGGCAAATCTAAAATGTGAACCAGACAAGAGCAGCAAATTGTTACGGTCAAGAAGCTTTAACCGGGAATATTTTCGACCTTTTTGCTCGAAACGTTACAATTAATATTTCTATAGGGAGCCTTTTTTTGTTCATTATTTTTCTGTTGATTTTCTAATTTAATTTAATTTAATGTATTTGACAGATGGTTTTGTTAAATCACAGTGCAGAGGTTTTTGAGCAAGGCTTATGCTTCTATCCAGTCTGGAAATTCAAGTTATTTTTGCTTGATTCCAAGTCTTGGAGCATTTATAGTCATTTCATGATGGCAACAACTTTAAGCACTAGGCAAAGCCTAGTTGAGTGTAGCAGAACACAGCAGAACGGGGAGAGGGAATGCTGGGTGAAGCAGAAGGAATGGATTTCAAGTCTCACGATAGTCTTAGCCGAAGTTGCATATTGTAGCTTTAATGGATGACTGGATTACTATTTTGCAAGAATTACGTTTTGTAGAATACTGGAGCCTGCAGTGTACATGGGTGCGCAAGGGGTGATTACTGAGCCTGCTGCTATAGACAGAATTAAACAGAGCTTTCCAGAAAGAAGAGCGATTTTGACAAAGGGACACTGGGAGTCCTGCAATGAAATCATACAGCACAGACAGTATTTTTGTTGATGGCAATAAATTCCAGGATAGTGTCAAATTTGATTTGTGAAGGGGGCTGAAAAAAACCACAGTGGTGAAAGTTTCCACTGGACGACCGTTTAAGGTTTAAGGTCATATAATTAAGGATAACTGTCAGAAAGATTCTCTTTATTGCAAAGTGCCAACTCACTCACCCAACTCACTTAAACTAATCACTTTGATTTATTTGTTTATTGGGGTAGGTGATTCGTCTTCACACTTCCCGTCTCTGTCTGTGTCCATGTTTAACATCCTCCATCCCTCACACTGAGCTAGTTGTTGTGTCTGTGCAGCTCAGTAGTTTCAGCCATGCAGTCAGACTTCGCAGCTGACAGCTTGTTACTGTGCATGAACCCACTGTAGAATTGACCCCTTGTGTGACTGTTTATGACTGACCTCTGACCTCCTCCTGTCTTCGTAGTGCTGAGTATCCGCGGCGCCCAGGAGGAGGAGCCTCCAGATCCCCAGCTCATGCGGCTGGACAACATGCTGCTGGCTGAGGGCGTATCCGGTCCAGAAAAAGGTGGAGGCTCGGCAGCAGCGGCAGCTGCAGTGGCGGCCTCGGGAGGAGCCGGGGCAGACAATTCTGCAGAGCACTCTGACTACAGAGCCAAGCTGTCCCAGATCAGACAGATCTACCACACAGAGCTGGAGAAGTATGAACAGGTGAGAATGGAACTTTATTGTGTGTATGAGAAATTGTATGCTGATTACAGGAACAGAGCTTAGTAATAATATTCTTTAGTACTTTAATATCAGCATTGGTTTCAGTGAAATTTACTTACTAAGAGATTACAACTAAAAGGTCTTTAGATTTTTATATATATACGATATAAATAATTGGGAGCAAGGCTTACCCTCCGAAATAATCAGTGACTTTCGGTTATTTCTGCTCGATCAGTTCTCATTCATTGTAACATCAAAATGAAGACCACCTGAAGAACTGGGAAGTGTATGGCAGACGGCAAGGAGTGGGAAGGTTGGAACAGAGGGGATGAAGCACCGTGCTAACCAACTTAATTTTATATTGTAGCTTTATTTGATTAGGAAACTAATACAAAACTATTTTGATAATCATTGCAGGGTTTAGTGCACTTTCCACATAAAAATACAAACCCAGCTAACTGTTTATAATATGTTGCTGCTTTGTCTTTTCCCACATCAAATTGAATGATTTATTATGTTTTCGACAAAAAATTTCAGACAAAATAATTGATATCACTTTGGCCTTCATAATTGCCAAAAGCCTCTCCTTTTGAATCCAGGCTTTTATTCTTCCTTGATCAGCCAAAATCGAGTGGCAACTCTTGCAGACTCCTCAATATAAATCACTGTCAATTAGAAATTACTTAAGGTTGTGTTTTTGCCCCAGAATAGTCCATCATATGCAGTATGTTGTCTTGCTCTGTGTAGTGCACGTATAGGTTTAAAAGTCTTTTGGGGAGGTGAGGGGGGAGATTTCCTCTCATTGCCTTGATAACCGCTGCATTCATGACAATAGCCTCCCTTTCAGATGAATGTGAGTAAGACAGATGAACACGCAGATAGACAGACACAGACAAAGCCTGACACGGCTAAATCCAGAGAGGGATCGACATGAGGAAGGAGAAATAAAGAAGAGGAGACAGTAAGAGACACAGAGTCGGAGTGTAATATCGTAGCAGATTCACGCCCGGTGTCACACTTGGGGGGGGGGGGGAGATGAATAAAACGTCGTGGCATGTTCGTCTCTCAGGGTGGCTATGCTGTGAAAAGTGTGTGCCTGAGAAGGGAACAGCTGTCATTGGCTCCTCTCAACACACTGCCATCACTGCTTCTGTTAAATATGAGAGATTTCAGCACTTATATCCCCCCAAGGCTCTGTGAGAACACTCACCCTAGAGCTACTTTGAGCTGGATTCTTTTTAGATATTTGATATGGCCACATTGACAAATTGAGGTCCCATTCACATGTCTCCTGACCTTTATAAGGAAGTGTTTCGGCGCATAATTCCTGATCAACCCCTGTGTTTTTATATTCAGGCTTGCAACGAGTTCACCACCCACGTGATGAACCTGTTGCGGGAGCAGTCACGTACGCGGCCCATTTCGCCCAAAGAGATCGAACGCATGGTGGGCATCATCCACCGCAAGTTCAGCTCCATCCAGATGCAGCTTAAGCAGAGCACCTGCGAGGCCGTCATGATCCTGCGCTCCCGCTTCCTCGATGCCAGGTGTGTCTCTTTGTCTTTGTTGGGACTTTTACATGCTGTACCACGCTCCACGCTGCAAATAACCTCCTGATTTAAATAACCTCATCATGTGCTTACCTCTCAGCCTCATATCCATATGAATGGCGGATGTAGGAGGCCTATCATGTTACAAAGATGCTGTAACACATGCTGTTTTGCTTCTTAACACACACACACACACACACGCAGGGCTGCTTTGCATCTATTGATGCTATTTGGACTAGCATACCAAGCAACACTGTCCAATAAGAGCTCCCTCAATGCTACACAACGTTAACTGTTTCCCTTTTTTTTTTAATGTAATCGCTTGTTTCTTTTGATGCGTGCTTTGGATTTGCATACATTTTACCAAGGATAAATCTCACTCAAAGTCTGAGTTGGAGGCATAACATTTAAATGAGGCATGCACTCCCTTACAAAGCTCCCTATCTATTCTCTTGCAAATGATTGTGGTGGTGCAGGAGCTAGGCGAAGGCAGAGGGAGAGAAATGGGAAAGCTTTTACTGTTTGAGAGGCACTGCCATGCTCAGCCCCACTGATTAATCTACTGGCTGCTGAAGCCCATGCTGTGTACATTTACATATTCTCAAGCAGGCGTTTGGAGTGAGATTTTAGCACAAATCTCCTCACCGATGGATACACGCAAAGAGATTTTTCAGGGTTCCCCTCCAGCTTATGTAAAGCCCTCGTTAGATGTGCTACATGCAGACATGAACTGATAGGTTGCAGAGGGTCAGTCAGCTCAAGTGTTATGCTAAGGGTTCAGGGAGGGTTTGTTAACATATGCAATCTTGATTTTGTTTATTTTTATTTATTTATTTATTTTTTCTGATAAAGTATGAGTTGTTTTTGTACTGCCATGCATACCATGTATTGCAATCCCTCTTTCTTTTTGTAATTTACTGTCACTCAAAGGCAAAAAGAAAGCCACAATTTATAATTAAAGAAAGATAGATATATGTTGTATAACGTCTGTCTTGTTGCTTGTAGCAATGCTGTATAGTTCCTCTACACTCTACAGAAGCTTTTAGTATTTTTGAGCTTTTGATTTTACTTCAGTCTGTAAAACAGTCTCACTGCTGCTGTTAACCTCTTGGCCAGGAAACAGTCACACAGCAAACAGACAAAGTTGGCAACTAGCTGGTAAACATAGAGGTGGATTTCCAGAGAACCTGGCCGCAGACAAACATGGCGGACTGTTGAGGACAAGGATTAGGCAATAGGGTGGAGTAATTGGGGTCAGTGAAAGTCCTTGGTTAAAGCTATAATCCCCAGAAACTTTCCAAAAAGTGATCTGTGATCTTTATCTACAGCCAGGTCCTTCGCAAGTGTTGGGTTTGCTGAAGTTAATGTCATAGTTTTCATTCGAAGGATGGAAACAGCCATGTTTGCAATTTACAACAAGGCAATTCAATAAGTAGATGTACAATCACTCAACTGAAAACATAACTGCACTGCCCCCAAGTGGCCAAACAATCAACAGGTTTATAGAATATACAGTAAATAATACAAAAAGGATTGTTAATGCCTTTCTTAAAATGTTCTTCATCCTTTTTTTAAATAAATCAAAGTTGTATCTTAATTTAATCCAACCACAAGCAGCTGTGATAATTTAGACCAAATTCTTTTTCCAAAGATTAAGTTCATACGAAAATCAGACCGGCCAACCTTCTCTACTTGATACAGCATGTAACAAATACATTTCATTCAGTACCAAGCAGCTATTGCTTTGTTCACTTGCTCGTAAACATAACTGAAGTGCAGCACTTCTTACCCAAATTGTTCACTTGGGACCTGACAAAGCTGAATTGCAGTTAATTTGAAAGTTCAGTGTGGCAGAGGTTTTTAATGTCAAAGCAAAATCACGGGGACCCAAAGAGACCTCATCCTTTGAAGTGTGTTATGCTACCAACCTACTGCAAAATAATGCAGCCTAGGTTCTAGTTATTAAAAAAAAAAAACATGGTTTAATAGATTGGCTTTAATTGTAGAGTGGCATTTCCAACACTACATTTTGAACAAAACAATAATTTTAAATATTCAGCAGGCTCAAACTAGCATGCATAACATGTGGAGCCTGGAATAAACTCATATTTACCGGTGAATCAAACTTTATAGCTGCACTCAGAGAGCAACCATAAAGTCTGAGACGGAGGAAATGTCTGAATTTGAGGTTGATGTAAGAAGGGAATAAAATGTGGAGCGTCGAGCTGTAGAAATGTTGGACTTAGTCTGGAGTTGGTGACTTGCAATCAGCCATAGAGTCTCTCAGGTTTTTATCACCTGTAACTGAGTGTTTTCAAAGTCCTTATGAAGAAAGACGCTGTGTTAGAACACAATGCCCACCGGGTTCTAATCCTGTTCCCCCTCTGATTCTCTCTTTGCAGACGGAAAAGACGAAACTTTAACAAGCAGGCGACAGAGATTCTGAATGAGTATTTCTACTCGCACCTCAGTAACCCTTACCCCAGCGAGGAGGCTAAAGAAGAGCTGGCAAAGAAATGTGCCATCACAGTGGCCCAGGTACACAACAGATCAGTAACACCCCCCACCCCACCTGTACGCAGAACAGCGAATAGAGGCTGATTTGTAATCTCAAGCAGCTGTGAGCGTCTTGGCAAGTAACCTAATTAGTCTTTTGACTGTCATAAATACCGACAGCTCCTCTAATCTTTCAGTAGTACCTTTCACTGTGACAACAAAGGACTCAAAGTATAAATATACCATGTCATAACTTTTTAGTTCTGTAAATCAGACCAGACAATGCTATTTTTGACCAGTGTTTCTAATAAAGCAACACAAGCTACAGCCAGCACTGCTGCTGCCTTAGTTGTTATCTCATCATAGTGCATATTCTTTTTTTAACAATAAGCAGAAAATAATAAATCCAGTGGTAGTAAAAATCACTTCTATTCATTTTTGCCACATGAAATGGACACAGTCAAGAGAAATGTAATTAGTAAGTTATTTTAAAAAGCCCATATAAAGAAAAAAAAAAACCAAGTAATTCTTTTAAAACATTATTGAAATAAGTGGTGTTTTGGTTACTAATCAACCAAGTGCCGAATTCTTAAGCTTTGAACTACTAAACTGTAATTTGCATTTAGCACTGAAGTTACTGGCAGAACTATTGCTTGAGTAATAAAATTAGTAAACAAAAAGACCAATAGATTTATCAGCTGTGAAAATGTGAAATGAATAGTTTCAGTTCTGTGTGGAAGTAATTAGCAAACAATTAGCCTCTGAGAATTAGCACTGCAGCCATTTGAAGCATGTGCAGTGATGACTTCCTATAAATCTTGCAGTAACTCGACGAACATCTGAAGACACTGAGATGTTTGTGCAAATGAAGCTGACGAGCGAAAAATATTTAGGCCTTTTTTTTTTTCTTTTTTTTTTCCCTCATCTTTGCATTCTCAAGTTGTTTCAGTCCTGGGAGAATTGATAATAAGGAAAGCAATGACAACACCAAGGTAAACAGCAGTTTGTGTTTTGAATCCATCATTTGGGGAATGGATTGTTTTCTCAATTGGTTTCATTAATTCATACCAAATGATTTGAGGATGCATCTGGGCCTGATTGTGGAAGCTGCTCAGAGGCTAAATGATTTGTAGAGTTTCCATTTCTTGGCCATAATAAAGGCAACTGTTTACCTACTCTGTGTATTGGAAACTTTGCAGGATTGATTTGGTTTTCATTTTAATGTTGTTTATCATTAGCGCTGGGATTACCCCCCTGGCTTCATCTGGGAGTCCATTAGCCGTAATGGGCGTTAGCGGATGTTGACTGATTGGTGCTTGCGTGAGTTCTGATGATAGCTGCAGTCACGGTGACATAATGAGACTGTTATTGGCAATCATTCCATTCTGGCACTAATGCAGATTCACAGCACCAGTCTATGTAGCCCCTACCTCTGACAGAGGCTCTCCGCAGTGTTACACGTGCCATTAAGGCCATGCGAGCTAAACACTACCATGAATTCTCTGAGAGGATCTGTAGGTTAAGATTTCGCGAAGAAATTAAACTATGTTCTCTTATTTGTCTGCTCAGGTTTCCAACTGGTTTGGGAATAAAAGAATCAGATACAAGAAAAACATTGGTAAGTTCCAAGAGGAAGCCAACATGTATGCTGCGAGAACTGCCGTGAATGCGGCTAATGCATCCTCACATGGGAGCCAAGCAAATTCACCCTCAACTCCAAACTCTGCAGGTGAGACAGGAAGTCCCTGGCTCTGCTCAGCTACTAGACGTGTACCTCCTTCTCTGTGCAGTACTACAACAAAACAACTATATCGGTTTATGATCAGTGTGAGGCTATTTCAGTGCTGGTGCTGGTGTAAAAAGGAATGAAGAAAATAGGAAGTGATAGGTTCTTGTACAAGGAACATGCCTAGCACCAAGTAATGCACCAACATTATGCTGAACAAGTTCACATTTTCCCATTAAGAAGTAAAACTTGACCGCTAAAGAAAAATAGTGTCAGGCCAAGCCAACCTGAGCCCCATGCCAAGTCTCCATATCCTTACTGTCCTCACTGTCTTACTCTCAGTTAATGGAAAAGCTTCTTTAACTCTGTGTTCATAATGTTCTTCTGCACTGACGCTCAAAGGATAAGTCTGGTGATGTTGTGCATTTTGCTTTTTTGTCAACTAAACACACGAAAAGACAACGCCGGCAATGACTTGATCCTAATTACGTCTGATGCGGTTTATCTAATTATTTCATTGTTGTCCAAAAACATAAAAATAATAAGTATAATGAGCCAAACATGACACACACACTGTAGTTACTATTTTCCTATTGTACTGAGTCAAACCCAAACTGAGAAAATAAGGTCACATCAGACTTATCTTCTGAAGCTACAGTCCAATATTTTGAGAAATGTCTGTTTTTGCTGTCTTACTTTCAGTCCTTGGTTGTATTGCCTAACCTCGCAAAAGCAGCTTGTGCTTAAAATCAGTCGTTTGTACTTGTTTACTGTTCAACAAATCATTAGGTTGGGTCAAAAGGTTTGCATTCCCTTATTTATTATAATAATAATAATAATAATAATAATAATAATAATCAATACACATTCAACTAATTGTTCTTTTATTATCAGAAGTAATAGAAACGTTTTACTAAAATAATGGAAACAACAGTACATCAGTGCAAATGTTAAATTAATTAAGGAACAATTGTACTAGCTGTATGTGCAATATTATGTTGATGGGGGGGGGAAATTATTTGTATAATTTTTGATAATTCAAAAAATGCAAAGCAAACTTTTTCACCCAACTGTAGTTAGTTTTATAAGAATGTTTTTTTCAAATTTGAAGAAAAGTAGTGGTTCCCCGCAGCTTCTACAAGACCAAACACAGGTGTTTGGTATTAAAAAAATAAAATAAAAAATTGTCTTTAACTCTGTTGCCAAGCAGGTACCTTTGTGCTAATGCTGGACTGCTGTTTCAAGTCTTTTTTCCCCCCCTGGTTTTACCCATTTATGAACTTTGAACAGCACTAATATAAAAACGACTTGCTTATTTGTACAGTTACTGTTAAACCTCTCAGCACCTCTTATATTCGGTGTATATACAGCCACAGCTTTTCTGTCCTTCCATGTTTGCCAGTTTCCTCTTGGCTCCGTTGTCCCGCTCTAACAGAGCCTGTCTGGCTGCCAACTAACCTCTGCATGGTGCTCATCCAGGCTGGTGCCTGGACGGGCCGACTTGCTTGCCCCTGCTTGCTCTCTGTCTCTCTGTGATTCGACTGCTCCCTCTTGCCTTTCAGGTTCTGCTGGTTCTTTTAATATGTCAAACTCTGGGGACTTGTTCATGAGCGTGCAGTCTCTCAATGGGGACTCGTACCAGGGGGCTCAGGTGGGAGCCAACGTGCAGTCACAGGTAGGGCCCTGCAGCAGTGCAGCAGATAATACGGGGTCAGTGGTCCTTTTTCCATGACTGACTTTGTGATTTGTCATTAAACAAATATTAGCAATGGCTACAGTGGAATCAGTTTGGACAATATTTGTAATAATCACAATTTTTGATATGGGCAAAATAATCCTCAGCTGGAGCAATGTTTCTGGCTGATGTGGGGTTTTTTTTTAAATACTTTTTTGACAACAAGAGACGTCCATTAAGTACATCTGTGCCTTGATTGTGGACGACATAATTAATGTAGAAAATGAAATACTTTAAACTAAGCCGTGTGACGACACATGCAAATGTAGTAACCATCTTAAACAGTGTGTGAATGCTCCCAAGCTGGAATAATGGGAGGTTTTTCTGATTCTGCCAACATGAGCACATAATCATGCTTTTAGAAATTGTTTCCTTATGAAACAGATTTAAATGCTATCTAATGATTTTTATATATTTTTTGTCAAACCTCTATTCCTATTGCTTTACTTTTACCTAACAGGAGTCAATGCTACAGTCCCAGTTAAATGTAAATGTAACAAAGCAGCCATTGTTGTTATCAGTGACACCTGTGATTTTCTGCTATGGCAAATCTAAATGTCTCCGGTGGAAAAAGGACGATACATATTTGTACTGACCCACCTATAGAGTCTCTTCACAGTTTTAAGGGAAGAATATTTCTCACCTATTCACAATGTGAACTTTTTTATTTCAACCAGAATATCTAAATTTCCTTTTTGCTTGATTGGACCTTGTTGTCTCCGAGGATGTAGTGCTTGCAGATATGTATTCTTGTTCTCTCTTGTTGTCTTGACATCCCTTCCTCTTATTTATTTTTATTTTTTTGTGCATGTCTTGTGTTGTCTCTGACCTTGCTTTGTTTGTTGTCTATGAATGTTTCAGGTGGATACCCTTCGCCATGTTATCAGTCAGACAGGCGGATACAGTGAAGGACTCACAGCCAACCAGATGTACAGTCCGCAGGGCATCAATGTAAGGATTCTTTTTTTTCTCTCTCTCTCTCTCTCTCTCTCTCCTTCCCAATTATTTCAAACCCATAGGGCTCACAATGCCACTTAGTAGGACTTGTCTCTGCTCCGTGGTCACCTAGTTGATTGCTTCTGGATCGCTTGTGCCACGGGCAGCATGCTGCCCGGCACACGCTGGCATGGGGCCGGCCACACACATGCAGAGCTGCTGTCTGAGCCTGTCATGTTCGATAAGGTCTGGCGTAGCACCTGCAGCCACGTATGGTCAGCCGTGAGCAAACTGCACAAACAGGTGACACCTCGTGCACTGGACTGACCACCTGACCTGTGATTAGCAGCCCTGGAGCCAGAAGCTCCCATTAAGGCCTTGCAGGAGACAGGGCTGCTGTCTTGCTAAAAATAAAACTTCATGCCGCTGGAAACAGCTCCCCATGTGCTATAGGGGTGTGTTCCCCTCATGTTTGTATTTTATTGCACCACAGTTCGGGTATGGAAGTGGGGGTTGAGGAGGGGGCGGCGGTTTGCTAGCTGGCGGCTGCAAAACAATAGGGAAATTCACAGCGACAAGCCGTGTCGTAAAGGGGAAAATTGATAAGACAGACACAAGGAGAGCAGAGTGTGGACTTGGGACAGCAATCCAAGCGCATTGCTCAGATCATGTTCCTGCCACATTAATGGGCCTGACAGCGAGCCACGCTGAGAGGAAGAGGACGGTCACAGCCGCGGCTGGGCTCCTCCACTGACGTCGTCGTGCCTCAGTGACCGTATGATAATCAGATGAAATGTCTCCCGTATAAAAACATGTATGTGTATTCAAATAGGCTTCCTGGCTGCTCCGAGCGCATCCCGCAGCCAGCTGTTCTAACCCCGAGAGGCTGCTAACGTATTCAGGCCCTGTTCTTTCTCAGTCCTTTGACCTCACAGATATGGTTCTCCTTGGACGCCTGCTTGCTCTACCACATCCTACACAGCCACAATATGCTGTGTTATTCACTTTTATACCCTGTAAAGAAACCCTGCGATGCATAATGGAAGAGCAGGATATCTGTCTGCCAGGCTGTTTGCCTGTGATTTATGTAGCTAAACAGAGAAAGTTTGGACTTTCTGGCTCCTGGTTTGCCTTTTGTACTATAAGCACAACGGATTTACAAGTGTTTTTCATTAAGGTTTTTTTTTTAACTTTTATGGCCTCTTTAAGGTACCACAGTATTAGGCATTATGCATTTGTATTTATTTATTCATTCATTCATTCTCCCCCGCATTACATCATCTGGAGGAGTTTTGAGTTCAGATGATATTAAGGATTTCTGGAGTCCAACTAAGTCTATACCCTCTGAAGTTTGAGTAACCAGAGGACACTATCGGAACTGAAAAAGTTCTCCAGATGATGTCATGTGGAGGAGCTTTGCAACAAGAAGCAGTGGGAAATATTTAAATATAAAAACCAGATGCAAGTTTCCTACCAATCAATCATATATATCTATATCTCTCTATATATCTATATTTATATATATATCTAGAGAGAGAGATATGTGTATATAGATATATATATATATATCTTAAGGAAAAGTTGTAAATCTGTCAAGTTGCCATTTTAATACATGCACAGCTGCATCCAGGAAAATTGTTTCCTGACATTTGAAGAGTGATTTTATGAATGAAGGGAGGGAAAAAATTAGAGAGTTGAAGTGAAATATGTTTGCTAGAATAAAGACTGGATAATGACTGAGAGCGAATACACGATTCATGCTGTGGATGATTATAGCCATAATTACAGTTTTAAAACAGTGTCACCAATGTCAGACATTCTCCAGTCGGACCCTTCCCCTTTTGATTACACACTACTCTCTGCTGCCTTAAATAACAGGCATGAAATGAAGGGCTGTTTATGACCATTTCCAGCTTATTCTGGTGGCTTGAAATTTACCATTAAAAACCTAAATGCTCTTCTAACAGGCCCGTGGAAGCAGAGCAACCCTCCGTGAGCCCCTCATTGTATGGCAATTCCAGCTGTCAGCGTCATAATTTCTACATATGATGTTGATTGGGGTTGTTTTGTTTTAGAGCCATTTTTATACAAAATACATAGTATTCATGTTGTTTCAAATGACAAATTTTTTTTTAGTGCATTTCCTTTATTATATGAATTTGTGTACGCAGTGTGTGATGGGGTACAGATTGTAATTCTCTCCACTTATTCTTGGTTGAAAACACAATTTTGTTTATGTCAGTCTCGTTCTGAAACATTAGTAATAATTTGGGCTACGTTAGCCTTTCCTCCAGTCCAGAAGCTAATTTGGCTTAAGGCTTTGTGCCTAGTGTTCCATCCTACCTTTATACACTACCTTGGCCTTAGGACCCTGCTGCTGTACTTCTCTGTGATTGACCTTGTCACATTGAATAATGAATCTAAACAGATATAAATCTCTCCCACTCCCCTCTTGTTTATCTGTATACGTTTTTTTTTTTTTCCCCCAGGCAAACGGCGGCTGGCAGGATGCTCCAACCCCCTCATCAGTGACTTCACCCACAGAAGGACCTGGAAGTGTTCACTCTGACACCTCTAACTGATCCTCGACCCCCATCGCACCTTTGTCCTATGCCCACATACCGACCCCAACACTGCACCCCCCGGTCGCATCTCCCAAAACTTTAACCCCTGACCCCATCGGGACTGGAGGTGACATACTGTCTGTAGTCACAAGGCGGGACACAGTTGAAGAATGGGGTGACATTTTTACCACTGCGGACAAAAGTTTTATTTTTCTTATCTGGACCACGGCCACATTGTTAGCAGCCTGCACAGGGGACTCGTATCCACACTTTCACAGTTTGTACAGTTTCCACCTGATGTCCATGTCTCCTCTTTGTATTTCTCCTCCATCAGATCCTCACACATTAGGCACAGTTACTGTAGCAGCATATTGCCCCACGTCTTGTAAATTGAAACGCTTTCACACTACCTCTATTCGAAATAACAGAACATTTCAAATGCTCCACTTTTACAAATTCTTATGATTATTGGAATTTTACTGTACACCCCACCGTGTCCCATCATTTCACCTCTTGTCTTTTTTTTTTTTTTTTTTTTAAATTTTCCCAAATGTGTTGTTTACCTACAGTGCCAAAGTTCAACCCTGGAAGTCAATTTTGATAATGTTCCATTACATGTTTTTATGTCTCATCCTCACATTTTTCATGGCATCCTTCATTATCACTTATCTGAATCAGGTAATATCCAAGTACTCAGCCTCATTTTTATAGAGTTTGTATTCAGAACTGCTACAACCCACAGTGACATGGTATGGCGTTTCACATTGCGTTGCCAGAGTAATAGGTAGGTTTTACTTCTCATATGCAAAGAATTTACAGTTTTTACCGAAGCAATTAATAGATTGAGTGTGATTTGCAAGGGGACTGTAGTTCTGTCATGCAGGTTGGCTGCAAACAATATTAAAAGAAAACGTTGACCTGAAACACCAAATCAGTGAGCAGCAATTATAGCAAACAAGTATTGACTGAAGCACAATAACATGTATTGGTTGAACTCAATGGGTCAATTAAATATCAGCGGCTTTTGGCTTGTCCCTTAAAGGGTCCCCACAGTGGGATGTGTTCCGCTCGAGTGTTGTTGTTTTTTTGTTTTTTTAGCACCCGATGCCCTTTCCTGCCGCATCCCACCCATTTTATCCGGGCGGGGGCCACACCTGGTGGGGTGGGATTCCAACCCCACTGATCCACCAAGCCCCCCACTGTTGAACTCAAAAGTGCAAAATAGGAAATAATACAAATTACATCTTATGATTTGAGTAGATTGTATGGAAGAAAAAGAGCGTACATGTAGTACGTTATTAGACACGGTCGGTGTGTATCAGAGGAATCAATGTAGCCAAATACTGCTGGTAACCAAATCCAAAAAACGAAAACTGTAAAACAGATTTTAAAGTGTCGTGCCATGGAAACGTAACTTATTTCATGTTATTGTTCTGAATTCACACTCGCGTTCACATTAATGAAATTCTATTTGGGTCTCAAACCTGAATGTGCAAAGGGATATTTTGAGCACGGAATATATTTTTGTCTTTGTTAAAACGAAACACTTCTTTCCATCAGAAACATACACCTTTATATGCATACATAAATCTTTTTCTGTCCCCAAAATGTCCTATTGTAAGCTCAGGATTGAGGCACGGCCCTATTTACGTATGTACGAACATTGGTTATTCATCGTGTAATGCCTGTCCTCTGTTAACATGTTCTAGCTTATTTTATAACCCGCTACTATCAACACACACCAATCCAAAATGTGAATCTAGATTTGTGACCTTTGTTATCTCTACTGTACAGTATGTTGCCTAACATGTATACATGTATGATTCCAATAGTCCCTATGAAATAGCAGCATTTACACACTTTGATACCAAAAAAAAAAGAGAAAAAAAAATGGCAGAATTTTTATCCTCAACATTGGGATCAGCTTTATTGACATTTTGTGTTTCCTCTTCTCGAAGGATTTTATTATCTGTGGTACTAGTGAGCGTCTCACGATGCCTCAGTACGCATTCTGTATTCAAAGCCAAAAAAAAATGCAGTTGGAATACAGACCTTTTTTTTTATTGATTAGATGGAAACAAATACCCTGATGGCACACAAATCCAGATGATGTTTGGATATATTTTTATGTCTCCATTTTGTGAATAATTCATCCTTTTTTTGTTTAGTTTTTTTTTTGTTTTCATATTATTTTGCTTTGCAACAGGACTGTTTTTATGTTACTATATGTGAATTAGCCCAAGAATGCTCTATATACAGTATGTAGATATGCACCTTTACTCTTCTTTTGCATCTTTGAATTTGGACAGTAGCCATTTTAACGCAGCTCGATGCAGAACCTCTTGGACTTATGCTCTAATTCCACTTTTATTGTTTTGTATTCAGAGTACCGGCATAAGCCTGCCTCCAATATGCCTACTGTCTGAACGAAGGTGACGTGAAAAGGTAGTGTTAAAAGTGCCCTCTGGCATTGTTTTTAGCATAATCAAACCCTCACTGAAAACAAAACTCAATCCAGACACCCCAGTCAGTCATAAAATAGCCTGTCAGTTATCAGTGTGTTTGTATTTATTACCACATGTATGAAATCATGGATGTTTCAGAGCTACAGTGTGGAGGTCGACCTTGGCACGATTAGACCCAAACAGACTCATTTTGGATCTTTTCCGATCCTCAACCCGCCTGCTCAGTATTACAGTCGAGAGGCCGAGCACTATTTCAAGTGCTGCACAGACCCTGCCTCAGTCGTGTCTTCAAAAGTCATTGGAGTGAATTGACAGCACTGGCCACGCAAGGCAAACACAAGGATTGTTTTTGCACCTGTCAGTATATATTAAAAAAAAAGAAAAAAGAAAAAAAAAGGCTTAACTCTACTTTTCACATTGCCTGTCAGATATTATCGAAGCTTCATGTAATGATGCTTTTTAGTTTTGGAATATAAAAGGAAAAGAGACATGAAAAGAAAAAAAAATGAACAATTTGTAAAACATAAATGTTTTATTTGTTGCATGTCCTTTTGTTCTTCAATAAAATAACGTACTGCAGTGTTTTGAATGTTAACTTCTTTTTTATAAGGAATTCAGAGTGAAATCGTGGAGCCTTTTTCTTGACAGGTTTTAACTTTTAAGATCTGTGCATATGTAAAAAGGTATCAAATGGAAAACTATCGTCTTTTTAATTCCAATTCAAAACCTGTTTTCTGTGGAGAAAATAGCCGAAAGGTGTAGGTTTTATGGTCTCTTAATTTGTACTGGCAATGCGTATCCCAAATAAATAGTTTCTTTTGTTGAATAAATTGCAGTTTTTGTCATGTTTTCATGCCGATCGGGTGTTTTTCTTGTGGGGTGCTTTCTCTCCAGACTTTTGTAACGGGGTCAGGGTCAGGAGTCACTGTAGGATACAAGTTTACACGTTGCAGACTTGTCAGTCCAACACCTCTGGATAACATGCACGTCTCACTTCCAACTACGCTGCAGCACGGAGGCATTTCATCACCACTAACATGGCGCCGGAGCTCGGCTGAGCTGCCGAGGGTGTGAAGGGGACATTTTCACAGTTTTCAAAGTGAGTGAAAGCTGTGCGCTCCTGGCAGACAGACGCCTCTTCTACCACCACCACCCCCCCCCACCCTCCTTCCCCAAACCCAGTGTTTCCTCTGAGGCATGGTTAATGTGCGCTCCCTGAAAGAGGCGGAATCCACACTTATCTCTCTCCTCCAGATAAAACCAGACATGATGTCTGATTCGGCTCCTCCAATTCATCCCTCCGCTGCGAATAAACACAGGAGGAAGAGGTTGAAACATTCACTTGTGGATTAGGGAAAAGGTTCCCAGGAGCATCCAAATTCAGAGAGCGTGACAGAGACTGTGGGAGTGACATATGCAAACGGGATCAAATGTAATTACATGGAGAAGCCTCCTTGTTTTCTATCAAACGGCTTCTTTTAGCCACTGTTTGAGGAATGAAAGGCAAGAGGTGCTGGACGTGTATAATTTATTCATGCGCTCCTACAAACCAAAAGGCATTGTGAGGTTGATTCAGTCATTACACGGTGAAAAGGTGTAAATCCCCTTCTGAGTAAAATCAGTGTACGTTCTATTCAATTTCCGATTCCTTGGAACAAATAAAGTGGTTAACGTGCTACACTGTGACGAATGCTACACAGGTTTTTAAGAAGGCGACGCTGATCATTATCCATTTTACTTAGTGTAAAGGTGCAAATCCAAGCAGGAACACAATCACGAGTTTTTTCGAGTCAGTTTTTTTTCATTAACACCTAAATGCTGCACAAGAAAATCACAATATTTCCTCTTCCTGCGATTTTGTGAAAACTCACTCAGCCTAAAATTCCACTGGCATGTGTTTTTTTTAATGATTCTGTTGACAAGTGTTAATAGCTTGATGTGAATTTGATGATTTGCATGTAGCAGCGTGCAGACTATTACCAGATTGTTTTAACATGTCGGTAGCACCTTTATGCTGTTATACTATTTAAATACTATTAAAACAACAGTCAAGTGACCTAGATGTCTGAAAAACAAATCAACACTGACTGGTTCACAATTAAGTGAAAGCTAAATTAAAAAAGTACGGAGGTCATGACCTTTATGACTTCTGTATATAACCTTTTAAAATAAACCAATCCTCCAAAACGTATCTTAGAATGGAGAGGAGCCTCCTGTGAATCAGACGTGTTGGAAATGCACTGGCAGCAGTGCAGAGATATTACTTCATAATCTTCCTGGTCAGTCAGGACGATGCACTTAACTTGGCCTGATTATAGTAGTTGCGGAACATTGTTATTGAGCGTTTTATAACTTTCTAAGAACTGGTTTGTTAAAAAAAAAAAAGAAAAAACATATATGAGCATGTCAGCAGAATTACACATGTTAGGGACATAAAATAACAGTTTACTTTGGAACTAACACAAAAAGATAGATACACTTTTCATAGTTAAAATTAAATATACAGAACTTCGGGCTTCCGTATGACATTAGGTCTCAGATTCACATTCATTTGAAAAGGAACCTCTCACCATCTGGATATTATTCTCCTGATTTTCACACCTTTAGGGGCCTGAAAGGTTTATTGTGTTTTATAGTACGCACCATGATAGATGAGATGGACAGACTAACCACTGGATGGATCTGTGTGAAACAGTCATTAATAGCCCCCATATATTTCATCTAGCACCACCTTAAGGCTGACAGTGTGTTGTTTGTGAAATATCATAACAACTACAGGACGAATTCCCACGATGTCTGTAACAAATACTCATGGTCCCCAGAGGATGAATCCTACTATTTAAGAGGTCCCCTGACTTTAGTCGAGCCCTCGTATGATATATTGTTCAGTTTCAGCGATCCACTGAGTCCTCCTGTGGCACCACGAGGTTGAAATGTTTACATTGGTTCATGTCAAGATACTTGGAAATCCAAGAGGCAGAGAGGGGTTCCCTATATCCCCAGGACCCCTTAGTGAGTTTAAAAAGCATGTTCACTTTGAGCCGATCCTCAGTGGTTCTTTTCATCACTGGAGTTTCATATCAATTATCATCGACCTGTCCGCAGCACATGTGGCATAAGCAGCCATGCTCTGGGCTCATGTTTAAATCAATGACAATCACAACGCTCATAAAAAGGCCGGCTTTACTCAGAACACATAATGTGCATCAGTTACATCAATGCCTGCCAGCATGATAGGAGCACACACACACACACACACACACACACACATGTGCCTGAGGGAAGGGCTGCTGAAGCATACGATGCAAGGTCTGAGGTCTGAGGGCACGATATAATAGAGAGTCTTTGTCTGCGGAAAACCCTCTACATTAATATGATGAAACAAGTCTTCGTCCCAACTGATAGATCTCATATAAATCACACTGTTGGGAAAAAAAAAAAAAAAGTGCAACTCCATAGACAAAAAAAGGTTGTGCAGTAATAGGGTCAAGTAATTAGTGGCTGTGGGTGTGTTCCAGTCAGCGTTGCAGATTTTCGATTTGGAAACTGTTCAGTTTGGCAGAGACTTGCTGCTGGAAAGCCTCAGTCTCATATTGCCTTTGCCACCCACAGATCTTTAATGAATTCCTCTGATCCCAACTTTCATAAAGAAGACATTTGGAAAAAATTTCACAGATCAGTACGCGTCATCTTAGCCTTTCAAGTTATTTCAACCGTGGAACACTTGAATTAGAAGCTGCAGTGTATTTGAGCATTTAGGGTGTGGGAGTTTAAGTCTGTAAAGTGTTTCTTTATATTTGCCTAAAGCTCCCATAATGAGCAAGATATGGACCTCATCATGTTCTTCAATTATAGGGAATAAAGCTCTTTCAAAGTGTGCCAGGAGCTACTCTTATTAGAGCTGGGAGAAAGTTATCTCTCTAAAACACAAATCAGAAATGAAACAATTTTGCATGTGTGTGTGTGTGTGTGTGTGTGTGTGTGTGTGTGCTGACGATCAAGGACGTTTGGGTGCAGTGCCGTTGTTACAATCATCACTAGTCACATCCAGCAACAAAAGTGGGATCATTCATGTAGATTCTCTTGCAGCTGAGGGCTAATTTGTTTTAGGGTTTGTCAGTGTGTTTTCGTCTTCTTAAATGATTTTCTTTGCATTTCTGCTCATAAAGTCATGTGTCCAATAAATTAATGTCGTGTATGAGTGGGACAGTTACCCCTGCTCTGCGTACCCTTCGATATAGCATATATTGTAATTTAGGAGGCAGCTGTCATATTGATTGTCTCCCACTGTCCACTGCGTGTCTCCCAGTCAGCCTGAATACGCTGGAATGTGGCGACACCACCTCTCTCTACACATCCGTAGTTCACAAATCCTAATGAATATTCAAATGAATAGTCCAGACAGAAGGTGGACAAGCCAGTGGCAGAGCTTGTGTTTCCCCTTCAGTTAAACACCGCTGACGCCACATGGTCTTAGTGACTTCAGGCGTCTTAGAGAAACAAAGAAGAGGAACAACAGGGTTTGACATCTGAGGGCTTCTAGTGAGTCCAAAATTATTTTTTATTATTATCGTTAGTTATAATAGACACAAGCTAAATCTAAATGAATTCTGCACTTATGACTCAAAAAACACAATATCTTAAATTAAGAACATAATTACTAAAAAAGATCATTAAATCAATAAAAAAATACATTTTAATATGTGATTTTAATCTACCTACGCCAGATACCAGATAGGCTGGTCAGTTTTAACAGCTAATGTATCTGGTTTACCATTTTTAGCCCATTATAGACTAAGTTACATATTGAGGTGATATGAAAAATAATTTGTCCCTCACAGCTTGGTGACAGCAGGGCTACACTGGGGTAATAGCTTAAAATAAGGTGGTAAAAAAGAGATGTGACATCTGGAAAATAAAAAGGTGGGGGAAATATCTCGGTGATCCCAAGGTAAGAGTGGCGTTTGATGATGGCTTATGACCTGTGCAGCGAGATGGCTTCACATCTGGAAGCCGTTGGAAGATGTTGTTCGTCTACAGATTATTACACAAAAACCAGCAGATGTGCTTCCAGGTAATTACTGAAGCTCTTGGTGTTTAGTTTCCACATTTTCACCCACGCTCTTTTTTTTCTCTCTTATTCCACTGTTTACATGAACTAATTGACACTTTTTAATAACCTTGATTAGGTATTAGTTTGTTAAATAGTTCCTACAAAGTTTTCATGTTGTTTTCCAAAAAAAAAAAAAAACTTTTTTCTAGTCTAATAAATTCTATGATATTCAAAAAAAACTATTATTCTGTCTTTATGATCAATGTTTGATGGTTTGGTAAAATGAATGTGTGGCATTCAGATTGAGATGCAACATGTTAGTTTCATGATGGTAAGGAGATTAATATTCTAATTGCATAATACAGAAGAGACATAACTGTCATGAGACTAGGATGCTGCCATGACAGCGGTGGCAGGGCCATGGTAGCGTGACATCACTACAGGCCAACGTGTCTCCCCAGGGAGTGCAATTTAAATCACTGCCTGCATCTCCTGCTCTTACAGTTTTTAACAGACTGCCTGTTTGGAAAATCAATGTTTTCTCTATCTAGCATGTCATGGAGATTTATGATGTGAGGTGGAAAACCTCAACAGAACACGAAAAGAACATACAGGGCGCGTTAGAAACCTCGATGCAAAAAGGGGTTTTCAAAGTCGACATGGTGTCATGAAGACTGGGATAAGTAATTGTTATCTCCAAGGAAATTAAAAAGTGCATGTTGAGAATTATTGCTCTTTTTTTGTCTACATACTTTTTTAACTATCAATTGTGTGTATTTTTTCATTTGGCATAAAAACTACTTCAACAACCATAGTGCAGATGCATATTGTATGACAGCAAACATCCCGAGCTTTTGCCTGATTAATGCTACTTACTATAAATTACACCTGCTTCACTATTGTACTGATTATTCTCAGAATCTTTTTGTATTCAAACCTATTTTGCCATTTATTTTAGTACTTCCACACATCAGAAAGCAACTAGCTCCTATTCATCTCAAAACACTAAAATAAAATTGCTTAAAATGTGTTTTAAACCAATCCATCAAAATGAGCATCACACCCACTTCGTATTGTTGCATTGTTGTTCATTAGTGTAGCTGTGTAGACTTTCCTGATCCTTTTGAAAGTACAGAAATGCAACATAGAATATAAAGATTTAAAGATGATCACCCTGATTGATTTACCTAATCAAATTTATTAACTAAAACAGGGAGAACTCTAAATTATTATACATTTATAGTCAAATATATGAGGCTAAGCATTTTCCCTCTGAGATTAATAAAGCTCTTGGAATCGTAAAAACTAAAATTGGAAGCAAAAACTCCCCAACTTTGGCAGAAACCTCTAATCAACCTTTCTGAGTTGCAGGATGTTGCCTGTTAGGTCTTTGTTTTAATTTAGACCTCGTCTGTGGACGCAGCTTTGACCTTGTGCAGCTTTGAGCCGTCTCAGCACAGCGTCTGACCATGGTGGCTGACACAGCGAGACGTGTGCCTGTTTGGGGACAGAGGGTGTATGTAGGTCAGCCATGGGCCTGCATGCTGTGACAGCAGCACGGTCACTGTGCTGTGCAGCAGGACAGGGATTGAAGTGGACAGAGAGAGCCGGCGTGGAGAGAGGCCCCCCTCACACGTCAGCACTGATGCTTCCTCATTTCCCCGCTTCAACACTTTGACATTATCAGGCCACACACAGCAACGTCCACCCTCATTATTCTCACCTTTGGTACTGCAGCAAAACGGGCAGAGAAAAGCTGAATACTGAACAGATATCGGATGACGTTGGAATGGTCATTTCATGGATACGCTCTTGTTTGGGGTCACACTAACGCAAAGACGCCAAGGATGTTCAATTCCAATGATGAAGAGTTTATTTTTAAATTGTTTTCGCTTACAATTTAAATATCGCTTAAATTATTTTGAAAGTGTAACGAAGGTACATGTAGTCAAAATGGCCATTGTGCAAGCAGAGAGTCTTCTTAATCTATCTTCAGTAAAAAAAAAAAAAAAAAAAAAAAGTAGCAGGAGTGGTTTCAAATAAAAGTGTGATCATTTCCACGGTGGTATGCTGCCATCTAGTGGCTGAAGCAATGTGGCTTAGATTTATCAAAAACTAAAAAGTTGGCTCCAGGGCAAGTCACAAATAGCCACGATTAAGTTGGATACAATTTCCACAGCATCATTTGACAAAACAGAAGTTGGTTCATCCAGTGAAAATAACATCATACAAAAGGTGACTTGTATGTTCTGTACATTCAGCCAGGAAAGAGATCATCGGTTGTAGGGATGCATGGAAGCAGATGCAGATTTGATGTTTGTTTTGATGCTGCTTGGCATTTTTCCTAAGAAACAGAAACAGAGAAGAGAAACAAAAAAAACAACAGTAAACATACTATTCCAGGGAGGAAACCAGAAAAGTTGTATAACGGTCACCATATACAATAAAAAAATGGTTTTGTGTGTCTCAATAATAAACTTAGCACATATTAAAAATCAATATGATCATCATCATGTTCTGCACACAAGGACTTAAAGAATCATTTTCTTCAGAGGGAAGTGAACAAGAGCGACAGAAAAAACTAGCATGTGTTAGTTTGCAGCAGCATCATCACTCTGTACATCAGTCACATTTATTCTGACCCTGCGTGATGAAAACATCATTTGTTATACAGTCTTATTGTTCTTCATGTGATTTTTATGTGATAATGCATTAAATCTTGTAGAATGAAATGTATTAGTTAACTTTCATATTTATGTTCATAACAAGCCCACAAGTTGTGACACACCAAGCAATAAAGAAGTAGCTCAGACAAAGATCAGTAATTAATTAATCAGTAAGTAATTGTCTTCATTCTTTGTCCTTGTTCCCTCATATGCTTCGTCATATATTTATTTAACACCACATCAGATGTTTGCTTTTCATGTGGCCATGTTGGCTGCATACAGTCGCAGCACTCAGGTGAAATACTAACCCAGCTCTCCAGGTCTCCTACCTGGCTGTCCTTGCTGCGGTGGAGCCACAGGTCCTCCAATACCTGCTGGCTGCCCTGAACCACTTCCAATTGTGACTTGCTGTAAGGTTGGACCTCCACTCATCATAGATCCTTGACCTGGGTGTCCAGGGGCCACCGGGCCCGGAGGCCTACATTTCGAAAGCCCCTTTCCAAACGCAACCGCTCCAACCAGTGCATTAGTGTCAGCAGGATTAAAAGACGGTTTGTTCTGTCTCATTGCTGAAAAAAAAAGGAGCCACGTCTGTTAAAAAAAAATCAACCCATTACCATTTAGAAATCCCATTAAGTCATAGCAAAACATACCTGCACTTTCTGAGTCTCTGTCCTCACGAGGATTATTCAGCTTCTCCAGCAGATTGGAACACAACTTATTCAATGTCTGGATCTGTTTCTGTCAGGGGAAATATGACCAGGGGTGTGAGGAACAATCTAAAATACCGTACAACATTTGAGTAAGACAGCTGGGACCCACACAAAGCCTACAACAAACTAACCAACCTGTGCCACCTCAGGGCCAATTCGTCCTGCCTCTGCACTTAGCTGTTTCTCCTGCTCCTCCACTTCTGGATCAGGTTTGGTTCGCAGGTAGTCCGGTACAATCTCATGGCTGAATACAGGGACACGTTGTTCTGTTAGTTTCTGTGGAGGAACAAGCAGATCAGAGAGGCTGCTTTCGAGAAGCAGATGGGTCAGTCAGTTGCTCTGATACTCACTGCTAAGTCTTCATCCCGGTCTGGAGACAGAAGCAGCGGGATTATGACCTGGTTGCGAAAGGATGGCGTCTTCTCGTTCTTGAGCAGTTTATTGATGGTGTTCAGCTGACCAGACAGAAGAGCAAAGTTGTCCAAAACAGAAGGCCTGAGGAGCACAGAAATAATCTCGGTATCTGAGGGGAAAACACTACACAAACCTCTTTACACCTCAAATCTATGAATGCTGGTTCCACAGGAGCAAAGCTGTTCTTCCTCACTGATGCTATTCAGTACAAAATCATTGAAAAACACTGAATGTGTTTCACTGTACATCCTTCATCATACAGACAAGATTCAACACATTGTTCCAATTTCATAGAAGAAATCTACACTTCCTTTCAGTAAAACATGGGAATTTCTAGATCAGTTTATTCAAGCTACAATCTATTGGTGAAAGTGTTTGTTTGTAAAGAATAGAAACTCTTTTATTAAACTAATTTACAAAACATGAATGTGAATAATAGTTTTAGGTTAAAATTGATTTGTAAAAAACACAAATACTTCAGAAAACAGTAGGAAAACTGGCCTAGAGTTGATTTTACTTCCCTATGATGATGCTAAAGTCAACATTCCATCAGGTTATTACTTCAGCAGAAATATAATCTGTTCGCAACTTCTCTCTGCATAAAACATTATAGAATAAAGAAATCATACACGATTAGTTACATTAGCTGAACTGGATAAAAACATAAACTTCCTTTCAGTTGTAAACAATGCACCAGTATGTCTGAATATTTTTACAGATTTAAAAAAAATCTCTCCTTATGGAATCTATATAGGGAACCAGAATTTCTTTTAATATTCCGTATAAACAAACACGGCTTCTTCAAAGGATGATTACTTTGCCAATCAAGTTAACCATACACACCATACATAAGCTTAATATTATGTCAACAATACATATAAAATACAGCAAATGTTAATATAGTAAAGCCACTTGTTAAATTCTATGTTTACAAGTCGACATTTTTTAGATCTCTTTGTCAGCTTCTTACTTAGTTGGACTTTTTCTCCTTTCACCTTTGCAGCATGTCAGTCCGCTTTGCTCAACTAAGCCTAATATCAAATAGTAATAATGTACAGTACATTTAGCATTTTTATTCACTACAATGCATAATGGACATCTGGGTATGGGTGTCATTCATTTTGGTTTAACTTGGTTTAAATATCTTTTAAAGGTGCACACTGAGGTATTGAGTTCTTAGGCGCATACTGATGTATTTAGGACTTTACAATATAATAGAATTCCTTCCTTACCACGTTAATCGTTCGTATTCATTTTCCAGTTTATAGATGAAACTGTGAAGAGCGTTTTTGACGTGAGCCACACGAGAAATGAGAGACTCCACCGCTGCCTCCAACTGCTTCTCTTCTCGTTGCTAAAGGTAATGGGGGGGGGGTGGAAAAAGCTTCGTAAGATTAAACCACACACTGCACACATTGTCCCTGTACCACTGTACCGCGATAGCAACACAGTAAAAAACACAGTTTGCTCTTGACGAAGTTTATTTAAGTTTCTAACGTTAACAACGCTGGTTTATTGGGTTTGCCAACCTGGCTAACTGCTAAGCTAACGGTAATTTGGTAGCGATTCTCCATTTAGCTCGCTGGCTGCCGCTAGCTTTACAGATAAGTGAACCAGAAGCAGCGTGCATCAGTAAAACTATAACATAAACAACAGACACCATAATGATTAAGCCTTTTGATCTCTATATTAACGTAAAACTGCATTACCTGCATTGTTGTAGTAACTACAACCTAACGGTAAAAATAACATCCGCAATTTTGTCCCAAGACAGAAATAGTTCCGGTTCACCCTTGTCAAAATAAAAGCCCCAGTTGGCGCTGGTGTGGCACATGTTGTCTTCACTACAGTAGAAAAAACACACGCTGAAGAGCTTTAAGAATTACATGGCTGGGACAAAAGGGGATGGCGAGAATAGAGGATTCAGGCTTCACACTAATTTTCAGTTACAGTATATACTGTACATCATAGTAATGTACAATATACATACACACACATTGATCAGCCACAACTTTACCAATAGTGGTCTTAATATTGTCAAGGAGGACAAGGGTCAGAATGACCACTGTAATCAGTCTGCAGCTACATAGACCCATACACAGCAACAGGTGACACAGTGTGTACAGAGGTGGTACAAGTACACAAACTCAGTAAATATAAGTGCAAGTATTGGTCTAAAACATGTTCCCTTTCAAGACCTTTACTCAAATAAAAGTACTAAGTAGGTTATCAGCAGTCTCCTTAAATTACAAAAGTAAAAGTACTCGATTAAGAAGAGTTTTTGTTTTAAATACCCGTGGTAAAAAAAAAGTACAGTAATTAATAAAACATACAGGTCAAAGATCACTGTTGGTAAAGGTGGAGATGATTTTAACACTGTGCTGACAGGTGTTTAACATTGAAATGTATTAGTTCAGAATATTTTTCTATAATTTATTAAAACCAGCAGGTGGCATTAATATTGTGGCTGATCTGCATATATTAATTATAAAAGAAATACAGTTATTCTAACAAAGGACAATGACTGGTCAATATAGAAACCAATGTTGAAAGTCATGTAATATTTTATCATATAAAATGAACTGGGTGGTTTCAATTGAAGAAAGCATTTACATTTCTATAAAATGTGTACTTATATTGCAAATAACTCCCTTTTGTTATAGAAGTTGTACCAAGTCATTTACTGTTCCCCATCCATAAACTTTCAGAATAAACAAACCAGGAACCGAAACTTAGTATCCAATGCATTTTTTATTGTGATACAAAGGTTGTAGTGATCAGTAGTGTTTGAGTTACCAACTTGCAGATTCACTATACACTACATGTAAGGCACTAATTAAGGCTCTTGGTGCTTCATTCACATACACAACAGTTAAACCTGTTTGGCAAACTCTCTGAATTACAACAGAAGGCCTGGAAAGATAAGTGCAATCAGTCCATGTCTTTCGTGCCAACATCTTTCACACAGATACACTACTTTTCCAAGTATGCAGGGGTGTGATGCAATCACAGGGAGTGTAAAGAGAATACTTCTGCATAGAACTTGACGGAAAGGAGTAGTGAAAGTTTTATTCAACATAAAAAAAAAGGAATGTTAACATATTTCTAGGTGTTTAGAACACGCTCTCTACATCTCCCATCTCCACAATCACAGTCTTGAGCTGGGAAAAGTACTCGATGGTCACCTGGCCGTTCTCTCTGCCGAAGCCTGGTAAAACACAGTGTATACAAGATTACGTTTATTCAGGTCACTAACATGAAATACTACGAATGAATTGCTGTTCTGTGTGAATCAGTGAAATACATTTTCTTTGAGTTTTTACTTTAGCTTTACAACATCCTACCTGACATCTTGTATCCTCCAAACGGCACTTCCACAGGGCTGATGTTATAGTTGTTGATGAAGCAGGTTCCGGCCTCAAGGTTTGCAGCGACACGGTGGGCTCGGGAAATGTCCCTGCAAGCAGAATGAAGGGATGGAGTTCAGATTTTCAGCACACACACACAAGAGGGGGACATTTTTTCTCAAGAGGATCAGGTGTGATGGAAAATCAAGTGTGATTAAATGATTGCATTTTACTCTTAACATTTTACCCAGTTATAATGGCAATTTGTACTCAGTGTACTTTTGAAGGATGTTTAAATGTTGTTCAAACTTTGTCTCATATACATGTTTGTAGTGACCCAGAGTCACTCCATGCTCACAGGTGCTTATCAAAGTGCTGAAAAGGGAAGAAGTTTCCATAAAAGGAGAAAAGGGCTGGGAGCAGTAGCCTGAGGGAGGAGAATGTTCTGCCCAGCGACAGAAAGTTATAAAACTAATGTGTGATGTTTTGAAGTTTAGAACTGCATAGGATGGAGACTTGAAACTCTGTCGATGTACTTCTCTCTTGCAAGATAATAAAACCCTAAAAGATGCCCTGGATGTTGAAGCTTCTTTACTGATTACACTTGAGGTGCCTAATACCAGATATTGTCATTTTTACCAAGACATTGGGTCTCACAGCTTATCAGATGAGACTAGGCTTTTTTTCCCCCTTCTCTCTTTTTTTTTCAAACAGATTACTAAGTGAGATGTTGTATTGTTTCACCACAATCAGCTACACAGACAAAGTAATAGCAATGGTGACAGGTCAAGAGGTCAGATCTCAAACAACACTGTAGGCAAGTTCCTCGTAATAGCTTACAGTGCAATAGTGATATAAGAAAAGGCAACTTTTAATCATTTAATTACTGGCAAAGTTTAAGGTTTAAAGGTTACAAACCACCTAACACGGAGTTAAAATGCAGCTTCATTTGCTCTCTGAGCACAAAGTATCATACCACAATGAATTCTTCGTGGTAATTTAGTAACTTTTATTGGCGGATTTGTGAAAAAACCTGGACCGCAGCCAGCACGATACAATAAACCTCAACAGCTTTGAAAAGCAAAATAAAAAGGCAGCTTGAGACAGATGCCAAGTAACAATGAACGCCATGTGCTCTGCCTCTCTACTCACCTGGTGAAGACTCCAGAGGCTAATCCATAGGTGGTGTTGTTGGCCCTGGCGATCACCTCCTCCTCTGTGTCAAAAGGCAGGACGGACATGACTGGGCCAAAGATCTCCTCTTTCACACAGGTCATGTCATCTGTGCAGTTATCTGTGTGGGACAAGAGTACTGCATTTAAAGTGGCAGTGTATACTAAGAAGTACTGCAATGTCAGTTGAGGCAAATTATCAAAGAAACAGTACAACTCTACATACCAAGTACACAGGGGGACATAAAGTAGCCGTCTTTTAGTTTGGGGTCACTGGAGACATATGGTTCTCCTCCACAAAGCACTCTGGCCCCCTGCGAAAACAGACAGATAATCAGAACCAATTTGAAGATAAATAAAAGTAATAGAATTGCTTTGTGGCTAAGTGGAAATACTAGCAGTGCAATCGCCATCATGCCCCATTAATTTAACCATCAAGCCACAAACACACATTTTTAAAAAAAAAGGGACCAACATTCAATTTCTCTTCACAAGTTGTCACCGTCAACATCTGAAGATTTCTACTTTGCATTGGAAAATAATCTGGCTTTGTCAGCATTCAATGTCACTTTGAAATATACGTGTGGAGACCGTAGAGTATTAAACCCAGACTTAAGTTTAGGAAGAGCATCTGTGAGCTGTATGGGACCGTATCATCCGCTTATTAGCGAGTGTAGGTTCCATCTATGTTTATGCCTATTATCGATTGAGAAAATAAGAATGGGCCAAGCATCGAACCTTAAGGTATTTCATTACCAACAGGCAGCCAGCTGAAACGGAGCCCATCAAAACACCGAGATAGTTGAAAAAGCAACCTACTGCTTGGTTAGTCAAACCTGTATTTGGTTTTAGTATAACATTATCCATAGAGTCAAGCTTTGCAAAGATCAATGAGCAGAGCTGCAGTTTTTTTGTTAGCCACTGATTTCCTACCATGAAGCAGCAGATTACTGTTAAATATTTGTGTTGTGTCAGTAGGTAAAACTATCACCAGGACAAAAAGGAAAAAAAAAAAAAAATTAACAAAGAATAGGGGGGAGGGAAGTGACAATGAGTGAGTCTAATGGAGAAAAGCAGTAAAAGAGGAAGGGTTGCACCATGGGAAATGAACAATGCTTGAGGAATAGTGCAAATGTGTAACAGTAATTCTAAAACTATGCCCACTGTCAGCAACAACAAAGCCTGCAACCAGAGCAGACTGTGCAACTCGACTTTAATTACCTAGAAACAATATTTATTGACTTGATAATTTCATTATTGCTTTATTAGCCGCGTCTTATATAAAGTCCTCGGTGAGGTCATAGAGTGGCCTTGTCTAAATGGACCGTTGTAAAATAGGAACGACTATCCCTGCTCTAGTCTAATGATAAAGGGATTATTAAAACACCTCTTTCTTGGCCTGAGCGACATATCGCAGTGCTTTCTCAAGCTGCGGCTTGCTGATCATCGCTCCCATTCGGGTACTCTCCAGCAGGGGGTCTCCAACAGGAATGGCCTTTGTCCGCTTCACCACTTCTTCCAGGAACTTGGGCATAATCTCTCTTTGTACAAACACCCTGGTCCCATTGCAACAAACCTGTATTTTGGACACACACACACAAAAAAAAAACCCTGGAACTGTATAACTTCAGATCGCAATTGACACCATGCAGTACAGCACATAAATATTGCAAGAGTCTCACCTGTCCCTGTGTGAGGAAGTTTGCCATGAGGGCTCCTTTCACAGCATTCTCAAAGTCACAGTCTTTGAAAATAATAAGTGGAGATTTCCCACCGAGCTCCAGAGTCACATGCTTCACCCCCTTGGAAGACATTTCCATGACCTGAGTGCAAGAAGGAAACTTAATACATACAACTTAATGCATAAATTAATGCACTGTCCTAAAACCCATGTGTTATTCACCAGAATGAACACTGCGCTTGCATTTCTTGTGATCAAAGTTACAATACAGGTAATTAAATGATGTTCGGTTTGAAGCGCTTTTCTTTCTATACCTTTTTCCCTGTTGGCACACTGCCAGTGAAGGTGACTTTGGCGACCATTGGGTGGTGGCAGAGCAAGCTGCCGGTTTCTGCTCCACCTTGTACCACATTAAAGAGCCCATCAGGCACCCCTGCCTCTTTGTAGATCTCAGCCAGGATCACGGCCGTCACAGGAGTCATTGGAGAGGGCTTAAACACCATTGCGTTCCCTAAAGACACGACAACGTTTAACACTGCCGCCTCCAGTCTCCTTGACTGGTTGGAGGAGACAGGACTGCTGGAACAAGTTATGATCTCAAACTGGGCAGAACTGTGAAATGCATTGTAAAGTACGCACCACATGCCAGAGCAGGTGCAGATTTCCATGTTGCGATCTGGAAGGGGTAGTTAAACGCACCAATCCCCACACACACACCAAGGGGCTCCCTCCTGGTATAAGCAAACGCTCCCCCGGGAAGCTGGACATGCTGGCCTGCAGAGAATCAAAGCACAACCCCGTGTTAAAGTCTTGAAACATGTGGGAGGAAATATTTGGCATCGGTACACCCACCTGCAAGTGCACCAGCCAGGCCAGCATAGTATTCAATGGACTGCCAGGCAACATCAATGTCCACTAGAGCTTCGGAGATGGACTTTCCATTGTTGATCACTTCCAGCTTTGCAATGTTGTCCCGCTTTTCCTGTTATATTGTAACAACAGGGAAATGTAAAAGCAAAAAACTTGAACAGCGCTATTTAAATACAAAAATGTGACATTTTAGTAAAAAGTTGTGTACAGCTTTAGGATTATGTCGTTAAAGTTTGTACAAAAGCTGGTCAGCAGAGGAAAGAGGGGGGAAGCTTAGTGCTTTTAATAAGTAACTTGTCATTTTGCATGCTTGCAAAAGACAACTGCCCTTGTGTTGCGCAACCCCGCAGCCCGACAGAAATGCAGCAGTTTAACCTCCGCCCCCCTCCTCACCCTCATAATACGGGCGGCCTCCAGCATCACTCGGGCCCGCTCTGTGCCGGCCAGCTTGCTCCATTGGAGATACGCCGAGTGAGCGCTCTTGATGGCCTGGTCCACCTCCTCGGCCCCGCAGGGATACAGCTGACACAAGACACGGCCTGCAGGCACACAGGCAGCAACAGCTCACAGACAGTCTGAGCTCACAGCATTGTGGTTATCCATTAACATTCCCTCCAGAAGTCACATCAAGTTTAGAAAATGGAAGCGTGTTCCCTTTAAATTACATTCGTTCAGCTTAGCTGCTAGTTCCGCCAACCACCAAAGAGCAAGAAAAAAATGGGCGGGGCTTCAGTTACATAACGGAACTGGCTGACCCCGACACACAGACGTGTCATTCTTTACAAATCAAAGCTAAAAAACACCTCAACACTGTTTTGGCAAAAATGCCACTACTAAGACATTATCATCATCATCATCATCAAGTATTTAAAATATTATTTGGAGCATATTTACCAGTCGCAGGTTCGAACACGGGTTCAGGGTTTGTCTCCTGTCTGGGTTTGACCCGTTTCCCAGCCCAGAAATTCAGAGGCTCGGTCACCATCAGGGTTCCTGTCGAGGCTTCGCGCATGCTGTCCAAACTTGACCGGGCCATTTTCAGACGGAGAAAACCTGCGAAGACAGCGAGAGATAAGCAAAGTTGCACAGTCAGAACATTATGTAGGACGCCCTGCAGGAGTGGAAAGATGAACCGATACAACAATCAGACACGGCTGCGTCGCTTTAAAAGCACAGATTCCAAACAGATTCTGTCAAAAATTCTGCAAAGTCGAAGACCTTTTGCAAGTTTTTTTTTTTTTTTTTTTGCAGCATGGAGGACTCCCCTACCTCGCTTTGTGCTGCTGCTTCTATGTGTGAACCCCTCTAACGAGTTTGTGCATATATGTGACGCGCACACTCCTGCAGAAGGGCGTCCGACCACATGCCTGCTTCTAGCTACACACGTCCTGAGAAAAAGTTTGCCACAATTTAGAAACATGTCAGAAAGCTGCGTGCAGAGCACAAACCTTACCGTTACCGTTTGTGCTTGAGCAGAGAGACAGACTGGACGTGGCTACGGACGGTCACTGCAGGACACTTATAAACAAGCGTTTCCCGCAGACAAGGACCCGCCTCCTTCGTGTGAGTGTGCATGAACTGGGTCAGGGTCGACTGGTGCAGCGTTATTATTGCAACATTATTTAATTTGCACGATGTTCAGTATGTGGTTCGAAAAAGACTGCGCTACAATGTAATAAGAGTGAAATGGTGCAGGGCTGTTTAACAAGGCAGCCTCACTCTGAATCGTTCACTTACTATATTACCGAAAACAGACCTTGGATCTGCCATTAATGAGCAATCACGTCCCCTTAACTCTTTACTGTAATAATCTTGGCGTCATCGGCGCATACATCTTTATTCTTTTACTTTTGTGTCTTCTCTCCGTACTTGGCGAATTTCCAGCTGGTTTTCTCATTGTCTCTGCTGATGAGGTGAAACTATACCACAAGTGTATAGTTTGTTTTTCTTCACATTTTCTTCAAAGACACCTTCAATTTGCCGATGTTATAGAATATTGTTGTATCTTTTCTTCAAAATTCTCATAACGCTGCTGTCATGATATCAGGCGTATGATTATTGCGGATAAAACGATTGCAAGCTTATGGGGACATACCTCACCAACATCAGTTAAGGTCCAATTACTATACCTTCATAAGAACTAATACAATCCGTTTTTAAGACGCTTAAAACAGTTAAAACTAAAAGTCATTTGAGCCATGTCAGAATAACAGTGTGATAATTGTGGTGAACTTCTACCTTCTGTATTTGGGGATTGTTCTCTTTAATTTGTTAAAAAAAAATAATCACATTTTTATGTACATATGTAGATACAGATACTTTCACAATAATGACCATATCTGCAGAAAAAAAAAAATTCTTGCACAATGGGCAAGAGCAACTGGACAATTTTAACTTCATGGAAGAAAAATCTATTACTACATTTGTGTCCTTCAGGGCTGGTTTGGCCTTTGTTTAGTGAGGTAAAATGTTAATCACACAAAAGTTAAATGCTTCTTTGAGTAAAAGGAAACAAAGTGGAAAAGGTACCTCCTGTTTTATGAAGTAAGTCATAATGGAGGTTGGGTCAGTTAACAGTAGAGTTAACAACAAAGACAGTAGCATAGAGGGAAGTCAGTGTTCTAAAGTCAGATAAAAACAGAATAAAACTGAAATTAATTATTAAATACACTACTGAAATGTAATCATAAAACTTTATTAATATGTAAGATGTGAGGATACAGATAATGACAATAATACTGACAAATGGATTAGATGTTGTTTAACCAAATCATTAAACTATTAATTAAAATTCAAAAATAATGCAATAATGCATGTGATGAAAACAATTTAGTTTGTATTCTAAAACAACCGAATTAAGAACTTTTGTCTTCCTCTTATTCCTAAATGAGACACTTAAATAAACAACAAATGAATAAGAAAATCAAACAGAAAGTAGTGATACAGTAGCTGCAACAGACAATTACATTTGCTCCAGCACAAGCAGTTCTGTCAGTGCTCAGATGAGGGAGCCATGACTCCTCGCGGTTCTAGTGCCGGAGTAACGCTGTGATGATCCTTGGGGTTCATCATCTTCTCAGGTTTAGGAAAACTTAGCTGCCTGTGGAGGAGGCCCCAGGAAGCCTCCGGCCTGTTTAGTTGCAGCTCTGGAGGGAGCGAGACCGAGCATTTTCTGGATGTTCTGGAGGAAAGGCACAGCATAAAACACTAAGTCTATGCAAGGAAGGTTTATAAGGCATGAGTCCCTGTAGAGGCAGAGCAGGTGAAAATGGATAAATAAATCCAAACCACTGCAATGTTTTTAGTTTTTTTATATTTACAGTATGTGGCTGTTTATATCTTTGCATTTTCTTGTGTCCACATCCTAGAAGCCCCAAATCAAAAATAAAAGTGATTCTAATAACATACATTGCATGTTTTTCCAAAGTTTGATGCATCTTATTCTCTGTGCCAGAGACCTTCATGGATGACCTCACTATAGGCTAGTGTCAGAGCTTTGGCAGGCAGCCACTGGAAGCCAGTGCAGAGGTATGAACAGTGGTGCAATGTGTTTTTTTTTTTTTTTTGTTGGCTGATCAAAAATGAGACACACTGCTGCATTTCGGATCATCTGGAGAGGCTTGGATGTGTACGCTTGTAACCTGGTTAGTGGGGATTTGCGGTAATCAAGATGAGATGTGCCTACACAAGGAGTTGAGTAGCATATTCATAAAGGTCTGTCTGATGCTGTAGAGGGCAAATCTGCCTGCCTGAGTCTTGAAGGAGATGTGGTCACTAAAGCTTACCTGATCGTAAATGATCACAAACCCTCAGAAATCTGATAGACTTTACTGGTTTTGCAAACCAATAACAGCTACATCGTATAATTGTCCTTTTCCAAAGCCCAGGATGGCTACAATAAAAGAAGTTGTTAGTGTAGAAGTTACCTGTCTGATGGACATGGTGCAGAGGATGTAGAGAAAGATGAAGGAACAGTCAGTATAATCCTCGCCCAGGAGATTGCGATGCGACAGTCCTTGGATGTAGGACAATGGTACGAAGGGCAGTTTGGCCACAACTCTTCCATCAAAGCTAAAGAAATAACAGCAAATGAATAGTAGTGAGGACTTATTGGTAGACTGGGGAATGTGCAGGGGATTGTATTTGCACAATGTATCAAACATTCCTACACCCTCAGTGAACAACACAGATTTCTATTCATTCCATCCGGTAGCTTTTATCTATTGGAGCAGCTCATCGAAGCTCAAACTGAGCGAGAAACGTGCACAGTGTGGGCAGATTCACTGGTCTATCTCAGGGCCGAACAAACAAACAGATGGATCCCAATATTTTTCCATACACGGACAAGTTGTTTCGATGGGGCCCCTTGTGGTCGGTGCTATACTAAGTTTAGCCCGAACTAATGGTTTTTAAGGCAAAGAACTGTTTAAAACCAAAATGGTTTTTGGTGCGTTCATCTGTGATGATACATTTATAATAATTTATCAAAATGTAGTTATTGGGCTAAGCTCAGTTGCCAAAAAGCTTTTTTTACTTTTTGTCTAAAATATTCTGATTGATTTGAACAAAGCCTTAGGAAGCTGCCTCATACTGTAAAGGGTTATAATTTACTGTGAGTAAATACATGCAGCCTGTTCTGTAACAAAAGCACAGCTTGGCAGTAAGCAGCCTGAATACAGTCAATCTACTCTTACAGTAGAGCAAGAATTAGGACGAGCATTTTATGGACAAGAAAATCCCCAAATAATCTTCTTTATGTAAGGTGGTTAATATGTTCTGATAACTAACATACAAGAAGTGTTTACAAGGCACGAGTGAGACTTGCATGTAATACTTACATGGAGTTGAACATGCCCATTAAAGCTGTAAAGCAGAAGCCGATGGCAAACATGGACTTCATGCGCACCTACAAACACATGGAAGATTAAAATGGAAATGTGACATTAAAGGACATTAGAGGCCGACATTCAAATGATACAAAACATATTTCACTGAAAATTTTATAGCCTGCTAATGATTAGGCTATACTGACACATCTTACATCATATTACATATCCACTATTAAAAAACTTAGTTCTCACCATAGACAGGTCTCTGTTGTTATTCTTCAGTTTCTCTTCTTGTCTTTCTGTAAGACATTTAGAAATGTACATCACTTATCTCACAGCACTGTCACTCTGAGGAGAGAAACTGTTCAGAATACTTGAACATGAAGGACTTGTTCAGTTTATCACTTAAACCGAACTTTTTACAGCTTGTCCACATGGTCCTTACCAATCTTCTTCTTCTGCTGACGTCCTGCAGATTCTGTGATGGTTTCTTTTTTCTTCTCGACTGATATTAAATGACAGCAATGCTGAAGATGTTATTCAGTTTAAAGTCAAAGATTTAATGCAAGAATCACATTAAGCTCACATTAAGCCACTTACGTTTTTTGCTCTGTTTTTCCACTTCTGCCTTTAGCCTCTTGTACTTTTCAGTCCGATACACTAAAACCCATGTAATGCCTGCAATGATTGAAAGAAGGTTTGATAGTGGTAACATAATAAGTCTGTCTTAACGTTTGTCCAGAAAAATAATTATTTGCACTATATAGTCAAATTACAACATAGGATTACACGACATAGTCATAAATAACTGTTCTCATATCACCCACTTCTAGGGTCTCATTACAAAAAATGGCTCTACCTGACTGACTGACTTCAGAGATGCCAATAAACAGTGAACATCGACTTGCAGTTTCTTGAAAATAGTCTGTGTTCATCTAAGGTTTGTGTGTTTCAGTTCAGAAGCCTCACTGCATTTAACTCCCACACTATGCTCTTTAAAATGCAATGGATTAAGTAACTATAAATGGGCAATAGATTAAGTAACTATAAATGGAATAGACATTTTAGGTCTGCAATAAAGAGTTTGCTATAATTAGAAACTTGCACTTAAAATACCTGCGTTTTATCCATGGACGTAGGACCATTTTTGTGAAACTACCGGAAGTTGTACTCTTTCACCTGTGAAATACTAGCTATACTGGCTAACTAGCTAGCTAATAAACTGGCGGTTTTCAAAGCCGCAACATCAGAAATTAACCAACATTAATACAGCTGACATGTTTCTCCGCTTCCAAATCCAGAATAGTGAAAACATTTTTACAGTATCAACGTGTTTCCTGGCCGATAGTAACAAGTCTGCCGGCTAACAGAAGCTATCGAGCCGTCAGAAGCATTTCACTCACCTTCGGCTAACAGCGCTGTACAAACCGAGATGAACACGATCAGAATCGTGTCTGCAAACATGGTACTCATGGTGGTAGTGTCCTGTTTTCCGAGCGTAAAGAGAATTAGTACATATATTTATTAGAGAGTAGTCACTAAGCACATTACGTACAGTGACCTGTCAGCTTCATAGAGCTACATCAGCATTACTTCGGAGGTTATACGTGTGCGAAGTACTTCCGGTTTATGAGTCGACCAGAGAAATGAAAACAAAAAAAAAAAATCAACAAAACAATTCTAAATCAATGGATATGTATACATCTATCTTAAAAAATAAAAAAGTATTTTCGATTATAGTTGGCATCCTTTCCATGGCATAATTATTAGGCCACGGTATTTTTTATTGACAAATTACATTGTCTTTCCCGTATGAAAAAAATTCACAAAACCTTAGAAAATATGTGTATATATTAATATTCGGACAACCACAAAAGCTCTGATTTCATCAGTGCACCAAATAGTCATTTTGGGAATCATCATCGCGACATTAAATGTAACCGATAGTGTCATCATTTACATAAACAGTTTCCATGGGCATTATCGGTACCCCTCTCTTCCTCCTCCTCCTCCTCCTCCTCCTCATCATCCACAGTATCATCGGATGGGAGGAGCGCAGAGACCTCCGTGTGTCAGAGGGCCGCATCGCGCTGCAGATGAAGCATGGCAGGCGACAGCGAGACAAAGCCAGGTGACCAAGCCGAAAATGAAACTATTCGGCAGCCTTTCCTCATTGGTGTGGCCGGAGGGACAGCCAGCGGCAAGGTTGGCATTGAAATAATTTTAGATTTCCCCCCCCCTAGATATTCATTAGGTTTTTAATGTGTGAACCGATGGAGATGATTGACACAGTTTAAAGACAATTCAGAGATGACTCGCCTTTAAAAAAAAAAAAAAAAAAAAAAAATCGTTGTTCATTTATGTGATGTGTTGCTTGCCCTACTGCGTGTCAAGTCAGAATGTCGTTTATATTTTCTAAACGTGCCCATTTTTGTCGTTACAAAAGTAGTGTGAAAGGAAAAGGAAAATCTGGCCTAATTGTGTTAAGTGTATCTAAAGTATGTCAATGGTCAAAATAAAATTGAGTGAGATGTGAGTTAATAGCATCAGCTGCACAAGATCTGCTGGGTATAGGTGAATAAAATGATGAGACCACAAATATTAACAAAAAAAAACAAACAAACTTGAAAGTTGGATGAACTGAACTACGCAGAATGTGGCTATCAGATACATCTGCTGATGTTTGCACTTCATAAATTTAAAAATACCAAACATCTCAGCCGGATGAGATCATTACAATGACCCTGATGTGTTTCTGGTGGTTCTGCTGACATCACACTTGATTTGTCTTCTCCGTGACATTAATGTGTACATGTGTCAGGCTGCCCTTTGATTTTAAGTTCACCTTAATTTTCCCGGCTGGCTCATTGAAATAAAAATAAAAAATTTAGTGCCACGAGAGACTAAATATCGGCAATATCATTCTCTATTTTGCATCCGGGGACTACAAGCTGTCACTTTTGACAGAATTGACGTATTGTTGCACAGTTGCTTCACAGAATAGTTGCCCAGAATACACATGCTGAAATCAAACCCAAATGTATTTATTCTTCGAAAAGTGTAAAAAAAATAAAGTTAAGAAAATATCAGAGAAGCACTAAAGTGAGTCAAGTTGTCCTGCTTCCAGGCTTTCAATATATTTTAATGTATTCAGTATTTTAGTAGTGTGCTCTCTGTTGTTAGTTTTGTAGCTGACAGTTGGTTAATTTTACAGGTGATTAAATGAACAAGTTGTGGTTCAGCAGACAGTTGTTTGTGGGTTTGACTTCGTGGTATTATGTGCCTATTCTCCCATGGGAGTAACTGCTCGCACAACCACCTGCTCTCCCACACATGTTATCTGAATGAGGAGTAAACTGCAGTCTTTTGTTTTGGGCCTGTGGTCTGTTTGTTAGTGTATGTGTCTGCCAGCTTCAGATACAATATCAACAATGCACATTTGCAGCTTTCTGATTCACATCTTTTTGTAAAAACAAGTTTGCGTCATGGTTCAAGGTTATGATGAGTGAACTAAATCTAACATGTATATGAGCGTTTACGTCCTGAACAGACCCCACATTCCTAAATCCAGTAGGTAAATTGGACAGTGGTGTCAGTATTTTATCAACAGGATTTGTTTGTCTCTAATGTGGAATAGTCCTCAGTGTGCAGCAAGATCATGGAGTTGCTGGGGCAGAATGAGATCGACCACCACCAGAGGCAAGTGGCCATCTTGAGCCAGGACAGCTTCTATAGGGTCCTGACGGCGGAGCAGAAGGCCAAGGCGGTTAAAGGACAATTCAATTTCGACCACCCGGGTATGTTGCTAACAACTGGCAGTGCTTTTATGTATCGTCACGGCAGCACGATAATGGTGAATGGAGGTTTGGCGTGAAACAGCAGTCTTTTTATTGCTGGGATGTGTGAGCATCATTTATTCAGAGATGATCCAGGTAGTTGATGTGTATGTTGTTCAGGGCTCTTTGTTTCAGCGTCTGAGAGGATTTCAGTGAATATAACTGCTACTCTTGTCTTCTGTATAGATGCATTTGACAACGACCTCATAATGGCGACTCTGTGGGACATCAAGGAGGGAAAAACAGTACACATCCCTGTTTATGACTTTGTTTCCCATTCCAGGTGATTGAGTCCACACAGAGACGACACTAAGAGTGTTTGCATCTGTATTTCAGCCCACATACTTTTAAAGAGGCCTCTGATGCATCATAATGTAGCAGTAACGTTACACATAAACAGGTGGTGGATTAACTAGTCTACATTTTATGTAAATTGATTTTCATATGGCAGTGAAATAAATGGAATCCAATGTGCGCCTGAAAAGAAAAGCACGAAAAACTAAAATAGCACAGCGTGTTTTGGAATGTATTCATCAGCACTTAAAGGTATGTAAATTGATGTAAATAGGCTGAAATCTATATGCACTGGAAGTAAATGTTTGATATTTAACATAATTCATTGTAGATTTGCAGCAATATTGTGCACATTTTGGAAGAAGAAATTACACATTCTTCCTCGTACATAGACGTTAAACTGAAATGCAGTAAAACACTTTTGCTTAGTTCAATACATTCAGGAGTTTTGCGGCTACAGTCTTTAAGAAAAAGGCAAGTAATTTATATATTTTGTTATGAACGTTTCTTCTTCATGAAAAAAAAGATGGCTGTTCTAATTCAATCATCTTTCATAATGAAGAAACCTTGGTTTTAGTATTTGGATGACATTTGCTGGCAGTAACAATAACACAGAAAACTAGTGTTTTAATACAGAAAGTCTTTTGCGAGGCAGGAAGGAGGAGACCGTGGTAGTGTACCCTGCTGACGTGGTGCTGTTCGAGGGGATCCTGATGTTCTATTCCCAGGAGATTCGAGACCTGTTCCAAATGAAGCTGTTCGTGGACACAGATGCAGACACGCGGCTGTCGCGCAGGGGTAAGGTGCACAAGCATGACTAGACAGTTCCTCTCCTTAAAAAAAAAAAAAAAAAAAAAAGACAGGAGAAGATCGATTTCACTGTTTTTACCGCACACTAAATCAAAAGCTACCATCAGCAGCCAGACAGAGTTTCTTTTAACCTTTGGATAGTGACAGATTAAATCCTTAGTTTTTATGCAAAGAAAAGCCGCCGGCTTTACAACTTTAAGTCAATGGGATACATTTTCTCATCTAACTCTCGTGAAATGTCAAACAGTTTCTTGACCCCTTCATTCTCAGTGCTGCGTGACATAAGTGAACGTGGTCGAGACCTGGAAAGTGTTTTAGCTCAGTACATCACCTTTGTCAAGCCTGCGTTCGAGGAGTTCTGTCTACCAGTGAGTACGCGTTATACTACTAAACCCAAGTGTTTATGGTTGTGACCCTGAACATGGACTCACGGTCAAATCATTTGTTTTGTCTCTTTTTTTATTGATTATTTAGACGAAGAAATATGCTGATGTTATAATTCCGAGAGGAGCTGATAACGTTGGTTAGTATTTGTGCATTTTTCTGCCTGGGAGACTCTTCAAGTACACTGTGTTAGAGACAATATTTTTTTAAAACCTAATATTTGAGGCTTTCGTCTCAACAGTGTTATTGTGAAGGACACAGCTGTGTTTATTGTCTGAGCTGGGAATTGTGGTTTCGAAAATGTGGAAAGCAAAAGCCTCTGGTGTCGGGAGGAAACACAGCTTTGTCCACTGATGTGAGAAAGTAATGTAACACCATTAAAAAAAAAAACATATGTTGAAGGAGGACAGCCTCACCTATACCTCCAGTTTGTGCCTTTCATGCATTACCATTATATTTGAGCTCTTCGGTAGCTACATTTAAAAAATCTGCAATGATTCAAAATGTGTCCATTAAACGTTCAAGTTCAGTCACTTTTATGCTAAAACAAACCGCCTGGATTCGCTTGTTCATCCTAGACGTCCATTGTTGTCCAAAAACTATTAAAAACACATCACTGGATTCCAAACGTCTTCATTACATGTGTTTCACATAAATATTGTCCAAATTGATGTGAATTGCCATAACTACACCACAGACCTCAGGAATGTGCAGTGGACCAACCGACGTGCAGGGAAGTGTCAATTCAGAGCAAGCGGGGCAACAACAGCTATATCTTTCTAGAGATCTATAGCACAGATGAACAACCTAATCCAGGTTGACATAACTGACATAAACTGGTGTCTGACCCATTCAACATCTCTTTGTCTCATCTCTTTTTTCAATCTCTTTGTCTCCCTGTGCAGTTGCTATAAATCTTATAGTTCAGCACATCCAGGATATTCTGAACGGGGGTTTGACCAAACGTGTAAATGGGTGGTTTAACAGTTATGGAACAACAAAGAAGCAACCAAACACAGAGTCTAGCAGTCGACCCCACTGAGCGCAGAGCTGCCTCCACGACAAGAAGCGCCTGCACGTGCCAAATGGGCTCCACAGCATGGCTAACAAGGCAGGAGTAACATTCAAGACATCACCAAGGCCTTCTTTTCATAGAGTTCTTCTTGGACGGCGGAAATGGATAAAGAAAAGGGGGATTTATTCCTCTGTGGAGCTGCAATAAAGCACTTGTATTCAGTTCGGTTACTCTCTTTAGCTTGTGTTCTGTATGACACAGAAAGCAGACAAATACGAAGGAGCTTACATATCATTTCATTCTAAGCGGCTGCTTGCCTTTCACACCGTACCACAACAAACTAAAGAAGGTGTTACAGTGTCTAGAACTGATTTCTGATCAGCCTTTAACCAATAACTGCACTGTAGCCTTAACTAATCTCACTTTAATGGTTCACAATGTGACCTGATTCCCTTTATCAATGCAATCAACTTATTGTTTCTGGCTCTGTACATGTAAAGCATATTTTGACTCATATAAATAGATTTCGAAGTAATGTACTAATGGACCCCAAGCTGTACTGGCTTTGTCCCATGTAAATACAGAAGACTAATTTGTGGTGTTAAACAAAAACACCCCGATGTATGACATCATCACCAAAGACGGTTTTCTGTGACGTCTTTGTGGACTAATTGTGTGCAAATTGATTTAAGTGATGTTTACATTACTGTAACTTGTTGATTAAGATACAAATTTGCTGTATGCAGTTACCACACAGTGTTATTTGCTTTGACACTCTGGTAAACTTAAATTGTCAGACACGTGTATGCAAATTCTCATTTCAAAGATGCTTTCGGGTGTAAACCGTTACATTACAAACCCATTGTAAATGCATTCTGTCGATTTTTATTATCTTTATGTATACATATTTTTATGATAAACTTCTCAGGTACCATTTGTTTGCTTGAGTTGACACATCTGTAACCAACAAATTGTACTTGTTTTAAACATCCACTTCTGGTTGGAATAATCTAATTCAGCCTCAGTTAAATCCAATCTGTCAGTTGTTAAAAATGCCAATTGCTACTTGGTGATCTGTTCTAGTCACACAGGAAATGTTCTACAATTCACTTGTCCCCGATTTACAGATTCTATGAAGTTAATGTAGTTGCACTCAGGGGCCATGGCTACCATTGACAACACTGAGATCTTGTAATTCCCTGGGAAGTTTGTTGGTTTTCACACATGCTCGACATTTCATAGATCTTTTCCACTGTAGACATGTTGACATGTCACACTAGGAAGCGCTAAAGTGAGCATTGCCACACTGTCATTGTATCTACTCTACATCAAACAATCTGCTGTTAAAAAGAGTTTTACTCGGTTAATTAAAATTTGACTACTTCTCTGCAAACAACTCCCATCAGATGTGTATCCTGGCAGTGCTGAGAGCTATAATATGCAGGAAATTACATTTTACTGTCAACCAGCAAGTTAATTGTACAAATGTAAACATACAATAAAGGATGTTTTTTTCTGGCCCTGCAGTGCATATAATACATCTGTAGATGCTGCATCTTAATTCTGCTTCGGTTTCAGACTGTGGTGCGCTGACACTGGAAAAGTGAATATCCTTTTTCCTTTTGGCAATTTCTGCCTGGCTTGGACCTGCACTCCACGTCTGGGGAGGGGAATGGGCTGTTAAGGGTTCAGTGTCTTGCCCAGAGACACTTTGACATATAGCCAGGGCCGGGGTTTGAACCAGTGAAGCTCACAGCAGGAGGAAAATGAATTGCAGACGAAGTTGTAGCTGCTGTAGCGACACAAACATCTCAAACAACAAAACAAAAATGCTATATACAAACTTAAATGTACTTTTTAATATATTTTGCCTCATCTGCCTAGAGTATAGTTGGCAATCACAAAATATACTTTCAGTCTAAACTGTGCTAAAGAAGTAAACACTCGAACCACCTGAGACTTGTGCCAGAAGAAAAATCTTTTTATCATATAGTGCACTCACTATGTTTGAAATACAGATGACATAGTTCAATTACATCACATTCAGAAAATGTTACTCAGTATCAAAAATATTTACTGTCTGTGCACAGTGGGAGCGAAATAACTGTCCAACTAGTCAGAAGAGCTTCTCCTGAAGGAGAGCAGCCTGCGTCCCAATCCAAAGTGCTGCTTGGCCTCATTCCTTGGTATGAAGTGAAGGCACTTCGTAGTTTATTCCCTGTTATCTAGGCTGTGCTCTACATACTCTCTGACTGAGGAGTTTTGACCAAAGAGGCCACGATACAGTTCGTTACGTGCCTCATCGCCAATTGAGCTATGGTCAATAGGTGCCATAAAATTGACCAGCTTACTGTGGATGTGGAATCGGACCTTACGCCCTTTACTGGCTTTGGTATCCACCTTCTTCTTAATCTTGCTGCGCAGTTTTTGGATGGCTAGCCACTGCCTGCCCATAGACACCTGGTCGTTGGGATCGGCTGCACTCGTCTTGCGCTCAATAAGCTCTCGGAGTAGCTGGTGGTAGAAATCGTCGTCATCAAATATGTCCTCGTCCAGATCTTTGAGATGTGTGTTGGATTTCAGATGGTCCACAGCCTCCTCTCCATCGTTGGCTACAAGGTCAGAGGTGAAGGCAGAGGTTTCTTTTTTCCCCAGGATTCTGTATTCCGAGCGGCGGGTCTGAGTGCGCCGCACCAGCCTCTCCTTGTCCATCAGCACCTGTTCCACTTGGGTCAATATGTTCCTTTCAAATGCCCCAAACCCCTTGCTGCTCTTGCCCATTGTCAGCCTGGTTTTGTCGTGCCACTTCTGCAGCGTGGTGGTGCAGTAAGGTTGGAAAGCTGCAAAACGTTTGGCCATGAAGTCTGGGTACTCTGCCATTTCCAGTTTCCGTTTAGGCACCACCTCCACCCGCGTAGGCCCCTCGGCATCACTGACCATCTCCTCATCATCACTCTGAGCTCCTGTATTCCCGAGAGCAATGATCCTTGTGTCTGGGCTCTGGTACAGCAGCTGATCATGCAGTTCCAGCAGGGACCTCTGAAGAGCTTTTAAAGCCTTGTGGGTGTCCTTCATTGCCCCTGCAAACTCAACCCCCCCACTTCTCTTGAACTCTGGCAAAGTCTGTGGTTGTGGAAGCTGGTTGGCTGTTGCTAGAGCTTTTTGGATTTTAATTCTGCCTTCAAGCAGCTGGTCCCACAGAGCCAGCTGGCTCTTCACAGCCTTCCCCTTCTCCACCTCCTCATCAACTTTATCTCGGGAAAATGTACGAACAGTTCCATCATTCTCATCCTCCTCACCCTCCACTTCATCCTCATCAGAGCTTTCATCTTCATCACTGCCTTCAGCCTCCTCACCGCTATCATCATCTTCTTCGCTCACTCCTAGGTCATCCATGCCCTCTGTCAGTTTGTGAAAGTCCAATCCCTGAGGGAAGGTGATGTCAGCACACTTCATGCTAGATGCCACTTTTGCATCTAGTTGTACATCACTGCCCAAAATCTTTTCCTCCTCTTCATCAGTATCTTCTAAATAATGTTCCTCATACTCATTAGCCTCTTCTCCCCCTTCAGAATCCTCTTCATCTTTTTCTGCCTCTTCGATGCTGCACTCCTCGTCGTGCTCCTCTTCCTCGTCATCCTCATCCTCCTCACCAGATCCCCCAGTATCCATCAAAAGCTGCTTACGTGAGACTACCTTCCCCACGTAGCGTCTATCTGTGTCTAAGAGGAGAGATGTGTTTTGTTTTCGCAAGGAACTGAGACCGAGCTCTTCTTCATTGTCGTCCTCATTGAATCTGTCGATGACTCTGGCTTTGGTCGCTTCGTCATCGTCATCTTCTGGATCCGCAAATTTAGGCAAAGGATTTAACAGATCCTCAAGCTCTTGAGAAAATGAGGTCGCCATGGCTAAAGGTATATAACTGAAACACGTGAAGAGTACAAGAGCAGTGGATCGGCGCGGAAGATGATGACGTTGGTTAAATGCGACGACGATTAAAGTAATGGGTATTATTTCACCGGGTAATGTCTTTAAGGCAAACGCTTTTACAAATAATCTTTGCGTTATTGCAGAAATGTGCAGAGAAAAACCTCAATTATAACAAAATTAATTTAGAAAACATAGGAAAACAAAATATAACCAAAATTAAAAGTTAGAATAAGGAAATACATTTAGATGACAAAGAATGTTAACATTTTACCAGAATAACAATAAGAGTGTAAAAACTAAGGAAAATTCTCTGTTATTGTGATGTATGCATATGTAAAGATATTATTATAACATATTAAAACTGAAGTAGTTCTTTTAGATTCTACGGTAAGAAAAAAACAAGGCACAAGATATTTTAGCTAGGATAATAAGGCGATTTATGTAAAAATCAAATTATTATTATATATGGGCCTAACGTTTTTTCCCAGAAGGATTATAAAAGATAAATGTGGGGTCTTAAATTGTGTATTAATGCGCCGAAGGGACGGCAATGATACACTTAACTCTGAATCAGAGGTTCCTCAAAGGCAAATATCGGGGCAGCAAAGACATAATCCGACACACTTCCTCTACGCCTGCGTACACGACTGGCGAGGTTCTGAGCTGCTCTTGGGGACCCAGTGGCATTTCGAAAACTTTACCAGAATTAGTAGTTTCTGGATAGTAAAGATGTCCACAAGTGATTTTTATTTGAGATACTACGTTGGGCACAAGGGGAAGTTTGGACACGAGTTCCTGGAATTTGAATTCAGACCTGACGGTAGGTAGTAATGCACATTAATTAGCAGCTCTGCGCGTAAGCTAACATCGTTAGCCAGTCGGAAGCGGGTAGGCCGCAGCGTACTCGAAACGAGTTGGTAGCGCCAAATTCACTCCTTGCTTTCCATTATATGATCATGTTTAGATTGAATTATTGCCTTACAATACATTTCTCATAAACATAATAATCGTAAAGTACCTTGTATAAGCGCTACGAGGACTGTGGATGGTGACGATATTTGCTAGTGTGATGCATTGTTTCTAAACAATGCTTTAGAAATGGTGACGATATTTGCTAATGTGATGCATCGTTTCTAAAATTCTCTACCCTTATTTTTTTCTTCCAGGTAAATTGAGGTATGCAAACAACAGCAACTACAAGAATGACGTCATGATCAGAAAAGAGGTAGTTTATTATAATAAACAATTTTTGTTGTAGTTGTCCAAAATAGGCCACGCTTGTTGGGTTTGTTTGGCAATTTGTGTATTTTAGTTTCATTGCTATAGTATAGAGGCAGTATTATCATCAGTATAATATCTTTTGCTTATATTTGTCTTCAATAACTTAATCAGATTTTGGTCTTAGCAAGTTTCTACATAAAAATTAGTTTAATAATAGCGGGTCGTTGTGGTCATTTATAGTGGTGGTTGACAATAATTAATTGTCAGCTATAACTATGAATCCTGTGTAATTTTAAATGCATACCATCACAGTAAGATAATATAGATTATACTGTCACAGTAAAATAATATAGATTATACTGTCACATTAAGATAATATAGATTATACTGTCACAGTAAAATAATATAGATTATACTGACTCTCACATCATATTTGTGTGGTAAATACAAGTCTAAATGTCTAACCTGGTTCACATGTCTTGTGTTTACCAACACAGGCATATGTTCATAAGAGTGTGATGGAGGAGCTGAAGAGGATCATTGATGACAGTGAGATCACCAAGGAAGATGATGCACTGTGGCCACCACCTGACAGAGTTGGCAGACAGGTTTGTGGCTCTATTTCAACGCCAGTGACTCTATTGTTTTGCATGTTGACCCCTGTTTTTGTAATTGTCTATAGTGTGACTTTTTTCTTTAAAACAAAATTGAATATGTAAGATTTGGAGACCTTATTAGAGAAACTTTTGTACTATGGAGTGTAAGTATATTTGTTGTTCATAAAATTAAATCATGGTGTTATGATACAATATGATTTCAATATGGACACAAGTTTTGACAGCACATCCACTAGTTTTCTTATTTGGTCAATCCATTGCTATTGTTTCTATTATTCATCAGATGTTAACAAGTGGCTTGTTTTTTTTTCTCCAATTTTCTCAGGAACTGGAGATTGTCATTGGAGATGAGCACATTTCATTTACAACTTCCAAAATTGGCTCTTTGATTGATGTCAACCAGTCAAAGTGAGTATCACATCGAAGAGTTGTGAATGAAGTGTTAGATGTCCCTGATAAAAGGACACTAACTCTAAAACTGATTGTGTTCCAGGGACCCTGAAGGTCTTCGTGTGTTCTATTACCTGGTGCAAGATCTGAAATGTCTCGTCTTCAGTCTCATTGGTCTACACTTCAAGATCAAGCCAATCTAAACTGTGGATTTTGCTTATTTAAATTGATTAAGCTGATGTTTCTGTTGTTGAACTACCGCATTTGTACATTTGCTTTTGGTGGATTTTTTTTATTTTAAATAAAGGGCGTGAAAACTCACTGCTTTGCCCAGAGTTACTTGTTTGAAGTTCACATGAAGTATCTTTTCCCCTAAATATACAGTCAAATCAAAATTTGCCTAGAATTGTAGAATACTGTAATTGCAGCTACAGTAGTAACGCAAGGTGTTTTACGAGCAGAAAAAACTACTTAGGAGTTATAAAATCTTGATCAAACAAAGATTAAGTACCAAAAAAGTAAAACAAAAACTAATTTGGCAAAATGAAAAATGTTATGTTTAAATATCAGTCACTAGTTATGGATGTCAGATTACCTGGTAGTTTGTTCCATAGTCTGGGTTGGATTACACTAATACATTTGGAAGCCAAACCTTGAAGCAGCAGAATTTAAAGTTTAAAATGCAAACTGGTAGACGGTGAATACACTTAGGAAGTGTCCAGTGTATTCTGAGAGAATATGTTCAAAAGGTGCCCTACTGGTTTTAGTGACAGGACATCACAAGTTAAGTGTCAAGAAGGACTTAAACCTTCAAATCATTTACCAAATAATGAAGCAACTGCAATTAAATTAAGTTTAATTTCAAAATACATTCAACCACATCAATAAGGCTGTAAATGAATAACAGTGATATTAAACGCTCTGGTAGAAGTTCACATCATTTTGAAATGGCACAGCGTTTGTCTCCATAACTGTTGTGTGTATGGTAAAGAAATTCTGCATCCAGAAAAGTCTAACCGAATACATTTTTTTTGAAAAGCCCTCTCCATCTCAGCTCACACTTCTTTACTACGTAACTAAAGAACACAGCTAACATTTTACATCTTTACCTTAGACTACAATACACTGCTAGCGTCTAGCTGGTCAATTCATCTATAAACACAGATGAAGAGTGATATCTAAGAAAACCAGGACACAACCGAATATGACAATGGATTAAAGAGAGCTGAAGTTAGCAATTCTGTTTAAGTTGGAGATGTTACTCCATTAGACCATTATATAGGGTTTGTGTCAATTGATGTTCAGATAAGAAACTATCTTTTTATAAGATAACAACCGCTGCTTCATATCATTTCAGTTATAAATCATAAGTTTATACTTATTCTAAAATCCCCTCAAAAGAAACTTTCCATCTGTGCCCCTCACCATTTATTACCTCAAAAATGTAAAATCTATGCACCGTGATTCTTTCAGTCTCCTGTGATGAATGAATATATGATTCATCTCACTTTATGCATTTTTATGCAGAGATGCGCATCAACTGACCAGGATCTGGGAGCGATGTCTGGGCTTACTGTTATTTTTTTTTTTCTATGTGCTGATGCCAACACACCTGGTCATTTCTTTACCGACTTCCCCTCCAGGACAGAGAAAATGTCTTCCAAAGATTCATGGACACACTGCAGGAATTCATGGACATTGCGTGCTGGATAGCTGGAGACATTGCAGCCGATCCAGTCATCGTGGACACCATAGCCAACGCCAAACCCATCAGGCACCACTGGGGCAAAGCCGCCAAGGTTGACAGCTGGACTGGTGAGGGTGCTAGTGGAGAGGATGTTGTGGTTGATGGCCAGATAAGCGGGGTCAGTATACAGACCGTGCAGAGGCTGACCCTTTGAGTTGGCCAGATACCGCATGGCAAATAGGTGACGGTCAAAACCTTGGCCTTGTGAGAGAAATGAAAAGAAAAAAAAAAAAAAAGTGGTTAGTGAAGTAGGTCAAAGAGTGTGTGTGCTTAGAGCTGAATGGTGGTGAAGCAGCCCCAAGAACACGTCACAAAGCAGAGAATTACCTAAATGTAGCTTTGTTTTAAAATCTTCTGATATTGTCAAACACAACTAAGACAACACTAAACAAAAAAATCTATTGCCCCCTGAACCTAATAGCTAATTTAAGTCCAGACTTTGACTAGACCACCCTGTATACATTTACACTTCTCATCTGGACTCTGGAACTATTCCTAATCTAGTCAAACCTGAAGAATCCTTCCTGTTAATAAGTGACCAAAAGCTTAGTGACTTACTGAATGAAATTACAATCAGATGAACATATTGCAGTGTCATGGCTGCAAATGAAAATTACCTTCATGGTTTAAAATAAATGCGTAAATGTCTTATACACACCCATAGCTGCTTCCTTGGTCAGCTGCCCATGATATTTAGAACACTCATTAAGCATGGCCCCCAGCTGCTCGACACTGTGTTGTCCTCGTTGGAAAACGAAAGCGTGTGAACATTGTTTGGTGTGTATGGTAGCTGGTCGGATGGTCTCTGTGCGGCCATGCTTAAACGCTGCTGTACTACAGGACTCGTACGTGGCTACAGTCTGTCCGTACTGCTTCAGGAAGCCCATCTGAAAAGCCAGTTGGGCGATAGCATCCGGACTCAACTTGCTCTTTTTCAAACGTTCCTTCCCTCCTTTCTTGAACTCCATGGCATCAATGGTGAGTTTTGACACAGCTCCATCGAAGTTCGCCTTGGCTTGTTTGATGCCGGCCTGCAGCTCACTGTCAAGGTTGAAGTGCAGTCTGCGCACAGCTGAGGCTGAATCCACAGCAGCGGCAGTAGAGCCGGGGTGTACTAGCGGTTGTTCCGTTGTGTCCTTGAAGATCTCATTCTGAAAGCGGAGCACAGCTACGCCGTCACCCCAGGAGTGCTCGAAATTGATGGCTGCCTGTCCATCTTTGGTGAGAATGATGCTGAAGGACTTGTCGTACCAGCGATTGCAGCCATCACCATGCAGCATGTTGTGGGAGATCTGAATGTGATCCCTCATGCTCTCATCATCGAGGCAGAGACAGAAAATGGCACTATCAACAGTCCTCAAATCCTCTGCGTTTCCAGCTGCTATCAGTTTGTCCCTCAGCCCAGCCCACACATCCCTGTTCTCACTGGTCAGAACCCCAAGGGGAAAGGCAGGCGCTGGCGTCGGGTCAGATAAAATGTACTTCAAGTGGGACTGGATCTCTCCCGGCGTCACCAAATTCCCATCCCTGTCTATGATGTCAAACACGTACATGTTGCCTTTCCTCATAACCAGCAGATGGCGGCCCTTCTCTTCGGTGAAGAGCTCATCTCGACCACGCTTTGGAATCCGAGTGGAGTTGAAAAGGCGAAAGTACTGTGACATATCTAGGGGGTAAGCATTTACCATGTAGGCTCCATACCAAGACAGAGAGGAGGGAACCCAGCGGATGAACTTTTTGAAGCCGTCTGTGTCGCTTTTCGCTGGGTTAAGATGGAAAACCTCTGGCTCCAGTAGCCCAGCACGCAGGGTTTTCATGAAGCGCACTGCTGAACACACCATGTTGGTCGCGCGTATAAGCTGGTCATTGTACTCTTTCTTTGGGTCAGGATTGAAGGACATGAAAGGGTTGAAGTTCAGCACCACAGAGTCGCGTGCGCACAGGTACATGTCAAACCATGGTCCTGGAGGACACGTGATTCATTAGCGATGTCTTGCATTTCAGATACTCAATTGCATCGTAACAATCCACAGAGTGGCCCACTCACCTGAGATGTAGCTTGTGTGTTTATTGGTTTTATCCTGAGTTACTAGTTCTTCATGTAGTTGTGTCCCCACACCACTCTCGAAATCCTTTGCAATTTTCTCTGTCGTTCTGTGGACACACAGACAATGAAACGTTGACAACGACCACTGTGTGTCAACTAGTGAAATAAAATGTTGCATTAACTGTTAAAACATACTTGAACTGGTCATCATCCAACAGAGGCCTCTGAGCAGCTAAATACTTCCTGATAGTATCCTCCAGTTTTGGTACAGGTAACCTAAAAAAAAAATGTACAAGATTTGATAAAAGAATAGCATTAAACGGGTAGGTTCACAATTATTTAAGTGCCTTTAAACAGCAGCGACGTGTTCTTACGAACAATGAAACAAATTTTGCTTGCAGTAATTATGCCTCCACTTCATACTGTTCTTTAAAACATATCGGCATATTGCACTTTCAATCAGTTTCTTCAGCACAATTTATCTTTTTATTTATCCTTCCACTGCACCTCAGTGGAATCAATTTTTGCCCTCATCTCTACCACTAGGCAAAGGCTAAATTGCATTTTTAAAGGCCATAAACTGGGATTTTACCCTTTAACAAGCCTGTAAACCTTTCTGAAAGGTGACCGCCCCCTAGTGGCCACCGAGCTTAAGCCATTTGCGCACTTTCACCTACATTCATCTACTTTACAATGGGTCATATTTAAACCCCTTTGCTACATCTGTTTAACACGTAAATTGTAAGTTAGATTCACATTTTACCAACAGTATTTTGCATTTAAAACCATAAGTTAGGAAAATTTGACAAAATCTTAAGCATTAGATAAAATTCCCCCTTGGCACCTTAAGTTACCTGGGTAAACTCTTCTGATAATGCATCGTCGGAACCACACTTTGGTGCAAATACTCGCTTGAAGACGCCGTTTTGCTGCTGTAGTTTCGCGCACCGACCCCCAGAGCAACCGTCCTTAAATGCATTAGACTTCCACATTTTTTGACGGAGGCGACACATTGCACTGAAAGCAAACCGGCCATTGTGCCACCAGAAAGAAAACCGAGTGCCGGACGTTAACGAGCAGAGCTAATAATGGAAGCTAAGAGACAAAGGAAAGAACTAAAGACAGGTCCGGGTCGCGACTGTCACCATAACTTAGCTACAGTACGTGTGGGAGCCAGTGAACCTACAGTCACTAGCATTAGCAGACAAATTTCCTTAGCTCCTGTGCAAAATTAGCTTGACACTTGGGTGCCTTTGCTTAAGGATACATTTGTATGACATATATAAAAAAAAAAATAACTCAGACTTATTGAAAAATCCGTGTCATTATATTTAAGAGCAAATGAAATCAATAAAACAACTGAAACGACAACAGGAAGTTTGACCAGCAATGCCGGTCACGTGACTACTCCTTCCGTTCAAATAAATTAAATGAATGAATGAAGTAAGAGCTTCAAGAAATATTTAATAAATATTCCGAGCTACTTTTGATCTTTATATATATATATTCAGAGCTCAAAATGAGGTAGTCTTGCCTTTACAACGATGTAATATCCATATCTTTGGCCAGAATAATTTCCACTTTCTGCCCCTTTTAAGAATCCTCAGTGTATTTGTTTAGTATTGCACAATATTAATATTTATTTGTAAATTATTACAAAATGTGTTGGCTTTAACAACATGCATACTATTATCATTGACACCGAACTAGTCTAATTATACAGTCTAAACTAGCATTTCCAAAAAAAAAAATATATGAACTATGAGTGCTTCCGGAAAGGATTTTTCAAGCAGAGCCAAAATAAAGCTGAACTGTTTTTAATGAAATAGCTGAAAGTTTTGCTTTTGCCAAAATAGCTGAAACGAAATGTCGCTTCCTTTTATACCGGTTAGGCAAATTTAAAAGCCAGTTAGCCTAAAAAAGTATAAAGATATTAAAAAGCTGTAGACGAACGATAATTTCCTTTATAAGCAGAATGTTTTGTAATTTTTACAGTGTTTCTAGTTGAAAGTATTTAGGCGTCAAAAACATATGGAAGAAGGAAGTATGCCCACTTTATCAGGTACACCTGTACAATCTAATGGTTGACCTAATTTACTTTCAATATGGTGGCCAAAACATCAGAACCAAATTTTCTTATAATCCACTCCAGTACAACTCCACTACCCACTATCGACAATACACAGAGAGTAGAATTTATAACAGTTTCAACTTAAAAACTGAGAAATTCTAACATTTTAAAAGTAAAAAACATGGCAGAGCTCGATAGCATTAGATTATACAGGTGTACCTGTAAAGTGGCCAGTGAGTGTAGCTCTACATTTAAATGTATAACTGGTGGGTCATTTACAACACCTCATTGCATTCTGTATCAAAACACGGGGTGGACTTTGACTTCATCTAAGAAGAAATAACCACTTTCTTCTGTTTATTTATAAAGCTGACAAAGAAAATGATCAGATTATTTATGCTCCCTTATTACCGGGAGATCTGGTGCTCATCAAACACGTTCCACAGACTGGCTGCAGCTGCAGGTCCTAAAAGTAAATACTGAGATTGTAAGATACACTGCTCCTGCTTTGTGAAATAATTTAAGGCAGACGCTGAGGCTCCAAGCTTTTTATTATCTCGCTAAAGTTGTAGAGACCTTATTAAATCCTCTGTGAATCTTGGCTGTAAGTGTTGTGTGCATAACGTTAATAAATCGCACATTTCCCTTCAGCCTCCTGATCTTCCTTTCATCTTCTTATCACTTATGTTATACATACAATGTTGCCAACCAGAGACCAGTACAATCTGCTTCTCCTTCATATCCTGATACCTAATGTATCTTTTAATTTAACACATCTTTATCAAAATGTGTATTTTATGTGATTAGGGTACAATATAATGTTATATCACCTGATATACTGCTATCTGAATGTATTTTATTGATTCAGTGATTGATAAATATATTTATTTTTGATTTCAAGTCCCAGGAATTCAAACAAGACAGTTTGAAGTATTTAAGATCAGAAGCTAAGAACAGTAAGCTCTGTCTGAGGATGATGAATGTCATTACGTGGCAGTTTTATTAATTGAGATATTTCCTTGCGTGTAAAATGTCTATTATTAAAGGAAGCCCAAAACATCTAACAGATTGATGGCGTGGAAACCATCTCTTTTCAGCATGTTGTTATGTGGTGTAATTTGCCCAGCAGAGGGCAATGTTTTCCTGGCCTTTGGGTCATTGAGCAGTGGTCTGAGTTAAAACCTGCGCTTTCACTAAAATTACCACACTGAATTGTCTGCCATGGCTTGAAACTCTGCCCATCATTTGTGACAGAAGAGTGATAAAGCCAGCCTCAGTTGGGTGCTCAACCTTGAGTCCTCCCCCATCTACTACCCTCTGCCACCATATGAAGCACCCTTACACCCAGGCAGCCTCATTTAAAACAGCATTGAGTGAGATATACTTAACCACTTCCATTAGCCTGATGAGATTTTTATGATGCTTCCACCTCCACTGATGTTTCATTGTCAGTTGTTGTCCTGCCTTCTTGGCCACACTGTGTTAAACTGGCTGATATCTGTCTGAATATATGACATGCAGCAATTATTTCCAATAGTCCATCCATCATGGTATCTTCAACTTGTGTCACTGAATGACATTAAAATTTAATGTGCTGATGAGAAAAATCCCAAAAGTCAATGTGTCAACATGAACATACAGTAGCAAAAACAAGTAGTGGCACTTTGCAATTTCCTGCTTTTCTGCATAAATTGGTCTTTTAATGGGATTTATCTTCACCAAAGTCACAAATATCAACAAGCACAATATTTCTAAGCTGTCAAAACAGTCATTATCTTTTTTGTCTTTATTGAATACACCTATTAAACATACAATGTGATGGTGGGATAAGTCATGAAAACACTAGACTTCTGATGTGATTAAATGTCAACTGGAGTCAGGTGTTAGCAAACCTGGGGTCTAATCAATGAAAAAAGAATGATGGTGTGGTGTAGAGCTATGTTGACCTCCTTCACAACAAGAGATCTCAGAAGACCTACGATCAAGAGTTGTTGATTTGATGCAGCTGGAAAAGGTTACAGAGTAATCACAAAGGCTTTACATAATCATCAGTCCACAAGTAGACAAACCTTCTATAAATGGAGAGAATCCTGTACTTTAGCTACTCGCCATAGAAGCTACTCGCTGTCTGCAAGCTGAAGCTCAGAAAAAAAAACTGCGTGAAGCAGCAGGTCAATGACCCTAAACACTGCAGAATGGCTTCAGAGATGCAAAATTCATTTCAAATTAGGATTCGCCCAGTCAGGGTCCAGACCTCAACCCAATATTAATGCTTTTGAATGAGCTCACGAGAGCCCCTAAAAGCTGAGGTCCTAAGAATATGACTGAATCGAATCAGTTCTGTAAAGGAAGAATAGCCCAAAATGTCTTCTGAACATTGCACGGGTCTAATCCAAAGGCTGTTAAACCAGTTATTAAAAAAATGTTTAATAAGCTTTTAAAAGATTATGACTGTTTTGTCAGCTTAGAAATACTTAGTTTGTTATTGCAACTTTGGTGAATATCAGATTGCATTTCATGACTTATTTATGCAGAAAACCAGGAAATTGCAAACCATCACCATGTGCCATTAACTTTTCTTACCACTGTATCCTTATCTGTCTGTATAACAGCACCACCTTCATCAGATGCCTATCATGTTTAGATTAAACATAGATTGTCAGCAGAAACTGAGGTAACTAAAAATCCCTCCAAAAGGGAGTGGAGAATCAACATGAACTTAAAATCAAGAGAAGTAAACATAAACGGTGGGAAATCAATAGCTACATTAACTAAAACAAAAACAGAGAGAAATTAACCGAATAGAATAATCAAATAATCTAAAAATGAACTGGGCAGAATGAACTAGAGACTAAACATACAGAGTGAAGAGTGAACTAGGAGGCTAACATACAAGAATGGACTAATAAAACACTAAACATAAAGGCGGCCAGAAAGAAATCCGAAACTACACAAACAGATAGTTTAAGGGTGACCTAGTAAACTAAGAGGGGAGAGTGAGGGAGACAGAGAAAACAAGAGTGGGGGCCAGAACATGTGAGTAGGCAGACTGGTGCGAGGAGGGTCAAAAAGAGAAGGTGGGCAGAGTTCAGGTTCGGGTCTCTGACATAGTGGGACTGTCTTGGTTAGAAGCTGTTAGAAGCTGATGCTTTATCATCTTTAACACTAGAAGCTCCCCCATTTTTACCTAAACCTTGAGATGGGTGGTACATGGGAAGTATTTTATGTTTTGATTTAAGGTTTGGCCTTTTGGCTCTGTGATGAACTCATGAAAGTAACAATACATATAGAACACCTGAAACACAGCAACCTGATGGCAGAACTAATAATAAAAACCACCTTTATCAGGGTCTATAAGTTAATGACGAAACCTTTTTCAAGGAAAGTACAAATTTGCTGAGACTAATTTATTTATTTATTGAAGTAACATAATACAGAGTTGATGATGATGATAATAATAATAACAACAACAACAACAACAACAACAATAATAATAATAATAATAATAATAATAATATAATAATAGCTTTATTTTTTATAAAGCACTTATCAAACAAAGTAGAAAGTGCTATAAATTAAAAAGGAAAATAAAGATAATTAAATAAATAAAATCTGGTTGAATATAAAATAAAAAAAAAGCACAAAGTTCAAGTTATATAGATAGCATATACTATTTATACTAAAACAAGAATCTCACATCTCAGGAAAAGCAAATCTATGAAAATGTGTTTTCAGACGAGACCTAAAAGATGAGACTAAGTCAGAGAGCCTGATTTCTTCAGGCAGGTTATTCCACAGTTTTAGAGTCTTAATGCTCTATCTCCCTTGGTTTTTAACCAGGAAGTTGGAACAGACAACAATTCATAAAGGCATATATGGAATTAAAAGTAGGGGCGCAGAAAGGTAGAGAGGTTGTCCACCAATCTCACAGTTGTTGGTTCAATCCCCACCTCCTCCAGTCACATGTTGAAGTGTCCTTGAGCAAGACACTGAACTCCAACTTAACAACTCCAAGCTCCTGATGAGCGTTGGCCAGCTGTATAGCAGCTCCCCCATCGGTGTATGAGTGTGTGTGTGATTGTGAGTGTGAGTGGGTGAATAAGAAGCAGTGTAAAGTGCTTTGAGGTAGGTAGAAAAGCGCTATATAAGTGCAGACCATTTACCAAAATATCAGAAATATAGGATGGCACAAAACCATGCAGTGATTTATAAGTAATCAGTAAAACTTAAAATTTATCCTAAGATGAACAGGGAGCCAATGTAGAGATGCAAGACAAGGAGTACTGTGGCTGAACTTCCCGATTTTGGTCAGGAGCCGAGCTGCTGAGTTCAATTTGCTGAACAATTTGTAGGCGTTTTAAGTCTTTCTGGTGAATTGCGAAAAATACAATATTGCAGTAATCTAGGTGATAGGAGATAAAAGCATGAATAATATTCTCAGCATCATTAAAATTTAGGTCTGATTTTTGCAAGTTCCTAAAATGATAAAAGCATGACTGAACTAGTTTAACTATGTGATACTCAAAGCTCAAGTTGCAGTCAAACAAAACACCAAGATTTCTGGCAACTGGCTTAACAAATTTTGATAAAGCCCTAAGGCTGGGAGTATATTACTGGAAATATTTGGAGGTCCAATAGTAAGAATTTCTGATTTATTTGAATTTAATTGAAGGACATCCAGTTTCTAATATCAGACATACAGTCTTGTAGAGAACTACCTACTATGGTCCATGGGAGTAACATGGAGATACAGCTGAGTGTCATCGGCATAACAGTGAAATAAAATATTATGTCTGCGTATAACATCACCCCGTAGAAGCAGGTAGATTGAGAAAAGAATTGGGATCCTTGGGGAACACCATACTCAGAGGGGGGAGGGGGATGACATATAATTGTCAATGGAGACACAAGATTTCCTACTGGACAAATATGAAGCAAACCAGTTTAACACTGTGCCCGATATACCCACCCAGTGCCTCAGTCCATCCAACAGAATATTATCATCAACTGTGTCAAATGCAGCACTTAAATCCAACAGCGCTAGCATTAATTAGAAGGTCATTTGTGACACGTAGAAGAGCTGTCTCTGTGCTGTAGTTTTTGATGAAACCTGATTGAAACTTTTTACACTGCTATTTGTTTCTAAAACTGTCAGCAACTGTTGTGTTACCAATTTTTCTAGCGTTTTAGAGACAAATTGCAATTCGGAAATGGGGCGGTAGCTGTCCAAGGTAGACGAATCAAGACCAGGTTTCTTTAAAATGGGCTGTATCCAGGCAACTTTGAAACAATCAGGGACACAACCAATACTTAGTGATTTGTTCAATATGATAAGCAAACATGGTGCTATGCAGTCTAACACTTCCAGTAAAAATTTTGTTGGAATAATGTCAAGTGGACTAGTTGATGCTTTCATATGAGATATTGTAACAAGTAGGTTAGACAGTGTAAAAAGGGGCGGCTATAGCTCAGTTGGTAAAGGCAGTTGCCTATGGACCACAGGGTGAGTGGTTTGATCCCCGGCCCTGGCTATATGTCGAAGTGCAGTCCCTGGGCAAGACCCTGAACCCCTAACAGCCCCCCTTCCCAGCGATGCAGTGCCGGTCCAAGCCCGGTAGAAATTGGGGAGGGTTGCGTCAGGAAGGGCATCCGGCGTAAAAACTGTGCCAAATCAACATGCGGACAATGATCCGCTGTGGCGACCCTGAACTCACGGGATAAGCTGAAAGGAGAGTAGTAGTAGGTTAGACAGTGTAAAAGGAGAGAAATAGTTCAGGGAGCTCCGATAAGAACAGACCACATCCAGAAATGACGGATTTTGAAAGATACCACCCCTAATTTTTTCAACTTTGGAAACAAAGTGTGATAAAAACTTATTGCAATCAGCAACACAATTGGCAGAGGCATGAGGGGGTAGAGGGTTAACCAGCCTATCAACCGTATGAAATAGAAATCTGGGATTTTGACGATTGGCATAGATGAGTTGTGAGAAGTAAGTGGCTCTGGCATCCTTCACCATCCTTTTGAAAAGTAATATGTTTTCTTTCATTATAATAAAATGTACTATAAGACCAGATTTCTTCCATTTACGCTCAGCCCTTCTATATACTTGTTTACATTTTTGTATGTTCTCATTAATCCATGGTTGCTACCTGGTCAAGGGGATCTGGTCTGTTTTTTAAAGGAGCTGTAAGGTCTAAGGTTGACATGTAAAGTGAGTTAAACGAATCAACTATTTCATTAGTGCAGGTGGAGTCCAGGAATGCCACGTCCGCAGAATTAAAAAGAGTACAAAACTTAATGGCACAATGCTCATTGAACACACGTGAACCCTTGGGACGTAGAGAGTCCCTAACAATTTGTAATTCACAGCTAAAAACAATAAGCTTATGGTCAGATACAGACAAATCCAAAATGTTCAGTTCTGAAATCCCGAAAACCAGACTAAAAACAAGTTCAGGAGTGTGACCACCTGAATGAGTTTCACCAGCTACATGTTGCTGAAAATTAAAAGAGTTAAATTATATTATAGTTGTATTATATTTAAAAATTCTGTAGCATGATTATTAGAAGAATTGTATATTGAAGTCACCACAAATAACAATTCTGTCATACTTTAAAATAAGACCAGATAAAAAATCTGAAATCTCCAACAAGAAGGAACTAGCTGTTCCTGGGGGACGATAAAAGAAAATAAAACTGGGGATGGGCCACTGAGTTTAAACAGGAGCACTTAAACAGAGGAAATTCACTAGATGATATCTGTTTACATTTAAGGAATTTCCTGTAAGTAGCAACAAGTCCACCACCTCATCCACTGGCTCTGGGGCAACTAATCATAACTGGGAGGGCACAGCTCGGCCAGCTGACTGTGCTCACCCGGTCGTAGCCAGGACTCCGTGATAAACAAGAAATCTAGGTCCATATAGGAGATGAAATCATTAAGAATGAAAGTCTTATTAGAGAGAGAGTTCACATTAATCACAGCCAGGTTCAGCTTCCTGTGTTGCATTAATGTAGGTGCTGGTCCTGGAGCTTTAGTCACAAGGTTATTATTGGAGTTTTGTGAGTTAATCCTTATATGTTTCGCAGTCCTACTAGTGGTTCTAACTGGGATACCTGAGCTATGTAAATTACCATGAAGATTATCTGAAACAGAACTAGTGGGGCGAGCAAGTTGAGAGGTAGAGGAGAAGAAATGACCTGATGAGCAGGTTAAAACTGAAAGTGAACGAAATGCAAGTATTAGCCTCAAAACATACTGAAACATAACCATTAATCCTGTTTAGGGTCCCAGGGTGTCTGTGGGCGAGAGACATGCTTTGTCCTTCCCCACCTAATGCTCATGTAAGACAGTATATTCCAGCTTTTTTCAGCAGTTTAGTCCAAATTTATTTGACAAACTCTCAAAAGTAAAGACTATTGCAAAAACTTTAATAAGATATACTTCAAAATAATGGCCAAAGTTACCTAGCGACTTATGTACTAACAGGTGGTTAGTCCATAATATAATATATCATCATTTATTAGATCATTATATTTTCGACTAAGTATCAACATCTGATACTAAAGCTGTAGACATGAAAGTGCAATATTTTACTTTAAATTGTAGTGAAGTAAATGGAAAAGTAGCCTAACATGGAAATACTCCAGTAAAGAACTAATACTGTAATTACAGTACTTGAGTAAATGTACTAAGTTACTTATCACGTCTGACCTGCAAAACAATCTACTCGATTACTCAGAGTGATCTGACATCGACATGTTGAGTCTGAAGATCTGCGGAAAGTAGGAAGGATCGCGGAAGTGTGCATCAAACACCTGCAGCAAGCTAACGCTAACCTCTAACCTGCATTAAAGCCGAGGCACTGTTTGTTCATTTAACGCTAAAAAAACAAAATGCCTGAAACACAGACTCCACGGTAAGAATACTGAACTTTTCACGGTATAATCGAAATACGACGGGTTGTATGCTAAAAGTATGAATTGATTGTTAATGATTTAAGTGTCCTCTTTGTCCTGGTAATTTGCGTTAACATTGACTTAACAGTTTTTTTTAATTTATTAGTTAAATTCAAACTAGCCGCTAGAGTGCATGTTACGCTAATGTAATATAACTTAATTATGTTACGGTATGTTGACTTAGCTCTTTAACTACTTGCTACAAGACTTTAGCTAGTTTGCGATCACAGTCTGCAGGTTACAAAATGGCTAATTAGCTCGTTATTAAGTTACGTAACGTTAGTTAGGTCCAACTTTTTCAGACAATATAAGGACACGTATCTGTTGCTGTTGGTCATCAGATATATCTTCATCCTAACGACACATAACAAATATCATTGTTATTGCTGTGTATTACTATGCTAATCCATTATCCATTATCCTATGGCAGTTTGCAGATTTGGGTGCCCACAGGAGGGTCTGTATTTGTTGACAACTCAATTTCCAGACACCCAGCTTCAGTATAATATCAGTGCATTTATATTCATGCAATCAAATACTGGGGACCTAACTCTAATTCTGCATTTTTTAAAAATAAGTGGTGCTTGTGAACGACCAGCAACGTGGTAGTTACATAAGCATAAAGGTGGTGACATCCTGGTTTTAGCTGGAAGTGACTTGTCTGTTACATAGTTACACTGACTATGAACCAGCAAAGGTGTCAAATGTAGTTATTACAGTTTTAACAGACTGTAATTCCGTTGTAGATGTGACAGTTAAGTCGGTTTTGACTTGTAGTCACCTCAGAATCAGTGGCGAAATTGACTTTGGTAGAGTGATGAGATTCATAGCCTAAAAACAAAAGCTATGTTACAACATACAGTATTAAGTTACATTTTTGAACAGAAGTTGTTTTGGTTTTTGCAAATGGCTGTTTTTTTCTGCTATGTTTCATCGCTTCTCTTTATTGCTAACTTTAATTTCTCATTTCCATGTCCCTGTCTTCCCTGTATCAAGGATCCAAGCCATTTACACCAGTGCTAGTGGTGAACTGGAGGGTTTTAAGGCACATGCAGTGTTCCAGGAAATCAACAAGAAGCTTCAGGAGGTGATTATATGACTTACAGCACGACACAATACTGTTAATAGCAGACCTGTGACTTTTTATTATTCTGACTTTTTACTGGTATGTATTCTTTGAAGCTTTTATTTTGGGGGGACCCAAAAGGCTTTAAGGCAATAATATTAAGATTCATCAATCCATCCAGTTATATTGTGTCTTGCCAGACTACATTAAACTAGTCTGGCCTCTAGTCTATAGCCTCATGTTGGCAAATTTGGATCAATCCATAGTACAAAACAATCAGTTGCTTTTAATCAGTTATGTTTTTGGAAATTCAACAATGCCAGCTTGATCTTATCAGGACTGCTGTTAAATGTTGAGAGGGAAGTCGATTTTTTTTTCTATATATTTTCTATTCAAATCCCATAAAGAAAGAAAGTTTTAGGTCCATTGATATTCTCATTTAAAATTGTATCTGATGTCTGAGTTAAATTCACAAGTTGTCCAGACCTGTCATATCTGTGCATGCACACACACCGGGGAAAAACACACAGCTTTCATTTGAGAATTATAGACGCTTCATCTGAATGAATTGAATTAAATATGAAACAGAAATAGATTGTATTAAATGTACAGTGGCAACTATAAAAAGAAAAAACCTTAAATTAATATTTTAATTGCCTAGGGTTTTGCGATATGACAAAATCATATGTCAACAGAAAAACATCTATTTTTTCTTATTAGGCTGTATCGTTTACGCAAATCACACTCTGTTTGGCAGCATGAAGCAGCTTCCTTCCACATGACGCAGATGCTTCAGTGTAGCATCACAAACACACATGGAGGAGAGTGAAGGTGAATAAAGTTTGTGTTTTGAAAGATGTAATTTGCTTACTTGCGCAGAGCAAATAAAGCAGCATTAAACATCCATTCTGAGGAAAACATGCAGTACAGGGATCATTCGAATCTATAAAAGTGTAGCGCGGACGTTCTTTTTTTTTTTTTTAACTAGTCAATGTTAGCTCACAACACAGCTATAGCTGCTGAACAGCTACTGGGAGGTACCAGCAACTTTTAAGATGGAATGCTTTCTGAGATCATGTTGTGACTCAATCCACCTTAAACTTTGATCATTCCTTGTGTTTTTATTCCTTCCTATGCATGAAAAACATTTTAGCTTTAAATGATCTTTAAGCTCTTTTAAAAATGTAAATGAATTTTAACTGGGATTGCAAATGTTTCTCTTTTGGAGAAAATCAAAATGTAGTGGAGCCTGCACTTTGCTCGCCACTGTGCCTACAACAGACTAACCCCCCTCCCACCAACTCAAAAAACAATATCGAGATAATATTGGGATCAGAGCTGTAACATTATGCTGTACATTTTGTGACATGGTCATTTGAAAAAGAGAAAATGTATCTTTTTGTCAAGTATATAATTCAAATTATTATAAGAAATAGGCTATTCCATGCCATAATATCACTGAATATAAAAAAGTAAAATCTCAATAGTGTTATTTATATATTGTTAATGAATTTTTGGTCACATCGCATTGCCCTATGCCCTCCATATTGTCATCATCACAATTTACAGAGAGGTAGTTTAGATTTTAGCATTTGTATTGACATATTTCAGCAGCATAATGCTCCTCAGGTCCCACGTCCCTGATAGATCTGCTATTTTCCCATTTCTGTTGTTTCTGTCGCAAAAACCTTTTAAATTAAAAGTCATTGAAATTATTTTTGTGCTTTAGGCTGCTTGTTTTTGGATGCAACTCGTGTGTATTTTTAAATTCTAACAAATGTGTCCTCTTAAAAACGTTTTGTTTGCTTGTGTTTGTGAATATCAGACACATTTTATAACAAAGTGCTCATATTTACAATAACTTGCTCTCAGTTTTCTTTGCCCTGTATTTCAGTGGTCCAAAACAGTATAGGTCGGATTTCATATCTTTGTGTTCAGTGCTTTTATATTGCTTTTTATTTCTGAAGTTTTTGTGAACTTTTAAACAGGTAAACATTTGCATCCAGATGAACCTTTGCATACATTCAGTAGTTAGGGTGGAAATCAGGGGAACATGGATTAATGGATTAATGGAAATGGATTAAACACTGTAATGAACAAATTGATCAGTCTGAAATCAGAACATAATAATAAAAGTTCTTTTTAAATCTGTTTACAAAAACATAAAAAGCTCAATCCTTAACTAACTATGCCAGAAATACTGTACAAGTTACTGTATGTCACCTCACTGCGTCCTTTGTGCAGGAAGGAGAGCAGTTTGTGAAAAAGATTGGGGGAGTGTTTGCCTTTAAAGTGAAGGATGGCCCAAATGGACAGGAGGCAACTTGGCTTGTGGATGTGAAGAACGGCAAGGGCTGTGTTCACAATGATATTGGTAAGTAAACTCAGCGTCCTGGAAAACTATCAGGCTTTTACTCTTATCCCAGTGGAAATTAATAATTCTGTGTACACATAGTGAGGCTTGTACAGCCTGTTTTTCTGCTTTATCTTTCCATGAATTCATGATACTTTCACTGTATGTTTTGCCTTGATACCTTCAAACACCTGCAAGTCCCTGAATAAGTATCACTAGGGAGGATGTTGATGTTTTTTAATTAAATTTGTCTCCTGTATCTCTGCCCTGTAGCTAAGAAAGCAGATTGCACCATTTCCATGTCGGATTCAGATTTGTTGGCTTTGATGACAGGAAAAATGAACCCACAGACTGTGAGTATTCAGCCTTGGCGTGGACTGAGTGTATATAGTATTGAAAATTATTTGCACAAGGGTCTGTGCTCTCCTGCTGGTTATTGGCTCCAAAATGTCCTCTAAGATATCAGGTGCAAATCCAATTATACCACAGAAATAAAACAAAACAACAAAAGCCTCTCAAAAAAATATTTTAAAACATCTTACTGACCTCAACAGACGTTACTTTCAAGCTGATATGAACTTCCAAATAATATGCTGATCTCACAAAACTGGAATTTCTGACTTTCATATGATACATTGAAAAATATAGAAATTCAATGAGATTTTTGATACCACGAGGAATATTTGACACAATAAGGAGGACATGATACTTAAAATTAATATGAAGAGATTGCTGTAACAAGGCTACATGGAGACCTGATCCATGCATATGTAGTTGCTAGTAGCTTTGTAGTTTCAAATGAGTTTGTGAGGAGCTTGAAAATCCCCTTGTTGTTTTTTCTTGCTGGGTTTCTTGATGGTAGACTTGGAGCTGCTTCATCCTCTGAATGGAATCACATCTTATCAATTGAATCACTTAATTGTCTTAGCTGCATCACTGTTCTTTGTCTCGAAATTACCCAACCACAAACCTGCGATGGAAAAGGGAAGCTACGCTGGCCTGTAGCATAATCAGGTGGAGAAGTAAATGTTTCTTAAAAGATGTATTGAAGAAAATTAAATCTGTAATAACAGCAAGTATTTGTAAAACTTGAAATATTTGGAACATTATGTGCAGGATTCTGCTGGATGCTCGGTCAGCAAAAATGCTCAGGGAGGCTGTGGCACATAATGCTCAGTTGGTATCAAGGTGCCTAACAAATATTCCCCACAGCATCATACCACCAACCTCCAGCCAAAACTACATTGATCCACAGATACTTGTTGTTTGCACCGAATTCTGACCCTGCTATCTACACGCTGTGGCATAAAATTGAAATAAGTCAAGCCAGTTTTGTTCAGTGCGCAATTGGAGCCTCCATTTCCTCTTCTTGGATGACAGGAGTGGAATCTGGTGTGGTCCTCTGCAGCTGTGGCCCATCCACTTCAAAGTTGGACATGTTCAGAAATGCTCTTCTGCACAGCACATGTGGTTATTTGAGTTACTGTGGCCTTCCTGTCAGCTTGGATCAGTCTGGCTGTTCTCCTCTGTCCTGTCTTGTTAATAATGCGGAGGGATGTATTTCCTCTTTTGTTCTTTTTCCATGAAAAAATGTCAAGAGACAGTTGTAGTAAAGAATGTTGGTGCGCTGACATCACATTTCTTCCCCGATTCCAGTCTGATCTTCTCAGCGTCTTCAATATATGTGTGAGCATTTATGCAGCGAGTTGCTGCTACATGATGGCAGGTTAGATATTTACTTTGATTAACAGGCCACAGGGTATATGTCATATGTTAAAGTGTATTGCTGCTTGAGGGATGTGATTTACAAAGTAACGCTTTTAAAAAAAATATGGTCTTGAATTCTTTTCCCAATTTGTTGATTTCATTTTTTTTTTTTTTTATATATAAAAAGTTTTATATTTCAACACAAATGTTGACAGTGTATTACGCAAATATTCACAATTTAAAAGAAAAAGATGCAATTAATTATTATAATTATTAGTTGTAGTAGTATTATTTCATGCTTCGTGCTTGTTAGGTTTTTGTTCTCTTCAGTGTAGTTAATGATCACTGTTTGTCACTTTGAATTTTTTTATTATTATCATTACACCTGTTGAACATAAAAACTTTCCATTTTAAAGTACTTTTCTCTAAGTCTGTACAGTCTAACACACCTGCTATTGGTAATTAACAGTAGTATGTCCTCCTGTCATTTTCTGCCTTTTAACCACACATCGCTCTGTGTCCCATCCTTCGAAAACCAGATTTGTTTGCCGGTTAGATGTAGTACTAAAAGGATATTTTGCTAGTGTCTGGGTGTCTCTGAGAGGAAACACTTTGCTGCATCATTATGGGCTGATGGTGCCAATTTGCTGCGCTCAGACCAGAGGCCATAAAGCCGTTGCTGAGTAATAGGAAAAACATAATACAGGTTTTCCTGTGGGGAGCCGAGAAAAGAGAAAAACTTGACCACTTAATGAGATTTGATGACCTCTTAATAAAAAAAGACAGAAAGGCAGAGACTGTTTCAGCACTGGATGTTTGTTACAAATATTGACGTTTAAAGTTTCAGCGAATCCAATGAAGAGACCAAAACTAAAAAAAGTCATGATACTATCAAGTGTGTACTTTCTAAAAATGTTAGCGTACGTGCCATATAAGTGGACATTTATCTTTATCTTATCTTATCTTATGACCCAATCCCACATCCACTGTCACTGTCATACACTGCTGCCCCAAATACTCAGTAAAGCACTAAATGTATATTAGTCCCCAGCAATTGCATTGTTTCCTTCTGTTTCCGTATCCACAGCTTTTGTGTAGTGACTGAATATTGTTGCGGTTTTTAAAGATGATGTTTAGCATAATTATTTATTATCAGAGCAAAACAAATGATGTAACAACCAATAACACAACATTTTATTAGATGCAGTTTTTGATTATACCAAAAGAGAGCTCTTCATTTGTGCTTCCGTTCTCAGCATCTTATTTCTGACATTGTGTGTGTGAGAATTTTTTCATGCTGTAAATTACGATGGACACACACTGAATCCTCAGGCCCATCGAGGTCATTGGTACTAGAGGAGTGACACGAGCGACGTACACAGCTCTGATTACTCTGCCACCAGCCCACTGCACTATATAAAGCGAAAAGCTGCCACCGTCCAAGAACACTGCTTTATCCCCCATCATTTAGACATTTGGACATGAAATACTACAAACATTAAATTGTCCAACTCTACCCATTCAGTGCCTGTGTGTCGTGCAGTTTCCTGACATTTCATAAGCCGTTGTTGCCGTTGCCCCACTTTCCCTGGGTTGAGTTAATCTCTCACGGTAACTCTTAAAACCAGCAGCATGTAGTTCTCTCCCACACTGACCAAAAAAAAACTGTGCTTGTTCTTGTTTGATATCAAACTGTGTGAATGACGTTCACCACCCTCTCTGATTCACAGGCGTTCTTCCAGGGCAAGCTGAAGATCACGGGGAACATGGGACTGGCCATGAAGCTGCAAAGCCTGCAGCTGCAGCCAGCCAAAGCCAAGCTGTAGTTGAGACGTCAAAGCTAGATGATAATTAAGTCTCTGGACGTCTCTCTCTGAATAGTAATAACCACCAAGAACTTAACAACAAATCTGGTGTCCGATAAATGTTACAGTTCTGTAAACCTTCTCAACACCATGGGCTGAACCATTTGTACTACTAGTCACCTCACTGACCAGCCAGAGGATTAGTCAGCAGCCCCACCAATCTCAGTGGAGAATAATATAGATGGACGTAGAACTAATTCTCTAAAGTAGTGGCTTTCTGCAAGCCCTGTTGTGATAATACCATCAGTACACAAGAGTAGAGGCTCCTACTTTTTGATGCTAATTCTATTTGTGTCCACTGTTTTATAACTCTCCAAATTTCTCTTTGACTGTGTTGTATCAGGAAAAAGTTTTAAATAGAGCAGATTGATGTCATGTTCCACAATCTTGGCTACAACAGTCTAAGTGCCTCCTCATTTCCGATTTTAGCCGTCGACAGAAATGTTTTCCACTGTGCATGCCCAGTGTTTTAATTGTCTGCCATGATATCATTATTTTGCAAATCCCCGAAAGATATTTGGTAAATAAATATATTCGCTGCAAGGTCCATTGGCCGTCTCGACTCACATCTGTTTCACTTAAGCAGTAACCGTACTAAGCAGACACCAATGACTTAATTGCCGTAGACTTCATGTTTCTAATAATTTAGCAGACATAAACAAAAAGCCCAGAACAGTTTAGCTGTGAAATGGCACGTAAAAGTGGGTTTGACGACATGCTGGCTCTGTTGTTTCAAGATGAAGGTATTTTATGATCGAACGGTAATGGTGAGTTTATAGCTGTTAAGATGGAAATATTGGCCAGATGTCCCAACATAACCATCACTGTTTATTCAGTGTGAAGGGGCAGACGTGAAATTCACATCATCACACTCCTGGCTACACAAAATATTAACACACGCAGATGATTCCTGTCACACGGTTTAAAAGAGTCCTATTTATTTGAGATTTTCTAAGTGTGACCTTCCACAATAATGGCCCTTCTGTTCCGATGCAGTAGTACTTGGATGTCACGGTCCGGTTGGCTCGGCCTGTGCATGTTCCCCTCGTTTGGAAGACCTTGCACTTTTCCAGCGCTGCACTGACCTGGTTCCAGACTGCCACGCTGTAGTTTTTCCTTTGTAAACGGCAGAGCATGGCTAAAAGACAAATCTGTTAACTAGCTCTGACCCAGATTCCACCGCAGCTTTGGCTTGTAGTTTTCTGGGTCTTGCTCTGGAGCCACATAGAGGTTATTATATTTTGAGTGGGAGATTTCATAACTAATAAAATTATTGCTACTATTTTACAGTGCTACCCTCCAGTTTGATCAGGTGTCTTGTACTTAAAAACCTGCGTTTAAGCCATGGTTAAGACGTAAAAACGTATTGCTCATCCTCCAATTTTTATGTTGCATTCCAGCTTCATTTAAAAGATTATGGTACAAGAAATATTAATTTCTAATATCTCATTTTTCCTCCCAAACATAAGGAGGCTTCTTAAAAGTGCATTCCACTAATAATACACATATTCACCTTATGTCATAGTTATTAATGCGGTAATGATGTCAGAGTGAGAATTTCAGGTTATTTTGGTTGTCTGTTATAAGACAACAGACCTATAACAGACAACTTGTTTTAAACCTCAAGGTTTTGAGTTCTAACGATGTGGGTAATTAGCTAAAACTCTAAAACATGCATCCATCTGACCTTTTAAAAAAAATATTACATCTTTAACATTTACGGTTTTGAGGAAGTATGGAACTAAATCGGTGTAGTGCCCCGTTCAATGTAAAGTGGTTTTTATTATGCTGTGATGCTCATTACTCATTGTTCTTCCACATAAAGGCCTCAGTTACCTTCCATGATGTATTTGCTTGCTCTATTGTCATTGTGACCCTGACCTGAATAAAATGTTTGATACTTTCTGCCAGTTTGCAGCAGTGATTCAGCTTGTATACAGTGTTATTTGTGCTCTGGGAAATTATTTTCCTCCTGCAAGATGTGCTGTGTTATATTAAAAGAAATATTTTCTTTTTTTTTCTTTTTTTTTTTTTAACTGGGTAGTTTGGAACAGCACAATTTTTTCTATATGCAATAAAGGTGGAAAACATTTTGATCTCCACAAGACGCACGTGGCAAATTGCAAAGCTGTAAATGCTACACCACACAATACTAGTATCACACTTGTTGAATTTGCAAGGTTTGTTTAGCAGTGAGAGCAGAGAGCAGCAGCTGGGGAGATACACTGGATGATCTTTTTACAATTACCATCATTCTCTGGATGAGACTTGAATCTGCTATTACTGGATAAAAGAGAGCTGCCCTGAGTCATGCACACCGGACTATTTTTTTCTTCAAGTAAAAGATGAAAAGGATTAGTTTATAAGAATGCAGACAGGACCTCTGCTCTGTGCATCAGGACAGGCAATATCCCAGGAGTAATTGATAGAAAGTGCAACAAAAATTGCCTTGCTGGGGTTGTTGGACTGTGTTTCCGTGCTACAGCATCAGGAGGGGTACAGTGTATCAGTGTATGTATGAATTCATTCTCTTCCAAAAAGGAGAGGTCTCAATATTCCCTACTGAGCTTTATAAAAACAAAATTCTGTTGTTCTGCACAGGTTCTTGAAGAATGACACGGAAAGGGCCATCGATGTATTGAAAATTAATCTGTTTGAGAAAGTTGTCTGAACATGTTCCACTGAAAGAGTGGAAACTTATTAAAACATGTAGCAGTGACCAGAGAGCCCCACCAAGGGGAAAACGGCCTGCCAAATAATAAGATGAGTAATAGCGAGAGCATGGATCAGAGTGTGTTTTCTCCACGTTCATGGATTCAAAGTGAGGTCTCTCTCTTCTTTTTCTCTCTCTCTCTCTGAGCATGAAAACAGCAGCTCAGCAGACTTACTGTCAATGAGTGAGGCCCCCAAATTCCCAATCAAACTTACTTTAACCACCCAGGATTGTCCGCCCAAGTCCAAGAATCCATCACTGTCTTCATTCTTGTCTTCAGTTGGTGGCTGCACTTCGAGCGCAAACAGCTTGCAGAGATTTATATTCTACAAAACGATACTGGAAGCCACTTTAAGGTGATTCACTGCAGTTGTATTCAGTACGTCCTCATGCACTTTTTCAGTTTCAAAAGACAGACTTTACCTAAATGTAAAAGATCTCCTGATGCAGTGTTTGTGCACATGTCTCTCGTATTGTAGAGAGCATCCAGAGGCTTTTAAAATAAAACTGATTCATCTTTTTTTTTTATTTGCTTTTGATCACTGCTGCTTTAAAAAGGCAGAAAAGCATGTTAGAGAAGCACTGATGGTTTTAGGACTGTAGGGTTTTATTCTACTTTTCTAGGGAGAATAATTTACCGGCATATTGTAAAACCTAAGCAAATAATGGCACATTGCTTTTGGATAATGTTCATAGAATGCAAGTCTGCAAACAAGATGTGTTCTTATTTGTCAGCTTCAGCATGTTATATAAGGTGCATACAGTTAATCAAATCTTCAAAAATCCATCAATTTACAACTAAATACATTCATACATGCGGTTTAGAAGTTGCAAAAACAAGCACACATCAAATCACATTAACTCCTTCAGTCAAAAGTTGACATGGGTATTACGTTGTTCAACTAGTTAATATTAATTTTAAGGAACTTGTATGTTTACAGTGAAATGTAAAACATACCAGAACATTCATCTGCAACAATTTAATCAACAGGTAAACCACTACCTGGTTTTCAAGAAATTCAAGTGCAAATGCTCTTAAATTAATCATGCATGTCCCTCTCAGGTTAAAACATCTTAAAATAAGTTAATATCCAGTAAACCGATTATATAAGTTTATTTTTTGGCTCTCCTCCATAATTTAAGTGACTTGTTCAGTCATGTTCAGTGTAAATTACAACAGAAAATGGCCAATCAAAAACAGCATTCCTTCGAAACCTGTCAGTCTATATTTGTCTTGAGAAGGAAGGTTATTCTGTATGAGAGATGAGGTGAACATTTTCTTTAAAAAAAGGTGTCCTGAGAGATGCTGCAACTGGATCCATGACAGAAGACACAGTGGAAAGCTCAAGTGCACATCTACCCAACAAGACAAGTGCTTACGAGTGACCCTGAAAAACAAATGCCTCACTGCTCCTGAATTGTCTGCATCTTTATATCAAGAGAGAAACCAGTGTCCACATACACTGTGGGTAGGAGACTCAGGTCAACTGTAGTTGGCAGAAAAAAAGTTGGCCGTGGGCCAAGATGAACAAACAGTGGACTTTAGATCACTGCAAAAGGCCAGTTTTTTAAAATGAAAGTAATGTTTAACATGCAAATATGACTATTGTTCTATGCTCAAATACACTTTTTTCTGTTTTGTGACCCATTTTTTCATCTTTTTCACAGTGTATAGGTAAGAATCCTTTCTGTCCTTTTGTCTTAAGCTAAAGTCATAAAAAGCTCTAAAATGATTATATAATAGCAATTTGTGCAGATTATGCACGAGACTGATTTTCGCATTTTGGGAGGTACACTATTCATGTGATCGCATTCTCATTAATAAAAAGGAAACTACAGTCAGCAGCTTGTTAGCTTAGCACAAACACTGGTAATGGGAAAACAGGAAACCTGTTGTCATGTCATGCTCCACAATCTGGAGAGACTCCAGAAAGTTTTTACTCAGCCAAAACTGCATGGAATGTCTTCAACTTTTCTGTTGCATAGTCACCTTTGTATTTTTTGGGGGGCTTTCGCTTTATCCCGTTAGTTCAGTGTCGCCACAGTGGATCATTGCCCGCATGTTGATTTGGCACAGTTTTTGCAACAGATGCCCTTCCTGACGCAACCCTCCTCAATTTCTACCGGGCTTGGACTGGCACTGCACAGCTGGGGAGGACAATGGACTGTTAGGGGTTCAGTGTCTTGCCCAGAGACACTCTGACATGTAGCTGGGACCGGAGATCGAACCACTAACCCCGTGGTCCGTGGACGACTGCCTTTACCAACTGTTCTACAGCCGCCCCGCATAGTCACTTTTGTTTGATTTAACATCATTTTAAAACATGTCTTTTAAGCTGTTTTCTACGTTATGCATAAAAAAATAAAATAAGTTGAGGAAGTAATGGTAAAAAAAAAAAACTTCATGTGCAGACTGTTGTAATTAGGTTTAATGAGAAGCAGCAGGCAAAAAACAAAGTGCAAAAGTGAAAATATAAAACAGAGAATAGCAAATTGGCTTTTTTTGTTGAGGCACATTTTGTTTACTGTCGTGGATGCATTATTCCCAAAATGCCTTGTGTGTAAATTTAAAGTTCATTCAACTGTGCTAATGCACCGTAATGTTAACAGATGTTCACGCACTCTGCCTAATGGGAGGTGTGCAGCCTAACCCAGAAACACGTGAGACATTAGGTCATATCCTGGTGCCTCTATCTGGCAGGCACTTCCACTTTTTAAATTATTATTGGAAGATTTAGGATGACTCATCTCAGTCCCCCCCCCCCCCCCCCCCCCCTTCCCCAAAAATAAAACTTATCTCAGATCACCTTGCTATTAAGACGCACAAGTACATAGTAAGTTTGTGTTGCTATATCAAATATTAATCAGTTATCTGCAGTAGTGTGGTTAAAGATTCAGTGTTTTCTGGAGAGAAAGAATGTGTTTTAAGCTGTTTTACTTTGTCTGCAAGTTGACACTATGATTATGATCTCTATTGAATTGTGGGATTGGAAAGATTTTGATGAATCTGGAGGAAACTTTTCCAAAATTCCACCAAACTAAGCTAAAAAAAAATACAAACGCATTATATTAAAAGTGGAAAGGGGGGGGGGGGGGGGGGGGGGGGGGGGGAGAAAAAAATCATAGACCAAAGTATGTAAAAAAAAAAAAGAAAAAAAAAAAAAGGAAAGATTTGTGTTTTTGGCTTCCAGTCAGGTCAGAGCTGTCTTTCTTACTCACTCCAATCCCTTTCACTCTCCCCTGTTCCCCTTCCTTTCGTTCTCTTAACTTTCCCACTCCCACTTCTCTCTCACATCTGGAGGGTATCTGGTGTGGCTGTGTGACTCCTCGCCTGCTATGGGACAGCGTGTGTTTGGACTGGACGTCAGACTTCAGTGCGTTTCAGCAAACATCCTTTCAGAGGGGTAAAGTACTGCAGTAGACCCAAATGTTGATTTTGCAGACTTTACTGCTGCATGTTTTATGGGCGGCTGTTACGTTCTTTGGAGCTTAGACTGAGCTTTGAGTGCCAGCATCATTCATCCATGCATGACAGTGCTGGTGTGTTTCAGATGATCCAGTCTATTGCAGTAAAGCCACTTCATGAGCTCTGCTTAGCTAAGAAGGAGCAGAACGGCATGAAAACAAGAGGATGACTTTTTAAATGAACAGCATCCCTGCTAATATTCTCACTTAGAAATTAGGTAACATGAGAATATTTCTGACATGGAAAAGGCTTTAGGACTCCTCTCTGACCCACGAATGCTATCAGTTTTTTTGACTCTAGCCAAGGTCGACACTGTACAATAAGTGCGGGCAAGTGCACAAGCTTTTATATTTCATTTGCTGTGGGTGGATGCATGCTGCTGTGTGTGGATTTTGTTTTTGGTGTGTGCGTGCACTTGTGTGTTCGCTTGCTACAGCTGCTCTGGTACTTGTTGTGGTGCGACAAGCAGAGAGGGCTGTTCTGATGGATGGCTTTTAGGTTTTTTGCCTTGAGACCTGCATCGAGTACCCGCGAACAACAGTGAGGATGATTAGAATTTTTTTTTTTCCCCCAGGCTCCAGCAAAACACCAGCCTCATGTAAACACTGCTGACGTCTGCCAGACGACTGCAAAAGCTATTCTGAAGTTATTTTATTTCATCCGAACTTAGACTTAACTTTTTTTTGCCATTTTCGTAAATGCATACGTGTGACACATTTGGAAAACCTGAGCTGTCAGCGGTGATGCTTACATTATTTTTCTTAAATTAGTCCTTGCAGTTGGTGAGGACTGACGCAGAAAGAGAAGCATCAGACACAGCAAAAAGAGAAGGATCAGAGAGCCGCCTTTTGTTGTTGACCTGGTGCGTAAGCAGTATTTTTGTAATGATAGTATGTTTGTCTATACACCTGTTAGGTGGCACTGCGAGGCAAATGCTAGTGGGTCAAAGACAGACACACTAAGATGATTCACTACATATTCATACCGATGCATGTGTGATTTGCTTGCTCTAACAGGGAAACTCCTGTGTTGGAGTTGAATGAGCCTGAAATAGCCTGAGTTTCAGTCTGTACTATGAATAGACTGTGTCGGCCATGTGTGGTTGACAGTTAGTAGGAATCGCTCCTCACACATTAGGTGCTGTGGAGCAGGACAACATCATGCCATCACTTAATATAAAAGCTTACCAGGGGTGCGTGGTACATCTCACTCACCCGAAATAATAATTACATGCACCCAATTAGGAACGTCCCAACCACCTGCCGTGCAGCACATCGCCGCCTTTACAAGGCGCTGTACCTTAGTGTTTTTAGCTTTAGTGTCCCTGTGCTTGTGCAACAGGAGAGCTCAGCGGTGGACATGGCCATTCCCAAGCATTCCATTCTGCAGACCCTGAGTGTGCTGCTCTTGGCCTGGGCTTTGGTGCGTTGCCAGGCCCCTCCCGAGCCAGATGAAGAGGAGGAGGAAGAGCAGATAAAGGAGGTGGACATCGCTACGGAGGTGACGAAATCGGAGCCAATCCAATGTCCACCAGATTGCAGCTGTGCAGCAGAGGGGACAGTGGACTGTGCTGGAGTCGATCTCACGGAGTTCCCCGCAGAGTTGTCTGACAAAACCCGTCAACTCTCTCTACAGGTCCTTCATACAAACACTCACACACCCACACAGCAAGCTCCATGCTGTATACTGGGACATCACCAGAGGGTTTTTTCAACTGCCTTCAAAAAATGTAGCTCAGTTTGATTCAGGCTAGCGGCTTGACATGGCCATTGTAGAATTTTCAACTTGTTTAAATTGAGCTCAGGGACACGAAGGCCCCAAAGTCTGTTACGTTTGAAAATGTACAAATGTATATTTTAAAATCTATAACGTGATATGTGAGTATATAGGTTGGCAAGTGAAGACTTTTGCACGTGCACAATCTGAACTGAATGTATTAAATGTATTCCCTTCATTTGGATCACGCTTGTGAAGTCTTCAATGAAAATCTATTTAAAAGGGAAAACAGCTGTGGTGCCTGACAAAAGAATGTTTTCCTTTGTTAAACAATAAAAAAAAAAAAAAAAAAAACAAAAAAACACTTAACCAGATCAAGAGATACCACAAGATTTAAACCACTGGTAAACCTCAGAAAGAGTAAGACCACATTAGAGTTTGATAAAAAGCCTGTCAACATAGATCAACATGTACCAGAATCATGGACTGTCGGAAAGGCAATAATTCTAATCTCTCTTCATTATTATATAATAATAATTATAAGTGGTTAGTTGTAGTCGTACTGGAGTGCATTATAAGAAGAGGTGGTTCTAATATTTTGGCCACCTCATTCATTTTAAATCACCTTTCTGAAAACATTAGAACCTCCCCTTCTTATAATGCACTCCAGTATTTAGAAATTATAACATTGTATAAGAATAAATCATGTCAGAGCTGCTGTATTGGATTGTGTTAGATTGTACAGGTGTACCTAATAAAGGGGCCATGTTTAGAGGGCAAAAAAAAATCCCCAAAACAAGCAGAAACCGAAGTCTAGCAGAGGATCACCACAACAGAAACATTGCATCTGGTGAAGTCTATGTCCCAGACTCCAAGCTCCAAGCACTGACTGAAAAATATTTGAGACCAAATATTAAAGCTAAGGATTTAAGGTATTATTGTTAGTTTTTTCAAACACCCGAGAATCAGGGGCCTAACATTGAAGTTCCTCACGAGACCATCCTCAGATAAGTCTTAGATAATGGCACTAAAAATGAGCTTTCTGCATTGTTTTCTTTCTTGTGGGACTTCGAGCTTTAAAAACAGCGTATAGCACGTCATGTTGTGATTAGATGGGCTTTGGCAGAACAGGCCCACAGGTGGGCCGCCGCTTGACAACAGCGTTAAATATCTTGTTTGACTGCAGAGAATAATACGCACACGTTTTTCTCATTCAGCTCACAAAGTTACCGGCGCAAGACTATTTTCTGTCATTATAATTAGGGTTTTGTGTTTTGTCTCCTGATACCAGAACAACAAAATTGAGGAGATAACAGTGGAACACATTTCCCATCTGCATCAGCTTCAGACTCTCAACCTTCAGAACAATCGGCTCACCACAGAGGGTAAACACTGTACCACGCTGTAAATACTTAGCAGGAACCGAGGGTGCAGCGGGAGAGCAGATTACAGACATGTTCGCCAAAATGTTTTGTGTGGGACAAACAGGGCTGTTGAATTCCTGCTTGTCCTGCTCAGTTGTGGGTCCGTGTTGACTTTCTCTTTACCAAGCCGGAGCCTCGAACTGTCAATTTGGAGCAATTTCACTGTGATAAGTAATTATTCTGCTGCTGCTCTTTATGCCAATATTGAATTTAACTTGTATTTATAAAAAACATATATGGTGGCAGAAGAAATTTTAGCGGTTTTTTTCTGTTTATGTCATCTGTTTCAACCTTTTAACACATCTCATACCCAAGCTTCTCTGGGACATCAGAATAGATTTCATAATGGATGTGGAAGTTTTTAAACTATTGTTTTACATCAAGCTGTACAAAGAAACTATGCAGCTTTTGAAATATAATATATTTTAGTTTTTCTTTTAAATTAAAAGCCAAAATGATGCTTGCTCCGTCTATGACGTTGATGGCTTTTGCTTGTGCAGCCCTATTGGTATCCAGTACGTTATCATAGGTAATGTTAGCCAACTTTAGTTTGACGTGGCTCTGTCACTGAGTTAGTTCTATTTCTATTTTAGCCTTTACAGTTATCTTGGAACTGTCACAGCAGTTCATATTCATCACAATCTATAGTGTTTTGCTTAAGAAGGCCTAAAGTGAAGCTTCCATATATACTGAAGTATCCACAAACGCCATGCAATTGCTAGTTTTCTATGAATTTGGGAGGCTCACGTGTGCATGACAAATACACTGGCCACATAACAATAACAAATGTATCAGATGGTAGCAATCGTTTGCTCCTGTTGGCTAAGCCCTGTTTCTGTTAGTGGGGTGGCTGAAGGCCAGTTGGTTGTTGTTCTGGTAACATCACTGCTGCCAGGAAACAGTTTGGCGGATTTTTGTCTCTGGCCAGCTGTAGTGAGTGCTGATGAAAGCCAAAGCTTTGAACTTTGCAAATTTTGTGAATTTAACATTTTGTGGTAATTGAACCCTTATGTGAAATACCACCACCTGACTGTAGTTTATGTGTGAAGAAAGATGTATTACATTATCATACGTTAGAAGACCTATACAAGCTGAAAATAGCATTGAAAAAAAGTTTTTTGTAACTCACTTAAAAACACTGCATGTTGATTTATGTGAATATCACTTCAGTAACCTCCACTAGCTACCACTTGATCACTCCATGTAATGATTCAATATTCTTTTCATGTACTTATAGTCCCTCTACAAAGAAGTCACTTGGCTACAACGTGTTTCATAAAAACTACATACAATTGTGTTTTGGCTTAATGACATGTATTAAATATGAAGTATGTTTTTCTCTTTCCAGGTCTTGAAGATGAAGGTTTTGAGATGCTCGAACAGCTGGCTTATTTATACTTGGCAAACAACAAGGTGAGTCACACACCAGACTTTTAAATGCTTGTCCTCTCTAGTAACCTCAGCTGTGCTTATATAAGGAAATGTCAAGTTTATGTTTTACGTGTTCATCTCACCATTATTCTGCTCTGTTGTGATACAATGGTAAAGTGCCAGCTGGCAAAGATAGGCGGCAGTCTCATCTTGAACACTCTGCACAAAGTTAGGCTGGCCATCATTTCCAGTTTGGTTGTGCCAGCTGGTTTAGACCTAAAATGTTACTGACCCTATCGGACAAAGAGTGAAGGAGAAAGGACTGACAGATTTGTTTGGGCCTTTACAAGGACACACATTTTTAAGTGCTGACTAAGCCTCTAAGACACCCATGCTCCTTTAATCCACAGGCCACGGTATAAAGGAGAGAGCTCCAAATGAACATCTAATCTCAAGAGTGTTTCTCAAATTGCTATTCTCTGCTTTTTTTTCCTGCAGTGGAAGTGCTACAGTTGTTGTGGCATGAGAGGCTAAAGTGAGTAACACTTAGCATTCATGGAGGGGAATCCAACTTGCCACACAACATCTCTTAAGCTCAAGAAAGATTGGTACTATTACAGCAAATATTTAAGACATCCAGCATTAAACTCCTAATACCTACAGTAAACCAAAAAGTAGGTAGTTTGTCACGTTTTTCCAAAGCAACCCGTTCTATATTCACCCCCCCTTTTCAAGTTTTATTGATTTAGCCTAAAGCTTTGTGGTTATGCATGGTTCAAAAAAGACTGCAGAGTCTACAGCCATGCTAGTGGTTCAAGTGTTACATATACAAATTATTTTTTTAACAAATCCCAACATTGGTGGCAGCACCACCGCCTCACAGGTCCGAATTCACCTGCCATCTTCAGCCTTACTGTGTGGAGTTTGCATGTTCTCCTCGTGTTTTAATAGGGTTCCTCCAGGCACTCAGCTTTCCTCCCACAGTCCAAAGACATGCATGTTAGGTTAATTGGTGACTCTAAAGTCAAGATTTAAGATTCAAAGAACTATATTGATCCCACAGGGAAATTGTGTCTACTTATTTCTTATAAAAGAAAGGTAAAGCACCTTAACTAAACCGAGGAGAAACCACATATAAATACAAACTACTGAAATACAACTAAACACAAAATAAGATATATAAGGGAAATAATAATTTACCTTAAAATAAAATAAAGTGAATAATAAATTGTCCATTTATAGACCTGTCAGTCTAGGGTCCGGGGGATGAGTTGAACAGTTTAATGTGGAGCATTGGGATCAGTCTCTGGCTGAAAGTGCTCCTCTGTGCACACAGGGGAGTGGGTGTGAGGATTGAGAGGAATTTGGACAACATTCTCCCCTCAGCCACAAGATGCAGAGGGTCCAACTCCTCCCCTAGAACAGAACCAGCCCTCCTTATTAGTTTGTCCAGTCTGTCACTGTCTCCCACCTTCATATTGCTGCCCCAGCAATCAACGGCATAGAAAATGGAACATCCACAGCAAGGTGCTGCAGATGTTGAAGGACCTTAGTCTCCTTAGAAAATAAACCCTGTAGATTGATGCAGTATTAACTGACTGTTTATTTTCCAGGTGGACACCCAGGTATTTAACTCCAAAACCATCTCCATCCCCCCTCCCTTTAATTCAATTCAATTCAAATTTATTTATGTAGTACCAATTCACAACAGTTATTTCAAGACACTTTACATAATAAAAACCCAGCAAATGCCCTTTGAGCAAGCCCAAGGCAATAAAGGAGAGGAAAAACTCCCTTTAATGGAAAAAACCTCCTGCAGAACCAGGCTTAGGGTAGGGGGCCATCTGTCTTGACTGGCTGGCGTGAGTGGAAAGTGGAGATAGAATAGAGCAACAAAAAGCAACAACTGTCACACTTAAGGAGTCCCAGTCAATGTTTTGTGGACCCAGAAAAAGAGACGGAACCAGGGAGTTAGGAAGGTTCAAATGATTTATTTGGGGAAGGTAGCACAGGTTGAGTCGGTGGGCGATGTCCGGGAGAAGGAGAGACTGGTCTGTGGAGCTTGACGCCCGGTGTGGGAGCGGGGAGCGATGGAGGGGCGGGTCGCAGGAGGAGGAGGAATGGTAACCGTAGGGGAAGAAGCCATGGAGAGCAAGAATCGGAGGAATTGCTGAACACAGCAGGGCGGCCGGAGGTTCTGAGGGTAGGGAGACAAAAAGAGCAGGTTAGTAATACTATACAAAGGACTGGAAGAGGCTGGTTTTAACTGAGATACCTGGAACACGGGATGCACTCTCATATTTCTCGGGAGTTTGAATTTTACAGTGGATGGGTTAATGATTCTTTCAATAGGGAAGGGGCCGATATATCGGGGGGCTAATTTTCTAGACTCATAATGCAGAGAAATGTTTTGAATGGAAAGGTAGACAGTCTGACCTGGTTTATAGGTGGGGGCCGGGTTCTCCGACGGTCGGCAAGGTGCTTGTTTCTCTGCGTTGTCCGGAGGAGGGCTGCCCGGGCCTCTCTCCACAGCCTATGGCAATGGAAGATGTGTGCGTGGACGGATGGAACTGCGATCTCTGTCTCTTGATTTGGGAACTTTGGTGGCTGGTACCCTAAGGAGCACATGAAGGGCGAGAGACCTGTGGCAGAGGAAGTGAGAGAGTTATGAGCATATTCAAGCCATGATATGAATGAGCTCCAGGTGGAGGGGTTAGATGAGGTGACGCATCTGAGGGCGGTTTCCAGACTCTGGTTTGCACGCTCAGTTTGACCATTGGACTTGGGGTGGAATCCCTATGACAAACTGACGGTTGCCCCCAGATCATTACAGAAAGCTTTCCAAACCTGGGAGACAAACCGTGGGCCTAGGTCCGAAACAATATCATGGGGGATACTATGGAGATGGAGAACATGCTGGGTGAGAAGCTGAGAGATTTCTGTGGCTGTAGGTAATTTTGGCAGGGGGACAAAGTGGACAGCTTGGGAGAAGCGGTCAACGAGGGTGAGGATAGTGGTAATTCCATGAGATGGTGGGAGTCCAGTGACAGAGTCCAGGGCAATGTGTGACCACAGAAAACTGGGTATGGGAAGGGGTTGGAGGAGTCTTTCTGGGGGTTTTTTAGGGGTTTTTCCCCAGGCGTAGGTGGCACAGGCCGCCTCAAATTCCCGGGTGTCCTTAACTAGAGACGGCCACCAGAAGTGTGTCCGGAGGAGGTTTATGGAACGGTCTGCCCCGGGGTGACAGGAGAACTTGGAGCAGTGGGCCCACTGGAGGACCTGGGAGCAAACCCGAGATGGGACAAATAGGAGACCAGGGGGTCCGGTGCCAGGATCGGGCTCCTGCCGCTGGGTCGTGCGTACAGTCCGTTGAATTTCCCAGGTGAGGGCCCCCAGCATACATTACGGGCGGAGGATGGGTTCGGGATCATGGGGAGATGTCTCACACTGGGAGAGAAGGGAGGGACTTCTGAAGCATCCACCTCGACTATGAACTGGTGAGAAGCCCAGGAAGCCTTTCAGCTGTTTCCTGATTCCAGGTCTTGGCCATTCCGTGACAGCACTTGTCTTCTCGGGGTTGGGCCTCACCTCTCCCTCACCAATAAGAAATCCTAAGAAAGACACAGTTCTGACAAGAAACTCGGTTTCAGGGGAGGAAGATGGGTGGATGAGGCCGGCCTGGAGAGACTGCCTTGTGTATTTCTCCATGGCCTCCCTTTCGGGGAGAGAGAGGTTGTGGCAAAAGGTTCCCCAGCCGAATATTTTATTGGAGGACCAGTCAATGTGGGGGTTGTGTTTCCCTGTTTCCTGCCAGGAGTAACCCAGAACCATGGAATTGTCAGGTGAATGCATAAGGAAAAAAGATGTGTCTTCTTGGTGGTTGCCTGAAACTAACAGGTGCAGAGGAGCTGTTTTGTGTGAAATCTCTGTGACTACTGATCCATCCAGAGTTCTGACCTTTAAAGTCCGATCCAGGGGAATAAGGGAAAGTGACTTCTGCTTAGCTAGGGAGGCGTCAAGTAAATTATGCTCTGCTCCAGGGTCTACCAGGGCCTGTAGGGGGAGGGAGACTGACCGGTAAAAGAGAGTTGTGGATACTAGTAGCTGGGTTTGAGGATTGTTGGGGAAAAAGTCTCCCTGACGAGCTCCCCCTTTTGGCGGTAAGGGACACTGTGCAATGAATGCACTCACCAGCTTGGAACCGGGGCTTGTACACAGGCAGGAGGTGGATCAGGTTGTGGTCTGACCTGACCGGGGGGAAGGTAGAAGAGTTGTAGGCCTCTTGAATACATCAATACATCAGGTCCAGTGCCATCTCCCCCATGGTGTGGCAATCCAAATACTGTGCATGATTGAAGTCGCCGAAGATCATAATGAGGGGGTCAGGATGTCGGCTCTAGAGTCTGGCTGAGACACAGTGTCACCTTGTTTATAGCGTAGCGTGTCATTAATAGTGTAGAAACAACGCACAAACACTGTGTGCATCTAGTGCTGATGGGAGTTGTAGTGTCCAAGAATATAAAGGAGCTTTATTTCTTTTTAAACAACACAAAATGGAGGAATAACAAATTAATTCCACTAAACAGGGACTAGGCTGAAAGACAGACTAAAAACACAAACATAATACATGAACCAGGAAACTAATCGAAAACTAGGACTGAGAAACGAAAGTATAAGAAAATATACAACGGACCTGGGATCAGTGAAAAAGGAACCCAAACGCAACATATGACAGTGGGCCAGGGCTAGTAAAAACAGGGTCAGGATAAAAGTGCGGGCACAATACAAAATCTAAGAAACAGGGAAGACACGGGAATTAAAGGTGACATTTAAACTAACTTATTACAGAAAATGGGATATCAAAAAATCACTCCAACAAGGAGAACATAAGAGTTGTATTATTAATTACAAAAGAAACATAAACCAGGAGTGAATAAATACAAGATGGGGCCAAAATAACTGGGGCGGCTAACTAGAAACTGGACTGGAATAACAATGGAATAATATAGAAGGCATCACATTCAACTAACAAATTTAACCAGTGCAACGGAGCTAAAACACAGCAACCTAATCTCAGGTAGCAGAGTCCCCAAGCCAGAGTCAGGAGTCCAGATACCATGAACCAGGCAAACCAGAAGCCAGAGTGTTGCATTGAATGGCAAAGAGAAGGATCTGACAGGGAACTGAGGGGTGAGCAGAGTCTAAACAATAATGGTTGATGATGAGTAGTGAGGCTGGAGGAGTGAACTGGGAACAGGAAGTGGGGAAAGGGGGTACAAAGTGAAAGTCCAGAATAGGAAGTGAATTTGAAGGGCCAGATCATGACAACTGGTCTGTATCAAACCTGCAGAACGAACCTATCCGGAAGATGGGAAGATACAGTATTTTCCTGAATTTCAAAAACATTTACAGAGAATTTCAACCTCATTGTGTCTCCATTAAACTGCTTGATATTATGAATCTGCAATTTCTTTCAAGACAAATGAGTTTAACAGTATCTTAGTGAATAGTGAATTATTAGAACATCAATTAATTGCATATTCACTTGTCCTCACTTGGAAACTGTAATCACAGATCAATAAAATCGAAATCAGTCCATATTAGAATGAAATATGTGTAATCACATCTTTTCTTGTGCTTGCAGCTTACCTCAGCACCAAAGGTCCTTCCACCTTCTTTGGTCAGCGCTGACTTTGCCGCTAATCAGCTTACAAAGATTTACCCTTATACATTTGGCCATAAACCAAAACTGAGGTGCGTATCTGTGGGCTTCTGTACATTTACCCCTTGTTCCTGGAATTATGCCCATTTACACATTATCTTGTATCCCTTGATCATGATTCCCAGGTCTGTGTATCTCCATAACAACAAGCTGACGGACGCTGGGCTTCCTGATGATGTGTTTAATGCTTCTACAAACCTGGAAATTCTCACCTTGTCCAGCAACTTCCTGCGGGTTGTGCCCAAGAACCTGCCCTCTTCCCTGTATCGTCTTCATGTGAAGGTAGTACACCTGCAAAAATGTTCAGATACAGGAGCAACTTCTTTACAGTTCAGGTGAATATGACATATGATTCTATAGAAGTGATAATAACACAAGGATCTGGTTATCACAGAGTAACAAGTTGGAAAAAATCCCAGCAGAGGCCTTTCACAAATTGCCAAACCTCAGGGAGCTGTATCTCCAGAACAACCTCCTCAGCAATGACGGCATGGACAACGAGACATTCAGGTGGACAAAATCCTCTCTATGCTTAACATGCTCAACTCAGTGCCATAGCATAAAGCTTTTATTGCAGGGTAAATCCTTGATTATACTGTACATTTGTGTACATGGTCTCAAGTGCGTAGAAGATGAGAGGAGACACTTCAAAAAGATCATGTAAAATATCAACGGCACAAAAAAAGGACACAGTACAATATCAAAGAACTGATTTGATAACTTTCTCCCCTGTTTTGGTTGCAGCCAACTGAGCAGCCTGGAGTGCCTGGATTTGTCAAATAACAACCTGAGCGTTGTCCCCAAGGGTCTGCCACGCAATCTAGTGCTGCTACATCTGGAGAAGAACTCAATTCGCAGCCTACCTGGTGATGCTCTTTCATCTGTCCGAAACCTTGAGTACTTACTACTCCACAACAACAAGCTCCGCTCACGCTCCATCCACCCTGCTGCCTTTCAGGTGCCGTATTTCGTTTTCATTTGCAGTCTTTTTGGGCTTTGCCAGGGAAGCAGACCTGTGTAAAGCCCAGACATTTTAGGTAGCGTTTTCAGTTCTAAGAACAAACTGGAACGGATGATGTGTTGGCTTTGGCATTGGCTTTGTATTTGATGTGCTAATTTTCTGCATAATGATGGATGACCTTTAGAATTCCTAATTTGCATTTTCACTAGGGTTTGAAGAAGCTGCATACTCTACATATGCACAACAATTTGCTGGAGCGCGTTCCCCGGGGCTTGCCACGACGAGCCAAGACACTAATGCTGCTCCACAACTTCATTTCGGAAATTGCCCGCAATGACCTAACCCTGCTATACACCCTGACAGAGCTCAACCTCAGCTACAACAAGCTGACTAGCCCCAAAGTGCACCGCGAGGCCTTCAGGAAGCTGCGTGTGCTGGAAACCCTGGATTTGTCAGGGAACAGCCTTCATTCCATGCCCCTGGGTCTCCCTCGCAGTCTGCAAGTGCTTGAAATTAAGAACAACCAACTCAGCTCTATTCCAGAGGGCACGCTGACAGGCATGGAAAAGCTACGAAAGCTCATCCTAAGTGACAACCAGCTGAAACTAAACTCGGTTTACCTGGGAGCCTGGATGGAGCTTAGTGAGCTCACAGTGAGTGACTGCAAGAAAACAGAAGAAACTTGTCAGACACTAGTGCACAGGGCACTTTTAGCACTTACACAGTATCACATCTGCAGATTTCAGGGGAACAGGAGTAACAGTTTGGATTTTTGCATATTAAGCCCAAGTTAAAAATAAGTAATATATGCTGCACAATCAAAGAACAGAACTTTGGTCATTTTCAGATATAGATAGATACTGTAGGTCTGCAATTCCCCTTTCGTTTTTCACTTTGACTGCAGACCCTGACAGCCTGTGGAGTCAGAAGCTGGTAATAATTAACTTGGAGTCTTGAATATGTACTTGAGTTATATTCAGCAATCCACAAAATATTGTATTATTAATATTCTCAATGGATTCTGTCCACTATCTTCACTAGTGACTTCACATTCCATATAATAATAGATGGAAGAAAATATTTAATATATAATAATATCTTTATAATATAATATATAATAAATATATATTATATAATATAATATCTTTTTCAATGCTCTCCATTTGGCTCTGGCCCTACCTCCCTGTGTTGGGATTACAGTGACTTGATATAGGTAGTAGGTGTATAAGCTTGTGAGAAGCTGGTCACATAGGTCAGCAACCATCAGTTATGATAATTAGCTGAATATGTTTGAAAAATCCAGAAGGCCTAAAAACATTTATCCCTAATTCTGAAACACAAAATGCTCAGAGATTATGACCCATTTTCCAAGTTCCTATACGAGTAGCCCACTGGGTACCAATCTTTTTTCTGTTTCACAAATTAAAGTACAATTTGAGGCAAAGTTAAAATCGTTTTTATCATTTTAATCCCATTTTAATAACCTTTACTCAGTGCAGACAAAGGCTGAACCAGTGACAATTGCTCAACTTCATGTCTTGATTCATTAGATTCCTGAAGTGAGAAAAGACTATTAGCTTCAAATACATTTTAAATGATAGTTGTCCCATTTCACACATGCATTTATCAGGTAGCTCTATGAAAAAAAAAACATCATACCTTTTATTTATTATGCATGTTGTGATTTTAGACTCTTGACCTCTCTGGCAACCAGCTGTCACACATCCCATCTGACCTGCCTGAGTCTCTCGAGTACCTTTACCTGCAAAGTAATCGCATCGCCAGTGTTCCAGCTTCAGCATTTGAACGCACTCCGAACATCAAAGGCATCTTCCTCCGGTGAGCAAAAATTAAATACTTTTCCTATTTCTTAAGAAAAAAGAACACACCATTCAACCCTTTCTGAGCGTTTGCAACCGTGGTTTTACTTCAAAGTAGCTACTTGACACACACAGGAAGGGTTAGACCTTAATCTGACACTCTTCGCTGTTCTCAGGGTTTGGAAATCTCCTCAGTGGTTCCTTATATAAGATTCTTTTCCGTGTGAATTGAGCTGTGCTCAGGAAATGATTATGGACGTGCAACCAAAGAATGGCTGTGAGGAAATTGTTGCATTTGTTTAAATTCATTGCAGCTGTCTACATGGGACAGCTGCAATCCTGTTCTCATACAACAGTGTTCCTGCCCCTCTTTTAAACAAATTTAAACAAAATGAATGAAATCAGTATGGGGTAAATTTTGGGACATTCTAAAACTTTGGATATTTTTAAAGGAAAACTCATATTCACGCTGTATAAAAATAAGGATCCAAAAGGAGCATTTTGAATATGATAATGCAGTGTCAGGGTGTGTAAGTTCAGAAACAGTAAATAGTAGGCAAGTAGGGAATAATATTTGTCTGTATAGAATCTGTTGTAGCCAGTTAGCTTAGCATAAATCTGCCTACCTGCACCTTTAGGATGCAGTAATTAATGCACAATGTCTTGTTTATTTAACCTATACGCATTTTCTGCATTTACGTTTCAGTTTTAACCAGGTGTGGTGATAATCATAATCATTATAACCTGCTGGGGTGGATATTTTCTGCATTGCTTTTGCAGATTTTTGCAGATAGGCCTATAGCTACAGGCACTGCAGCTAAAAGCAGCGGTTAGACAAAGAAAGCCAACTACTTTTAGGGGCTTTGTTTGAATTTTATGCATTTAGCTACCACAAACTAAGCTATCAACTTGTTATTTTTATCAACTAACTAGGGAAAGAACACAATTACATCCCTCTTTCTTTTTTCTTTAAAGGTTCAACCGCCTGTCTGTGGACTCTGTGGATGAGAGCTCTTTTGCACACCTGTCCAACTTGCAAGTGCTAGATCTTGGCACAGGAAACGCCGATCTCCCTTTTAAAAAAGACGGGATGGAAGGTGATAAGATGATAGAAGAGGAGCAGGAAACATAAGACACGCTCAATTGAACTGTCATTGGAGTGCAATGTGTCAAGGATAGAAAGGGCTTTGAATGAACTTGTGAATGAGATTTCCCACGTCCACTAATTATGAGTGTCAGAGTCACATATTTCTGGTGCAGGATACCGGATGAAGGTACTTTAGTTTCCATTTTATGGGCTGGTTAGTGTTACATATCTTTATATAGCTTTAATGTTGGTTTTTGACATGCACATGCAGCTATCATCTACATAATGTGTTTCTGCTTTCTTATATAAAAAAATGCCTTCACAAAAGTCAATGTGAATTTTTCCATGAGAATGTTTCTGAATTGAAACCAGAAGTTTAAGTATACATCTTTATGTCACTTTGTCAATGGCTGCCTTGTATCCCTGGCATAAAAAAGTGAGTTTACTAGAAATACTGTGAAACAGTTGATGTTTTTAATACTATGGTTTACCAGATAAAAAACAGCAAAACTACAGTAAGTGGGAATGAAAAGCTGCAGCTCTTAAATTTGGACGTGTCAATTCCACTGAGAGCAAACTGAACATTTTAAAGTTACAATCCTTAAAGTGTTTATTATATGTAGACCAACTATTAATGGCCCACATAAAACTGGGCTGGGTGTAATTGTTGACTGTGTGTTTTTGTTAATATTATTAATTCTGTTGGACCAAGATTTTGTTGGTGATGCTTCAAAGTAGATTTTATACCTTTTTGACTTTGACTTTGAACTAATAATGGGCTTGCTGCCCTGCCTTTGATCTTAAAAGGTTACTTCACATAACTTCTTTAAACCAGGTGGGTTTTCCCTAAAAGGGAGTGTGGTGAATCTATAGCTTGCTAATTTTGCTACCACTACCCTGTTGGCAAAGATTCTGGTAAACAGGAACTTGTGTTAAGAGCAGTCACTGCGGCAACCGATTCTAGCTTCTAAGAGTATAAACAGAATATCATTTAAATTATTTTTCACGCATATAATTAGTTAAAAAATATTCAAAAACCTTTTTGGCAACAAAGGACTACATTGATTGTGTCAGAAATATCAAACATCAAACTTATCGACCATGTTTTTAGTCCAAATAGTTATAAATATACAATAAACAGTTGGGCAGAGGTACAAATCCATAATTTCAAAGGATAATCTGCTTGGTTACAACTGCCTGAAAAATTCTACTATGGCAAAATATTATTAGATCATTTTGCATGATGATTATTATTTTTGTAATTTTAATGATAGTAAGGCTCAATAGCAGGTACCCACCACTTTGCCACTTTTCCCCAGATTCTAAATACAGACCCAGGAACTTGTCAACTGAATTAATCAGTCAAATTCTTCGTCCAGCCCAGGTTTATATATACTGTATGTGTGAGGCTAAACGTCACATTTTTATGCAATTATATGTCCATTTGACTTTGTTGAAAATTCTTAGCCAAGTTCTGGTTTCCCCAAATCTCTATAGCGATAACAATGGTAGTACAAGAGTCGACATTCCCACTTTTAAGGGAAACAATCCTTTAAGGATTGTAACTTCAGCCAGTAAATTAATAAGTAGTTTTTGATCAGTCTAATGTTTAAACAATCAAGTGTTGTGTATTACTTTGCTTTGTAAAGTTACTTCATGCTGTGTTACCTGCTGGGAGAGGGGACAGCACCTTGTGACGTATACCCTCAACCTGCTGCGGTGAGTTCAGTTGGTTACCTGCATACGTTTGCTTTGGCTAAAAAGTTGTTTAAATTTGATAGAGATGGAACAAAGGTATAGCAGCACTTCTCTACTCGCGTACGATGGTGACGGCACTGACTGAATCACGACTCACAGTCTGATGTCAACTTCATTTTCAGTTCAACACTACACCCTGATCATTCAGTAGTTGCTCGGCCAGTGGAGGAATGTTCATGTTACTTTTTTACCTTGTGCTCGTAATGAAATATTCCAAACATAAAAGCGGTTTCAACGTATCTGAAGCTTTATTTTATGCGGCTGCTGTTGCTGCTGCTACTTGTCTCCACTTGTGTCATAAAAAAAGTATATCAGGAATAATATTTTTTAACTTTAAATACTTACTCTATTACATTCACTATATTGCTATGAATACAGTGTGACTGTCACATACAGCAGTATTATATTGTCACCTATACAATCGTTGAACACAGCAATAAATTGAAAAAAGGCTGAAGAAGACTGCATTTTCTGACATTCATCAGAACTCCAGATCAATATTTCAGCATGTCCACCTTAAAAGAGCAGTGTCACATCGTATTTCTCTTTTGTCTCCAATATGCTGTGAGTGCAGACATAATGTCCAGTCTAGATAAAAGGAAAGAAGAAAAAAAAAAACATGTCCAATTACAATCTTTTATCTGCCCATGAGAAAAGTATTGACAGCTGTCAGAGTAAAAAAGTGTCTCTTTAGTGAAAAGCACTCTGAAATCTCAGATAGTAACTGCTCACAAAGGGTTATGACAAAAACATTTTTGACAGAGTAAATTGGAGTCTTAATCTTTGTGTGATAAGAGCAAAGACGTGAAAGGTATGTCCTGATTTCCAAGTCTGTCCTAATACAATAGTCAAATGCTCTAATGACTCTTTCTGATTGTACTGACCATATAGTGCCATTCATTTGTGAAAGCGAGTTACAAAGTCTGTACGAGTGCAATTACAAGCAGTGGAAACTTGGTCTCAGAAGTTGATGTTTCAGTCTGAGCTTGGGTTTCATCCATATTCCAGATGCATATTCCAGAGCTCTGTGAATCTACTTTACGAACACATGACATTTTTCTGTCACAACATTCAACTACGAATGGTGCATACATCCATGTGTCTGCAGTCGGTATTAAGATACAGTAAATAATTTGCCAACCAAGAAAGTCAGGTGAAAAACGGCTTCATAAATATTACCAATTTGGAGCCAAAATTCACAATCTTCATTTCACACAAAAACCAATGTTCCAATGGTTCCGGCGAAATTATCCAGGTGGTTATCACCACCTTGCTTGAAGTTCCTATTTGGGAGTACACAGGTCGTGGAGTAATGAAAGAACTAATACCAGTTGACCCTTGAGGTATTAACATATTTATGTGTCCACAGGGTTTAAATGTCTGGGCCTCCGTCGGTCAGACCCTCACACGAGTCCCATTGCCACTATACAGCACCTTTGAGAGACCGTAGCTAAATCAATAGGGTATTTTTCAAAGTTGTTTGTATAAAGGCATTTGAGAGCATATCTGACAAAATCTAATACAGCTGGAGTCCCTGGTTCTGAGCACAGTCTGAGTCTGAGGTCTCTCATGTTCACACACTCCAGCTACAAAGCTGGAGCAGTTGTACAGTCGACAGAAAAAATTCAAACAAGTGCCAATACTGTTTTTAGTTAGTTGGAGCTAATGTCAGTATGTTGCCTATTTTGGCAGATTTTGCAACAACACTAAACAGAAACTGTTCCAGTGAAGTTACTTAGCAAGGAAAAACACTGGGTGAATTTTGTACCAAAATACTGCGATAAAAATAGTTACTTTTAGGCCACAATTATTCAAATGTTCTTCCACAGAATCAATTTAGTGACTGTGTGAACATTTTGCGATCGCCCTTTTATTTTAGTATCTTTGGCCACTTCTTAGAATGAAAAGAGCAGTGAATACAACAATAATGAACATGTCCAATAAGATGAATAATGTTTCTTTTTTTACTTTCTGTGCAGTGAACTTAACGTGTCTATTATGTGGGGTATAAGTAGTGTATAAGTGAATAAATAATGAAAAAAGGTGTATTATTTCTTTCTATAGCCTCCTGACTCTTGAGGAATGCAGTGCTTTTTGCTGAGTCTCCATTTTGTCTCCATGAAAACTAAGTTCCCCTTGTCCTATCCAAAACACATGAGATATCATTGGAAAGGCCAGGATGTCCTCTTTGGAGCACATCGGGACTTCATAAGGTTTGAGTCAAAAGATATAGGTCTAAAACCCATGTCCACTACAGAGGATATCAAGGAATAGGCTGGGTCTCAGGAGGATAGAGTCGTGCTAGCGTGCAATCTCCTCATGACCGGCATGAATGTGGGGAATTGTTAGAACGACTAGTTACTGTGTTTGCACACAGTATATGGGGTGTATCACAGTATTTGGGAAGACTGTGGTGCAGGAGGTAGAACGTTCGTCCACTAATCCTACAGTTGTTGTTTTGATCCAGTCAAAGTGTCCTTGAGCAAGACACTGAACCCCAACTTAGTTGCTCCCGGTGGGTGTTGACCAGCTGCATAGCAGCTCCCCCATTGGTGTGTGTGTGATTGTGAATGGATGAATTAGAAGCAGTGTAAAGCGCTTTGAGTATCAAAGCTACTGACCAGCTACTGATCCTGGGGTGTAGTTAACGCCGGCTATGATGGACAGGTCTCAGAACACACGATGCATTGCAGCTGTGTTGGGTGCTGCATAGTTGCAGACCGTTCAGCGTGCTCACACTATTTTCTTTCCACCGAAACAGTAAAGCCAACAGGGGCTAGAGCCCCAAAACCCAGTGTAAATGTATTATTAAAACAGGGACAGAACTATGCATATGCATATTTTTCCAGATTTAAAAACAGACATGTACGCATGGAAATGAACGCACATGCATGGTTCGTTTCCACTCCCACAATTTGCCATGAATGGAAGTAGAAACACCCCAAACATCAGTTTGTACTGTATACTGATATTAGAATATTGAGGAAGAACATTTGGTTATTGTGATGCATCGGGGAGGTTTTTATCACAAATGACCTTTAGGCACGCTTGTGGCCATTTGTAGCAACGGTACCAGGGATTTGTTAAGCACAATAGTGAACCACCATTGCTATAATAACTTTATCTTCTGCATTAAATGGCTGAAAGATGATTGGTCATTGTTTTATAGTCCACATGTATAAACAGACTTTACAAGGTGCAGTTAAGTATAACATTTGATAAAAAATGCTGAGGGGTAAAATATTTTTTGTAAATTAAAAAAAAAGTCCATAACTGAAATGGTTGTTTAAAATTAAGCCTTCAAATGTGCGTTTGATTGTAATATAGATTTCAAAGTAAAAAGAAAATCAGGAATCCTGACAAAACAACTAGACAATGTTCTAAGAGCTGAGTGTGTCTCATCTTATTTTTATTCTTCTCCGGATCATTTCATTCCTTCTGCCTCTAGAAAACTGTGTGTATGGATTTTTTGTAAATATGGACGAGCTTCACACATCTTTCCCCACACATTTTGTGTTTATACATACCAACGTGTGTGGGAAAATATGCACATTTCTGCTGTGTCCACATCAAGCTTTGTTAATGTTGTGGCTGAGTGGTGTAAGTTCATGTGTTCTGTATACAAGAGCTAAAGATGCAGAAGCAATTAAGTCCCCTCAACAATCAAGGATGACTTGGTTTATGTTAAGTTAAAAAATATAGGTTTTTTTTGTTGTTGTTGTTTAACAGCCATGAAAGTCTAATAAAATTAAGTTCAAAACTCTGTTTTCTTTGTTTTCTCTATTTATCAAAATTATCGCAGGTAAAAATTCCTAAACTAATCTTCTTCGGTCTTTCCTTCCCCTTCATCATCATCTGCCCAGCACCACCAGCTTTGATAAGGCAAAATTAACAAATTAGGACGTTTCACTTTCCCTACAAATCATAAAAAAATTTAGATATCAATTACAAATCAGTTAATCAAACCAAGTAATCACACTGGTTTTGGTTGGAGTATGAGATTTGAATATCCAGACCAAGGACAAGTTTAATAGTGTTCATCACTGCTATGATCTTTTGATGTCAACAAAACGTTTTGACCAATAATCCTCTGAGAGAAGACAAGCTCGGTCAAGCCATCCTGCTACCTGTGAAGATGTCTTTTTCTCAGCAGGGAGAGGCTATACATTGGTCTCAAGGCCATTCATTTCAATCGTGTAGTGTTCTTTGCTCTTCTTCAGATGTCTCGAAGGAATTAGAGGCTTCTTCCTCTCTGTGGGTGGACGGACACCCTCCTCCAGCTGCATGAGCTGGGCCACGTCAGGGGGGATGGATTTATGTTTGACTCCTGAGGATGGGGGCCTGTAGTTGCCATTGTTGTTGTGGCAGTTCATCAGAGGCGGGATGGACGTTGTGGGTTTGGTCTCACAGATCAAAGGCACCTAAGGGCAAAAGTGGCACAAAAAGAGAGAGTTGAAGAAAAAAGAGAATTTAAACTACAACACCATATTGCACAAGAAACAAACAACTGTTAAGGAAATTGTACACACACTCATCATAGACATTATTGTCATGCCAATATTTCTTCTTTGAACTGTTTTGTTTCCAAGCCAGTATTATTGTAAACCATCTGCCAAAAAAAGTTTTTTTTAATTTGATAAGCACATGAATAGGCATTGCTGGGAGGTGGAGCCATATTCTAAGAAGGATACGTCGACTGTCTCACTCAGCTTAGAGGACATTAGTTTGTACCTTAACACAGTGGTAGCCTCGTGCTCTGAGGCTGTTTTGCTGCAGATCTGGTGTAGGTAATAATGCAGAAGGAGGATTATCTTAGACATGTTCAACATTGTCTCAAATTATCAGCTAGATAGGTTCAAATGTGGTCACATTTGGAAATTATTGAAAATATGTGTCCACATTTAACTGAGATTCTCCTAAAAAGCTTGTTAATGGCTACATGAAGTGTCTGCTAAAGGTGAAACTTACAAGGAACATTTAACCACATGTATACTTTTAAACATGGTTTATTTCAGACCTCCCCCCCCTGCCAAAAAAAATAAACCCTGTGCACCCAAATGTTTTTATCTAGTAGAGAAATAGGACAAGGTAGAGACAGACACAAAATCTCAAAGCCATTTCCCTGTAATTGTTTCTATAATATTGTTTAGATGTAGAACTTATAATTGCAGCAATTATACACACAAAAAACTTCATTCCCAAGTGTCTGCATTTTTTACGAAAATCTGTGACATTTAAAGAAAAGGAACAAAATAACATGAGATGTTCATGGTCGCTCTGACAGCACAGGGGGCAAAAACCTTTGATCCTAATAGCTTGTTAGTCCAGAATTAGCAGTTGCTAGGATTTTTAACTGTATCCGTTCCAAGTCTTATAGCTGGTTTTGTCACTTTCTGCGACTCTTTCACAGCAGGACTCACCCCATCTCCTTCTTTCATGAAGTCTTTTCTGCAGATGTGTGCCATGATGCCTGTAGCCAAAGCATCCCCCATTACATTCACCATGGTGCGGAATCTGTCTCTGAACCGGAAAAACGTGAAGTTCAAATTAAACCTGAAATATTTCGCACAATTTTGGCCAAATGAAGTGCAGATCATGAAGAAGGTGATCACATGTACGCATGCTACTTACAATGCCCAATCTACTGCGATGATCAGAGTGATGTCATCGGTTGGCAACCCGACAGACGTTAGCACTATCACCATGGTGACAAGTCCGGCTTGTGGTATCCCTGCTGCCCCGATACTGGCTGCAGTGGCCGTGATGCTGGTGGAGAATATAGAATTCAGTATGACCTGATGTTAATGAATAGGATAATTAATACACATAAACATGTTTCTTAACATGTATTTGTAAATAATGTAAGTATTAAAGACGGTTGTTGATCTTCAATGGTTTGTTACAGCTAGTAATTGACTGCTACACAATACTCTCTTCAAAAATGTCCATCATCAGGATCACTTAAGAGCCAACATCTAAAACATCTGGGAGTTAATTTAAAACCAATCTATATACTGATCTTATAGATTTTGGTGTCACACAAAATCAAGTCCTGCCTTAGACTGAGACGATCTTTGATTAAGTGGTACTAGTTTCTTCGTGGGCAGTAGCAGAAAGTATGTTGGTCGTTTTGCTTAACACTGAAGAAATTAATCATATAAGAATTTTAAGGGATTTTTGAGCTCACACACTCATAGTGCAAATAAGTGGAGTAGCTTTTTATCTTAATTTAATGCAACCACAAGGGGACACAAGCCAGTGTCTTCTTGTGGCAGTCGCAAGTCTGGATAAATGCAGAGGGTTGTTTCAGGAAGGGCATCTGACGTAAAATCTGGCAAATTAAACATGCGAATCATGACTTCCACACAGAATCTGACTTTCATACCAGATTGGTCGGGGTCGGGGTTAAAAAGGACTGCCACCAGTGCTGTTGACCTTGGTCAAAGAAGGAGAGGAGGAAGGCATGTTCGTAGGCAGAGAGAGAATTGGAGAGCCGAGACTGTAGAACCAACAACAGGGACTTAGAATGTTGGGACTATGACAGGGAAAGCTAGAGAGTTGGTTGACATGATGGAGAGAAGGAAGGTAGATATGCTGTGTGTCCAGGAGACCAGGTTCAAGGGTTCAAGTTGTTCTACCATGGGTCGCATAGGAAGAGAAATGGAGAATGTGATGGGCAGGTTAAGTCTTCAGGATAGTAATGCAGAAGGACAGATTGTGGTAGACTGTGCAAAAATGGAAATGGCTGTAGTGAACACTTTCTTCCAGAAGATGCAACATAAGGTGACATATAAGAGAGAAGACAGAATCACTCAGGTGGATGACATCTTGTGTCAATGTTATAATCTGAAGAGATCAGTGACTGTAAAGTATTGGTAGGGGAGAGTGTAGCCAGACAACACAGGATGGATGTGTGTAAAATAACTCTGATGGTGAAGAAGATGAAGATGACTAAGTCAGAGCAAAGGATGAAGTGGTGGAAGTTGAAAAAGGAAGAATGTTGTGTAGTTTTTTTAGGGAGGAGCTGAGACAGACTCTGGGTGGTCAGGAAGTGCTTCGGGATGACCGGACCACTACAGTGATCATGGAAACAGGTACTCGGGTGCTCAGTGTGTCATCTGGAATGAGGAAGGTGTACAAGGAGACTTGATGGTGGAACGAGGAATTTCAGGAGTGTATACAGAGAAAGAGTTTAGCTAAGAAGACTGAAAAGATTGGACAAGAGTACAGGGAGATGCAGTGTAAGGTGAAGGTAGAGGTGGCCAAAGCCAAACAAAGAGATTATGAGGACTTGTAAGGACAGTAAGGAGGGAAAGATGAATTTGTACAGGTTGGCCAGACAAAGAGATAGAGATGGGAAGGATGTGCAGCAGGTTAGTGTGATTAAAGATAAAGATGGAAATGTATAGACAGGTGACAGGAGTGTGATGGGACGATGGAAGAAGAACTGTCATACAGCGTATGACAGGATGCTGAGAGAGGAGCTGTGGTATTGTATGAGGACGTCTGGAGCGGCAGAGAAGTATCATAGAGTGGTGAAGGACATGTTATGAGAGCTGTAAGACCGTGGTGAGGTTTGCTGTAGTTGTTACAGAGGAGTTCAAGGTGGAGGTGGGTCTGCATCAAGGATCAGCTCTGAGTCCCTTCTTGTTTGCTCTGGTGATGGACAGACTGACAGATGAGGTTAGACAGGAATCTCCATGGACTATGATGTTTGCAGATGACATTGTGATTTGTATTGAGAGCAGGGAGCAGGTGGAGGTCTGCTCTGGAAAACAGAGGAATGAAGCTTAGCTGCAGTGAGACAGAATACATGTGAGTGAATGAGAGGGACCCAGGTGGAACGGTGAGGTTACAGGGAGCAGAGGTGAAGAAGGTGCAGGACTTTAAGTACTTAGGGTCAACGGTTCAGAGCAACGGAGAGTGTGGAAAAGAGATGAAGAGGCGAGTGCAGGCAGAAGACATTGTGAATATATCGGTAGAAGGATGCTGAGGTTGGAGCTGCCAGGCAGGAGGTCTAGAGGAAGATTTATGGATGTAGTGAGGGAGGACATGAAGTTAGTTGGTGTGAGAGAAGAGGATGCAGAGGACAGGGTTAGATGAAAAGGAAAGAAAAGAAAAATCTTTTTATTTTAATTTGTTCCTAGAATAAAGCCTAAAAATATGCCTGGACTCTTGAGTCAGACTAGAAACTACTAACGTTTCCATAGTTACTGTCTGTAGTCCTTTAGGATCTTCTGTGTCGTTAGATGATGTGAGTAGATAAATGAAGACTACGTACATGATGGTGTACATCTGGGCTGGTGACCGGAATATGGTGGTTTACTGAGACAGCATGGCATTTTTTTAAAGAGACATAAGCACATAGTTTTATATGATCAAATGCCCAGTGATAAATGTAGAAGGGGTTTGACATTTATTAATTAAATAATGCAATAATTTATTATGTTTTTAGTAAAAAGCAATGATTTGAGAAGCCATGACCATGCCTTAATTATGATGACTTTACCTTATTAACAGTTTACATATACTTTCCTATTTAAAGATATTGAATAATATATAGGGGGAAAAAAACTGTGAAATGCATTAGTGTGTGCAATGAAAGTGAATCAGTTATATTCAGCGCTGCAGGTTCCACGCCACTAGTTCCTGGACCTTTAGAGAGTTTTACACTTTGACAAGGAACTTTATTGTGCTGTAGGAAAATGACCCTGGAACTATAGACCCTGGTTCCATCCATCCATTATCTGTAACTGCTTATCTTGTTTAGGGCTGCAGGTGGCTGGAGCTGTCATTGGGCGTGAGGCGGGACAGTATACCGGTCAATCTCAGGGCCAACACAAAGAGACATACACAGAGTGACAGACACGGACAGACAACCATTCATACTCACATTCAGACCTACATACAATTTAGAGTCACCAATTAACCTAACATACATGTCTTTGGACTGTGGGAAGAAAATGGAGCACCCAGGCGAGCAAGCTCTACACAGAAAGGCTGCAGCAGGCAGGTACATTTGAACTGGGGACCTTCTAGCTGTGAGGTGGGCTGTCCAAACCCTGGTTCATGTAGTGGCAATGCAGGTAGAGGAACTTAGGCCCTCAAAAGGTTCCTGGTCCCTCAGGAAATGTCCTGAGCTGGAATTGGATTTTTATAGTGATAGCCACTTGTAGTAAAACTTAATGAATAAAAAAACACAATTGAAAGACATCTTTTGAAGACATATGATAGTTCTCTAAACCATGTCATCTGTTAAAAAACATGACAATGGCCTCCCCAGCAAAGAGCTTAAATTCTACATGTAGACACAATAACCAAGATTCCAGCGAGTCCAGCGAAAAACCCTTCACAACAACTTTCCTGCATTGCTACTGAAGTTGAGGTTAATAAAGGAGCATCTGAAAAAATATATACTGGACACTCATTCAGTCCATCACACTACTTTCTGTAAGCCTTAAAAATTGTTTTGATATTTGAGAAAGCACAGTATGTGCATGTTTGATGGGAAGATCAATTCCCTCCACTCTCATGTCTTGTAGAGATAAAAAAAAAAAAAAAAAATACTGCAATCAACCAGTTAGCTTAGCTTAGCATAAACAGTAGAACTGGGTGAACAGCTGGCCTCCGTCTGGATCATTTAAATGTTTCTTTAAAAAATATGTACAAAAACTGCCGTCCAATTAATTAAGGCAGAAAACCACAGACAACTGAAAAAGTAAAGGGAATATTTTAAAAGCTGTTCCGTTACTGTTCGTATCATTGCCCCAAAATCCCGATGACATCTTCACTGAGCTAATGAGCTTACAAGCACAGATGGAAGGCCGACAACATGGTCCACTGACCTGATGGTGATGATCTGGCCAAAGTCCAGCTCGTAATTATTAACTTGTGCGATAAATATTGCTGCCACGGCCTCATAGAGAGCAGTGCCATCCATGTTGATGGTGGCGCCCACGGGGAGCACAAAACGGATGATTCGGCGATCAATGTGGTTGTTCTCCAAGAGGCACTTGAAGGTTATAGGCAATGTGGCAGAGCTGTAAAAGACAGAGAACACAAAACAGTCAAAGTTCAGGCTGAAACTCATTACACGCCCATCTGCTAATTTCTCCTGGGCATGTGTATAAGCAAGTGTAACTAGTTATGGTTTGTTGTGATGAAGCAAACAGCTGAAAAAGAAGGGGATGCAATCATGTTTTACAAGGCATTCAGCATGCAGCAGATGTTCTTACTGGTCTGAGCTCAGCACAGACATGCATGCATGCTCACTGCTCATTGTGCTTGACTTGGCTAAAAAAAGAAAAAAAAAATGTGACCGCCAGCATCATTATACCACAAGCTGAACACACACTGCCTCCTCTACTTTGTCACAAGAACATGGATTGACTGCACATGGAAAAGTTTAAAGATTGACTGGGCCACAGTGATGTTTTTGTGTTTCTTTAACCAAGTTATGTAAAATCACATCGCTTTAAAATTGCTGAGGAGGATTTTCCAAAGTATGCTGTCTTTGTTTTAGATTTTCAGTTCGGCGCTTTCCAACCCTCCAGGCAGCCTCTGGTTTCCATTCATTTCAGTATGGGCTGAACAAGTGCATATGTGGGTCAAACAAAAGGTCTTAAACTAAAGGAGCAATCAGGACATTATCGATGTTGCTTGACATTATATAGATAAAAAACATGGATCAGTCAAAATTGCAGTCTCTTCTCCCACACACCAGATGTTGGTGTCATGGAGGAATAATTTGGATTTACAATGAGGTAACATACAACTATTGACAAAAGCAATTAAACAGTTTGAGCCTTTTTATTCTACAGTACATTTCTTTACCTAGAGGAGGTTGCCAGGGCGATGAGCAGGGCTTGCAGGATTCCCCGTATGTAAACGATGGGGCTTTTTTTGGTGATAAAGAAGTACATGGCTGGCAGGATGAACAAGCCATGCAACACAAGACCAAACACCACAGTCACCGCATAGAAGCCCAGCTTCTTCCCCATGGCAGACGGGTCACTCATCTCCAGGATCTTACCTGCCACCAGGAACACAATGCCGAATGGAAAGTACCTGGCAGGGATAAAATGTAGCTTAAAGTAATCAAAGGTGACTGTGAAGTCTTTTTTATATATATTATGCAACTTGTCATTGTGTTGACAGATTTTCAAGCGATGCCAATATACGATGCTTGTGCAAACGAACCATAAAATTATAGAGGAGAAAATGTACATCTTCTTAAAAAAGAATCCACGCTTTTCATCTCAGTGTGCATAATAAGATATCTAGTGATCTAGTCAGGGTCTTGGATTTTAAAATGGGAGTAGAAAGTTTTGCACAGAAACTGGGGAGAAAGAAAAGCTGCTTGTTTTAAGAAAAAAGCAACAGAGTTAAAAATCCTAAAATACTTTATTCATATTTTAATTATTATGCTAGGTTTAGAGTTAAGAAACTAAACTAAACCTAAACCTAAAAAAAAGCACATTTAGCTGCTAGAAATGGTCCTTTATCATCAGAAGTAAACAAAAAAACGTTGAGCGTACAACATAGTATTTTGTGCATTGGGCATATATTCATGCTTTTGTAATATATTTGAAATTCAAGTAACTCACCTGAATCATCAAAGTATCTGTCGTGGCCAATTGGTTTTAGAAGTTGACTCAATGCATTTATAGTGAAACATATTAAACTCATTCACTGTACTCAGGTGATCTCAATTTAAAAGCTTATGTGACTTTGGAAAGCAACTGGTTGCACCAGTGATGATGTATGTGAGTTACTTTTATACAAGGCCAAATTAAATAAACTATGAGTAAAGAAAGTAAAAAAAATATTAAAGGTGGTGGATACTTTCTGTTTGTTCTGTATGTGTAAGAAGAAAAATCCTTACCATATTACAATAGCCACAATTCTAAGGACGGCCTCATTTAAACTCTGACAGAAATTGACCAAAGCTGTGCCGTTTGGCCCCATCCTCCCCAGCATTATACCTGTGGAAACACATAATGTTACTTTTAAAATAATGGATAAAATCTTTATAATTCGCCCAAATGAATCCTAAATTAGAGGCAAATTGTTACTTTGCAGGATTCAGAGAACAATAATTCAGCTTTTTACCCATAGTGGCTGAAAAAATAACAATCCCGAGGACATTCATTCCGTCGCTTGTTCCTTCCCGAGTGCGTATGAGCACATCAGGGGGTGGAGTCAGGTCAAGTGCAAAGTTCTGGATGTCAGATCCATTATCGTCCTGGATACCGTAGATGAGCACTCGCCGTGACGTGGACTCTGATTGGGCCTGACTCACCGTTGGCTTGGGCTTCACAATGACATCACTATTTGTTCGATACTGTTGCCAGGAAATAAAAAGGAAGCAGAGTAAGACTCTTATTTAGATAAGTCCTAAAAACTACATGGTATGTTTGAAGGTGCTTCGGAGGACAAGGGTCTTACTTGCTGAAATGTGGCCTGGACCAAATTAGATGGGAACATGTTGCTGCAAGACAAAGACAGAATTATTATCATTATTAGATTAAAATATTCTACTCCATAATATAGTACCACTCCAAGACTTCATTTTAAAGAAGAGGTTCATACATTTTCAAGTCTTTATTAAAATGAAGGGGCCTATTTGACTACAAGATGTTAGTCATGGAGAACAGAATCTAGAGTTTTCCATCTTTTGGATGTTTAAATGACCTGAAACAATTTAATGCTTCAGTATTTCAAATTAGTCACATTAATTGAGCATCTTCTAAAATTTTGTAAGAATTGCGCCTTTTGTCCCTCATCATTTTCTGTAGAAAAGGGCTTTGGAAAAGGATTTACAGTATTTATGATCAAAATGAACAGGATGAATCGTTGTAGCCTCCTATCTTTTAATAAGTCTCCCATCATTACACATGTACTGTACAGTAAGCTGGGTTATTTTAATTTTTTTTACTGCAGAACAAAAGAGCTCTCGGATGTTTTTTTGTCGTGGTAAAAAGAATGAGTCATAGTCAGCAAGTTCCAAAGAAAAGATTACACTTTTCACAGTGCATGTGATGACAGAGAGACATAATTATTCACATTTGTCCACATAATATACTGCAAAACGTGAAAATACAAAATAAAATCATTTAATCTGTTGGTGCTCCAGGCTAAATATTTCCCCTGCTATTTCACTGATACCATGCAGTGACATTTAGTGACCTTTCTAAAAAAATGAAAATGGTCCACTCGCTGGTCTGTTTGACTGCAGTTGGTGTTACGTTCATAGTTATCTTCATTGTATTTAGAAAAATAATGCTCAATAATATCTGATAACTAAAACATGATGTACAGATTAGAGGCATTGAACAGCTTAAAGTTAAAGCTATGAAGCTCCACCTTTTAAGGTTACTACAACAATCGAAAGCTGGAATATGACACAATAACTATTCGAAGATACTGTACGCATCACACCTCAGGAAATAATGAGCCCTGATGATATGAATCAAGCTGCCTCTCATAAATTTTATTCCCCCCAAAATATTGAGCAGCTACAAAGGTTAACAGCTGCTTGAGGCTCAGGGTTTTATACACATGCCATCTTGAGACTTGACTGAGAGGCTAAAATGTACAATGTGTGTGGGTGTAGTTAGCGGAGGTGCACACACAGACTTCACCTAAATTACAAAACAAACAATTGTTAATTTCATGTTCACACCACTGAATAATCTATTATTATTTTGAAAGCCTTTTATTAATGATCCTGTTGTGTTAGTGGTTGGTATCTAATGTCACTTTAAGACTGAAAAGCTTTAAGCTACATCAAATCTGCCAGGATTCAATGATTGAACTGCAAAGGAAAGTCAGAAAAAATTCCCAACTTGTTCCAGCGATCAGCAATATTAGAGACTTTGCTGTAAATGTAGTGAACAATTTCAACAACTTGCTGAACGAGATAAATTTGTGTTTTTATATTTTCCTGTGCACCCTCTCTCAGCCTGGCACAAACTTGCTGCTTCTCTGAAACAGATCTGGTTAAGTCATTCACAAATACTAATTTATCAGACTCACTCAACAGAATATAAATAGTTAGGCAACTTATCTCAAGCAACACAGATCAGATCTAATTAAAATTGCATTTTACTACTTGATGTCAAATATTAAGGTGTTCAAACCACTCAGAGCTAGTTCAATTTAATTTATGATAGTCAGATATCTTGTTTCATTCATATCAGGTAATAACATCAACCAGGCTCTGAATTCCTGATCTTCGGAAGTGATGCACATCTCACAATAACTTAGTTGTTGATTCTGGCTTTATATATACACACTGATGATAGATGCTCAAATTAAGCAAAAATCTGGGAATAAACTGTATCTCATGTGTTTGCAATAGCATTTTGACTGCTCAAATTAGGACAATGTGGCCTTGAGATACGTATTTTTTCTCTCCACGACCACTCCCAGGCTCCCAAGTGTACCTTAGTGAATCACTGAAGTTTACACACATCCGTCCAAAGTCATAGTCTAATCAGTTCAACCAGGAGGTCAATTAGACGTTTGTATGAGATGTGATAAATTTCCCTGTAAGTTTTCCTGAGATATAGTAATGACAAGAATGGGATGAATAGTGAAAAAAATAAACTACAGTAAAAAAAAAAATAAAAAATCTGATTCCCTGAAGAAGGAATACATTACAAATGCTGTGCTATAATCACTGTCTGAATTGTTCCAGTCTGGATGCTCACTGTAGGTCTTGCATGTCAAAGACAGTTTGCAAAGACGTGTCTTTTGGTTGAAAGATAATTTAACTTTTGCTGCACGTTGTCAGTGTTTTGTTACTGTAAGAGCATTTTTGCTAAGAAAATGTGTTCTATAAGGCAGCGTTATTAGCCTGTGTGTTAACTGTTTTAAAAGTGTGACTTCAGAGTGGACACACGTGTCATGCAAATAAGGAAAAACTCCTTTTCAAAGGTCAACATTGTCCTCACAGCATCACACTGTTTGGATTCATGAGAAAGGATTAAAACATTGGTCGTCTTAAGCTTTTTAAGTTCCTCTAGTCTGGGATGACTTAATCACCGTCGACTAAACATTTCCTTTATCTTCAATAAAGCATGCCACTCCATTTGTGAGACCCAGCATGATTTAGCAGGATTGTACATTGTTCCTCTTGAGGTATTTCTGTCATGCTGTTGGTGGAACAGTGGAGTTACATCAGGCCATTAAACACAACACAGAGTTGTGTAGACAAGCTGAATAGATCAGCAGGTGACCTTAAAGAAAAGGTCAGTGATTTTCTTCCGTTTAGGGTGTTTTCAAAAAATCTGTATTTATACTCAATTTATATGTGTCAACAGATGTTCTCAGACAGTATTCTAGAGTTGGAAGACTTTAAATATAAATTTTGTAAATTGTTTAGTTTTAGAACGTGCAAAAAAAATCTGCTTGAGATTATAATTAGCATTTAATGCTTTTGTTGTAGATGAAGTCTGGCTGTAGCTGCAAAACACTTTTTCAAGCAAGTATTTTTTTCACAACAGGGACATGACCAGAGGCGTTATCGGTTCAGGACTAAAAGACAAATTGATTCGGTTTTGGTGGCCAAAGGTCAAAGTTACAGTAACCGTATTACTTGCTGTAATTGTTCTCTGTCCACACTGACCAACTCTCCTCATTTTCAATGGAGTTAATGTGGGCCAACATCAACAATCCTCGCTGTACGCAGAAATCTCTATCTGCAGCTAAAATGAGACTTCAGCAGCCTGAGTTTATAAAATCAAGTGGATTATCATCCAACTTTAAAGCTTTTCATGTGGCTTCGTGTTTCTCTGTTGAACTGCATGGAAGAAAACAAAGAAGATTTTTAAATGAAAATGGAATCTATTTAAAAGGTTGAAGCCTTTTATTGTGTTAGAATGTACTTTTTAGTATGTTTTTGCACAGATGGATGACTGTGGATTTTGGCCTCCATCACTTACAGTATATCAATATCTTTTGGAGGGATTTCTTAAAGGCCTGTATTAACAGGAGGAATGATTGCAGCAAATACATACGGAGTCGCAGGGTTTGACTGAGGAATTAATACTGCCTGCTGCTATTGATATATTATCAACCGTGATTGATGAACCATTAACACATTAATAAAATGTGTTGAAAGCAAAGCTGTTACATAGTAAAACTTTTTAAGATAAAAACAGAATTATGCTAATATGCTAATTTTAGCAATTATACAAAATTTACTGAATAATGTGTCTCTCTCGCTCTGGAGAATTAGGAATAAGAGGTTTTTACCTGTATAAAGTTTTGATTCTTTTGGCTTTAAAAGGGTAAGAAAAACACCTACTGGAAAATGCTCCCAACTTCATTTCTGCAGGTACATGAATAAAATTGCTTTAATTAACACTTATGAGAGAGTGATGAGACAGATATGAGACTGTTTAAATTCCATAAATATAATAATGAGCTAAGCAGATGGGAAAGGAGATGCTGCTCAAATCAAACTAAAATAGAAATGTGTTAATATGAGCACTTGCTTTATTTGATAGACTTTGACATCTCAGAGTGTATTTGACCCAGGACACTCAGAGATTTCTATTTAAAACCTATTTTTACCAGGAGCTTTTGTTAAAAACACATCGATGACGAGCACCATGAGTTTTAGACAAATTACATCAATGAAATGCTACTTGGCAACTGAATTTAGCCTAATAAAACTCTTGTGACTCCTAATCTTCATAAACTGGTGTAAAAGTAAAATCATTTAACATCACAGATGAATCCAAAAAAGATTATATCGCTTTTAAATAGCTTTTGCATTAGAAGTCATTAGTTTCTGCTTTTAAGGCCAACTCACTGAGGACAACACCAAAGGAACGCAATTAAATGGTATTTAGGCTAATTTAAATTGGACTGGATATCTGCACATTCCCAAATTGAATGGCTCAGGATTATGTCTCCCTAAATAAATTCTATATTTATTGTATCTGTGTGAGGCTTTCAGTGTACACTTTCTCTTATCCACCCTCCATTGTCCTGTTGAATGAATCACACTTCAAGCTAAATGCAATTCGGTGGAAGAAACACTTGACATGGTGGATGCTGTCCCATGTGGCTGTAAAGGGACTTCCCTTAAGGTCAGACAGCTGAACAGAATGCGCTCCACTGCACAGTAGTTGTACAGACAGGCTGTAGGATCAGGCAGACGTTGTGGAGAGCTTACCGAATAAGGTCCAGCAGAGCATCAGCAGAACTCATGATAGGCTTGCTACTGTCCTCGGAGTCTTCCTTCTGGGCTGCACCACCTGGGTGGATGATGGACACCATGATAATTCCAACTATCACAGCCACAAAGGTCGTCCACAGGTAATAAGACACTGTGATCAGACCAAGTCGACTGGAACACTTGGCGTCCAGGGCAGCCAGTCCTGACATCAAACTGGAGGAAACATTCATGTTAGACACAATTATAAGTGACACTTGACACTGTAAGAATATTTGAAATTATCGACATCATGTACTTAACACATCACAAATCCTCTCTTTAGCAAATATTCTTAAATAATTTTCCCTAAAACTTTCCTTAAACCTCCAAGTTGTGATCTTGACAACAGCAGCAGTTTTACGGTGATAATTAAGCTTTAACAATATTGCCAACATATACACAAGTATGCAACTTAACATCGCTTTCGGCAGCAGTTGTCTGCACACTTAGAACGAAATTATGCCCAAGTTTGAGAATGATCCACTGAGGAAACTAACGTAACACAACTGAAAGCTTTAGATCGAATACTAAATGGAATTGTAGTGTGTGTTGTGCTTTTTTCCAGGTCAAAAATTAAACCAAAATCCCCGTTGGACATTTATTCATTATCAATACTGTTTTGCAAGCAGGACCAACATTATTTGTCTGTGCCTTGCAGAACTGTTACAAATAATCAATTTAATGACATGACAACACTCGGATCATGATTCACTTTCATTAGGCACAAAAAACATGCTTAGGTTCAGGGATCAATCATGGCTTCGCTTCAAAATTGAACATTTTAGGGTTAGAGATATACACAGTTTAGGTTCAAAGGTTAGATTAGACCGGAAATTCTGATTTTGCTAAAGGTTGCCAATCGAAGGTCTTGTGCATGGATTGCTGTTTCCCTTGAGCTGGGGATAACATTTTGGGTTGTCAGGTACATAAATGTTGTCCTGCGTGTAGGAAAGTCCGATCAGAAATATAACACAAGTCGACCTGAGCGATTGGTTTGTAGAGTTAGCTGTTAATAACCATTGATCTTTGTTTGGATGTAGTCAACCAAACAGTATTTTGATTGTATTCTTTCGTTGGCTGCTGTGAAATTGAAAGGATGTTTATGCTTATATCTGCACCAAATGTTTTTCCTATCTATTGTCTATTTCATATTCATGAATTCAAGATAGTCACTGCAGCTGTCCACCTACTCTTCGTCTGCCATCGTTGAGGTTTCTCTTGAATATTGGGGTCGACTTAACTTTGAAAGAAATACTGGCACTTCAGTCATGCACAGCACACATCACAGCAGACCTCAGAGGCAGTGCTCAGTCACATTCTCTATCTTCAGGGCATTGCTTTGTGGGTCTTCAGATGCAAAGATTTATTTCAAACTGCTGCTGCTTCTCATCTATTCTGTAATTCATAAAGTTGATTCTCGTGTGTGTTGTGCTTTCACATTAAAACATCAGTTAATTTCCTGTTCTATACAGAATCAGATGATCTGTCAGATCCGGCTGGAAGTTTTGTTAAGAGAAGACTGATGTACTGCGCCCTTGCAAATCATGTAATTTGGCGAGAGGCAGACGCCCTGAACAAGTCTCCAGTCTATCTCAGGGCCAAAACACAGACAGACAACCACTCACCATTCACACCTACAGGCAATTTAGAGTCACCAATTAACCTAAAATGCATGTTTTTGGACTCGGGGAGGAAACCTGAGTTCTTGGAGAAAACCCATGCAACATGCAGATCATTGTTTTAAAGTTCCCATCCATTTTTTTGGAGAGTCTAATTAAAAAGTAACGGGATGATAATTGGACAGTCTTGCGCAGTCAGCAGAAATACAGTGGGTTGCTGAAACAATGATACAACCTTATATTACAGCATAATAGAATAATTCCCACTTCGAAATGCTAAAAGTAGCAGAAGAAAATGTCTAACTGACCATCAAGTCCTCCAACTTTAACAGCCACAGATGACGTTTGTACCCACACTCTCATACGAATCCATGAATCTTTACTGTTAAAATAGTGCCACTGCGTAAGGTGCAGTGTTAGGCACAAAAACATTAAATAAATATGTTGGGCCTAGTACAAAAGTCATGGTCTGCCCTAATAATCAGTACTTCTTGACAGTGGGATGTGAAACGTGCTGTTACATTAAGGAAGTACTGATCCTATGTTACTGTGGTTGGTACCATTGTTGGTGCAATTATGGATTTGAAATCAACATTTGATATTCATAGTGAATGCTTTTGCACGCATCACTATTAGCAGCACCATAAACATAAAGGTGGCCTGGAAATATTTTTATTCTTTAGTCTTTTTTGGAACAAAAGTGGTAAGAACAATATTATAACAGGCCTTGGAATTGCTGATATTGGTTAAAGTTTCTTTCCACTGTGAAAAACACAACCGCAAACTTTAAAAGTCTTATTTAGACAGCACAACAATGTAAAGCTCGTCGAGATATGAGCCCTCTGCAGCCATGGAGAACTAAAACCGGACTTTAATCGCTGACAGCAGATGCAAAAAGCAACAAAGAACTAACAAAGCCTTTGACTGCAAACAGTGTGCGATGTATGAAATGTTGCCCATTTCAACTACTGGCTCTCCGGCTTTCAGACCCTTTGAATAAGTAACATACCGAGAAATGCAACAAGTTACTTGACTTGTTGCAAGAGTGAGGTAAAGTAATAATGTTAATTTCGAACAGACTAAAGAGTGGAAGTGTGTTGTTTTTGATGCAGACCTTATGAAAAGATGCTAGAGACCTGCCTAACACCAGTGAAGCATGGCGGTGGAAACGTGACGATCTGGGATTAAATTGATCACATTCAAATAAATGTGAATACATTATATTCTAGATTAAATAGGTTTGAACTTTTAAGCTCAAATTTGAAAGTGTGAAAACCCCATGCAACAAAGCGCCTCACATCTATCTAGCTGTCCCTATTATGTGCAGCATTTTCCATCATTCTAGTAACAAAAGGTGAAGAATAATTGTAGCCTGAACCAATTCAAGCTGCCAGGGTTATAATAAAAGCCTGATATCAGTACCTGGACACGACAAGCGGGAGAATCAGCATCTTTAGCATCCTCATCAGCAGCTCTCCGGGAAACTGAAAGTACTTCACTTCCTGTCAGAGAAAGAGAAAAATAAGTAATGGTAACAGGTAATCTGGAAGGAAATTGGATTAGATTAGTTTCGTGAAAAGTTGAAACCCTTGAAGTTTAGAAGAAAAATGAACAAGAACAAGGCATTTTTACGGCCTCTGAAAACGAGCTGCAAACTTATGCCACTTAAGCAAAAAATGTCTCTGTCACTAACTCTTTAAGTTTCAGTGTAGGTTCGAAGTAGAGCCCACGCAGGACATTAGAGGCACTGGACCCTTTTCCTTATGATGATATTGTCAGCCATATCATTTGTGACTGTGAGGACTGTGATGTTTAAAGGAACGCATTGCATTTTTGTAATTGTGTCTGAACAGAAAACTTACATGCCCATGTACAGTATAGATTATAATACTGTTGGCAGCTTTAAACTGTTTGTGGTCTATTTGTGGTCCATAGGCCCCAGTGTGTGAAGAAAGTCTTTCTCAAAGCCATTTTAGTGTATGTGATAGGGGAGACCTTCACACACACTGGCTTTAAAAATGGAGCACAGGAAACAATATTTTTAACATTTGATTCTTCTGTAAGCCGGATACTCTTTTTTTTCCATTGTGACTAATAGTATTTGTTGTTTTTCATTTGGAAAGTGTAAAAATGTTCACCTCTAAATGTTATAGTGCATTTTAGGTGGATTCTGAAATTTCATCCAAAAGTCAAATATTCCTAACTTATTAATGGGGGTGTATACAATCCCCACAGACTGAAGTTCAGAAAAGATAAGACAAACCACTGGTGTACTAAGCAACATACACAGAATGGGTCAGCAAAAGGAAAACGGCAGCAGTCAATGAGTGAATGTTTACATGGACTTAAGTAACCGGGTTACTCAGGAAAAGCTGATTTTTAACGGTCATGTAAATGTAAAAACTGGTTTCGGGTATCGGTGTAGGGGATCAGGGAAACCGGGTTGCCCCAGGTAGATTTTTGTCTGATTTCTCTGCCACACATAAACAGGCTTATGCATGCGCGTGAAAAAATGTGCAGACAGGAACACGCAGCTAAGCGAAAGGTTGGATGATAGGAGAGATCATTAGTGGGATGAAGTCGCCTCATTCTTAAAACAAATCGGCCTAGAAAAGTGTCTCATCTAAAGTCTAAATAAGTCACTTTCCTGTGTGGATTTTTTAATTCAGATGTTCTCATTGTGAGTCAACTGCATATGTCTCTCCTTTTTTACTCTGCTGTGACATGAACACCCACAAAAAAAGAAAAGTCAGAAAGATTTTTGTCACTAAGCTGTGAGCCAGGCTTGCAGAACAAGTCTTACTTACTTCTCTGCAGCACTGTAAATGTGGCTTTCTAGCAACCAGGTTACTTGAGTGGATGTAAATGTAAAGAGTTTCTCTGCCCAAATGGATCAAATCTAATTGAAAGCTTCATCATGCAGAAAGATCCAAAACACTTGACCAAGTCCTTCACCAGACAAGAATTGACCATGTATTTCATGGACCGTGTTGCAAAGGAGAATAAAGGGAGAAACCAATAACAACTGGTGGAGTAGTTTACAAAAAAGGAACTTGCAGACAAAGCTTTGTTTAATTTGCTCTAAAATTATTACTTCTGATACTTTTGCTCACTTAGAATTCGTCCCATTGGATACAAAATGTGCTGTTCTAGCTTTTTTGTTGTATGTAGGTGTAAATGTAAATACCACTAATAAAAGCTGATATTCAAAACTATCCATTTTTTGACCTTGAACACAAATGTGTTCAGTGCACAGCGTTTGGTAATGTACACCTGAAGTTTACTTTTGTCCTCTTCTGTACTTACTGTGCTTTATCTTCAGAGGCCCCACCATCTGCAATGCTAAGTGATTTACTCCAAATGCCGAGATGTTTTAGGGACTAAGACACTTTTCTATTATAGTTTCCCTGTGGATAACTCAGAATATTGTGTAAGGGAGCTTAAATGAAGTGACGCCCTGCTGAAACGATGCAGAAGTGATTATTACAATCATAATGTTGATTGTTGACAGCACATTTATCATCCCTCCCTTAGTTAATGATGCTAGAAGACGGATTGAGCAGGAATCTTGTCTTGTCTAGTCATAAAACGGCTGCTAACAACTCAGGCTGCTTATGCAGAAATCAATCATACGGGAGATCGAGCGTATAAGCATGAGCATGATTGTCATTTTCATTTGATGGAAAGCAGACACCGACCCCCTTTACTTACTATGGCTTGTCGTTGTAGGTGGAACCAGTATTTTCTCGGCAAGTGACACCTTTTATCGCTGCCAAGTGAGACGCGTGACAAATTAGAGAGTCAGCGCTAAACACAGACAGATACTGTCCATGTGAGAAAATAACAGCAGGAACAGTCACAGATAAACGACCAGGTGAACGTTTCCAAGGTCTAAGAGTTATGGGTGCCAGTTGGGCACAAATCTGCAAATTTCACAGGTTTTTTGGTGGATTTGTCTCCGTGTCTGCTGAGCGTAACACTGGCAAAGCTCCAGAGCGACAGGACAGCTGTTCTCTGTCAGCTGTGCTGCTTCCATCCCCAGCAGCCAGACCTCATATCTCCACTCTGTCAAAATGAGGCTGGCAGCGTGTCAAGAGCTTGAAAAAGCTTCTTTTCTCCCAAGTCGTCACTGTGACAGTGGTTTGCTTTATGGTAGTCAGCGTTTGATAATCCTGCACATCAAAGTGTAATTGACCTTCAACATTTCACGGCAGGAATCCAGTTTACTGCACACACTGAGTGAATGAATGAGCCACAGAAAGGCCGCTACACATTTTTGAGTGGTTTAGTAATAAGGTGTGCAGGCTCATTTTTATGCTGATTCAATTCAACATTTCTTCTCAGGTCTCGTGTTCCTTTGTCACGTTTATTCATGACTCTGCAACCGCCAGCCTAATAAATACCCGAAGGACGAGTGGAATGTTTCTTAAAACACCCTTAAGGACACACGTGCTGTCTGTTGTGTTCGAAACTTTGAAAAATCATGTAGTTGTATAGTAGACACACAAGAGGCTCATGTAGAGGTGAACTGAAATAAAATGAATAGATGGATTCTGTTGGAAAACATCAACAATGAAAACAGCGTAAACTCTCACATGTTTTCAGCTGTATTGATGTTGCAGTTGACTTTGCTGGAAAATCCTCTGAATCACTCCAAATTTGTAAAGCTCAGTTTCAATGATCAGCAGTCTCACAATTTAACCCACGTTTTACAATTTATATTTATAAATTGCTATTGTAGAACTACTAATATAGTCTGTGAGGAACATAATGTAATGTCACTATGATTTCTCAACCCAACAGAAAACCTTGTAGTAAGGGGATCTTTTAATTACAGATCACATACCCCATTTGTATTCATACTCACTTCATGACTCACATTAACCTGATACAAGTTTCATATTTTGGACTAATGACTTCCAACACACCAGAGGTAGGAGATATTTGTCAGAGATTGCTTTCCTTGTAATAATTATTCTGCCATGATCATGCTTCAAATTTAATCTCAGGTAGACATATTTTTAAAGCAAACCACGCGGAACCTGATACACAATGAATGATATGTTATTGGAAACTGTGTCTACTGGATGTAGAACAAGATTTTCATTTGACTCTTTTACTGTATCAACGTATAAGACAAGTTATCCCCTCACACTACACTGACTTCTGATGGTTATCATAACTAACACTGCAGCGCACTACACAAGTATTAATGTGTATTAACTCAATAGGCAACTGGACAATATACTTTAGACTTGTATAGTCTGAAATTTTGTGTGTTTGTATTTTCCGTGGATGTGTGTGTATCAATCTTTAGAATTTAATCTTGTAAGGAACCTTGCATAGAAATCTTAGACATTATGTTCCTATGCAAAGCTGCAAATCATTTTCCCAATGCGGCACATCTTTTTAATTTTAAGTGCAACTTTGACCCTACAGTGAGTTGTAAAGAGGGGGCTGGGGTGGATGGTGGGCATACACAGAATACCATTAGGTATTGGGTTAGTTAGATGACATATTTTTGCTGTGGCTTTGACGGAGCAGCTGCAGCTGCAGCACGAGGGTGACTGATGCCAAAGGAGGGAAAATAAACAGAGAAAAAAATGGGAAAATAGTGTGTATGTGTGGCTGAGGTAGCCGAGCAAAAAGTGTGTGGCCAGGTGTGAAAATCCATCCAGCATATGTGGGTTTTGTTCCATTTCACGTGTGCACATCAAGCAGCACATGCTGCCTGTGCACAGGCACAACACAGCAAGTCACCAAAACAACATGTGGAGTCTGCGAGAACAGCAAAACAGAAAATGTTCAACATAACCTATAAAATTTGATTTAATCAAACTAATCGACTAATATTTGAACAGAAATATTCTGATAAACCTTACGTTGAATTTCTTAACCATTGTGTAAAATAAGGATGGAATAAAAGGCCAATATAAAGTCACATTTGGTGTTGGGAGATTTTGTTTTTTTTTCACTGTTTGTAACCTAAAAGCAAAGAAACAAGGATTGTTGATGATCATCATATCAGCCGCCTCATTTGCTGCCCGCATTTCCATTTGTGTGGGTTTCCCAGCCCCTGTTTCTATGTAACAAGCGGCAAATGGAGTGCATGCTATGAGTTTGACAAGGCACAGAGATGAGAACAGTCTAAGGTACATATCATTTTGGAAAATGTTAATAACGCTGTAGTCAGACAAACTGAAGGTTTTATCCGGTAATTTAGAAAAACTACTTTGCCATGGAAAGTTTTGATCTCTGATTAAATGGAAAACTTCACCAGTTGGATTTATGTTTGTTGGTTTTTCGAAATGTGCTCACCAATGAACTTCAGGGACTGTTACGTGCAAATAAACCATGTTATTTACATGACTGAACACGCTAACTGCTCACTCTCTAGTTTTAACATGTGCCACAACCTGAATGAAGCTGTGAGGCGGCAGTGCAAACCACTCTGTCACAATGCTGCCCCTCCGCAGAGACATCCATCCATCCATTATCTGTCACCGCTTATTCTGTTTGTGTCTGTTCGCACCTACAGGCAGTTTTTGATTAACGCATTAGCCCAACATGCACGAATTTTGGACGGGTGGAAGAAATCCACACGAGCACCGGGAGAACATGTACACTCCCCGCAGAAAGGCCACAGCTGGCCGGGCCGTAAACCTGCAACCTTCTAGCTGTGAGGCCGCAGCGCAGACCACTCTGTCACAATGCTGCCCCTCCACAGAGACATCTCACAGGGAATTTATGTCCTTACAGGACCCGAAACAAAACAGCTAAACTTACTCTGCAATAGCTGTAAAAAAGCGTCAGCATGTCCTGAATGAGGCCAAACGTAATCCCAGCACGATGTGAGGCAATACGCATCCAAGTGTCCACATTTTGAGAAATACATGTTCAGACAATATCTAACATACTTTACCTTTTTAAGGTGTACGGCAGCATCGTTTACCAGGTAAAACTACTAGGCTCCCGTCTTGCTTGTGAAGGCCCCAAGTCCCTTTTCTATGTTGCTGTCTGTTTTTTTTTTTTTTTGTCAGCCACAGTTTAGTCTTTCTATGTGAATGGAATAACACATCACCCTTTATCAAGACTGCTAGTCCTTCTCTTTTGCTTGTGAAAAGGATTTCAAATGGATTTAATTTCTGTTGTCAAGATAAGAAAAAAAGCATATTAGTTTTTAGAACATTTTTCAAACTGTTTCTTAATTGGAAAGCACATGAAATAAACCATGAGTCATCAAGAATGGGGGAGCTTTCTCTTTCTTTCTGTCATACTCTTCGGCTTTTAATCAAGTGTTTTGTTTGCTTGTTTTGCTCCAGTTTTGGAGATTTAAATGCACCGGCCTGTCAATGCTCAGCAACACCTAAACGATTGGTGTCTTTTCATCGGGGCTCAGAAATGTTCTTTTTCTTTTTTATTATAACATCATAATCATGTTAAATAAAAGATTTATAAAAACTTGGATTAAATAAGGCTTTGCTGTCAATACTTATCGGGTCGAAATCTTCAATTATGCTATTAAGGTAGATGAGAACATCTGCGGTATATCTGCTGACTCATAAACATTTCAAAATGTGCATTGTGTAAAGCTGATGGAAGTAAGTCTGAGGTTAGGGATGTCAGGGAGGATATGGATTGGGGGCTGCTGGGCAAGGCGGGGGCATAATGACGGCTAAAGAGCTTTTCTCTTTAAGCAGAGAGAGCTTAGTTTGCTGTGTAAGAGCAGGATTTGAGCAGGTTTGTCTCTGCTCTGCTCATCTTGCACTCGCGCGGGGATGTGTATTTGACTGTGTGTGTGTGTGTGTGTGTGTGTGTGTAAAGGGTTGTCGGCAGTACATGGTGTAGCTGTTTCCGATTGATCAATCAAAAGGGTCCATGCAGTTCTATCGGCCAGTCAAGTCTGAAAGAATTGACACCAGACAAGGAGCAGCACAATATATTCAACACAATACACAACCATTGTTCCTAATATTAAACATCCAACTTTGGAAAAGTGAAAGTTAGAGACAGACTAACTGAGAACCTTACACCTAATACAACAGGCACTAGTGACTTTTTTTAAACAGACATGCTGTAGTTCCTCCCCAGCAGCCACGGAAACAGCACTGAAGAGTGAGAGCAGCAGAGCTAACGTCACAGGAAGTTTCCCCTGCTGCTCTATAGAGAAAACAGCCCATTGTTCACTTTTTATATATATAAACATATAAATAATCACTATGGCAATTGATATGTCAGAGTAAGACTCTAACCCAAATCCACATCTCATTAATAAAATCAATTTTCATATATGCATGGACTTGTTATGGCAGCACTAAATAACTCACTGATGTCCGTTTTCAGGGGTGTTTGTGTGTCTGACACACACACACACACACACACTCCTGTAGAGCACAGATAGATCACAGAGCACAATTGCGCGCGTCAGTTGCATTCACACCAACTCCTTCGTGCAGGGTTGGATGGAGGTGATACTGCTGTGAAACAATCAGAAAAAAACGATTTGTTTCTCTGATTAACATTTTTTTCCTACCAACGTTGCTTCCTCTCTTTAATCACTCACTCAACCAGCGCTTGTCTTCCTCTCGCTCTTAGTTGACAACTGGTTCTTGACAACTCAACAACGCTACTGTTTACGTGAAGGGAAGTGGAATTGGAACAGGACAGGCCACACAGAGAAAAAGACAGGACCTTCGTTCCTACCGATGAACCATTCAAAAGAGCCTGATCAGTGGTGAACACTGCCTACACTACCTCCCCTTCCCCTTGACACACTGATAATGAAATGATGCATATTTTTCAAGCAGGCACATAGAAAAAAACATAGCATGGCTGTCTTGGTGTGTGCAACTTGAACTCACAGAGGTCACTTCAGTGACTAATTGCAACTGTTTGCAGACAAATCAGACGACAAGATTTCAGACGTCAAATGTTCAACAGGAATGGCCTTGAATCATCAATAGTATTGTATTTTATAAGCCTAGAAAGTGAATTCAATTTCAACTTTGTTACATTGCTCACACTGAGGAACGTGGACAAACAGTAGTGGAGATGACCGATTCAAGGAAACATCATCTAAAAACATCAGCTCTAAAGAACCTGCAACATCATTAGTGCTTTTACTGCAGCCACAGCTGATGTTATATGGGTTTGCTAATGCCTACCTGGCTCTTCCAGCCTGTGTTCAAATGACTCATCCTGGTGGTACAGAGACCAAACAGCACAAACAAATCTATTCTGGATGCTGAAGGACGAAATTGATGTAATTTTCGATGAAAAACAACTTACTTCTTGTAATTTGGATTCTCTTCTACAAGTTTGAACTTGATGTGTTCTCACAGAGTTGTACATTGCAGAAATCCACGGGTTTTTTCCAGCGGCAGCTGAGCTGCACATACACAATGCATTCAAGGGAGCATTTTGCAGCCATCACTTTTCAAATATTATACAAGGTGGAATAATATTTTCCCAAGGGGTTATGTGATTTGACCTGTATGGTCAAATAAAATAACACTATAATATGTCTCACGTCAGCCAGAAAACAAACAGATGACATTAAAGTAATTTTGAGCTGAGCCTGTGATTGAGGAATGATAAAACATTTAGCTGTAATGTCAGTAATTACATGGAGTGGAAATGTTTTTGGTGAAAATGGGCGAGGGCTTCAACGATACCTCCCTGGGGGCAGCAGTCAGCGCATGCATGTGCCGCGTCAAAGATCGCACCTTCAACAAATGCAAAATACAAACCATAATGATCAGGGCAGTGGTGATAGGGGCTTGAGGCTCTAGCAGCACTGAACTGAACCTTGTTGCATGTTCAGATTAGACATCCAGTTTTAGAGGTAGCTCATCAGCTGCAGCAACGAATGCTGGACCGAGAGAGAGAGGCTGCTTTAAAGTGAAAATGAGGGAGCTGTTGGGGGTGTGATGAAGCCTCTCTGACACCAAATCTGTGCACAGTAACTTTATACTGTGCACAAAACAACACATGAGAGCAGCCTGGATAAATGAATAAATCATGTGAAAAGGCATTAATGGGCAGCAGGTAAAGTCAAAGATAAATTGAATTAAAGTTAATTATCCACATATTTACCCAGCAGCCAACAAAGGAGCAGACAGGGGTAACGAATGTAAAAGTCTTAATTAGTTTGTATTTGACAAAAACCCACTCACTTATGTTGCACTGCATAGATAATTCATGTAGCTTTTATTTATTCATGCAGTGAACTGTACAGCTGTGCTCACGATAAATAACATTCTTAGTGTTTGAATGACGCGAAAGCTGTTTTATTACAGTCACTTTTCTTTCGCAGCGTGTAGTGAGTCAAAAAACAAGAGAAGTAAGTAAAGAGCAGTGGGAAAATGAGTACTAGTCAGATAATAGAAGCATCCAGTACATCCATTACCAGATTTCTCTCAGGGCCTCCTAGACTCACATCCGATCGGCATCGTATTGATTTAAAAACCTGACTCCAATGAACTGACAATTCTATTTTTTTTTTGTTGCCACATCTGAGTATTTTAGATAGAAATTGTGAATTTTTATTCCATTTATTTAACTGGGTTCCTTTTTCTGTTTGTTTTAGGTCCTATTTTTTGGATTGAGTTCGATTTAATCGCTTTCTTCAAACATTTCGTCTCGATGCATTTGTGTGTGAGGACGGTTTAACATATGTGTAAATATCATATGTTTATTTTTTAAAATTAATATTGTGGATTAATTTGGGTTAATCCTTTTGACTCTACACATTCTAATTTCTTCTTGAAAATAGGTCAGATTTGATCTTACCTCACCTTACTAAGGCCTCACACACACACACACACACACACACTCAAACAGATTATCTGTACTTTGCCTCTCTCGGGTCTTCACCGTCAAACCCAGAGCGATCTCAGTGCCTATAAATTGTCCGAAAAACATAAAAGACTGTGGCTTCTTTGTGCTTTGCCATGTGTCAGACTGACAAGCACTCTTATCAATTATAGAAAGCATTTGTCTGATTGGATTGTAATCCCCTATTGTGAGAGTAAAAGGAGCTACAGGCTTTTTTTAGACTGGTTTGAGAATATGTCAGAGCTTTAGTCAGAGGAGCGACAAGAAAGAAAAGACTACATTTTGTTTATGAAGCTGCTCTAGAAAGCTGATTTGTGGGTGTATTGGGAGCAGCAGGGGTTGGGGGGAAGTAACTGCTACATGTATTAAATTCATTGTAGTGTTTTGTGTGTGTGTGTGTGTGTGTGTGTGTGTGTGTGTGTGTGTGTGTTTAGCCTGGATTTGCATTGTCTATGCTTCTATCGACTGCACAGCATCAACAATACTGGCAACAGCACACAGACAGACAGGCATCATACTTTGCTGCATAAGACACAATTCCGAAGTAATTTCAGAATTGTTTATGAAGTTTATGAAGGTTAGGGCATGAATGGAAGTGGGAACACTGCAAATCAACTGCGGCAACTTCAACTTGAAACTGTGTCTGCCATTAAACTTTACTGTACTAAGCTGTACTAAACTAACAAAAGTATTATTGCGTTTGGGAAAATGACCATGTTGTTATCAGTACAGTACAGTATGTTACATTTAAAATTAATGTGTTTGGGATATTGCTTGGAGTTTCGTTGGGAAATATTGGAGAAGTTGACCTCTCTGGGCCTCAAACAGTTACTTAAATGAAATCACGTAAGCTTAAAATTTTGTGCAGTTGATTGCAGCTTATAGACATGTGAAGCAGGAAAAAAGTGGGAGACCAAAACAATTCTGTCCCAAACTGCCTCTTCTGGCTGTGTGACATCACACTGGGTAAGGGGGAGGAGACAGACTGACCTGCTCTGAGAGGCGACGTGTCCTCAGGAAGAATCCCAAAAGACATCCTATGACCACAGCCAGCACCGACATGATGAGAAGTCCATTCTGTTTGCAGACGTTCTTCACCCTCACCCACACTGCATCCAAAGCCATGGCCATCGTGAGTGGCTGGTCCCACACCCCGGGTCTTACGTCCTATCAGCGACCCATAAATGTAGACACCCCAAAGCTTTAAAATCCAGACGGGAGGATGAAACACAGGCAAAAGGATTGAATTTAAAAAATCCCCAGTGCTGAATGGGATTCTGTGTAAAAAAAAATTTAATCCTTCGTGATGTTTTAAAATACCTTCGGGCTCAGCAGCCCTCTTGTCCTCTCGCTGTAGCAATCTGCACTAAGCTACGAAGATCCTCTCACTTTCAAGGCCCCCCCACCGCACCCTGCTCCACCCATCAGCAGCCCTTCGTGTGTTGACCGACCAGCAGGGGGATAGAACAGCTGGCAACTGTGTCCCTGGGGGTTAACATCGGCAATCCAGTCAGAGCGCTACTGTATTTAACAGTTCTGAGGCTGGATTAAAGATCCATAAGCAATTTGTCAAAGGTTAGCAGGGACCTCAGGGGCTGCATGAACCTGCCACATTGACAGAGAACTGATGTCGGCTTGAGGTTTGTTAAAACTATAATACAGTGGTTTACGTACGGCTATAGCATATGACCTTTAACACTTAATTATTGTGACCTTTTATACTGTATATAAAAAGCAGAGTTGTTGTAAAATCTTTTATGTGCTTTTGAAAAAAAAAAAATTATTTTCTTTGTATCAGAATTCATATATACACATGGGCCAAAGCAGGAACAGCAGGTTTTCGCCCATAGTATTTAACCCTGATATGTCTGTAGCTCCATTCTATTCCATCTTCATGCCAGTTTCCACAGCCCATTAATTCCAAAGCAGATCTTGAGCTTGTTTTGTGCAGAAACATTCACTTTCAGTCACACATGCTGTCAATTACATGAACAAGTGTTCCATAGGTAGATTTAACTAAGCTGGGGACACATGTAAAGACCTGTCAAAGACTGCACAGTTCACACACTTTTACCATGAACTATCACAGATTTTCAGTGACAGTCTGAAAGTGACTGGTCGAGACTGACTCTGGAGATAGGAAAACCCCCTGCAAACCCCCCCCCAAAAACAGCCCACAAATCATGGACATAAAGGCGAGGACAACGTGGACCATACAGCCTGTATAGAGAGATGAAGGTAAAACAACTTTTTAAAACAACAGTATGTCAGATGCTTGGTTGACTAAACTCAGGACATTGAAATGAGAGACGCAAGTTTGTTTCCTGGTTCAAGAGTTCAAGAGTCAGTTTTGTTATTATATTTCAAACCAAACAACAAATGTCCCCTGCATTTTGTATTCTAACCTTCACAATAGCCCTGTGCATGATAGGGGCAGGTGGAGCAGGAGTTGTTCACCCCCCCCAATCTTCCTAAATAAGTTCTCTTTTTTGTGGAGCTTACTAAGACTGGTGTTAAAACCAAGAAGACGAAGACGAAGAGTCGTGCACTGCAGCACACATAAAGAGTCTTGAAATACCTGATCTATGACCCAAAGAGAAGGTCAGAAAAAAGTGAGCACTTACAGAATTGGACAACAAAAATTCTCTGCATCACAGTTGACCTCTGATGTGTCCATTGACTCTGGTCTCCATAAAGACTGTGAGCTGTAGCAGCTGTAAGTTGATATTCATGCATCCTCTCGCGGTTGCAAGCAGGTTGTAGAGATTAGGAAGTAAAGGCAGAGTATACTACCAATCACAGACCCAGCCACAGTGTGTACCCTGGAAAAATGACCCCCACAAACAACTGACCACTTACACAATGTTGCATTGAAAAACAGACAAGTGTTTCTAACTTGGTGCAAGTATTATCTGTAGAAACTGGCATCTTAGCGAATAATCCAGCTGATTAGAACTATCACGCCTGTGAATGTCATTATCAGCACATAATTTGGGTTTTTGTGCCTAAACCAAACCATAATCCTATATTTTTTATGCCCAAACCAAACGGCATTGGGGCACATGATATTGCACAATAATGACCTGCTGAGCCTACTATCATGTGAAGCAGGTGAATACTGGCCCATAGCTCTTCCACTTTTAACAAAAGATAACAGCTGGTGAATAGCGTGATGTCAGTGACTGATCACTGTTAAAGACCCAGTTTTTTCGTTAAGGTGCTGTTTTTATTTATATTTAGGAAAATCAGCATTGTCGACCAAATGTGCTTGAGACAATTTCACACAGTTTCAAACTATTATCAGTTTTAGAAACTGCTAATAGAATTTTTGTATTCTTGTTGTTGAATATGACCAACTATCATCAGAGAAAGGAAGTACAAACCAAAAAACTGACTTTATCATATTAAGTTACCAACAACACAGTCAGTAAAATTATTTGGACAACAAGAGCAGGCGGCGGATCAGCTTTTTCCAGTATGAACACAAAAGGTCAAGTCCCACAAACTCGCCAATAAGTGCTGAAGATATTACACAACAAAGGTTAATGCAAAAATGACTTATGACTTGATTAATCCAACTTCCCATGAATTGCAATGTGCAGAAGTTGCAAGTGGATCTGGTAGCCCCCTGTAGACGCAGATGTCTTTACGACTCCGCGCCTCAGTTTTGCATAATTAAAATGTTCCCTCCAAGTCCAAGCTGACATAACCCTGAACACATCATCATATTTACACAAAGTTCCAAACACACCCACACAGCCACAGGAGACATTACACAACAATTTCTACAAGCTGAGTCTACAGATGAGCTCCAAGAATAAAAATCACTCAGTTTTAAATTTAGTAACCTTAAATGTCCATATCCAGCAATTAAACAATTAGCATTATTATTACAATCATTATTATCTCAGCTGCAACTGCAATGATAATTATTATCAATAGTAACACAATTGTTACTACAATTACCATAATAATTCACGAATCCACGTCCTTTATAAAAATGAATCAGGGCTGTTTTCATTCTTGTCATTTAATGAGCCTGTTAGAACTGAGGTGGTAAGTAAATGTAATTATCTACATGATGGGATGGAGAAGCAGCATTGATTGGTCCACTGAGCCCAAAATACAGACAGTTGGCTCCAGTTCATTTGCTCTAATGCTGATAGCGGTGGTTTGGCCTTTTCTTTTTATTGGCAAAGTTAAAAGTATATTATTTCAATCTTACACATAACATCCTCAGTTTAGAATACGGTGTTTAGAGCATGTGAAATTAGGACTAACCACATCAGTGTTACCTGCACCAGTGAACCGTTTAACCGCATTCAAAATGTAATTCAGTTTCACACAGAGGTAATTTCCGCCTAAATAACCTGCACCTCTCTAGATATCCGCCATTATTGAATCTCTCTGTCGACCTTAAGTCTAGAAAAGTTTTCCATATACATACACATGTTTTTGGCAGGTAAGTATAATACATCCCCCTCCCACCTGGGCAAGTGACTTTACAGAGAATTTTAATATTAATATAAATGTTATTTTAATGTACAGTTTTAACTGCAGGTGGAAATTTAAAAAGCTGTGCTTGTGAGCTCTGGGCTTGTTTCTTTATATGTTCATTATTTAGACTTCTATCATAAAGTCAAAGTCAGCATTAATGAGGCGTATGAAACTAGGTGTCAGCAAGGAAGGGGACAAACACGTCTTTACATTTCTCTGTGTCTCATAAAGATGAGTTTGCACTATTGTCTGACCCAGACTCGCCCTTGAATGTCTCATAATGTTTTTAATAACCATTTGAATGGATAAACTGTATGATACTGATACAATTGATGGGCAGAGGAGCAGAACATGTGGACTCCAACATAAAATATAATAAAAAAGAGAAAAAGCCAGATGATTTTAAAAAAGAGTGCACATGAACTTCGTAAGAAGCCCCTGGCCCTGCCCTTGAGTGGTACTAAAACAGGTGGTGGCAGTAGCGTAACATTACTAAAAACCGTGAGAAAAACACGTTTTATACTGTTCTCCGATACTGTTCTCTGCATGTTCTGTGGCAAAGCCATAACTCCGACATTATTATTGTCTGCTTATTATAAGCAATGGGCAGAGCGGGAACACAAGTAGTACTCAATATACTATGATTTTTAAGTGCGGCAGAATATGCATCCATCGTGTTCAGGGTCACAGGGGCTGTAGCCCATCCCAGCTGTCATAGGGCGAGATGCGGGTTACACCCTGGACAGGTCTTCAGTCTATCTCAGGGACAACACAGAGAGACATGAACAGACAGACAACCATTCGCAGCTATAGCCAATACAGAGTCACCAGTTAGCCTAACATGTCCTCTGACTGTGGGAAAAAAAACCCACGCAAGGACGTGGAGAACTCCACACAGAACCAGGGATCTTCTAGCTGTGAGGTGGAAATGCTAACCCTCAGCAGAACATGTAAATTGTTATTATTATCATCCCTCACAAGAACCAAAGCTGACAAGAGACCACACACTGACAACTACTTTGGGACAATGACTGGGTTCCACATTGATGTGATAGGCAGATAAAGGGATCAGCGATCACACTGCACACACAAATTACAGATCCTTGTCTTCAGAAGCAGTACATGGTTACTACTGTAGTAATCGTTGGGTCTCTTCTGGCACCTGAAAAATAAATCACTCAATCATGACCATGAATCTCTGACCTAAAGAAATATGATTTATTAACAGGACACACAGTTAAATGTTACACGAAAACAGATATTGAAAATTTGTATTATTTAATTGAATTCGACTAATTCATATCAAAAGGTGAATGATGGGTCACTGACTGTAGACAACCATGGACACATTTTTAGATCAACACTGGGTTTCTGAAAAGGATGTTTTTAAATAGAAACATTTTTACATTTTACACGAGGAAACTTTCAGATACACATTCATAGTGTATTTCCTACTTGGAAAAAAAAAAAGATTTTCTCTCAAGATGAAGCACGATGAGTTTAAAAGGCTGTCGAGTGGCTGTTGAGAATTTGAGTCCTGGAGCTGTGTTGGTGCCTGCTATAGTTACTCTGTGGTCCTTATTGTGAGGACAGAGCATTAGCTTGATTTTTTTTTTTTCACAGTTGTCTTTATTTTGTCCCATTAGGTGCATGGCCCACTGACTTGCCTGAGGCAAAATCCAAAACCTTAGAATAAAGTTAAATTTATGAAGAAGCCTTTGGTTATGTTATAGGTGTTTCTAAAACTATGTGTCCAAGTCTTATCTCAGATGCTTTTCTACCACATATATGAAGACTCTTAGACACTAACGCATCAAACATTTTAAAACTATTCTCTGTAAAAGCACCCTGAGCCACCTGGTACTGAAGGTCATGTGTCAAAAGAATCTAAGGGGAAACTAATTTTAGATAATCAGTGAACACAGTTCAACTCAAACTCTATGCAGTGCTCACTAACTCTGTTTTCTGTACATAAAGAGATTAATCATCTCATTTAGATTTGGTCATTATTGTCTCCCTTGGTGGTGAATTGGCAACAGCTAATCAGTGCAGTCTGATTTTCTGAAGTGAAAAAAAAAAAAAAATTGCAGACAATTTTGTGCCACGTTTAACAATGCGTTCATTCAAAGAAACAACATGGGTTCCCGTCATGGTTTCCATCCAATCAGAGAAAAGTTCTAAGCCATTCAATTGTCCCAATCGAGTTAAACGTTTTTCAGCAATTCAAAGCTGTTTGACTCTTTATCAAGAAAGCAATGTTTAGTCACACAAATGTATTTGGCTTGTACAGTACTAAGACTAAACAGTTCTGGTAGATTTCTTTCAGCAATATTTGTGGACAAGCTTTAATATCCAGGGGCTCAGCAATAAAAAGGTTTGAATGGAGTTTTGTATATGTGTAGTAGATTAAATTAAAGCTACATGGACTTAAAGTAATGCTAGCACTACCTGAACTCAATCCACTCTGCTCCACCAAGCCCTCGCTCTCTCTGATCTGCAAAACGAGACCCTCCTCCTGTAAAAACACGACTGGGAGGTTCATCTACCCGCCGCTCTTACCAGCACTTATGCACTGCCATTCGGCCGCATCTAGCAGCTGTGAACTTAAGACCATCGTGTAGTATTTGGCCTTTCAAAAGTTTGTCAGGAGGAGGTGGTGCTGTGGTTGAACGGGTCACAAAACACCGGGCTTTCCCACACGAGACAAATGTTTGAGTCCAGTGTGAAACTACTGATAGAAACGTGACACATGCCTTTGGCGTATCATAGTGACGTCACAGGTAGCCTTTGGCGTTATTATTGGACAGTAAATAAACCAATTGTGACCAATTATGTGAAATTATGAGTGGTGTCCAATGATGTAGTCTTTCTGCATTATAAAGCCTGACTATATTATTATAAATGAGATATTCTCGAGATTTACAGTGAATACAGCCCATTAAGCTGCTTTATTTTAAGGAGTTAGTTACTGAAGGGGGATTATTTTTTAACCCTGTGGATAAATGGAGTATACAGTATGTGAGGACCCACGGAAGGGTTAAGTGCTTACTCTGAGTAGAAATCATGAATATTTCTATTCCATCTCTGGCCCTTTAAGATGTCGTCAGTCTGGTTTAGCATGAAAAGCTCACCAATTAACATGCTGTACCATTCTGTGTATTCCATCATGCCTAAATGTAAAAGTCTAGATTTAGAGGAACTTACATTCTCTATATAGTTCTTGGGGGATTGCGATTGGGTGCAATGACCTCCGGAAAATTTTGTCCTTTACACTTTATGGGTTTTTGAAAAATTGTTAAGTCCTATAGAATTAAACAAGACATACAAAGGTAGCCAATCAATTTTCTCTTCTGCAAGAATGAAAGAAACAAACAAAAAGCATCCTGATGTCATGTCCTGAAATGTTCTCTGCTGCATGGATTTTACTTTATTTATTGGGGTTTTTTTTGTTTGTTTTTTTTCACCCAGAGAGGAGTTTTAATCTTCTGTTTGCCCAAAGCTTGAACGATTCAGGTCACTCTGGCCTTCACAGTCTGGCCTCAGGAGGTGACCATGTGTGCAGCATTCAGGTCACACAGATGCAATTTGTCAATTTAATTCCACATCTATTTTAGCAGAGCATTACTCCTGTTAGGCTTGGGGTGCACTTGAATGCAGAGAGATAATGTAGTAATTGAACTGTTGATTATGAAAACACGGCAAATCAAAAACTGAAAAGCAGCAAACAGAAGCCTTTTATGAACATAGGTACATTATTCCAGGCTTATAAACACAAATAAACACAAATAAACACACCCCCTCTATTGTATGTTGGCTTTACATATGGATGAATCATGAATGAAGGCAAGTGTTTTGGAATGTTGTCCGTGTGTGCCAGCGGAGAGAGAGCTGCGTATGTGTGAATAAAAGTATGTGCTGGAGCTGCGATCACATATTTTGCCAGACTCTATGGTCACTAATCCATCTCTTTTGCCAATATTTCCACTTTATCTGGTTTCATCAGGCAGGGATTACACAGGATTAGACAACCTCCCAGAAGCTGACATGCATTCATTCATTCATTCATTCATTCATTCATTCATTAAAAAAAAACCAACAAATGCAGCTGCTCACATGCTTCCAGATCAGCCAAAATGCACCATTTACATTCAATCTAAATCATATATTTCCCCTTTGTTTAAATCTTGCTCTACATTATTTTTTTAGGAAACATGCCTGTTTTGCTCAGACTGCCGTCTTTTGTGGTGTGTGATTATATAATGTAGGGTGTGTCCTGATGTCATCAGGGGGAAAGTGGCATTAAGATGATGTATCTAACAGCAGCAGTCAATCAGTCGACATGATCCTCTGGCTGTTTGCTTCTCTGTGCTGAAGGAAGAGGCTGAGGCTACAGGGCAAACGTTTTTCAGAAATATTGCAGCGAGCTCCACAGCACACAGTTTAATGTCTGCTGTACTGACCTTTAAAGTGTTCTGTGTGAACATGCAAGCTCTGAACAAGGAAGACGACTTTAAAATAACCTATATTTATTAACCTCACAGGAAATTCTAAATCACTAGGAGCTGGTTCTCATTGTGTTCTCCTAAGGGTCTAAACCAGTGTTTCAGGTCTCTCATTCAAATAGAAAATAACATGACAGCTGACTGGATGAACGCAGCACCACTCACTGAGCTGAGAATGTTTTTCTGCGGTATGTGTTTAAATTCTTTTGATGATCGTGAATACATGCTGAGACCACTGCAGAAATCCACTACCTGCAATTATATGTGTTTCCTATCGGATTTATTTCTATTCCTGAGGAAGAATCAGTTCATGCTTTATCCTGCTCTGCTATTGTCATTGAAAAAAACAATATCAGGAGTGTAAAGCCATGCTAGCAGGTCTGTGATCTGACATGAGAGCTTCAAGCTAAAGGCTGGACTGACAGGTTGCCAGGTGGTCCATGTCAGGGCCAACACAGGGAGACATAGACAGACAGACAACTATTCACACTGTGGGAGGAGACCCAGGCAAGCACGGGGAGAACGGAAGGGCTGGACACCAGGAGACCAGGATTGGAACCGGGGACCTGTGAGGTGGCAGTGCAACATTATACATAAAAATAATACATTTCGAGGAGACACCACTGTGAAAATGTGCACCGTTAAGCTTTTGTTTACAGTAAGCACATATTATACATCCCCACTCACTTCAACAGCTGGCTTTTCACTTACATATTTGTTTGGTAAATATAATGTAATTCCTGATTTCGATGTGAACCAGTGGTTAATATCTTGTTGTAAACAATCAAACAAACGTCCCTTAATTGTTGAATTTCCCTCAGCTGGAAAGAATTCTTCTGTCATCCACCGCAGCTTGTTTTTCTCTGATTCCACCAAATAGTTTCATTAGTCTGCACCTAATGGCTTTTGCTGTCTATGTGATTGATTTCCTTTGTTTTTCCAGCCTATGTACAATTTGCTAAACTGGCAGGGACGGCACTTTGGATGTTATCCGAACAGTTAACATTGACAGTGTCGAAGCACTTAAATTCTAAAACCTACATGAAGCACCAAAGCAGTTGATTGTCCACCATTAAAAAGCGGGGTGATTATGAATTTTATAAATTAGCAGTGAAAATAGAGCTCTCCCCTTCATCACGTCAACAAATAATTGCTAACTAAACATGCACACAGAAGTCATTCCTCTTTAATAGACTGACACTGACTTTAACAATTAGCACAAACGGAGCCTTCTCAAACGAAACCAAAAACCCAAATGTCAAGATTAATCACTCATTTGTTAAGTGTTCGGTGCTTGAATGTTTTTTTACGATTAAGTTTCAAATAAACACCAGCCCCCCAACCCAGACACTGCCCTTTGCAGACATAGTCATGTAGCCCAAAATTCAAGAGTGCATGACTGTGCTCCGAACAACCTACAACCAACCAACATGTACAGTCTTGGGATCATGCTTGTTTCAGTCTTGGTGCTCCTGAAAGTCATGGCGTCTAACGAAAACGTATTTAAGGATCAGCATCCAGCCAAAGTTAAAGGATACATCGCTATAGTTCACAAAAGAAGCAATGACTTCTCATTGAATAATGGCACTTGAGATGTCCTTGTCGATGGCAGCCTTATTTAATTCACTTCTATCATTATGGAAACATAAAAGGGTACATGATGCCTCAGCACCCTCAGCACAATGGCAGAGAGGGAACTGAGTAAGTCAAAGAATAACTATTATTCTCTGTCTCCACATCTAAATGGCGGATTTAGGTTGGACATCTGCAGTAATGGGCTCAACATGTGGATACACTCACACACAAACCATTTTCTATGTCCTGTCAGCAGCAGATGACATTCAGATGTCTCTGTATTGTTCTAGTTTGTTTTTCATAGCTGAGAAGTCTCAGAGTTGTTTACAAGATGCTTCATGTAAAAGTTAACCCTAATCCCATCAAAGGGACTAATGAAAAACCTAAACCACTGTTGTTGTGTTTGAGTTCATTATTAGCAAAGAACGTGTCTGGTTCTCTGCATAGCTTCCTTTTTCCCTTGTAGAGGATAAGTCTGCTATCTTTCTATTTTCTGCACAAAACCTGTAATTTTATCCAGTTAGTCCTTTGCACTGATTGATTTGAGGCACCTGTGCATGTACTTAACTTCATATTTACTTTTATTTTCAATAAATACTCATTTTAAATGTTACAGTTAGGGTGCAAATATGAGATTCCCCACAGCCGCTGTATGATTCTGACAGCTGAGTTTAATTTACAAAGCAGGATTCAAAATGCAAAACCACCAGTGAGTTGTTGTAAAATGTAATACACTTTTATAGAATAAGTGAATTTAAAATGATATACATTATACTAACTACCACATTACAATTTTGTCAACAAGTTGTTTGTAATATTTCATTGATGTTTTTACTTCACCAATGATCTGAATAGTTCTCCCACTATTGTCCTCTTACTGCAGGCTTCTACACTCAGCAACACTGTATGAAAACTTCATTACTGCAGTTACATTTTTTTTTTCTTTGTAGATTTAATTATGGCCACTTTGACTTTTATTCCACTACATTTCTAATCAAAGTTGGTTTACAGCTCCATTAACAGACATTCCGTTTTGCCTCTTACTCTGAAGAAAGGAAGCTGCATTTGCTAGTGTGCAGTGGAGTCACACAAGACCAACCACTGTGTGTATTTGGATTAAATGAGATGCAAATAACATTATAATGCTACAGAAGAACTACAGACCTTTGCAATTGTGTTTTCTACTGATTATGGGATTTCTGTGGCTTTTAAATTTTGTGCGTCCTGACCATATTTTAAGCTTTTTTGTTGTTTTTCCAGTGGTCTGTGTTGTATTATTGAAATTACAGTGCAATGTAATTACGTTCAGTAATAAGATTACTTTTCACAAATAACATCCCCCAATGCAAAGGGATAAACTTTTGCACTCAACTGTAAAATTCCAAGATGTAGAAAATGTATGAAATGCATGTGGGCAGTACAAGCTGTTTGCTTTTGGTGCAACAACGTGTGTAAAAGCTCAAAAACAAACAGCTCTTCAAGCAAGAAAAAAAAAGAAAAAAAAATTAAGTTATATAAAGTGTCATCATGGGCTCATCATGAGAATTAATAGACAGTACGTGACACAGACAGTGGTAATTGTTCTAGTAGTGGAGAGAGGTCAAAATCACCAAACATCCTGTATTAAATAGATGAGGAAATAAATATATAAGTACATCTGATATAGACTGAATACTTCACAGCTAGTTTGCAGATTCAAAGTTCTATACAAATCAACAAGTACGACACAGAATGTAACATTCATTTTACCTGTTTTAAGTGTGTTTCAATTATGAAACTGTTTAACATTTGCTGTTTTTTTTTTTTTTTCAAAATACATTGAATATACTGAAAAGAGACAAAGTATAGCAGCTTTGCTGACACAGGTGATCATTGTCAGGGGTCACTAGAATAAAACGAGACCCAGCGGGAAAAAAAAAAAGGCAAGCAGTGATGCTTGAAAGAAGAGGTGTAGCGTCAACCATAGAGTGGCCTCAGTGGAGTTGAAATCTTGCAGCAGCACCAGCAAATGATGAATATGACAACAGCTCACCTGATGATAAATATGGAGACAAAAGCTTGAACTTTAACAATGGCTCACTGAAAAGGAGAAAATATATCAGCTCTCCTCTTGAAGAAATACAAGCAGAGGTACAGTATACAGAATAAAGAATGACTTCAGGATTGGGTGTTGGACAAGTCGCTTGTGTGCTTAGCTGACTTTAAGAGGAAACATCTTCTCTCCAGTTTGCTCCAATCAGTGCAGGAGGCTTTGGGTCAGTCTATAATGGCTACTATAAATGCAGCCTTTTACACTTTTAACAAACACATGTTCACACACGTTACCATTTCACAGGCCTTTAGAAAGAACCAAGCAATGGCTTGTGTTTTTCCTGTTTTTCTTTTCTTAGACACATGCATACAATTTACTAAACCCACCTGTCATTTTTGAAGTTTTCGGAATCTTGTTGTTTGTTTGTTTGTTGAAATTGTTTCTTCATGTTATATGTAAGTTTGTAATGGGAGTGTCTACGATGTCATCAATGGCTCAATGTGGCCTTAATGCTTAAAGCTGCAGGTCTTGCAGGACCATTTGGGCAGTTTTCTGCACTAAGCCTAGTGACCATTGTCAGGGGTCCATGTTGGGAGGCCAGATCAAAACAGGAAAAACACGGAACAGGAAAGTAGCAGAAGAAGAATCGTACAGTTTATACTTGTCTTGATGTTTACATTGTTTTTCTGATTTTATATATTTATATACAGTATGTTGTACTGCTTCAGTCTTTATTGTATTCATTCTGTTTCCACTGGGTTTTGAGTTTCTATCCGAATACAAAAAGATCACCACTGTATTTTTATGGGCTTCCACTTGACTGTCTTGAGTGTTATTGTCTCACTCAGGGACACACCTGGTGTTTAGGCTGAGATTTAATCCAGCAGACTTCTGCATCCCATCACCCTGCTCCTCTACCCATTGAGCTAAGGGGTCTGGATACCTTCTAAAATTAGTATATGTCACCTAGTGTGCACTGGGTGACATATACTAATTTGGGAGAACTGTGTCTCATTCCTTTGTTTTTAACTGTTCTAACCAGGCCTTGACACACATGATGATGTTGGTATGTCTTGATGTCTTGTTGGTATTGGTTTGGAGGATTTCTTGTCACATATTACAAAAGTTAAGAATATGCTGTATAATCCTGCCATCTTTGTTGCTAAACCATCAAAAGCTTGCACAGAATTATTATGATAATTATTATTGCAAAAAAAGTTTACCTAAGGTTTTCATGTTAAAACTTAAATTTCCATCTTTCCCATTTAATTACATACACACATTACCTACATGACTGTCGTGAAGCATCTTCAAGCTTAGGACTTTTATTTGCTGGTAAGGTACAGCAGTAGGGACAATATGGCTCAGTCACCACCCAGCTTTTCACTGATGTTCCTGGCTAATAATAGCTGCCACAGACTATGTCAGGCATCTCTGTCTGCAGAAGGCTGAACGCTGTAATAATCTGGTCTTTGAATAAGTAAGGTCAGAGAAAATGTAATTCTTCAAACATTTTTTGCTTTTATTGTAGGTGATTTCTGAAGCACACCAAGCATCCATCCATCCTTTTCAGGTTGTCAAAGTCAAAGCACTTATGTCAAAAGGTTCCCCTTTAGGTATAGTGCCCCCACCAGCTCAGTCTAAATGCCACAGTACAGCATCCCTCTAATGGTCCACTGTTTCAAAATCTTTTTTTTTTTTAAAGTAATACTACTATTGACACTATTGCGAAGAAAAGCCCTGCATTCAAAAGTCACAATTTTTACAGTATTTTTATCAACCGATAACATTTTACTGTTGGATTTTAATTAAAATGGTTGAGGCTCATATTAAATCATGTGAACAGGGATATGAATAACTGAGTTTCTCATATTCACTGTAAATATCATCAGTGCAAAGATACTGTTTTTACAAGCGGAGATGTACTTCTTGTGATGAGTAAACACGTGTTATTAACAGAGTTTCACTATGTCAGATATCATTTTTTACATAAGTTCAGCTGTTTGAAAAGTCACTGTAAATGCAAACATTTGATAGGATGCTGGGTGTTTCTTTTCTTTGTAGTGTATTAAATGTTTTGGAACAAAAAGCTTGGTATTTCTGAAGTATAGAATTAAAGGTGATGATATTTTAGTCCATCCAACAGGAAAGATACACACAGAAAAATCAACAAGCTTTTCTGCATTGATGTTTGCAGAACTTGACCTTTGTCAGAGCCGGCACACTGCCCTGCTCTGAGTGCGATGCACTTAAACGCAGTTCAGTCATGAGGTATTTGACATATAATGACTGAATAATTTGGTCCCTTTCATATTCAGCATATCAAACACTGAAGTGCAAACCCAGACCCGGTGATGTCAAAGATAGACAGAGCTTTAATGAGAATGGACATCAAGAAATCTCCACATTTTTAAACCAGGGACCAGGCAAGAAGGACTTTGCCCAGGAACTCAACATTTACTCTAACAGAGCTTCAGTAGTCTGCAGAAATGACCTAAAGAAAGGACAACTCTTAATTGTAGAGTGGTTCCCTGGAGGAAAAATATTTTCTGATCTGATGAGACAAAATGGAACAAAATTCAATTCTTTGGACAGAACTAAGGTTTGGCACGCACTGTAACAAACTGCTGTATTTTCTACCACAAAATTTTACAATGACTTCTTGTTGTGTCAATTTACAAATATATGTATATTGCAATACATCATATGTAAAAAAAAAAAAAACTCAACTCTTACATTTCTAACAGCATTTTTCAACAATAACATATTGTACAATTACAGGCAAGTTGTATCTTGACTGTAGATGATTCACATTTCAGCTGAATACTGTTGATGTAGGAGGTTGAATTTGAATGAGGATCAATTGCATTTAATGACTGAAGCAGAGGAGCAATAGTAATTTCTTTGGTGGAAACAAAATTCTCTTATTTGTAGGAGTGACTGGAATTTTCCATTATTTTAACTAAGCTGAAAGTGCAGCCAAAAGCCAAAAACCTTTGATCCTTTTGAAATTGCAATATCCACATTCTTTGAGGAAAAATATTTTCTTATCTGATGAGACAAAATGGAACAAAATTCAATTCTTTGGACGGACGTAAGGTCCAAAGAATGAAAGCAGACAAATATCATTAGAGCCTTGGAGAAAACCTGCTCCGGAGTGCATGAGACCTGAGACTCCAGTTTCCAGTCAGTTTGTTTCTCTCAACTGCTTGGTTAAAATTTGATTGTGCCTTTGTACAGTTAAACTGGACCTTTGTCACTGTTGCTTGGTGTTGGTCGACTCCTTTGTAAGTTTGCTTTGGGATTCATGGATCACAAACAGAATAAGGCCTTCTCTCTCTCTCCTTCCAACAAAGTTTGGGCCCCCCAGAAAAATTCCCGAATTATACTTCATAGAACATCTGTGAAAAGACTGTAAAACGCTTTGCAGACAATTTTCCATCCAATCTGACAGAGCTTGAGATGATTTGTCAAGACGAATGGGATAAAACATAGTATGAAGCGAAACTTTCAGTTTTTAAATACCTTAAAGTGAAAAATGGAAGCATTAATAAATATCAATAAAATCTACAATGCTAAAAAGGAAGAAGTCTGGTTACTTTATCTCCTCACGTGACTGTACAGTACCGTGTGTTCAAAATGAAATTTGCCATTGTTATGCCTCCACCATGTTGTCCCTTCTTCCATTTTCCTTAAATAGTTGTGTATCTCTGGGCTGCTGCCTCTTCCGAGCCACAAAAAAGAGCGAAGTATAAGATCATGCCTACTGCATATAATGCAATGTTTGCAGAAATTGGAACTAATGTTGGACTTTTAGACAACAGCTGTTTTATAAAATAATGTTACATATTGAATATCAATTTGATGATAGACTGAGAGCCTCTGCAAAAGTTCATTTTTCATAGTAACTTTGGCTATAATCCATGCTGGTGTTTGCTAAATCCAGTACACCTGTACAATGTAGTACAATCTACCAGCTCTGCCAGATTTACTTTTATAAGGTTATAATATCTCCGATTTTAAGTTGAAACCATCAGAAAGGTGATATTTCTATTAGAGGAGCTCTTTTATCAGACTGCTTTGCAAAATGACCTTGAAGTCCTCATTCGGTTTTACCGTCCCATCAGTGAGAGCATCCTCACCACATCCCTCTGTGTTTGGTACCCTTCACTCAGAACAAACAGAAGTTGGTCTGTGTCGTGGGCAGCCGCCCGATACACAAGACAGGAACACCTGGCCAGAAGCAGGGCAAGACGGATATTGCGTGTCCCCACACACCCGGCTTACCGCCTCTTCAGAAAACTGGTTCTGCTGGGACAAGGACCACAGGATGCCTGAACAGTTCTTTCTCACAGAAAACCCATTACCCCCACTCAATAGGCCAAAAATCTGGGGCTCATCATCGACAACCAACTGAGCTTTAAGGGCCACATCTCCTCAGCCTCTAGGGCAGCAGATTTGCTCTTTACAACATCAGGAAGATCAGACCCTACATCACGGAATATACAACCCAACTCATTTTACAGGCGCTGGTCACATCTCGTCTTGATTACTGCAACGCTTTGATGATGGGGTTACCGATATCCACAATCAAACCCTTGCAGATGATCCAAAATGCGGCAGCTCGCCTCATTTTTAATCAGTCAAAGAAGACCTATGTCACACCACTCTTTAGATCTCTACACTGGCTTCCTGTAACTGCTCGCATCACTTTCAAAGCTCTGTCTCTTGCTTACAGGGTTGTTAACTCGACAGCTCCCACTTACCTCAACTCACTCATTCAAGTCTACAATCCTTCTCGCCCACTGTGGTCTGCCAACGAACGACGTCTGGTGGTCCCAGCACCGCATAGAAGACACCAAGCAAAACTGTTTAGCGCAATGATCCCACGATGGTGGAACGAGCTACCAAACGCTGCACGCTCAGCTGACTCTCTCCCAATATTCAAAAAGCTGCTGAAAACAGAACCCTTCCGCATCTTCCTATGCACTTAATTCTTAAAAAAAAAAAAAATAAATAAAAAAACAATCTTTTCTGCTCTTTCTTGCACTTGCATCTCGTGAACTGTGCACTTTTCTAATAGGACTTTGCTTTGATGTTTTCTCCTTGACTTAGATTTTTGCTGCCCTGTACCTCACTTGTAAGTCGCTTTGGATAAAAGGTAAATGACTAAATGTAAATGTAAATGTAAATTGCCGTTGTTAACACTCTACACACACACTCAATCAACAACCTATTACTATTCAATCCATGTGAATGAACGTATGCAGTCTGTGTACTTTTCTGTCTACTATATCTTTGATAAAGTTACATTTCATATTTACTGGTTTGTATTTTTCTTGACTCTTCAGTTCAGTATACATCATAACATTCCTACTGTAAAAATACGAGGACGGCAAGTTGTATAAATCTAGATACAGAAAAAGCATTAAATTATTGACAAATCTTATTGCAGCAGATTTGTCATATAACGTAAAGATACCTGATACGTTAAGATATTGATCTGGTATCTAACAATAACAAGGTCATACTACACTGGAAATTCTATGTGACCAAGAACCCAAAACACTAAGGTACCTCTGCATCCTCAGTATGCAGAGTTTAATTCAAACCCTGGTGCTTTCAGAACTGCGTCTCCTCCATCTCTTTCCTCTGAATGGAAGCATGAAAGGTGTCATTGATTCCTCTTTCTGAAAGTGAAGCAGCTTCTCTGCTTGGCATTCATTATGGCTCTTAATGCACCACATGGCAAAAGATCTTCACCCGACCCTCACATTGCTCTAATCATCCTTACTGATGCATCCTATAATCAAGAAATTGTAGACTTGACTGCAAAAGCTAGTCCCACCAAAAGGAAATGATTTATCTAGTACAACAAGTAATGCAACAAGTCCACCACGTATTAAAAATTGGCTGCTGGCACCAAAATGGCAGATGCATAACAAAATCTTCTACCTTAAACAGTCAAAAAGATGATTTACAACTTTGTAACTGTGTTTGGTTAACGCATCCATTCACCCAAACCTGTGTCCTGACAAACTATCATGGATCTAAATACTATGTAAATGGTAAATGTTCTGCACTTATATAGCGCTTTTCTACCTATTGGCACTGAAAGCACTTTACACTGCTTCTTATTCACCCATTCACACTCACAATCACACACACATTCATACACCGATGGGGGAGCTGCTATGCAGCTGGCCAACACTCACCGGGAGCAACTAAGTTGGGGTTCACTGTCTTGCTCAAGGACACTTCAACATGTGACCGGAGAAGCCGGGGATTGAACCAACAACTGTGATGTTGGTGGACAACCGCTCTACCTTCCTGCACCACAGTGCAGGACCATCTTATGTTCACTTCAGCTGCTAGACGTCGTTAAACTGCTGTTTGCTGTGCAGTAATTTTTTGCTACTGGTGCAAACGACCTATATAGTTGTATTGTCAACCAACAACACATAGATACATAGCACATAGATTTTCACATAGAAAATTTGCAGGCTTATTTCATTAGCTGTTCTTGAACTATCATTTGCTCTTTCTTCAGCAGATCAAATTTGTCATAGACGTATACAGCATAAAGTCACATATTATGAAATAATATCACCATCCAAATGAATTAGTGGAAATGAGCACATTAAAGGGCAGTCTCACTACAGGGATGTGATTCGGAAGTTACAGTATTTTGTTGACCACAACAAACCACAAAAAGGACCTCAGTCAGGGTGACCAGCTGCTCAGCATGATCTGAACGTATAAGACATGAGGAACTACAAACAGAGACAAAAGAATAAACACTAAATATCTGCTGGATAAATTACTATGTAAAGTACAATTCCTCAAATGTTACAGGAAGCAGTGCCTGCATGGGCGAGAACAACACCTCAGTCTATGATAGATGCAGGCCTGTAAAACCATGTATCATCGCCCTCCAATAATAAAAGAACAAAACTAGTACCAGATTAAATCCTGAAATAACCTGATCAGGCTTCAGGTGTTCTGGCAATAATCAGTCAATTACAAATCTTGCCCTAGATGTATATGGAAAAACAATTACAACTTAACATTATAACTTTTAAGCTGAACATTTTGAAGACTCTGCAACAAACCAGGGCTGCGGTACTGTAAGCAGTTAGGAAAGTATTAGCAGTTTTGGTATTTCCACCCTTCAGTATTTTGCTTATAACATATAAGCACAATATAAACAGCAAAACTGCTAATCGAGTTTTGCATTATGAAGTACTGTAATTGATGACATTTAAAGTCTTTAAGTGTCGATTTTAGTACAAAACTGTTGCCCTAATGAATAATCTGTAAAGGCAAATACCTAAAAATCCTAAAAAACATTTTTACCTAAAAATATGAATACTTTTATCACATCCAAAACAAAGAATATGATATACATGATTAAATGTGTAAGAAACTTTATTTTGGGGAAACAGTGGAGGAGACACAAAACAACCAGACTTTTTAGAGCAAGCTAATCTGGAACCCACATGTGGTAACGTCAGTGCTTTTTGGATTCACAAATTTAAAAGCCTAAATCTAAGATGTATGAATCCAGTAGATTTTAATATCTACTGATAATAGTAATTTTAAAAAGTCTATGATTTTTTTTGCACAAAACATACATTCCTTGTGTGTTTTTTTTTATTTACTTTTTATGCATCTGTATCCTTCTAATGACATTATGTAATTGTATTGAGCCTAGACTCAAATGTCTTTATTCATCTTAACTCCGCATACTCTTATTTTGACATCCCATGATTACAAAGGTAACACCCACCTGTGTTGCCTTCTTACTCTTCTCTTAGACATCTTGCCACAAATTTCCACGATGAAGTCCACGTTGCTATAATAAAAAAAGATGCTTCCATTAACCAGCCGTTTTTTTTTTTTAAATCGATAGAGTGAGAGAGAGAGAGAGAGAGAGACGGAGAGAGAGGGGGAGATAGTGGTGGGTGGGGATGCACTCGTGTCACACCGTCTTGTAAGCTCCTAGATCACATACTTCGTGATGTGAAGTTGGACCAGAGGGACATGGACGTTGTGAGAGCGGGTTTTTTATGCGCCACACCGCATCCGGCTGCGTCCATGCTGCTCTTCCTGACAGCTGTCTCTGATATGAGCTCGGACTGTGAAAGTTACTACAGCAAGGAAAACGTGTTCGTGGATGGCTTCAAGTGTCCGAAACCGGACAGTGACAGCACGGCACTTTTCTGCTGCGGCTTCAGTGACTTGAAATATTGCTGTGATGACCCCAACAGCTTTTTCCCTTACGAATATGGATACATGTGGTGGTTAAGGTAAGGAGCAATAAAAGTAGTTAGGTTGATGTGCATCACAGTTGTACAGATTGATTTTGCAAGGTCAGGTATTAATTTAAATTTACTGTGCATAATTAAAACCTTCAGAGCCTGATGTGGATCAGCAGATAGGATTTGTCCTGCAGTAAATCCTGAAGTCTACAGACTTCTTACAAGAGCTTAAAGCATACAGCCTGAAAACATTAGAAATTTCAGAAACACATAATCACAACACCACCCACAGACGGTGCAATGCCTTTAACAGGTTCACAACCTGTTGATGGCATTTTGCAGCTTCTCCTTGTTTGCCTCAGATCAGGCTAATTGGTTGTCATTGGTCAGAACCTGCAGACTAATTAAAAAGGTTTATATTTTAATGGCCTTCGAAAATATTCAGACCCGTCTTGAATCAATATGTGGGGAGTAGACATGCGAATTTTTGTGGTATTTTAATGTTTTAACAAGCTAAACTCTCAATTATGCAGAGTGCAAATGCAGAAGTTCTTGAGATTTGCCACAAACACACAAATAAAAAGAACCTAAATTCACCATTAAAAAACCCATTAGGAACAGTGTTGTCTCTCAGTACCTTTACAATCCTTTGGCAGACGCTTTTATTCAAAGCAATGAATGATTCACTAAAAAAGCTAACTATTGGTGCAGAAACTGTTTATCATGGTATTTATTATTCAGAAAAGTCTTGGTTTGCATTTGGGGCATCTCCGTGGGAAATGCTGCGGCGTGTACTGTATCCACAGGCACATGGATGTAAATGGTTCAACGAGCCTGGTTCAATCACACTGCTGCGACACAGAAAGTGCATTTAAAGTATAAACTCATAATAATACAGAATGTTGTTGCAAAACATTTAAGGGGTGAATGTGCGATGATATAATTTGTGAAATTACCTTAGCTTTAGGAAAAGTTCATTTGTGTTACTAATGGAGTTTCAATCAGTTCCTGTTTTACCAAATTATCTCAGTAGGAGTTTATGCTTCACTGAAACTAACTGGCTCTGAGCAGCATGTAGTATACTGTATCTGGCCATTCTGCATCATTATGTGTCATTATGTGTAATAAGAATCCCACTAAAACACTGCTGTGCTTTTACTGGAGTGCTTTACTACTCTCAAGGTACAGAGTAGGCGTTGATGTGACCAGGCATGAATGCAGAGCACATCACTCACATACTCCGCTGCTGCTCTGGCTTTAAAGCCCCCAGTAGCAACAGAACATGGTAAATATATTTTAAACGTCTTGCCTATTTTATCATTTGAGAATGGAGCCATAATCAGTGTCTTTAATGAAAAGTGAAAGAATGGGAATCCTGAAAAGTTGCAAATAGTATCTGGTACTTTCTCGGTGTCACCTCCGTCAAGGTTGACAAGGTGACGCCGATCAGTGATGAAGTGACTCCGATTTTTTCTGCAGTCTTTTGTCTTGCTGCCTCAGCCTTAAAAAAAAAACTCTCCTTACTTTGACAGCCAACATCATTACCTCACATTCTCATATCTCCTGTGTGTCAAGATGACGTAACTGCGACTTTAGACAGTTTTGTCATAACAACTGGGTGGAGTTTGGTTAGCTGACTTGAGCCACCTGAAATAGCACACAGGAGAGTTTTCCAGAGAAGAATACTTTAAATATACTTCTTTAAGTATTTATCACAATCGGCTGAACAGTTTGACCCGTGAGTTTGATCAAACCGAGAGCTGAGTGGCCAACTACAGAAATTGAGGAAGATGGATAATGACAGTACAACACTATGGTCATAGTTTCAGATATCAAAGACTGGAACACCACCTTGGTCCAGAGAGAGGTTTTGGAAGAAAGGAGCTGGATTTTACGTTGCGAAAAAGGAAGGAGTAGGTTGACGTTCTCAGTCATCTGACTCATGGTTATGCCAAAGGTGTGTTGTCAGTAGGATCTGGACAAAGGGTTTTTCTTTACGCTTCTTCAGCTTTCTTCCGAACTGAAGAAACCTTCCCTATATGAGCGGTGGAATGTGCTTCAAGCGGGTCCTGATGCAAATGAACAAAAACCTTTTAGATAGGCAGTGAGGAAACAGTATTTATTAGTTTACTGCAACAAATGGAAAGACCCAGTTCTAATCAGTCATAGGCTTTTCATCACAGAATAGCTGGAGGCCCATTCTGATATTCTGGTACAAGGACATGGCATCATACTGCTCATTACTCAATTCTGGGCAAGCTTCTTGAATCCTAACAAAAAAATAAACCTGAATCTGAGGATGTACATAATACACTGTTCTCAAATACAGTATTTTGTGCCTGGTATGTTGAAAAAAAAAAAAAAAACACTTTTAAGACTCTAAACTTCTAAATTGCCGAATGATTCTTCTTTATCTTTTTTGTGGTGTTGAAGAAATACAGTACCTGCCTCAAGGTCCCTTCCATCTTCTGGCTTGAGCCTAGGGGACTAGGAACAAGCCTGTATGAGGATTTAAAGAAAATCTCTCTAAAGTATCGTTAGTTAATCGTCTTTCTTATGGTTTAACTTTGACCAAATTCTAATTAAAATTCTTGCCAATTGAAATGACTAAACCTTATTTAGGCTTATACTTTGATTATAATAAACACACCCCTTTACACATGACTATATGACTAAGACCTGTTTTTATTTTTAGGCAAACAACAAAATAGTTGGTATTTTTACTTTTTTGTTGATTCTGAACAGTAGATGGGCAACAGAAGCGGAGAATTCATCGGTTATCGAGTTTTGGGGAAGTTTGTAAGTTTATAACCTGCCTTTTGCCCAGTGACAGCTGGAATAGGCTCCAGCCTCCCACGACGCAGAAAACTTAAAGGTAATGGATGGATGGATGTGATGTAAGCCCTTTCAGTCCTCCTACAAACATCATGAATAAGAATTTGAAGTTGCAGTTTTTGTGTAGAGAGACAAAAGAGAGGAGAGGAGCTAAATCCATAGCATCTCAACTTTGATCTAGTTCAGGGTAACTGTGCAGCTTTAACTATAAGCTTTATCAAAAAGGAAGGTTTTAAGCCTAGTCTTAAAAATAGAGAGGGTGTCTGCTCCCCGTATCTGGATTGGGAGCTGGTTCCACAGGAGAGGAGCTTGATAGCTAAAGGCTCTTCCTCCAATTCTACTTCTGGAAACTCAAGTAGACCTGCATTCTGAGATCGAAGTGGTCTAATCGGACCTTACGTGAATATGAGCTATATATGATGGAGCCTGACCATTCAGAGCTTTATATAGGGCTTTATAATAGGGAATTACAGTATTTCAACCTAGAAGTAATAAATGCATGGACCAGTTTTTCGGCATCACTTTGAGACAGGATGCTCTTAATATTGGCAATGTTCCGTAGGTGGAGGAAGGCTGTTCTAGAGATTCGTTTTATATGTGAGGTAAAAGACAACTCCTGCACAAGGGTAACTCCAAGGTTCCTCACAGAAGCACTGAAGGAAAAAAATATGTATTTACTTATTCAAATTTTACACTGTATATTATAACATTGTTTTAACTTAAAAATATGATTGAAAGGCTGCCTTGAAATTTATGTCCAGTGAAAAAATGCACTGGTAAATGTTATCTGTGCTTGTAATAACTTTATTTCATGAGTTGAGTGAACTTTTAGAAATTCATTGATTCAACTGTTTATGTTCATTTTAAAGAACTTTGCCAGAATGACTCTCATTGCAAAGTTGTGACAATAACAACTAGAGATTTTAAGTTGCATTAGCTTGAATATAAAACAGATATTAATGTTACGGTCATTGAAAACTATTAGCTAATACGGACTTCTGGTCACCCAATTTTCCTACAACTGTCCAAGGGCTGATTACTTAATGCTTGATTTATTTACATGATATACGTTAATTTATACATTTCTACAAATGCTAAAACTGATGTGAGATTTGCTGCTGAGTCCATTCTGGATGTTTAGGGGTAACTCCTGACAAAAGCCGGTTTCATTTAGCCAGGAACTTCACTTAGGAATTCACGGTTGACATTTTAGGCAGAATAAGCAATGATCAGATGATTTCTACAATAACGCTGTCTAACATCTCAGCCCCTACCAAAGGTGAACTGTTTGCTCATGCATTATTACCATGGGTGAAGTAACATAAACACTGAAAATATGTGAATACCTCTCAGTCCCAGATGATCTGGAGGAGAAGCAGCCTCCTTCCTATCACACATATATATTTTTTTGTGAATTTACACATAATTGACATAGTAGGAAATACAAATTTTGTGGCAAGGTGACAACCAAGGTCACCCCGGTTCAACATTTTCTTTCCCACATTTGTGTGTGGAGAAAGCAAAGTGTTAGGTGACACAGACACAGACTTAAAAAAAAACCTAAAACAGATACTTTGCAGCTTTGATGGCAACAGTCTGCACTGCTATCACAACTGCTTTCAGCCACACTGCTGCGGCTAGATTGCCTATTACATACCTTCAAAAGGCTATATCATGTTTAAGAGGTTTTAGAAAATATAAAATAAAAAGACCCATGAAACCCATGAACCTCACAATAGCCAGTCTGTGCGTGAGTGAGACTAAAGGTCATGCGATTCGTCTCACTCCAACAACAGAAATGTTGAAAACACACATATGAGCAAGAATGATGTTCTGCTACTGCTATTTCCAGGACACTACAAGACTCACATATGACTTCACTTAAGGTTCAGGAAGTTGTAATCTGCCCAACACTGCATTTTTCTTTCTTTTGGTGAGCTTAACATTCTGTGTTTCTGCCTAAACAATTTTCTTTGTATGAATATTTCAACCTTAACAGTGTTAAAATGTCAGCAGGAATCTGCGTGTCTGTGTGCCCTCTAATGCACCAAACAGAACTGGATGCTATTCATCAAAACAATGCTCTACAGCACTGCTGCATTCATTTAAATGTCCCTTAATATACTAAGGAAATGAACGATATCATGTCCAAGCATTGTTTTTTCAGTCAGTCAGGGTAAAAACAAAATCAATTTTAATAAACACACAAATATGTCAGTTCTATTTGACAGTAAACTGTGAGTGTCTCTTCTCTGCTTTATAGTCTCGGAGCTCTTGTGGGACTCTCTGTAGCAGCTGTGGTTCTCCTGGCCTTCATCATCACTCTGTGTGTCCTCTGCTACCTGTTCATTGCCACCAAACCCAGGGGGCTGGACAATGGGCTGCCTCTCCGAGCACCAGGTACTGACTAGCTGCCTCTTTGTGTGGGGGTCGCTCTGCTAGCACTTCCAGGACCAGACTAGACTTTGCAAGCTTGGCATTTCCTAGTTTTCAAACTGAATATTCATGGATTCTCAGCTCTTGGTTTTATTATTTAACAATAATGACCAATCTATTGGAAGAGAGCAAAACACAGGCAGGCTATTAACCAGCAGTAAGATGTGAAAATCAACAGGGACATGCTCAAGCTGTTGACAATGTGAGAGGTTTCTTACCAAAAGATTATTCCCAGTAGACAGGAATGTGGCCAGACAGAAACAAGAGCTCCATCTCAGACCCTACAGGCCTCACTGAGCATGGTGAATGTTAAACTTCATAACAGCACAATTAGAAGACTGAACAAGTTTGGTTTGTTTGGAAGGGTTGCCAAGGAAAAACACTTACAGAAGATGTTACAGACATTACTGAGAATTAACAGCAAAGTATTCCGACTCACTGACCAAGGCAAACTGTGTGCATACATTTAAAATAACAGGTATCAGGTTCAAATTCTAAAAACAGGTTTAAACATTATGCATTTCGTTTGTCATTTATTGCAGCATATTTGGATACGGCTATCAGATCCGGAGCTTAAGATAACATATTTACTCAAATAAACTGCCTTGCCTGGAAGCCAAGGGTAACTCTAGGGTCATTGTCTTGCCCCAAGGACACTTTGATACGTGGCCAGGAAGACCCTGGAGTCCAACCACAGGCCTGACTTTGTATAAGGTCCTCAAATAAACCTCTGTAACATACTAGATAAGGTGGTACTCATTCAGGAACTACAGACACATAGGCAACTATTCAGTGAAGAGGGTTTAATACAATTAGTGACTGATTGGGCAAATCAGGATAAATTCTGAGAAAATGTCTTTATGTTGACAGATGTGCAAAATAATGAGTCTGTACTGAACCATCCTGCGTTACGCTTTCTGAATTCATTCAGTCAGAAAATGAGCAGGTAAACATGATAAAGGCAACAAAACCAAATGAAAGACAGACACAACATAAAGTAGTCACCATCACAAAAAGTTATTGATGGTTGCATCAATTCCTATAGACTAACAACATCCATACATTAACAGTTGGCAAAGGAGGCCAAGAAAAGTTATACACAAGACGTAGAAGAACTATAGAAACCCTTAGTTACATCCAGTAGAACAAAAACAGACAGGAAGCCAATAGTAAATCTCTTTTCAAGGCAGCAAAGATAGTGTTAAAATCAACAGCAAAGAATAGGGAACGAAGAATCAGCAAATTTCAACACGTTCACCAGATGGATGGATAAAATCACAACAAACAACAGAGGCAGGTAGGAGCGGGTAGATGACAGGGAGAAGATGAAGAGGAGATGCAACTGCTCCCTGGAAGACAAAGGTAATAATAAAGTGTCAGAAAACATACATATAAGAACCAATCCAGCTGTGGGCCATAGTCAGACTGCAGGATGGAACACAATTGTTCCACAGTTCATTCCCTCATTTGGAGTTTTGATGCTAGTGGTAGAGGAGACCGCTGACTAACAGTTTAAAGTCTCCCATACTGTAGCTGTTCCTTTGGGTTGAGCTGTGGTGACAGTGAAGGCCATCGCATATGATTCACATCATTTTGATGCTCGTTAAACCGTTCAGTGACCCCCTCAAGCTCTATAAGGTGTATTCACTTATTTAGACTGAACTGAAAACGCAGAATGACACCGAGTTTTTCCAGCTTGATTCATTAAACAAAAAGAACCAGTGCCAAGTTGGCCCCTTGGTGGCAGAGCAAGCCCACCCCTTTTGGTGTGGGATTCAAACCAGTGGCCTCCTACATTCCAACCCAATGCTCTACCACTGATCCACTGCATAGATTAGAATATCAAAGTGAAAAAAAAAAAATAGCACCAGCTCTGAAAATTAATAAAGAATAGAAAACAGAAATATTTAATTTGCAAAATTTTGCAAAAGTCTAGGTCAGGACATCTCTCAAAACTGAACGACAGAGAGGCCAATAGCCCAGGAGTTACAGGATTTCATGGCAAAGAGGGGTCGCTAATGTGCATGTGACAACAATATCGCAGGTGCTCCACAAACCTGATTTGTTTCAAGAAAAAGACCCTCCTCAAGAAAGGACACATCAAGTCTCAGAGCTTTTCCAAAGAATACCTGCAAGATTCTGAGGCCAAAATGAAAAATGCCCTATGGTCAGATGAGCCCAAAGTTGAACTCGGGCCTTAATGCCAAAGGGTTAAGAAGAGATGACAAAAGATGATGTCATTTTTCATGCAACACCATAACTACAGCATAGCATTAGGGTGGTAACATCCTGTTGTGGGGAGGGAGTGGAGCCCTTGTCAGAAAAGAATGGAAAATGGGTGGGACAACGTAGTGTCAAAGTGATGAGGAAAATCTACTGCTGTCTGTCAGAAAACTGAGGATGGGACCATCCAAACAAAGTGTTCAGCCAAACTGACCATACAATGACTGTAGGAGAAAATGGTTAACGTCCTCACGTGGTTTAGTCAAAGCCTGGATTTCACTCCTATTGAAAATCTGTGGAAAGACCTAAAGACTGTAGTCCCCCAGCCGTCACAATCCAGTTTGGGAGAGTGGAAAGCACTGCTCAGTCTAGATGTGCAAAGTTGGTAGAGAAAAAGCCAATGAATGGGAGGAAGGAGTTTGTATTGCAGAGGTGGCTCTGTATGTATGAATGCATGCAAGCTTGAAAATATCTGTTTTTGTGTGTTTTAATTTTGATGCTAGAAAACAACAAAATGTGAATGTTTTGAAATTGTGTTGATTTTTTTCTATAGCCACTGTAGCTTAAATAAATGGTATTAAACTGCCTTCCCTGTATTGAAAGATCCCATCTTCCCTTATGACATAAACCGGAGGAGTTTTCAGAACAGATGATGTCATTTGAAAGGATTTCAATCTATTGACAGTTGCGGCAATCCCTAAAGACTGATTTATTTCTCTATAACTCCTCCGGATGACATCATGTCAATTGAAATAGTCCTTTAATAGTCCTTTAAGCGTCAACTGAAAACTGCAGTGTTGGGCGTATTATTCTCGTGAGATTGTCACATTCACATACACATTTAATCCAGTGTTAAATTTATTTTTTTTAAAAACTGTTTGTACACTAATAACTCTATTGTTAAAATGAAAATATTGTTCATAGCAACTTTAAAAAGCAATTTGTTTACCCGTTTTTAGAATTTGTAAGGGGATTTTTGTATTGTATATATTTGATCTGGTTACATTAGGATTCACATTTTAAAAGCCACATTACGGAACTTTGCATAACATACCTACATCCTGTGGTTACTGTGGGCTTTTTCTTATGGCTTCTCACACTTTGATGGACTGATGCTGTAGTTCTTGACTTTTGCTTGGCATTGTTTCTTGTACTCTTATTCACTTTTTTGATTCTTTATTTCTCCTTTGCACCAAATTGTGGTTAAATATTTATCCTAGGAATGCTAAAGGAGCTGCAGTGGTTTTTATGTTTCACCTCTCATCAAAAGGTCGTTTCTCACCAACTGGCTCACAGAAGCAGGCATATAAACTGTGACTATGCCACAGGAAGGTAGCGTGGTCTTCCACCAAGTGTTGGTTCGATCCACATGTTGAAGTGTCCTTGAGCAAGACACTGAACCCCAACTTAGTTGCTCCCAGTGCGTGAATGTGTGTGTGATTGTGCAAATGGATGGTTGAGAAGCAGTGTAAAGTGCTTTGAGTGCCAATAGGTAGAAAAGCGCTGTATAAGTGCAGAACATGTACCATAAAAACTCTGTGAAGGTACAGTATACAACTTCTTATTATTGACCTGAAGGTCTGAACCATCCAGAAAGTGTTTCCGCTAGAACAAACCAGACCATTGTTCACTTAGATCCAGCCCAAAACCATCTCTTTTGGAAACAATACATTCCTGTTCCTTGGTGCATAGAAAACAAGATTAAAACACCCTACATGACTTTTCTGTCTTCTAGGTGCTGTGTCAAGTCCACCAGAACCAGGACCAAGTCATACCAGCACCTCTGCTGGACCTCAAGGCATCAGGAAGCACTTCCTGAGGGGCAAGTTGGACTGTGACAACCAGCCCCCTGACCCTGACCGCCTTTTCCAACGTTGTTTCATGGCTACAGTGACATCTGTCAATGTTGAGGGTCCTGCGTAGACTTGTGGACTATCTTACTTTTTGAACTACTTTTACTTTGAAACCCAAATGTTAATCATCATCACATTCACCATAGTCCTGTTGACCTATTCTTTTACTTTTGTGGTCATTTGCACAGAGACATAGCAACACAACAGGCAAAATAAATTATTGCACATACATTGTCTGTACCAGTGCAACACTGTAATATGGTATGTGGTATTATTCTGTAGGCAGCATGAAGGAAAGCCAACAATGTAAACTGTACAGACTATAAAACAGTTTTTATACAAATCCCAGTTAAAAAAAAGGTTCGAACGATGTGTAAAATGTAAATAAAAACACAATGCAAATCTCATCAACCCATATTTACTTCACAATAGAACATAAACAACATATCAGATGTTGAAACTGAGACATTTTACTATTTCATGAAAAATATTAGCTCATTTTGAATTTGATGACAGCAACACATCTCAAAAACGTTGGAACGGGGTCTTCTTGTTTCAACAACTGTCTGTAAACATCTGGGAAGTGAGGAGACCGGTTTCTTGAGTTTTAGGAGGGGAATGTTGTCCCATTCTCTTCTTCTGCAGGGCTGGTGTTTTTTTTTTTTTTTTATGATGCGGAAAATGTTTTTCTATTGGCGAAAGGTCTGGACTGCAGGCGGCCCAGTTCAGCACCGGAACTCTTCTCCTGCGAAGCCATGTTGTTGGCCTTCCCTGAAAGAGACATTGTCTGGATGGGAGAATATGTTGAGCTTTGGCCCAGAGAAAAACGACAGTGTTTCTTGATCATGTGCGCACATGGCTTCTTCTTTGCATGATACAGCTTTAACTTAAATTTGTGGATTACACAGCGAACTGTGTTCACAGACAGTGATATCTGGAATTGTTCCTGAGCCCATCCAGTGATGCCCAGTAGAGAATCCTGTCTGTTTTTAATGCAGTGCCGCGAGAGGGCCCACGATTCCTCCGGATTCTCTGAATCTTTTGATGATAAACTGTAGGTGGTGGGATCTTCGCAATTTTACGTTTAGCAAAATATTTCTGAAATTGGTTAACAATTGTTAAACCCAGTTTGTCACAGCTCTACGTCGCTTAAATGCTTCTTTTATACCCAGTCATGTTACTGACCTGTTGCCAGTTAACCTAATTAGTTGTTTATTGTTTTGTTTTTTTGCAGCAATTACTTTTTCAACCTTTTGTTGACCCTATTCAAACTTTTTTTTAGATGTGTTGCTGCCATCAAATTCAAAATGAGCTAGTGTTTTCCGTGAAATGGTAAAATGTCTCAGTTTCAACATCTGATATGTTGTTAATGTTCTATTGTGACAAAATATGGGTTGATGAGATTTGCAAATCATTGCCTTCTGTTTTTATTTACGTTTTACACATTACCCCAACTTTTTTTGAATTGGGGTTGTAGTTGCAGCTAAATCACAGGTATTGAATACAGATGAATTGAAAAAAATATTTTTCGATTGGTTTTAGATAACTGAGATGAGGTGAGTTATAATCCATTTATTAGAAAACATTTCCCTAGAAAATTCCCCAAAGTCCAAAGGTAGTTAACATTTGTTGGTCATACATTTTTATATTTCTTTAGAAAACTTAAAAAAAGGTTACAGACTTGTTTTGAAAAAAAGATCCACTAAGAAATCACCTGAGTACATTCTCAGAGTGATGACTAAACATTGACATCATGGAATATTGCATAAATTACACATACATTATGTAGGTCTGTATGTACAAAAGAAGAACTACATTATTTAAAATTGCATTAAATGAATAGTAGAAGATGTTTGGAAATGGTGACTCCAAGTATTGAATACAGATGAGCAGAAGCAAATGCTTTTTAATTGGCTTTACACAGATGAGATGAGCTGAGTTATAATCTATTTATTAGAGCTCATTTCCCTAGAATTTCTTCCAAAGTCAGTTGGTCATACATTCTGTGTTTCTTCAAAACTGAAAATAATCATGCAGAATTTATGATTGTTTATACAGGATATATCCTCTTTTATTTAATAAATAGCTTATTTTATCAGAAGGCCAGATTTCTTACATTTACATTTACAGTTTTACATTTAGTCATTTCGCAGACACTTTTATCCAAAGCGACTTACACATGAGGTACAAGGCAGCAAAAATCCAGGAAGTCAAGGAGAAAAATACCAAAGCAAAGTCTTATCAGAAAAGTGTTTACATTTCACGAGACTTTTTTAGAAATAGATTTAAGTGCATAGGAAGGTGCAGAATAGTTCTGTTCTCAGGGTTTATTTGAATATTGGGAGTGAGTTTGCTGAGCGTGCAGAGTTTGGTAGCTCGTTCCACCATCGTGAGATCATTGGGCTGAAGAGTTTTGCTTGGTGTCTTCTGTGCGGGAATCGAACGGGAAGGATTGTAGACCTGAATGAGGGAGTTGAGGTAAGCAGGAGTTGTTGAGGTGATCCAGCCCGTAGCCAAGAGACAGAGCTTTGAACCTGATGCGAGCAGCTACAGGAAGCCAGAGATCTGAAGAGCAGTGGGACATGAATCCTTTTTGGCAGATTAAAAATGAGGCGAGCTGCCGTGTTTTGGATCATCTGCAAGGGTTTGATTGTGGATACCAGTAACCCCATTAACAAAGCGTTGCAGTCTTAAAAGTCACATATTTAAAAAAGTCATTTTAACTAAGTAACTAATAAAATTCACACTCAAATGATGTTTTTTACAACCTCAATTCCAAAAAAGTTCGAACGATGCGTAAAGCGTAAATAAATTCCCAATGCAATGATTTGCAAATCTCATCAAACCATATTGTATTTACACTAGAACATAAACAACATAGATGTTAAAACTAAGACATTTTACCATTTCATTGAAAATATTAGCTCATTTTGAATTTGATGGCTGCAACACATCTCAAAAAAAGTCTTCTTTTAACAACTGTCTGTAAATATATGGGCAGTGAGAAGACCAGCTGCTGGAGTTTTAGGAGAGGAATGTTGTCCCATTCTTGTTTCACGCAACATTCTAGCTGCTCAACAGCTTTTTGCTTTTTAGCTGGAGTCCTCATTTTATGATGTACCACATGTTTTTTAGTGTTGAAAGGTCTGGACTGCAGTCTGTGCAGTTCAGCACCTGGACTCTTCTCCTGTTAAGCCATGCTGCTGTGATGGATGCAGTATGTGGTTTACCATTGACCTACTGAAATATGCAAGGCCTTCCCTTAAAAGAGACATTGTCTGGACATTGTCTCAGCTGGTTTTACACATTGTCCCAACTTCTTCTGAATTGAGGTTGTATTAGAAAAATGCTTCAAATCCAATTTTGATGTGGAGAGGTGCTGTCAATGCCTTCTGTGACCTAGACTCATTCAAACATAAGATTCAGAAGTGGAGAGACACTCACTTCTAAGGTCTGTGAGCAAGTCTCATTCTTAGAACCAATGAAAGAGTTTCAATTAATTCTGCATGACTGGTAAGAAACGCACTGATTCTGAGGCTGATTCTGAGGCTTTTGCTGATGCAAACGTGTTTCCCAAACGTTGAACTGTATCTTGTAGCTATAAGTCACCTCAACAATCAAGTGTGATTTTTAATGAGGTGCTCGAGCAAAAACAGCAGCAGTGTAATAGTCCTTAAGGATGGTTTTATGGTTTCATTTGTCTAAGTCTTTTTCAGCTAATGTGCTTCATCTTAAGTTTTGTAACCACTGACATGACAGGGGTATTAATGCTGTCTTACTGGGAAAGAATATTCCTTCAAAGACTAATTCCTACTTTCCACATTTCATTGGCTTTCGACTTATTGCTTTTGGATACTTACCACATATTTTGCACATTTGTGTTTCTGCTACTGTATCCATGAGCTTTCATCAGACTTATGTGTCAGAGGGCAAATGGAAAGTATAATTTGGCCGTTACGGGTGACAAAATTTATGGATACGGATTTACGGATATTGGAGTAGCCAGTGACAAAGAAAGTATTAATTAGATTCAAAGGGTAAAACCACTGCCATGGACACACATTTAAAGCTGCGTCACACCCTACTCAGTATGCATGCAGCAGTTGTGTGCTTCGTGAAGTGTGAAAGCGGTGGAAAGAATACAATCTGGATGAATTTCAGCTCTCAGTCTGCTGCTCACATTTGTGTTTTAATGGAGATGAAAAAAACGTTTTCTTTTGTGTATTTTAGTTATTTTGTTCCAGCTGTGAAATGTCATCTTGTGCCATGACTGCTCGGTACATTTTTAAAAAAAAATCTTCGTGTTATGTCAGTCTTAATAAGTCAAAGCTTATTAATAACCTCATGACTGCTTATGTTTAATTTTGTTGCATTCATAACAAGACATTTGGCAGCTCAAGTGCCTCTTACTGATATGTATATTTTCCAAAGTTATTAAAGTTATAACTACACAATCTTGCGTGCTGTGCTTTGCTTTGATGATTATCTGTGATCTTGATGAAGCGGAAGCAAAGACTTCAAATTATATATTTACCTCTGTTAGGGCTTCTCAGATGATTTAGTCACAGTTGCAGAATGTTTAAAGTCTGTCAAATCAGTCAACAGCCAGCAACGTCATAAACACTGACACATCGTCCAGGGTATGAGTATTAGTGTGTCATAGAAAAGAAACTGCAAATGGATGACAAATTATTAGAATTAATGCATAAATTAATCATTATAAATGCAGATACTTTTACTCAGGGGTATTGGATGGTACAACTAAGGAATAAAACTGCAGTTATTATCTGTGACATGTATAATTGTTGGGGCACCGGCGGCAGCAGCCACAAATGCTGCTCAAGTGACAACAAGTCAACTGCATGTACTTTACATGTGTGAGACAGCAGTCAATGGACTGTGGTGTATGACGTGCACAGTCGATGCATCGTCATAGTGCTCTGTTACGCTGTGGGAGGTGTTCTGCTGGCATGGTTTGGTAATATTTGTCCCATTCAGAGTGAAGGGTCAGTGCAAATCAATGAAACGTCAAGAGTGATCACCTTCATGTTACAATGAGACCTTTCTATCCTGATGGGACTGGTCAGACAATCATCCAGCCATAGGGCATTGGGGGTCACTGAATGATTTCATGACTATGAAAATGATGTACATCGTATCTCATAGGATTCAGTGTCACCAGACCTCAACCCAGTTAAACACTATGGAAGATTTTGATGTAGGCATGTTAGGCAGCACCCTCCACCACCATCAAAACACCAAATGAGATGAAAACATCTTAGAAGACTGTTGTTAAATCCATCCAAGAGGGTTCTAACATGTAGAATCAAGAACAAATTTCATTGAGGCTGGATTTTCCTTTAATTTTTCTTTATATAGAAGATGCAGGTTATACGTGCAATTGCCAATGAGTGTTCCAGGCAGTGAAGTTCAAGAACAACAACACATTTCTGTTTTTAAACTATTATAACAATGGTGGTAGAAAGATTTTACCACCTATTTTATTTTGTAAAACTCTTGTAATATAAGACATACATCATTGCATTTAAGTACAAAAAAAAAAAAACTAAATTATATAAAACAAACACCTAAAATAATACCAGAATCAAAGCAGGCAGATTGATGTTTGTTGTCTTACCTACCAGTTGTTCCAAATAGATTTTATATGCATTTATGTACAAATACACCATGTTTTACAGCATTGTGGATGCATTGCAGTTTGTCTTGATTGTTTCGATGCTTTGGCAAAAGCGCAGTTTCAGAAATGAACAAATTCATGCTCAAAAGTTTCATGTTCACAAAAATCTTTAGATGATTACCAAAATGTTTAAAAAGAAAATACTACGAGAGAAAAAAAAATTCCTCTCTCATGATGGCAAAATGGGGGAAAAACTATTTTTCAGTACATTATGACAGGCTAAAGCTAAATTATACAAAATGTTTCATTAATAGAATTATGCTTCTTATGTTATTGTGGAGAGGTGCTGCCAAAGCCTCCTGTGACACAGACTCATTTAACAGCTCTGACAGCAGTGCAGCGATATTCACAACTAACTGTATCTTGAACAAGGCTCACCATTGTGACCAATCAGAGGAAAGCAATAATTTCTGGTTAATTAGTACATTTCTTAGCATTCCTTTTTATTGTGTTATTGTAAGTAAAAAAATCTAAATGAATGTGAAGAGCATAGCACAGCATAAAGAGCAAACTAAAGCTTTATCAGAGCAGTGATCTCGAGGACTGTTAATTTACAACTGGACACTTTTGATACTGAGCTGCAAAAACCATGGAAACAAATGGCTGTAGGATGCAACAGGCTAACACAATCATAATTCTTCACATGTAAATGCAAAATATTTTAAAGTAAAGGTGGAAAGGCGACTAATTACTGAGATGACAAGTTGAGAACATTGTGGGGTAATGGCAGCATTTTAACATGGATATGATAAAATGTCTTTTTTATAACTGCATCTATCCAAGAGGTCTTTGTTAGGGTCAAACAAATGTCTCAATGACTCTGCTTTTTGTGCAAAATGTTTTTGTGCATTCAGAAACTGAAAGGAATGTAGAGGTCAGTGTATAATTGTTGCTGATTTAAGGGGAGCAAAACATCCATAAGCAGAAATGCATGATACATTTTAAAATCAAAAATGTGAGTTTCTGGACCTACAGATACACACATTTACTGTAGAAACACAGGAGGAACACAGAATTATATGATGAAACACTAAAGTGTATGTATTTTAGTTCACATGGGGTTGTAATTGAAACACTAATGAAAAACTGCTTACGATTTCGATGATAATTCTACTTTTTTTTCATTACATCTATCCAAAAAGTAAATTAGAGGTCTCCCAAATGAACACATGCTCGCCACATGACACATTCATTCACTCAATATGTCTAAATGAAATGTGCTAAAAAGATTGTTATCGCAGAAACAACAACCTATTTAAAATGTCCCAACAGTTTTACAGCGGTTGGACAATAGTCACAGTTAGACATCGTGATTGTTTTCTTTCTGCAAAAGTACAAGGGAAAACACAGTTTTGTGACATTGTTTTCTTACTTTTCATGCAGACTAAATCAATAACCATCTGGACAGGCTTTTTGCACCTTGTTGTAATTACATTACATACTGTACACGGCCTTTACACGGTGTGTTGCAAAGTCAACATTTTATCTGCTTGATTTCTCATGTAATAATGAGTGAAGTCACACCTGACCATGAAATTGCCAAAAAAAAAAAATTTTTTTTTTTCTTATCCCGTGAGTTCAGGGTCGCCACAGTGGATCATTGTCCGCATGTTGATTTGGCAAAGTTTTTATGCCTGATGAGACCCTCTACCAGGCTTGGTAGAAGTGAATTGGTCCAAATTGGACCAGCACTGCACAGTTGGGGATGGGAATGGGCTGTTTGGGGTTCAGTGTCTTGCCCAAAGACACTTTGACATATAGCCAGGACCAGGGATTGAACCACTACTGTGGTCCGTGGACGACTGCCTTACCAACCGAGCTACAGCCGCCCCTATCAACTACTCAATTACCTGTAATGACTGTAAACTGTTAAATTTGAATACTTTTACCTCTTAGTATAAAGCACAAAATCTGCAAATCTGTACCAAAACCAATTTGGAAGTATACAGATGAAAAACATCCTTCTGGACCTGACTGTAAACAATTACTTACCAAATCATCATCTTAAACAAGTGACAAACTTTACTGTGCCTCCAGCATTAACGGAGCCTTTGTGGATTTGTACGTTACCCACGCTGTATTCACTAATGCCCCCCTACATCTGGTGATGGTATTCTGAATCTTGTTTACATGATTATTTTTTTCTTTAGTTTAAACTTACATCCATTGATGCAGCAACAAACTATGGTCACTGACAGGGGTTTTGGGAGGTGTTCCTGAGCTCATGCACCGACTTCTGCTCTTTTTTTAATGTGCTGTTGCCCGTGGCCTTCTCTGTTGTGCACATTGATTTCTCCAGATTCTGTGAATGTTTTAATAATATGACATAGATAATGAACCCCCCCCCCCACAGTATTTGCTGAAACATTGGTCTCAAGGCTCTGAGCACTGTTCCATTGCCAGTTAGGATGCCCTTAAGATGCCTTTTAGCTATGAGATATTCTACCAGGTGTTTTTTTTTTGGCTTTTAGCATTACAAAACATTTCCAGTCTTTTTTTGTTTGTTTTTTTTGCCCTGTCATACTTTTTATGACATGTGGCTGGCATCAAATTCAAAATTAGCACCTGTTTTTTTCTTTTTTTTTCTTTTCTTTCTAATTTAGAGCGCTCTGGTATGCTTAGTAACTGGCTGTGTGTGTTTCATAACACCACAAAGTTGAAACAGCTGCCAAATCTCCTTAATTTTGGGTGATTCTGTTTGTCAGAAGCAATCTGATACCTGGATGATGAAAAAAAAACAAAAAAACATGAGGATTCAAGTTGAGGATAAGATGTTCAAACAGGGACATTTTTGCTTCCCTCGTTGTTGGCAAAGTAAGGCTAACACAAGGATGCTGTTTTAAGACATAGGCGTGGATAGAGAGCACTCGGACAACCGTTTTGAGACTAAGCTTTCTCAAACTAGAGGTATGTCTGACTTTAATACTCTGGCACAGTCAATTGGAAAAACCAGAAACACACAGAAAAGCGTGTCCTGTCTAAAAGGACCTAAGATGAAACCACTATAGCAGGGTGATGTTATTGCTGGTGAAATGGATCTTGCTTCTGCTGTTGGCTACAAATAGCTGGTTTAATCCACCTGTAAAGTCAGTTGTCTAGTATTGCACTGTTTTTGTATTTGTATATGTTCACATCATGTTCACATCATATCATTCTTAGTTTTTATTTTTAACAGTACTTTCAAAAAATGAATAAAAAACTAATAATAATACTGAACATTTTAACAAAAAAAACAAACAAAAAAAAAAAAAAAAACAATATTTAAACCCTCATCTTTGTACCTCCAAGGATTTTAAAACTATGTCAGTATAAAAAACAACCCCTAACAGCCCTTTCCCATCCCCAGCTGTGCAGTACGGTAGAAATTGGGGAGAGTTGCGTCAGGAAGGGAATAAAACTGCGCCAAATCAAAGTGCGGACAATGATCCGCTGTGGCGACCCTGAACTCACTGGATAAGCCAAAAGGGGGGAAAAAAAGTCCGTATAGAAAACAACCGACGTGTGACTGTGATCAATTCACGTTCTATATAAATATATCATTATATAATAAATTATACATAGGGTAATTGGTGGATAGTTTCCTTTAGGCCTACTTCTGAAAATGCTTTTTAATCTAAGAATACATTACATGGGTTCTCTTTACAGATGTTGGAGGCGCTGATGTTCCTGTGATTTACCCCATGGAGTCGACGAAGAAGAAGGAAAAAGAAGAAGAAGCAGAAGAAGAAAAAGAAGAAGAAGAAGAAGCAGCAGCAGCAGCAGCTTTTTCATGGAGACCAGAGACGCCATGGTGGTTGCTATACACAAAATAGTAACTATGTAACGTTAGGTGGAAGCTTCTTACATTTTGAACCACTTAATGTTAAGCTACAGGAGGTCATGAAGTGCGTGTGACGCACGTTTCATTCAAGTATGCTGTGCTAATATGGTTTAAGACTCTTGCGAGCTAACGTTGCTAATGTAAACAGTAAGTTGGGGAAACGTGATTAGCGATCGCTACAATTGCGTAATAATATTGACAATTATATATTCAAGTAAATTAAGTAATACGCATCCACACGGCATTAGAATTGGCGTCAGTTTAAAGATGTGGAAACGAGGTGGCCAAAGCGCTGCTCTGGACCGAGCTCAGGCACTGCTGTCCGCCCAGAGGAGCCGCAGAGGAGACGAGCGGTCCACACAGGGGTCTCCAGCCAAAACACAAACACATTTTGTGGTACGTTACAATTATTATTGATCTATATTGTACCATTTAATTTATAACACAAAAGTATATGTGGAATTCTTACTATCGAGCTAAAAAAAACAACATTCTGTTATATATATTGTTGGCGCGAGAGTGAGAATTTCACATATTCCTCAATATGATCAACAGCTTTCAGCTTGTACCTTCAGGGGTTTGTCTCAATTTATCTCAATGTCCTTAACTAAAGCAATAGAGAAAGCAGTTCTCGGCAGCACAAAAAGCATCTCTGTCGAATAATGCACCCCTTCCTTTTTTTGTCCAGCTGTGCAGCACCGGTCCCAAGCCCGGTAGAAAATAGGGAGGGATGGGTCAGGAAGGGCATCCAGCATAAAAAAACAAAACAAAACTGTGCTAAATCAACATGCGGACAAATGATCCTCTGTAGTGACCCTGAACTCACAGGATAAGCCGTAAACTTATTTTCCTCCTCTTCTCCCTTAGGGTACAAAGAGTGTGTCTGTCAAAACCAGATCCACTGCTCCAACTACCCACACTCTATTCTTAGATCTAAGTGATGTGTCTTCATCAAGCTCAGCTCCTGAACATATAGCCGATAAGATGGGCTCTGCTGTTCCTGAGAAAAACCACGAAGGAAATAGTGTTTCTAAGGTAAATTATGTAAGAGGATCTTGCTGATAAACCGATGCAAGGGAACTTCCATTCATAGCAGTCTGAGTGAGTCGCACTTGATTTCTTCTGCTAGGATCTTAGACCTCAGAGCTCTCTTCGTGGAGGGAGCAGGTTCTTGAAGAAGGCTCCATTATCCGCAAGCAGCCAGTCACCGGTCATCAACAGCAAAATACTGCACGTACCTGAAAGGTATGGTTCTGTGGATAGATAGAGTTGTGAAAAGTGTAAACAATTAATCAGGTATTTTTAGTCAAATAAAACATTTGTGTTTATCTCTTTATTTGTCTTTATTCATCTTGTCTCCCCCCCTCGTTTTAGATGTGTGTCATCTTACCAACGTGGCTCCCAGACTGCAGCCTTGAATAAACTGGCTCAAATTGAAAGCCGCTTCCTCAGCCGCAAGCAGCCCCAGGAACTGACTAGACAGGGTTCAAAACCTGCCCACAATCAAACTTCATATTTGGGAATCTCACCGACCCCACAAGCAGTCACCTCTGTGCCACTCTCAGCACAGTCCAGCAGTGACCAGAGCCTGAAGAGGAAAAGTTTCCTTAAGAACAAGGCAACTGTATCTGTTGGCAACACTGAAAATGCTGCTTCTGGATGTCCAAAAGGCCAAGATGCTGGTGTCAGGTCCTGGTCCAGAGCAGCCAGTGCTGTAGTGCCTATGGTGGATATAGTGACAAAGTCGGTGAGAGCAGCAAGTAATGTGGGTCTGGAAAGTGATGAAGAGGACATGAGGAAACTGCTTGGAGATTTGTCTGATTCAACAGACAACAGCTTTTTGGGACCAAAGAAGAAAAAAGCAGACAAGGTATCTTTTAATGTTAAGCCCTGTTCTGTGTTTTTGATTAATCTTCACTCCTCTTAGAAAGGACATTGTTTCATTTGCCGTTGGCAGGACAAGTTAGGCAACTGATTAATACCATCTATCAGTGCTTCAAATTTAATTTCAGAAAAACATTGTCCACAATTACACAAACTGCACATTTGCATAATTGCTGTATACAGCGTGTTTTGGGTTTGGCTTTGTGGTCCCGATCCCCTTTTTTTCTGCAGCTAGTACGGCACTATGGAATAAACATAGCTCCTCACCAAGAAAATGAAAGTCTAATCAAATCAGAAAAAAGAACTATCATTAGAATTAAGGATCTAAGGAAAGTCTGTCATTTTACCCATTTACTTAAAACGCATATTCTACTATTTAACTAATTGTTTATTTGATGAAATGGTCTAATAGAGAATACCTGAGATCCTTATAATGATTTTTAAATGTTTCTTTTGCTACTGTACCCCTGGATGTGAAAACAACTAGTTTGGGTAGTGGATAAGCAATAAATAAGTCAGTATAATAATCTAAAGATTTATGGTAATGTATTAATGGATGTCTGAGAACTGAGCTGTCACTGAACAAAATGCAGATTCTGTCAGTATATGGAACATCTATATATCTCTCTGGGCTTCCCCTACAGGTGTTGAGCAAAACTAGCCAGAGGGTCCCGTCGACACCTTCTCCAGCTGCTGTTCAACCTCGGTCATTGTCCAGTATACCAGCACCTCACTCCCCTGCCTCTCCTTCTCGTCGCAGTCCTTTTCGATTCACCGGCAAGCCCCAGGCCCACTTTAGCCCTTCTGCGCTCTCTCCATCCCCCTCTCCTCCCTGTGTCTCCCCTTCTATTTCAAGGAGGCTGAACTCCCCTCACAGGGCAGGCAGTCCACAGAACTCCCTCTCCTCCACGTCAGGTGGCTGTGAGGTGCTCTCTCTGGAGGAGCTCTTCCCTGTGGAGACTGGCTCTGAAGATCTCCAAAGTGAGATGAGTGTTTCTTCTTCTGGAGGTGAGAAACGTCCATCAGGCAAGATGGTGTTGTTAGTGTTGGGGTTATTAAGATCAAGCATTAGTAGGACTTCAAATCAACTGTGTTCTGTTTGTACCACTAATACAAGGTTTCTGCTTGTACTATAAAAGTCTTTAATTGAACCCATCTAAATTTTAGCCCTTAAAATGTCCTACAAAAATGTGTCTAAAAGTTTTACTGAATTATAGTGTCCTATAAAAGGTCTTACGTCATAAAATTGACTTGTTGAAACTTTCAGAAATCATGTTATAGCAATGTTACTTGGCCTTTCATTTTGCTATGAGGTTTCATAGTGATTTTGATCATTAACCATGTTTTATTCTGTCCTCTTCATGCATCCTAGATGAACAGCTAGGTACATAACCTCATCCCTGTGTAAGAGTTAGAATTAACAGAGAATAGGACTAAAGGTTTGGCAGGCTTTTCCAAGCTTTGTTGAAATATGTATATTAACTGAACAGTTTTTCTCACCATTTGCTTGTAATATGTTTTCGATGCCTATTACATTACAATCAGTAACAGCCATGATGGTTGTGTCAAAAATTTGAAAAAATTCTATTATGATCTTGTGTGTTTGGTGTTTTACAGACTTTAAGATAAATGTTATGACATTAGATGACCTTGCACCAGCTACACTTGGGTTTGAAGGAGCAGCAACACCAGGAAAGGAGGTGAATAATAATACCAATAACACTAAAACTGTGTGTAATATATATTGTTATTTGAATGTTTATTGTATTAAAAGAATTTGGGGCGTCAGTGGCTCATTTGGTATAGTGGCCCATCCCCATCCCCCAGCCGTGCAGTGCAGAGTCCCAAGTCAGGTAGAAATTTTGGAGGGTTGCATCAGGAAGGGCATCCAGTTTAAAAACTGTGACAAATAAACCTGCTGACTAATGATCTGCTGTGGCGACCCTGAACTCACAGGTTAAGCCAAAAGAAAAGAAAAAAATACAAAAAACGAAATATTTATTACGTGATTTTTAAAGAAGGTTTAGTTACATTTTATGCAATTTCTGCACTAAGCATCCAAAAAACTTTTAAACACAGATGACTTTATTCTATAAGATCAGCATTTGCTATACAATGCATATTGTATTAAGATTCACCTTATTGGAGCACACCTGCACTGCCCCTTTATAATGCAAAACAAAGCTGACAAACCCCCTCTGTTCCTACTTGACTGCATAAAATTGTTTAACTGAACTTCTGAAGCTCTTGCGCAAACATTGTAAATGTTTTGTGAACCAATAATGTGTTTTGTTTTATTGCCACCTCTATTTTTGCCTTAATATTGCAGTACTTTGGTTAGTTATCACTAGCCTTATTTAACTGTCTGTTATTTCTCTATAACTGTCAGTGTGCTGCTGTTACAGGTAATTTTTCAGTAAAGTATTTCCCAACTTACTGCTACAGCGGCCATAGACACTTTTCATACTCTGAATCAAGGATCTAACTGCTGTATAAGCAAAATGCACTTGTGTGCACTCTGTATTGTTTATAAACAGATACGTGATACCATAATATGTAAAATGGCTTTTCTTTTGCATCAAAAATTTGTTTAGTAGTATTAAATTTGAGCTAGTTACCTTTTGGAACTAATATTTCTGAATTCTTGTTGCTGCAGAAAGAACAGAGCCGACCTGTCACTGGGTCCCCAAACACATATCAGGAGCTGCCAAAATATAAGGAAAACGAAAAACAACAGGAGGAGGAGGAAATCTTGGACTACCAAAGTGACTTTGAAAGTGAGAGCAGGACAGAGCGAAATTACAGTGCCAGCCAGGTCTCCGAGCACTTGCTGGGAGTTGGAGATGAAGAGGAGGTGGCATTGGAGGTCAGAGATGAGACTCTGGATGCAGAGTGGACAGATGATGATTACTCAAGCACTTTTTCAGACACAAGGCGCACCTGCATGTCACAGAGATCCAATTACAGTGAAACGTCAACGTCACCCAGCGGAAGAAGGGAGTCCAGGTCCTCGGTGTCACGTAGCGGCCGGACCTCATCTCACCAGTTGGAGAGTCATGCGTCAGCCAGAAGGGTTTTTAAAGAGGCAGCAGTACAGACACAGCCCGATACTATGACTCACACATGGTTAACTGGTAAGAATGCCACACCAGATATTAGTGTTTTTAATCATCAGGATTATCCTTCGTTTTTATTTATGCTAATCATTAAGTTATCAGGAGTTATTGAAGCTACAGTATACAGTAAGTATTCTTTTAATATAGAGAAATGCTTCAGATGCATCAACAGAGAGCGGTTAATGCCTCCTGTAACTAGCAGTAGTGTTGAGACCTTTTTTGTTTTTTAAACAAGGCTTGTCCTTCTAACCAATCAGAAAAGGTCAAACCCTGTGCAGGTAAGGGTACCTTACGTGTATATGCAAAGTAAAGGTACCCTTTCACAGGGTTTATATACTTTTACACAACCTTAGTATTTGTGTCATGCTACAACTAGCTGGATTCCCAAAGGTTGCACATTGTATCTTTAATGTGAGATGCATCATATACAGTAAGCATAACATGAGACCTATGAACAAACATCCAACTACCATTGCTGTCTCTGACTCTTCTTCTCTGTAGGTATGACCACATCTAGCCCTGCACTGGGACCGACGTACATAAATTCCATCCCAGTGGCTGCCCACACTCTTAGTGCAGAAACAGTGGAAGGTAAGACAGCAAGAATTCCACACACATATATATCCCAAACACAAAGCCTTCTGTTAGTAAGACAAAGCTTTAAATGTCATATTATTCTCATAAAAATGGTGTTTTTGGATTATTAGGATGTTGTAAAAGATCAATCCAAACCTTTAAGAGAGTCATATTGCCGTTGCGCCATCTGTTGGTGTAATGCTTTTCAGCACGGCTTGGAGCCACACCATGCTTACAAGAATATATTTAAATTTGGTTTAAGGAAAATTATATCTGAAAATGTTTCAGGGGGCATCATCCCACAAGTACCATGTCATTTTGATATGGACCTGGCCAAGACAGGGTAGATTATGTAGCAAATTAGTTGTGAAAGCCTTTGTTGGGAACCAATAAAGAGAATTATTTACCTATTTTTATTTCAAACTAGTGGTGCAAACTCTGGCAATGATACAAATGAGACCATATTTACCATAAATCTAGTTAATGTGATTTGTGTATGGGAGGTATTGATTGTTTTGTGTTTATTTTTTCCGTATCTTTACGTCAGCTCTTAGCACCCACAACACGGCCGTATTCGTACTCAATGAAATGCTGAAGCAGCAACTTGCCTTGACAAGAAGGTTTATCGAAAGCAGCCACCACCTTCACTCCAGGCTGGTGCAGAGCCTGGAACCGCCAAACTACAGATACACCAAGCTGGACGACACTAAAGAAGTAAAAAACACTATTTCTACATACACACGACAACGTTCCACTGGATAGTAGTGAATAATCCTTATGCTTAGATTTACAGCAAAGAAATATTATTGGGGGTTTAAACCCTGTTTAACTGAAGGTCTGATTTGAAAAATAATATTTCAACTTAATACCAACAAAGCACAAGTTATTAAACTTGACAAACACATACATTTTGTGCATGTCCTCCTCTCCACAGTATATCCGCAAGCACAGAACTCCCAAGCTGACGATGGAGGAAGCCTTAAAAGAGGTGATGCAGGAGATGAGGGAATATCAATGTACAGTATGTGATTGAGCCCCCATGAACATAATACATTTGCCACGTGTTATTTAAATTAATTTATATAGAAGTAAATATTTTTCTGCATTTTCTTTTAAATTTGTTATTCATCGTTCATAGAGCATGTCATAAAAATTTGAACTGATAGTTTTGTAAAATGCTTAATATCTATAATGTTTCTCTATTCAGAAAATCATGTCGCGTCAAAGAAGGAATAAAAAAACTTTGAAATGTAAAAATGTATCCTGAAAAGTAGAATTCTCTATTCAATACTAAACGGTTTGCTTGTATAGCAATTTTATTCAAGCTTCTTTGTCACCCTTTCCTTTTTATCCCCCTCTCGCACGCACACACACACGCTAAGTGTTTGGATTTAGTGTCCTGGTAAGGACATTTTAACAGGTAGCCAGGAGGGAACCACTGGTGGGTTCAACCATTTAATGGGGAAAGTCTCTCACAGAGCTTGTTTACAATAGAGAAGATTCAAATTTGCTATATCATTTGAATCAATAGTATACAAACTGTCCAAATGTTGGACAGAAACTTGATCTGCATTACAATACAAAAAAAAATGAACACTCTACAGAACAACAGTCCTAAGTAATCAACTGGTTGAATTAAGACAAGTGAAGTAATAAAAGGTTTATTTAAAAATAAACACAGCACAGAATGTGGACTCGTATACATTTTCCAGTCTACATCCCCAACAGAAACTTAATATGTGAAAGATGTGTCAATCTCAAGACAATGTGAAGGTGATGTGGTGGTGATGCAGTTGTTAAAGGCACAAATTCAGCTTATGCTGTGAGTCATTAGTAGGGGTCATTGAAAGGGTAGTGAGGATGTCCGGCATCCCTTGGAACACGCTTTCCGCCCACCTGTAACATCCAAACCAATGTTAAGCCTTTAAAATATTGCTTATGCACAAAGAAAAATCAAATATAACAGTAAAATTTCACATTCATGTGGCAAAACCTCAGCCCAGATATGCACAAGTAGAAATGCATTCTCAGCCTAAAGCTTTGATGCAAGCACTAAACACACTCCACATTAGACCTAGAAACCTAATGATGTTGCTACCTTTCCACTTGCTTTTCAAAATACAATCAAACAAATTAAACAAGTTTGTAAGATGTGCATACACTTAGATGCCCAAAGGATAACTTTGGTCATTTTCTAAATAATCACCATATAGATGGTAAAAATAAGTATGAATTCTTGACTGTCGCCTGCTGCCTAGATTAGCTTGTTTGCCTGTGCTATAGACCTCCATCGTCTAAAAACAATCTTAAAACACAGCCAGATGCAGCACATCAACATTAAAAAACAAAACATTGCCCCACGTGTTCTGAATAAGCATTTCTCTGTACCATAGCTGTTCACCATGTGGAGTTACGGCCATTCAAATCAGAACATAATTTATATTTTGGAATGAATAAATGTTACTCGGTGGAACAGTGTTTCTGGGTGATGTGCTTTCAAGTGTTTTTGGACAACATGGAGGTCTATGGCACAGAGAAACAAGCTTAAATAGGCAGGCTGAGTAAAGCAAGAGTAATGAAAATTTATTTTTGTGTTGTTAGTGTCCATATGGCAATTGTGGACAATTCTAGTTAAGAAAATTCTTTAATTGTAAACTTACTAATCAGACATTATAAATTGGCATTTATTTACTAATAATTAATTTTATTTAATATTTAATTTAACACCAAAAAGGACTTTTTTGGCATGATGGTATAAGGTTTATGACCTCCGGCCTTTGCTGGAGATGGTGCTAAGGTCTTTAGGAAATTAGAAAAAAGTTCAATGTAATACTTGTAAACTTAAACACAGTACAGTGGAGTGAAATCGCCACTGTACTGTGTTTACTGTGTGAAAAAAACATGACTACTTACTTCAATCATTGGTACAATATAGCGCCAGCCTTTGTTTAGGGCTGTAATGCTTTTCATTTCCTCTGCTTCAAGCGTGAAGTCAAACAACTGACATAAAAAAAACAAACAGAATTTTATCAGCATGTGCTCAATATAAACTCAAGGATAAAACTTCATGATTAAAAAAAAAAAACTGGTACAACTGAACATTTCACTGCACCTGGATGTTCTCTTTGATACGGGACTGTGTCACACTCTTAGGGATCGCTACCACTCCTCGCTGTGTCTGCCACCTACAAACATGAGAAATGTGAGACATTTTGCAGTGCACAAAGAAAGCTCACTGTGTGACCTTCTGTAAAAAAAATAAAATAAAAGACATAGTGGACGGTTACCTACCAACATATTTTCACCATTTCTGTACAGCAGTTTTTGTCATTTCCTTTTATTGCATTTCATATACACCAGTACCAATATGATATGTCCATTAACACACAGCTTAACGTGGTCAATAACAGCTCTGCTTAAAAGTTGATGATCATTAATGCTTTTCCTGTGCTTGAGGAGGTCATTGGTGGTAATACAGTAAAAGCACACAGCATTTTCCCCACACAGAATAAGTTGTAAATTTAAATCCCACTCTCTGGTTGCTCCATACTAACTGATAGTGGATTCGGTTGTTAAGATTGATCAAGATATATTTTATGTACTGAATCTGACATTTTATAGATGGAAAAAACTATTGCTGCTCTCTGGTGGGCAGATTTTGATACGGTCACCCAATTTCTAAATCAACACATTTTACTTGTTGGCCAACATATTACCTTACACCAATATACTGCAGTGGGAGCAGAATGGGGGGGAGGTCAGGGGGGTTTGTATGTAGTACAGTACAGTAGTGCAAATAGGCTACTGAATGTTTACTACAATTTGATTTCTTGACATGAAGTTTTTGGGACTACAGCGAAGTGGTCGACTGCTATGGCCAATTTTCAAACTGTTTCATTTGTAGTGGGACATCAATTAAACATCCTTTGTGTTTTTACTTTCACCTTAATTGGATGAGAGTGCAAAAGCATTCATAATATAAATACAACATTAGTCAAGATTAAAAATAAATAAATATGGGAACACAATTTTGGCAATATTTTGGGAAAGATTGGGACCTCGTACAACTAGATTTATAATTGTTTTATAATTTCAAAAGTAATCTTTAAAGTGTTTTAAAAACTGGTTGAGTGTATTGTTTGGTTAAAACACTTTTAGGTAGCAGTGAGGTAATTTCATTGCTAAATTACCTCAGGATGATCTGAGCAGGGGACCTCTTATATTTCTCTCCAAAAGAGGCAATCAAAGGCTCCTGAAGCAGGATGGGTTCATCTGGATGTTTCCAGGCGCGGTCAGAAGAGCCCAGAGGGCTGTAAGCCGTCATCACTATGCCTCGTTCCCGACAGTGAGCCATCAGCTCTACCTGGGCCAGGTAAGGATGGCTCTCCACCTGTCCAACCAGAATATAGGGATCATAACATCTTAGAACTATTTCTTACCTATTTGGTGAATTTCAGGTACAGTACCCTGTACCTGTAGAACGGTTGGTTTGATGTTGGCAACAGACAGAATGTCATCGATCTGACGACTGTTGAAGTTGGACAGTCCGATGGAACGAACAAGGCCCTTTTCCACCAGCTTTTCCATGGCAGACCAGGTCACCTTATAGTCTATGTCATCATACAGCAGAGCGCCATCTTCCTTTCTGGGGAAAGTGACATCTCCTCGTCTAGAAGGTACAAAGAGGCAGCTGACAGATTAAAATCAACCAAGGATGGACTTTTAATTATCAAAAAGAAAGTAAAAGGTGTAATTTCTCTAGATAACGAGTTAGGTATCTCGTTACTAGAGCTTGGTGAAGGTTAAGCTCACTGGAAAGCGTAGGGCCAGTGGATAAGGTACAGGTCCAGATATTCCAGCCTCAGTTCCTTGAGGGTGTTCAGTAGGGCCGGCTCCACGTCCTCTGGGTGATGCCGGGTGTTCCACAGTTTGGATGTGATGAACACGTCCTCTCGTCTCAGGGACTGGAACACAGACAACATGTAAGATATATTAAACTTCTACTTGAACTGAAACATTGAGCTTCTAATGCAGTTTAAATGACGAAGATGTTGTACTTTGCCAGGGCCAAGTGTGTCATGCAGGGCTTCTCCAATTTCAGCCTCATTGCCGTAGATAGCTGCACAGTCGATATGGCGATACCCAGCCTCCAAAGCCCAAATGACTGCTTGTTTCACCTTAGTTAGGGATAGAACAGAACTGTTACGATCAAACACCGTAAGTCAAGTAGCTCAATGGCTTTTGGATTGTCCCTTCATGTGTCACCACAGAGGAAATGCGTTCAGACATTGAGTCGGCGTGAGGTTTTTTTGTAGCAACAGACAGCAAACTGTATTTTACACCCGATGCCCTTCCTGGTGGGGTGGGATTTGATCCTTTTTCCTCCTGCTTCCCTACCTAATGTGCTACCCACTTTAAGTCAAGTGGAATGCAATTGTTATGGTTGTTTCCTTATTTTTAAAGGAACATTAAACGTTTTGGGCACTTAGGAGCAGGACAGTATTGTTACCTTATCAACCTGATGTGGCAGATTTGTTATTAAACTCTTATGTCGCAACAATGTTAGTTTTAATTGAGAATTACATTATGTGTCAGAAGGTTTGGTTTATACCACATAGCAGCAATGATCAGGATTCCAGTTTCGGCCTGGGGGACCAAAAACCAACCCAACATCAACTTTACGCAAGAGTTTTGAGTGAGAGGAAAAGATCACATACTTATTAGGTAGTAGAGAGTAATAGAAAGTCAAGATAACAAGTACAGACACAACTAAAATTACTATACTGTATGTAGATTCCTTCTGAGATTCATGTTAAAGACTTCCGTCAGTGATTAATATGAACAGGAGGAGAGTAAAAAAGGTCATCATGACAGTACTTTATTGAAATATTTTAATGCAGTTTGGCCCATCTTGCCTCATCTCTCAAACCTGGTTTCCTGTCTCTCTACACTGTCCAATATTAATTAATGGGGACACAAGGCCAAAAATAAATCTTGAAAAAGCTGTGTATGTCTATTACCTTACATTTATTTAAAATAGAACTGGTGTCTTGGTCTAATCTTCACTTTCTTTTGACTTTCTTTCTGGTCTCCACAAGTATCTGGCTATGTAGGTGCTGCTCCACTTTAAGTTAGTCACTAACTTTGTTTTTCTGTTATTTGGTGGTGAGCATGCAAATGGTAAATGGCCTCATATGTACAGAATTTATCCAAAGCGTTTTACAATGTCGCATCTCATTCACCCAGCCACTCACATTCACATACTGATGGCGGTGGCTGCCATGCAAGGTGCTCACCCGACCCCCCAGGAGATACTTGGGGTTCAATTTCAAGTCAAGTCAAGACACTTCGATACGTAGCCAGGAGGACGAATCGAACCACTGACCCTGTGGTCCATGGACAACTACCGCCCAAACATTTGGTATACAGTTGGTTTTTAGAGCAACTCAAAACAGCTGCATGACTAGACCCATCAGACTCAACCAAAACAGTAAAGTTGTGGTCATAAAACCAAACAATTTTATTGTCTAATTTGCAGATATATTTCTGCATTTGCTTAAAGATGGTGGCTAAAAAAAACAAATGAATGCTACTGTATATAACCTCTTTGCTAATAAAATATAATTTCTAAGAGACTATTTTTCATCCATCTTTAAAAAAAGAGGATACAATTGCAGCATCTACCTTTCCTGGCTCACTCTTCCATGTTCCCAGTCCAAGGAGGGGCATCTTCCGCCCTGTGTTGAGAACTGCAAAGTCATTCATGCCTTTCTGAAGCACCTTAAGGAGACAGGGATAGCATTCCTTAGTTATAATAGAGTAATCTGGAATATGCTTCTTTAATGTTGCAACACATGGATTTGACACTCTACCATCAAATTTAAGATGCCAGAATTACAGAAAAGTTACACTCAAAAACAATATCCTGGTCTTTTTACCAAAAAGAAAACAATATTCACGGAAATAAATTATCAAGTGACAAGCAGCAGCCACAAACCAAAAACCAACCTTAAAGACTAAACATCGCAAGAATTCTGTGTGAGAGGAAAAGAGCAAACACAGACATAGAGAAAAAACAGTACAGAGAGGAAGAAAGAGGATAACAAGTGCAGACACATCTTATAATTCTTTACTGCTGTCGATTCTGTCAGAGATCATAGAATAGACTTCAATCATTTATGAAAATAGTTAACGGTCAGGAGTCAGCGCTGTGATTAAACATTTTACTGCTGTTCATAGTGCTTTGTTACCTAACTGAATCAATTCTATAGCCTTTATTTTACTTAGGGCAAACTTTACTGTCAGTGCAGTAAGTGATGTTCACATGGTAACATTTCATTAACCAATTCTGCATGTCTAGAAGGCAAAATTCTTAAAACCTTGTCAAATTGCTTAATCATTTCTCAATAAATGTAAAAGGGGACAAAAAGGCTCAAAAAAAGCTCAAAAAAGGACAAAAGCTGAAAATACAGTGAAAAAAATTAGAAAATTATTTAAAAGATTTTAAACTAGGTTGTTGGTAAAGACAGTTGGTAAAGACAATCATCCATGGACCACAGGGTCAGTGGTTTGATCCCCGGTCCTGGCTATATGTCGAAGCGTGTCTGGGCAAGACACTGAACCCCTAACAGCCCATTCCCATCCCCAGCTGTGCCAGTCCAGGCCTGGTAGAAATTGGGGAGGGTTGTGTCAGGAAGGCCATCCGGCGTAAAAACTGTGCCAAATCAACATGCGAATACACATTGAATGTGAATTCATTGATCTCAATTCACGGGATAAGCTGAAAGGACAAAAAAAAAAAAAAGGAAAAAGAAAAAAAAAAGACGGGACTGGGGATCGAACCACTGACCCTGTGGCCCTGGACGACTTTACCAACTGAGCTACAGCTACCCCATAGAACAGAACAGTAGGACATATACAGACAGACAACTATTCACACTCATATTCACACCGACAGGCAATTTAAAGTCACCAACTATCCTAACATGCGTTTCTTTGGAGTGTGAAGACACGGAAACCAGATTACCCAAGAAACCCCACTCAATACAGAAAGGCTGCAGCTGCCAGGTAGATTCAAACCAGGGAACTTCTAGCTATGAGGCGAAAGCCCCAACTACTCCAGCATCTGAATATTAATAAACTGCTAATCATGGCGAGGTAATTGATGTCTTTATTACCTCCAAAAACCTAGTATAATGAGATCCATAATCAAAATGAGAGAATATAATATAATAGTATAGGACTTCACTTAGAAACATTGTTTGTGTAGTTTGTATGTATTAGGGTGTGGACATGGTTTGTATGTCCAGCATTTGCTGACTCTCCCAGCTTAAACAAATCTAGTTTATGAAGAGAAGTCCAACCGTATCCTGGTTAAAAGTGAACTGTGTTTAGTTTGGCACACAAGTGTGAAAGGATGCAGTGTCAGACCCAACTGCTCCAAGAAAGTGCTGACTTGACTTCCCTCAACATACCACAGACTTTTTATAACAGGCAGAAAATTCACAACACACATCCTGGATGCTCTAAGAAAGATTTTAGCTTGTTCGCCGTAGCAACAGACAGCAAGTAGTAAGGCTGGCTTTAACCATATCTCATCCTCTTACCAGCACCACACGGGCCCTGCAGGGCTTTTTTTATACACACTCCACACCAACAACGGCATCAGCCCATCACCCAGCACAAAGTACTTAAATACTCAGATGACAGCCATTCTTGGATTTCTCAAAGACTCCCTTGTGGACTACTAAGCTGTGTGAGGATGACCACCCGAACCTCGACGTCTGCAAGACAAAAGAGCTAATAGTCAACCACCCGACATCAAAGCACCCGATTGTCATTCACTACCAACCTGTAGAAAGTGTGGACAGCTTCAAATACCTGGGAGTAACATTAGATAACACACTCACTTTGAAACAGCAAATCATGGGACATTCAGAAAAGAAGCCACCAAAGAGCAACGACTTCACATTGCTCCTCATTCAAACGGTAAATGGTCTGCAGACCATATGGTCTCCACCGACCAATCCCATGAAAATTTAGCCCCACTGCCCTTAGGACAGAGGCACAGGGGGATGTGAGTTACAGGAGGACTCACTTTGGAAGAAGCCTTATTCCCCTCAGCCATTACCTCCCTCAACAACAGCTGTGTCTATTGTTTGTTTTTGTCAAACAAGTGCAGTGTTTTCCAGATCTTTCCAACATCCAGGTCTGTCCGTTGACTTCCTGGAAAGTCACGCGCCACAGTGTCAATGACCGCGAGCTCGGCAGCTATTGCTGCAAAACGTCGAGAATAAAAATTAAATGTTTACGAGCATAAAATACCGTCAGTGAATTACAAAGAAATGACGGACATGTAACATGTTTATCAAGATGTCCCGATAGAGAGCGAGGAGGTCTGTGGTCATCGTTTCATCTATTCCACATCAAAAAACTGCACATTAAAATTTAGTCTCCTCTCCGGCTCCAGTTCAAACAGCTAGCTAACCTTAGCTTCTTCTATTCAAAGGAAAAAGCACAGCGCACTTCGCTTTACGGTTCAGTTTGCTTTGTTCTGCCCCACTATTAAACGTTATCGTCTTACCCTGTTGCTAGTGTCAGAACGTAAACGAGCAAAAATCTGTTTTAGGACCTTACGTCCTACAACAGCAGCATAAAGAAATGACTGCATGAATGGCTCTGCTCAGTTGCGAAATGATGAGAAGCGGCTCATAAAACAGAGACTTACTGTTTCGAGGTTTCTAAAGCAGCGACTTCAAAAAAGGACCACTTCATATAGTCCTCCTGTACAGCAGAGGTGTGCAAGGCTGAGTAATTGTTTTGCCAAATGTTCAAAAACACCACTTCATTTTTGTTAACATTTCCCCTTCCGGCTTTAGGATTCGTCTATTTCCGGTGTAAATAGTGCCAGACATTATAAGGAGATATCAGTGTCTCTGTTGAGAAAAAAAATAAATACATAAATAAATCTTCAGGTTACAAGGTTTTAATTGAATCTGGAGTTGCCTTTGGCTGTACTTAAAAATCAATTTAACGAAAGAAAAGGACATTTTAAAAGGTCACGCTAAATATTTGTAAAGCTACTGTATTAGCCTGGCTAATAAAATCTTATGGCAGTGACTTTGCAGTTCATTTCAACTGAAAAAGCAAAAAAAATTATTAATAATAATAAGCTAATTATAGTAATGTCAGATTTCAGTTAGAAACCCTGCACGTAAAGAAATTCTTGTAAAGTTGTGGATCGTACAAGAATTAGAGAATTATGAGCCAAAGAAAGCTTTATTTGTAATGCATTGTATTATAATTAGCTGCAACATACAATTGGACACTAATTGGCCCTTTGTAGTTGGTCCTCTTTGTGACAAAGGTCTAGCTGTGACACAATTCCATCTAGCGTTGTTATTGTCAGTGGGTGACCTATATTTACACTTAAATACACCTTACAAATTTTGAATGTGAGGACATTCGCTGGGTGTTATACTTCTAAGAAATACAAAGTGTTTACAAAGTATTTTCTTCTCTTATACAAGCACCTGGGTCATGACATCCACACCAAATTTCAGGTCTGACCAAGTCTGACATATTGGGGTTTTTTATGGCTAAATTTCACAACTTTACCACAGCAAGATATCAAAGATATATGTAAATCCTATAGCTACATGTGTTTGTTTAAGTGCAAACAAAATCTAGAAAACAATCAGTATTAATTTTGCAATATAAATATGGAAATATAATAAATTCAGTTTAGGCTAGATTTTATTCATATTTCCCACCCTTTACCCATACTAGCAGACTGGTAAAGCCCTACTGGATATCTGCTTTACAATGTGTTAAATTAATGAATGAAGTTGGGAATAAACTGCAACTAATTTATTTAGGCAGTACACATTATATACAGTAGGTGAGCTAAAATAATGTTTTCACAGAGTGAAAGGCAGGAAACGTCCATAAAGAAGCATGAAAATATATGGAATTAAGCAATGTGTTATTTTCTTAAATAATTAATTAATCATTTGCTGGCACTGGCACAAAAAGTGCAACTGATAAGCCAATGGAGACAGAAAAAATAAGATTAAAAGATTTTTATTACAAAGCAAATGAGAATAAAAAAATAATAAGATAAATACGATTGTAATGTATGTTCCAAATATGAGCTTGTCTTTTATTGTTTAGTTAAAAAGCCGGATCCTCACCGACAGGGGGCGGACTGCAGAAAAAACATGGACTACAATATGTGAAGGGAGGAGCGCAGACACGGAAGTATGATTAATATCAACAACCGGAGTTTACACCAACTCAGGCGAAACTTTCTGCCTTCGAAATTGATAAACTTTCAATATTTTTTAAAGATCGAGTTTTAATGGCTTAATAATATCCGGTACATTATGGAGGAAGCCTTTTCTAGTGCATTGTGGAATTGTTTTGTGTTTGTGCTCAAACTCTGTGGCTAGTTTAGCCATTTTGAGGAGCTGAGTTTAGCTAACATTAGTAACTTTTTGTCAGATGCTTAGCATTGACTCATTTGATCATCTCAGGAACAAGACAGTGGTCTAATATGCCCAAATGTTGTGCGTAGCTTTAATAAAGTTTTGGTTGTAGCCGGGTTACTGGCTCTTGCTGACTAAACTAACGTTAACGTCCTGGTTGGTAGTTGTGTGAGACTCTGATAGAGTCCCCGTTCGTTTGCAATGCTCCTGCAGCTGCTCCCACCTGTCAAATAGGTGCTTTTTTTTCCTACTCCCGATGGCTCACTGCGGCTCCTCCGAGCCCAACGCAAAGATACAAGCACTGCGTCCGGACAGCATCATGCCGTCCCAGAGCAGCGTAGACCAGAGTATGAACCCGGTGTTGTTCGAGATCTTTGGTGAGATATGGACCGTGCAGTCGCGTCTCGGCCAGGGAGTCTCGGCCTCTGTGTACCGGGTCAGCTCAGGCAGAGCCGCCACTGCTGCGGTGAAGGAGTTTCAGGCCGACACTCTGGGAGGAGATTACGGGTATCACAAGGAGAGGACTGTTCTGGAGGAAATCCAGGGGCATAAAAACATCGGTAACAATCTCTTTTTGAGAATTAGAGCTCTCTGTAACACTGGAGTCTGGTTATAAACTGAAAGCTATTATCTACTACTAAGATGTATTTATTTTTTGTTAGCGAAGTGAATGCAGCAGCACAGGCCTGGTTGTTGACAGATGTATTCTCCTCTCAGTGACTTTGTACGGGGTATTCACCAACCACAACTCAATGGGTGTTGCCACCCGCTGTCTTCTGCTGGAGCTCTTGGATGTCAGCGTGTCTGAGTTGCTGGTGAGAGGCAGTAGTGGCACTCAGGGTGGTAGGTGAGTAATGCAATATAACTGAATAACAGACTATTCTGATGATGTGGGCTTCTGAAGGCTGATACAGATATTTGTAAACTGATGTCTCATAAAAAGGTTTATAATTTGTGTCAGTGTTCCTCGTGTTTAAAGGTGCAGTTACCTTTTAACATTTACTAAAACAGCCACTGTCTGCCTAGTACATCAGTGATTAAAGACATTTTGTTTTTGGTTCTTAAAGCATTAAAACAGTTAATGATAACTAGAGATGTCCTCATCAGGTGTTTTGGACCTAGTCTCCATCCAGGTGTTTAATGTTGGTCACCTGGTTAGCAAGTTTGATTACATAACCTACAGCAAAAGTTCATTAAAATATATCTAAATAAATATATATTGAACAAAACCATGGTATTGTATTTCTTCTTGATCCAAATACTACATGTCCTGGTTCATTTGATTGTTGCACAGCTTTGTTAAAGTTATTCCTGTTACTAGTTACTAGCATATATTAGCAATGAGACAGTCACTGTGTATTTATATTTAGGAGAGCTCAAGCTTTCAGGTTTACTATAGAGTATGATATTTTTTGGCAGACCACAGCAGGGCCACTCCATGTGGCTTGTTCAGCACTGTGCCAGAGACATCCTGGAGGCTCTTGCCTTTCTTCACAGGGAAGGCTATGTCCACGCCGACCTCAAGCCACGCAACATCCTCTGGAGTGCTGATGATGAGTGCTTCAAGCTCATCGACTTTGGTCTCAGCTTCAAAGAGGGAAACCAGGTGCATGTGTGTAACACTTTAAAGCTCACCGAAAGGAGCTGGGGTAACTCAGTATTGTATTCCTGACTCCCGCTCTTCTTTACCTCCTCCAGGATGTCAAGTACATTCAGACAGATGGATATCGTGCTCCAGAGGCTGAGCTACAGAACAGTCTCGCTCAGGCTGGAGTGGAGGTAGAGGGAGGCTCGGGCTGCACAGCCGCCGTGGACCTGTGGAGTCTGGGCATTATCCTGTTGGAGATGTTCTCAGGAATCAAACTCAAAGACACCGTCCGCTCACAGGAGTGGAAGGTACTTCAACGTGACTTACTGTAAAATTTGAACAGCAGGGCTAATTCATTTGTTTTTGTTGTACACTGAAGACATTTGGATCGAAGAAACAAAGATCCACATTAACCAAAGATGCTATTTGTTGTGACAAAGGGAGAAATCAACATGAGAATAAGAGAGCTGTATAAGAGAAAAAGCAAGCTAATTTGAATCTGAGATAAGAAAGAAAACTATTAAATTCATTGCACAAAAATCAAATGAGCATAGCCTAGACAACAATTTGTGGAGTTTCTTGAAAAAGAAAGAAACCACTGGTGTACGGAGCAACAGACACAGCAAAGAAAAACAAACAACAGCTGATGACAGAAGCATTCTGAGAGCTGTGGAGAAAAACACAACAACAGCAGTCAGAGACATGATACATCTTCATCCTCTACAGTGCAGCAGTGAAGATATGAAAATCCACCTTTTGAAGAAAACTTCATGAAGGGAAATACAGAGACCTTATTACAACACCTCATTAGCAGTAAGAATACGAGAGTCAGATTATATTGATATTTATAAAACAACTGATATAATTAAAAATATGCTATTTCCTATGTTGTGGAATAGATTTATTGTGGAATTAATTTCATCAAATTTTTAACTTAGGCTCATTTTGGTCTGTAACCCAAATGCCTTCAACGTACAGCACTAACAAACCAATGCATTGAAATTCCAATGCCTTTCAAGAAGAGTATAGGTTTGAATCAGAAAGAATTTGCACGCTGGATATTTCTTAAACAAGATCTGATTCTAGTGCTAGTTCATATAAAAATAAAGTAAAGTTTTGAGTAAGGAAAAATATGATAATGTATAGAACAAGAGTTGCAACACTAAAACTCTGCATTCGGCTTCTCTCTGCTCCAGGAAAACAGTGCTGGCATTGTTGACCATATCTTTGCCAGCAACAGTCTGGTGTGCCCTGCCATTCCTGTCTATCACCTCAGAGACCTTATCAAAAGGTAAACGTGATATGTTATAGTATAAACTATACTGTATATTCTTGTATTTTCTGTTGATTTTCAGTTTATGTGTTGGGCATTTGTTCCTCTGTGTCTGCAGCATGCTTCTCAATGACGCAAAGCAAAGATGCACAGCTGACTCTGCCCTGCTAAGTCCATTCTTCAGTATTCCCTTTGGTATGTGTCAATATTTGTGATATCCACCAAGATTAACATATCTCTGATTGCACCATATTTACCTATGCTATATGTTTGCGTGTCCGTGTCTGTGCGTGTGTGCATGCTAGCTCCTCACATTGAGGACCTGGTTCTGCTGCCCTCTCCTGTTCTGCGTCTGTTGAACCTCATTGACGATAGCCACCTGCACAATGAAGAAGAGTATGAAGGTACAATAAAATTATGCATATTATACATTATTCATGGATTTTTTTTTTACTTGATATCCAGTTACTTGCAAGTTCAGAGAGGTCTGAAGTCAGTAAAATTACCTACTTGTCGTTCACAGACATCCTGGAAGACATGAAGGAGGAATGCCAAAAGTACGGCTCAGTGGTTTCCCTGCTCATCCCCAAGGAGAACCCAGGGAAGGGACAGGTATGACAAATGTGCAAAAAGTGACTGAGTCTGAATATTTTGCAGAGCAACTGTACTTTAATTCACGTGTTTGTGTGTCCACTAGGTCTTTGTAGAGTATGCCAGTTCCAGTGACTCCAAAGAAGCTCAGAGGTTGTTGACTGGCCGCACCTTTGATGGAAAGTTTGTCGTGGCCACCTTCTACCCTCTCAGCGCTTATAAAAGAGGTTATTTGTATCAAACAGTGCAGTGAGTTCAGTGCTCGAAGCTCAATGTACACGTCTGCGTTGTTTGCATGAAAAACAAAAGGAAACACACGATTGTATAGAAAACCACAAGAAGGAATTTGTTTACTCCGTGTAAAAATAACTAAACCAGACGGAGTTGGCAGTGGCCGCTCTGCAGTTTACACTAGTTCGTTTATTTATTAATATATTTAACTTTTTTGCATGTTAATCATGATCTTCTACAGTATTCATCCTGTAATCCGTGTAGAGTGTAATTTGAACTAAGCTGCATGGAGCCACACAGCAACACATTTATTCTGCTGCCTCAAGTTTGTGTGCTACAGCAGCGTTTGCTCATCTAGCCTCCGAATCACACATTGATAGAAATGGCCATGCTGACAGGATGTGTAATCACAAGATGAAAAGAAGTTTGCTAGAAGCAAAAGCCTGTTTCAAACCATAGTGTAATACTCCACATTATAACTTATAGCTGCATTTCTATGAATACATTTTAATGAAACCCTCGTATATTACTTGAGTCAGGGATGTGTCTATATGTAGCAGGAATGAATTGGACTTTTTTCTTAAAACTAAAATCCTGATAGAAACATCCTTGTCAACTCAAGACAACCTGTGGCAAAACTAATATCCTCTTATATAACTGGTTCCCACTAATATTATGTCTAACATAAACAAGAGGAATCAGCGTAGTACAAAGGGATATAGAGTTAGTCTCTGCTTCCTCCTTGGCAGTTTTCAAGTAGTTTGGAGTGACCCCCTCACCAGCTGTTGGTCTTTACGCTTTCTGCCGTTATCTGAGCAAACCAAGTCATTACTATACTCAGCATATTTAGAGAAGAAAATCTAACATCAGTTGACAAAGAGGACTTTAAACTGGATTTTGCAAAACTGAAAGAGCACATGAACAATTGATTTTATATTTTTTTTTTAGATCATGCTGATAATTAGATTAAACTGGCTTGTGAAAGTGGACGATTGATATATGAATATGATGTTGGTGTAGTCTAACAAAAAAAAAAACAGTGGTTCCACCTGAAGCGGAAAATTTTATATAACTAAAGCCAAGTAGACTTAAATATTACCTCATAGTATAGTGTAATTACAATGACAGTCAGCCAAAGTGTCAAACAGATGATCATAGTTTAGATTGTCATTGAAACTTAAAAAAAAACGCAGATATATTTATGGGGTAGTATATTAATACCACATGCCTAGAATTAGAGCACTATAGTCTTGTGAAAATATGTTTCATTAAGCTGTTTCAAAGTGTGGGGTAGAAAACTGTTTATAATATAAAATAATTAGTCGGTTTCAACAAATGTTGCATGACAATGTATTGAATTTTACGAAAGGAAATTACAAAAAAAAACATGCAGTTTTAAAATTTTATATTGTTTATTTTAGGAATAGAATTTATGAAGATGCATGATTGTGTTGGATAGCAATGACAGAGAGTGAGCAGGCCTGGTATTTTTATGGTGGAATGTTCTGGTAGAACAGAATAGAATCCCCCTGTGATAGCAGGGGATATGTAATGTCTATCAAGCCTGCATTGTCTCACTGAAAGGTCAGATGATCTCTACAATCTCTTCAAGTGTCCTATGGCGTCCACTAGCTAGATAACCAACCAAACTGCTGCTATAACAGGTTGTGCTACACCTGCATGCATTGATACTTTACGTAGCTGAGTCCGGCACAGATGCCTTAGAGAACAACTTAGTTCCCGGAGATGGTAGTAACTGCTCAGTAACAAGACTAGACTGTTATAGACAATCATTTGGAACAGACATCTACGTCTTCATAGTTTCTTCATAATGCAGGAAGGAGCTGCCTGCAGACAAAGATTACAGACTGAAGACAAGATGGTGGACAACTGGAATGAGCCCTTTTTTTTTTTCTGATTATACATCTTTTGGGCCTGTTTCTTTGTCTTACCACCTTGAACAGAGGCTTTCCCTAAACCTAAACCCTCGACCCTATTCCCTGACCCTAACCATCTTGTCTTAAGGTTCATCTTTGCAAGATTTAGAAGCAGGCATTGCTAAACACTGACATTATGCACCATAATCCAGGCATCCCCAACCCTGGTCCTTAGGGAACAATGCCCTGCTTGTTTTCGAACCTACCCACTGCTTATTACCTGGATCAAGTATGTTCAGTCAGTCCAAGGTTGGAAGATTCCAATTTGCTTTTTCTTTCTGCAACCCACCCTCATTTAAGAGATGGTATCGTCCAGCTTCTGATTGACTAAACACACCTGATCCGGGGTAGGTCGGGTAGGGCAGTGTTCACTGAGGACCAGGGTCGGGAATCTCGGCCTTTAGCTACTGTTTAATCATGACAAAATAAGGCTGTAGCAGCAAGACTATGGTGAACTGGGCAAGTGTGTGTTACAAACTTACATAGTTTTGCTTTAGACAGTAAGTAATATACTTTGTGACTTTCACTAATGTGTCCTTAATGTTGCAATGACAAAAACTAAATGTTCACGCAACACGTAAAGAAAAAAGGATTTAGGCTTCTATAAATGATATAAATGCCGCGTTTCATCTTCCAATATTAATGAATATTTTTTAATTCTGCAGCATAACATATAAAAACAGTAGGCAACAAGACCAATTCCTAGTAATGTCTTACCTAAAGTACTATTCAAAACAAACATATTTTTCTACAAAGTTGTTTCTGTATGTGCCTGAAATGTGAATTCCAAAGTGTCCACTCGAGTGCACCGCTGGCCTACAAATCTGGTTTTGAAACTTGAATTACCACCTCCAGCACTATACGGCACTTTTCAGCGAGTTGTCTGTGGTACATGCTCAAGACAGTCAGTGCTGTCAGTTACATTTAACTAGTGGTCTTCAAATAACAGTACTAAAAACCAATCAGTACACTTTCTTGCCCCATAGTTTGCCAAAGACCTGGTACACAAAAGGAATCTGGATTATGTCCGGATGTGACTTTACGGCATTTGAAGTTTGATTTTGTTGTTAATTTTTACTCATTATCTAGTAACAGATACCCTACAAGAATAAGCTCACCACAGTTGTACAGTAGCACCTTAGCACTAGAGAAACAGTTTGGACATTATGAAGAGAACTTCCTGTGTTTGTGTTCCGGGATACGGTGTGACTGTACTGATATTTGTTAAAACTCTTTATGTTACATCAACAATTTATTGGAACTAACATATTAGATTTATACAAACCACTTCTGGTAGAACGATTCCCTGCTCGACAGAACATAGAAGGATTTTGTGCAAAGATCGTATATATTTCTTTAACTTCCAAATGTTGTAGTGAATAATTAATGCATAGCACTTTCTTTCCTTATAATTAATACCAAATTACATAGACATGTCATTAGTTGTCTGGACATGTAAAATAAAACAATTCCTAGGCCTTTTATAATAAGCTTTTTTACAGTTAGGGTCATATTAAGGAAACGTGGAGAAAAGTGCATCAAAAGTACATAATTATTAGCTATAATAATATACTAACCACTTGCCACTGGAGTGCCCTCATTTTCGCGTTGGGCCCAGTTTAAAGTAAGATATCCACTTCTTCGAAAAAATATTGCAAATGACAGATGCAATTAATAATTCCAACAAGGCTGTCTGTCTTTTACGGATCTTTGATTTCTGATCATCACATTTACATACAGCATGTGGTCTTCATCACCTAAACTAACTGGTACAGCTGTCTTAAGTTTTTTTTTGTCTTTTGGCTTATCCCATAAGTTCAGAGTCACCATGTTTTGTTTTGTTTTTGTCAAATCTTTAAGACGACTGCCCTTCCTGACGCAACCATCCAGCGTCTGGCCTAGGGAAACTTTGAAATGTGGTTGGAAGGGGACGGGCACGAACCTCCGACCCTATGGTCGGTGGGCGGCCTTTCTACCAACTGAGGCCCCGCCCTCCCACTGCTAAGTACAGTAAACAAAGGTTTATGATTGTCATAACTCAATTTGGCAACACGAATGTGAGGCCACAATAGGTGGAACAGTAGCAGAGCGGTGAAGTTTAGAAATGACTGACAGAAGACGATGCTTTAAGACATTAATAACATGACCATCCACTGAATCCACACTGCCATTATGAAATGCACTGAAACGTAATCAGTTTATTGCTGATTCACACATTGGCTTGTTTGTCTGCTTGTATCACAGACTGGTACTGACCTTAGTCAAGTGTTTGCTGTGTATTAATGTTATTATGTTGTGTATGAAGTTGTGGTTTCTACGTTTTGTAGTGTCAAAGTGTTCATGTTCACGGCTGAACCATGTATTATAATGCGACTGCCCTGAAATAATACGTTTGCTATCATGATTCAGCGTTTGAAAATATTTTCCCTGTAAGCCTGAATCTGAAGCAGTTCATGCATCGTTAATTCAGCTTTGACACTACAAGCATTTATAGTCAAAGAAATAACCTGCTGCATAGAGCTGGAGGTGTCTGCAGTGGACAAGTGTTTTAAATAGTAGAATCAAATATTTATTCAGGCTACAGTTGCACTGAATGCCGATTGCTGCATGCTGATCCTGTTTGGGACAGGAGCTCAATGTATAGTAGCATCCTGAAATCATCTTCTTACCATCCCAGCTCTAAAGCACTGGTTTTTTCCTGTGTTAGTTTATACAATTTCTATTATTTTTAGTGTCGAAGAATCAGTACTTTTGTTTCTTGTCACAATAAATTAGTATAAAACTGGGGTTTCACTCTTGGTTTATATAGCACACAATGATTTATTTTCCAAGTTAAGTGTGTGCTATGTGGGTGAAAAACCCAGACCTGCCACCTCAATGAACCTGTGTGTACACAAAAGTGAATCAATACTACACAGTCTTTATTGCGCACTCTGTATATAACCCTGGTAATGTGATCTTGGCATGTGGATAATGCGCACTGCCACAGTTTGACCTAAGTTCAACCAGCATCATTCAAAGAAGCCTCATTTATGATCGGAAATGCAACATTTTTCAATCAAATTGTCACGTTATCCAAACTAGCGGTTTTTTTTTTTTGGTTCATGTTTTGATTTATCCTTGAGAAAATAGCAAAAATAAAAATGCTAATCAAAATGTCCCGTTTCCATGAAAAAGAAAGAAAAAACAGAAAATTGTCACATTTAAGAACATGGGACAAGTTAATGTTGCATCGCTTAAATATTTAGCAACCTGAATGCAAACTAATGCAACGTTTGTGGCTCCAAATAAGTCAGTTGCCCCACGTTGACACTGATCAATGATAGGCTGTAGTTAAGGCCCCACCAGGAACAAGGCCTCTGCTTCTGAGGGTTGAGACTTGGTTTTAGGGTTAGGATAAGAATCGGGTTTAGATTAGGGTAATAGTCGGGCGTTTGGTGGGTGTGCTTAGGGTTTGGGTAATGCATTATGTGTGCACATATTATACCAAACATTATACAAATGTGTGTGTGTGTGTGTGTGTGTGTGTTGGGTGCATTCTTTTTGCTCCTAATGGCATTGGATCTGCCTATGATAACCACAGAGTTTTGGTAAACGGGTAGAAACACTGAATTAGAGATGCTCTAAGAGCTGTGTCACACAGTTTGAGTGATGATTGACAGAAGCCATGGCGAAGCTTCAAGTCAAACGCAGGACAGACTAATGGCTGTGTTCTGTCAAATGTCTGCATGTACGTGCATGAACTCTGTTCCTCTGTCTGCCTGCGTACTCACCACCATTCTCTTCTCGTCTACCCTTGGAGTCCAGTCCATCCATTCAGTCCCCCCCCGGCTGTGACTCAGCATCTCTTTAATAGCTTCTCGTCTGGACACCAGAGGGGAAGCTGTAATATTTTGATGCTGTTTAGTTCTACTTGTGAGCTGAAGTGCTCCTTTAAGTCCTTTTACCTCCCATTTCCTTTTTTCTAAGTTCTAACATTTCTTTTTTTTTTTTTTGTCTTTGCAGCTCGACTTGGCTGGTTTTATACTGATAGTAATTCAGAGTCATACCTGTGACTTTATGGCACATGAACTTTTGTGTTAGTGTGGGTCTAGATACGTTGGCCAAAGGGTGTGTGGGTAAACACATTTAGTGCATCCAGAGAGGATTTACACACGCTTAACTTTTTCCACGTTTTACCTTACAGCCTTATTCCAAAATGGATCAAATTCATTATCTTCCTCAAAATTCTACAAACAAAACCCCAGAAATTTGTTTGAAATCTTTGCAAATTTATTAAATATACAAAATGTGAACTTGAATACTTTCTGTATGCACTGTATACAGTTTTTCTTTTTGAAGGCATTTATTAGTTACAAGAGCTGCCTATGTGTGTGTGCACAGCGTTTTTATGTGGACAGATCGGTAACACTGTGTGTCTGACAATTTTCTTTCCATCACTGTGTTAGAATGTTCTAGCTAGGTCTTTATTTTCTGGCAAAAGGTGAAGTGATTTGAAATCATGAGGATTGTCTGTATCAGATTGAACACGTAAAGGACAGGTTTACAGTTTTATAAGTGAGACCTAAAACAACATTCGTGTGCCCATAAGAAAACTGAAAGAGATTGTGAATCTCTTCAACAGAGAGGTGATGTCCACAGTCCTCCCCCTCTACGGAAATATTAAAATGTTTATCTGAGGAAAATAATAAGCTTCAACCTTTGATACTAGTCATATCAAGTGGATGTCGTCCAAATCTGTAGCATTTTTAACTCAAAATTTTACTACTATTATTTTATTTTATTTCTTTATCATTTTATTATTTTTTTTATAACATCTGCAACTCAAAAAACAGGAACTTCACATTTAAAAAAAAAAGGAACGGCATCGAGTTTCTTTAATAAACTCAGATAGCTGAAGCCTGATTTTTATCTTTATATTTGATAACATATTTTACGCAGACTGAATATTGGCTCTATGGCTTCCACTGAAAGAGCTAAAGTAAAGGAGGAGTGATTACACCGGGAATAACCTGTGTGAGTGGGCACCTGATTGTTGTTTTAATACACACTGAAGCAAATATGCAAAGGGCACTGCCACCCATTTCTATGAACAAGCACACAACGTACCCTGAAATCCTTACAGCACAGAGCATTATGCTCTGTTAATGTCAAATGAAAGATGATGAATCAGCTGTTTCAAACAGGGTTAGTCTGATCTTCCTATAAAATATTGATGAGTGCAGCTTTAAATGCCTGTGACATTTTTGTTCAATTGAAAGTGGGTTGCGAGATGTGGAAACTGTTTACATTTTTCAACATAATTCAAAACCAAATCTGAGCTATTACTGTTTTGGTCAGATTGGAGAACAAATGTGACAGATGCTCTGAGGGCCTGACAGAACTCCGATGATGGACACCAATTGATTTAATCAGGAGGCTTTGCAACATTTAGTGACCAAACTACGGAAAAATGACTCATCTTTGGTGTAAATATGTAAAAAATATCTGAACAAAGAAAATTCCTGCCTTTTTGATTGAAGTCTTCCTTTTGGTTTTATTTGAACCAGTTTGACTGAGAAGCAGTGAATAAAAGGTGTCCGTTTGATAATGCTCCAGAGAACAGTGGAATATTTGAAGAAGTGGGTCGACTCATTTGGCCAAATAAAATATAGAAATTTCTCTGTTGTGGTTCATCAAATGTCCCACAAGTCAAACCGGACTAAAGGTCATTTTTGTTGTTTCTTTCTCCTCATAGGAAGCACAATGAAAGACAGCAACTGTATGTTAGACACATACGTCATGAATAAATGTGTAACCTAGTCAATGCTTTACCTTCCTGTTGAGAATGAATTATGATGCTCATGCTGTTGTGTTTGAGTGTCTTAGAATAAAGATGATGCTTGAGATGAGCTGGTGTTTGTCCGGTGTTTTGGGTAACTGACTGACTGTACATGCAGGTAATGCTAACACGAAAAACAGATTTTGATAAAAAGTGGCGATGACTTTGAATTTCTAACACTTACAATGTTTAATTTTACTATGTACTGTATTTCTAGATATTAAATTTCCACTTTGTTTAAAATCACTAGCGTCAAAACTTTGAATAGCATCAAAAAAGGGGGAACAGTGCCTGTAAACAGAATACAGTGGCAGTTTTTGACTTTTATTAATTTATTATAATCAATTTAATTTGGCCATTTTGACAAAAAGCACTGAAAAAACTTGAAAAAAGTGAAAACATTTCTTCAGTGTAAATGTTTTTTCTTTGCAAAACTTGACTGAAGTCAGGTGGTGGCAGATACTTTTTGAAATTATAGGAACTTTTAATAGATTATACAGCAAATACACATCACTAGTAAATTAATGGTTTTATCTGAAAGATGTCACTGAACTGTTAACATACTATTGTGAGCTTTTTAATCCCCGATTTAATGCAGGAATTTCATCACCTTTCTACATAAGTTTTCAAGGTTAACACCATCTGAAGCAAGTGATTAATCTTTCATTAGTAATGGAAATGTTGAGACGATTTGAATAAATGATGTGTATGAATGCTGCCAGAGATTCTATTGTTTATCCGCCTTATATTTTCACATGAAGTAGATTCAGGAGGAAATCTGATAAAGCAGTCAGTTTATCACCGTGTGCTCCTCTATTCAGTTTAGATTGGACTTTCCATCAACAATTAATGGAGTTGTTGAACACAGATCTGTAGCTGACTACTCCTGCAATAAAACAAAGAAACATTAAGTGCTAATTCTTGTGCTATCAGGCAAGTTTGATTGACTAATTATCTGACTCAGACTCACCTCCATGAATCCGGGCATGTCCTCTATGATCACCACATCACTTTCCTGCTGTCTTCTCTTCCTCCTCCTCCAGATGTTCTCTAACAGAACCATGGAAACAACCAACATGGCAGCTGCCACACATGCTGCCACAGCTGTGACCACTGTGGGGTTACTAGCAGTTCTCTGTGGGGCACCTTTGTCTGCAGCCTTTATTAGACCAACATCAGCATAAACTGCAGCGTGAGGCAGAGGTTGAGGTGCCAGCAGGTGGGAGATATCTGAGGACAAGACAACAGGAACCATGAGACTTTTTATATAGCTAATAGCTGTGTGTGATACCCTTTGTCCCGTCAATCTGACTAGGGAATGATCACCTTCCAGGCTAAAGAGGAAAAAGGCATCATGTCCTTTCATGAAGTTTCTGCTTCTCAGTCTGCTGTGGGTAATGAAGGTACTGGTTCCGCTGCCTGGGCCTCGATAATAATAGCTGCCATCAGGTGCAGTCACTTTGGAGCCCACTTTCCTGGGATTATCCCAGTAGTACTCAGTACCTGAGAGAAAAAGGTAAACTGTCATTCTGTCTTCAGCTCGTATGTGCAAGTCAAGGTTCACTCTACGTCTCTTACCATCAGAGGACATCTTGTCAGGGTCAGTGGTGACCATTCGGTGCACGTTCATTTGCTGCCTGATGTCCGACTGCTGATCCATCAGGGCCATGGTGGCTTGTTGCCATGGACACGGCCACTTGAGCTTGTGGTCGTTGGGGCCAGACGTCAGGTGGAAGTAGAGAGCCATGTATCCTGGTTTGTCACTCATTCCATTTAGGTACACACCTACCTGTGAAACGGAGCAGCATGAGGTTAATGGCAAACACCCCCAAATAAAATTTTGTAGTAGTAGACCAATATCCTAGAGCCCCAACGGACAACATTAACAGTCCAAAATCCCAAAATAAAGAATGAAAGGAATAAAGACCTAGCAATCATTATCTACAGCCAAATATGTATTTAATACAGCACAACAGTGCCAGATGCATGAAGTCCATAATCAGTGAGATCAAGTTGCTGACATTAAGCATAAGTTTAAACCTGCTCTGTGCTGAATATGAGACTTTGGCGCCCTCTAGTGGCCATAGTGCCGCCATGGTGCAGGTCAGCTAGAATTAAGTTTCCAAAATTAAAACTTAAATCATCCAAATAATTTGACAGTTATCATTGAACTCAGGGATGGCTGTCAAACCATTGTTGAGGTTTTTTTTTAGATTTTGAATGAAACTGCTGATTAATGATAACATTTAGCATTCAGATGTTATTCCAGAATACCCCAACCCATACAAACTAAATGATCAAAAAAACTTTGAGGGGGAATTCAATACAATGCAGTTACTTTTATCAGACTTGGAATTAGAGCACAATGACATCTTTGCTACTTTTTAATTTTAATTTAATTCCTAAGGGCATGTATAAATTGTTGGGTCATTGTGTGTATGTTTTTGGTTGCTTCATGTCTGCTTTAGGTTTTGTGTCACACTTGAGTAGTTTTAAGTGTTTAAGGTCTTTACCATTTTTGGCCCAGATGCTCTCTGAACTGTTGATTTTTTTTTTTTTCACATTTTCTGTGATTTATAGTGAAAGCACAATAGAAATGTTTAAAAAAAAATGAATGCATTTACCTGGAATGAGTAACCTGCTGGGGACAGAAAACGAGGACTGTACAGTTTCTTTCCTGCTGGTGTGGTGGCCATCAGGCCGCTGATGTTGCGGATGTGCCAGATGTGCTGGGGGCACTTTGTGGACGACAGGTTAATATCATCCAGAGAGAACCCGCCCTTCGATGGAGTCTTTCCCCTCACGCCCTCAAACACCACACGGGACTTCTTCGTCATATTTACATTGACATTATGTAATTCCCAGGAGCCCATGACCCCTCCTGTAACAGAGGAGACAGAATTCATAAGTTTATGCTGGAAAGGGAGACAATCATAATGAAAACTGGAGCAGTGTAAATGTTGATTTTAATATTTTAGTTCTGCATCTACTTCATAAAATCATCTGTTGCTGCCCATAGTTATGCCACTAAAGAATCGACCTTCTAATATTCCATACGTTACCTGAAATGCTCTTGAAGAGCCTCAGTTTACCATTGGGATCATTCCTGTCATACTCTCGCACCCAGATGTTGAGAACATCATCAGCTGCTCCAGTGTTATAGAGAAAGAACTGCAGACACTGGGATCCAGGTTTGGGGTAAAACCAACGACTCTCCAGGAAGGCCTGGTCCCCAGGTTCAGCAGACGCTGTTCTAAAGTGCATGAAGTAGCCTTTGCCTAAAACAACACAGGAAGAAAGCAAGTAAGATCAGAGCAGTTTGTTATATTACAGTAAAGTAGTAAAAATGTGTGTAAACTTGATGAAGAAGTCAAACACCAACTAACCTTTCTTACATCATTTGGTGAAAAAATAATCACTGTGGGGCGTATTTAAAATATTGCAAGACACTGTACGAATTGAATCTACCAATTAATCTAATATGTGTTTTAGGACTTTAAGAAGAAAACCAGACTACCTGGAGAAAACATGGGAAGAAAATCCAGAACATTTGGAATGTTGTGTACAGTAAATGCAATGATTTGCCGAACATTGCACTCTGATACCTATGTTTATTATACATAATAAACCCCAGAGATTAAATCTCGATGCTGAGAAATGTGTGCATAAAACTCCTGATGGAACCTCTCAGAGCTAATTAGGTTACTGAGCTACAGTTCAGTATCATTATTGGATATAAAAAAAATAGGTGAATGTGAGTCTTTCAGAAGTAAGAATGAGTGGGAAAATGTCAATTTTTTTCAACATAAAATTGCAATCATCTACATTAAAAACAGATTCTGTGGTAGAAATCACCACAGAAACGGACACGTCTGCAAACCATTGTCATTGAACACAGTTTGTCACTGCATCCTCCATGTTAAACAAGACAGAGACCAAATGACTTGTTATCAGCACAGATTTCAAAAGTCAGCAAAAAGTCAGCATCTGTGACATTAACAGCCTGGGAAAAGCTTCATAAATGCTCAATAAAACATGCACGTTTTGGATTAACATATGACAGCATCTGGTCATCTTGTTTATTTCAGCAACACAATGCCAGTTTTATGGCATCAAATTCAAATTGAGGGAATATTAAAAACTAAAATTCTAAGTTTTAGCATCTGATATGTTATCTTTGTAATATTTATAATTAAAAATGGGTTTCCAATGACTTGCAAACCATGGCTCTCTTTTTATTTGCATTTTACATATTGTCCTAACTCGTCTGGATCAGGGATTTGGTCATTTGAGAGTGTGGCCAAGTCGACCTTAATAAAACCATAAAAAGTCAGTAAAGACATGTTGTTCAACACTTGCACTATACTGTAGCAGGTACTGTATATCCCTAACAACTATACTACAAAGTAGTTGTTCATCAACTGATAATATGATCGTAACCAAAGTCTGCACTTTGTCCATATTGTTAAAAATCCCCTCAGCTCCCTTTGTTTTCAGATATGTTCTGACACATGGCAGTTAAGCCGGGTGCTTACTGTGTGAGGGCAGATAAGGGAAGGAGCAGTACTAACAGAATTAATCTGAAATGTTGGCTGCTGGTCTGTGTTTCTGTTTATTATTCTGTTCTTTAAATACATCTCCTCAAATCAGGGGTTTAGTTTTCCTAATAAAGACACGTTTTTGTGTCTTCTTCCAGAGTCTCAGCCTGATTTAAAAAAATTAAATTGTGTATTCTCGATGGTGGGCTCTCACCTTTGCATTGACCCGCGTTGGTGACATCAGCTTCAGGCCCTCCACTCATAGAACTACGTTGTTCCCACTTTGCGTTCCCAGAACGCTGAATCATCCCGCAGATGTTCTCCTCCTCAAAGTTACAGCTGTCCACAAAGGTGGAAGATGTGGCTGTGGGGAGAGTAAGTCAAAATGCTGAACAAGCAGAGAGAATCAGATCATGCAACTGTCAACGAACGTATTCCAGCAAAAATCCTGAACTACTAAATCTGACATTTATGCGCAGATGTATTACATAATTTCACCATCAACGTGATGTTTTAGTAGGAGAACTGTAAAATCACTATCAGATTTAATTTTCCATCGGAATAATCATTTGTTTATGGCAGTTTATGCTATTTTATACCTTGCACCCCCACCCCACCACTCTCACACACACGCACACACAAAGGGCAAAGTGAGGACTGATAATGGACATTGTTGATAAATTGTCCCCAGCTTCATATCTGAGCGTGATTGCAGTTCGAAAGCAAAAGTGTGAGCACACAACAATGCAAATTCTTTTCAAAAAATATAAGAAAAATCACAAAAGCCAGATTGTGTGTGTCCACAATTAAGCTGAACTCTTTTCGCAGTGAGGTGACAGTGCTGATCTCTGCACCACCGTGACACCCTTATTCTAGCTGTATATAGTTATATACAATGTACAGTCTGGCACCTGTAGGCCAAGGCTTCCTTTTGATGTCAGACATCTAATGGTAATAAATGACTTACTGCAGTTGTAGAGACGGTTGAGTTTGGTGAGGTCACTAGCACTGAACCCCATCCTCTGACCAATCACGTCCATGAAGTGGGGGATCTTGGTGACGATGGTGGGCTCAGAGCCAACGTTGAAGGACGTCTTACTGTAGTGCATCACAGAGCCATAGTCGTAGGGAACTCCCAGGGCACTGGACACTGCGTCATCGTACGTGTTGAAGTTGTGCTGTTTACCTGAAGAAGGCCAAAAAATATCAGCAACATTTTTCTAATATGGATGGAACAACAGCTCCTGCCTAAGTAGCTGTGCATTGTGTTGAGTCAAATATTTTCAGATGTTGAGGACCATGCACGAGAACGACTCAGGACAAACAGCCCCCTTCAAAAGTCCAGAGCAAGGCCAATTCACTGATTTGATTGACTTGGTCAGTCTAAAACCATTATTTTCTCACAGAGTAAGTATTTTGTTGAGTTCACAACCCGTCTATTCATTCTTACTGCTGATCAGGTGTTTACACCTTGTGGTATGGCCTCTGTCTTTCTGCTCATGAAATTTTATTTTATTGATAGATGTGTGATACTTTCATGCCTGATCTGATGTTGACCTGATGTTTTGTGAGTGTCCTTTGTTGACCTTGTCTGTGACAGATGCTCAGTACACCAGCAGTTTCTTTTTTCAGAACAATCCAATTTGTTTTATTTTCTCTCTACTTATGCTGCAAAAATCTGAAATTATTTTTCCCCTCTTGTCTCAGATTCACTTTGCTTCTCTCCCATAGACACCTCTTTGGTTTTCATGTGGATTTACACTAAGTCTTTACAGTTATAAAGAGCTGTTGTCTGAACAGTCGGTGTTGTCGGACACACCCGGGTAGATGCTTCAGCCAGGTGTGTCCAACAAAATTGCCCTTTAGATACAGTTTACATTCACAAGTAGAGCAGGTTTTAAAATCCTGTGTTGTGATAAAATGAGCAATAAATTTGCGCTGCACCACTTAATAATTAATTATTCTATTCATCAAACTGGCACATAAAGAAAACTGCAAGAATGTCTAGCTCTGCATTGCATTTGTAGGAAAAAAAAACAGCCATGTGTGTGGAGCTGTTATTGAAAATATGACTAAACAGGGTTATTACCAGGCTCAATTTGATCCCACACGATGTCGAGGTAGTCATCACGGTCAGCTCTGGACTGCTCGTGCCAGAAGCCCAGAGCGTGCAGGAACTCATGCTCAACAGTTCCTAGACGATCACAGTTCGTACCAATGGACAGCCGCTGCTTCCCCACGCGTTGGTTTCCTACAGAGGAAAAGCATCTACCGACAGAGGAAATGAGCTGCAACTTTATCTAAACAGTCTTCAAAGCCCTGAAGGACATTCAGGTAAAAGAAACACACCTGTAGTTCTTCCAGCATTGCTTTCAGTCTTGCCTTTAATACAGTGAAAGTGCAGTGTTTGGATCATTTGACTTCTTTCACTCCAGTTGAAGTTCTAAGTACACTGCTGGAATGTACTTTAAGTACAAAAGTACAAGTACTCTACTAAGAAAACAATGTAGTTTTGAATGCTACAGTACTCTTGAAACTCTACTCTATTTGTTACTGTGGGTCAACCAGTAGTTTTCACTGAGCAGCTGAGTACCTCAAATACTGAGACTTAACCAAAAGTACGAGATGAAGGAGACGCCATTGCTCTGTCATTTCATGTCACCTCTTTCACATACCCACAATCATTTGTTAATATCCTTTGCCCTTTGTTCCTTTAGTATCATCTTCACGAACCTAAGAAGAACTGAAACGACCTTGTTGCTTTCAACAACATAGTTTATGTGCATGTAGCAGTTTGAAGCTCCGCTCACCCACTGCCTTTGAAGACGGAGATGTAGTTCTTCTCTCCTCTCCATGGTGAGAAGTCGATGCAGGTCTTCAGTCTGTACTGGTCAAATGCCTTCAGAATCACTCCCTTTGCGTTCATCTCTATACAGTATGCAACAAAGTGCAGGACAAACATTCATGACAAAGCATCCTGATAACAAGATCAGTGCTTGGAATGCGAGTTACCACAGCACAGTGTCTTACCCAGACTGTCCTCTAGGAAGTAGGGAACGGTTGTTGGCCAACGGTACTTCTCTCCTATGATGGAGTTCCTGTTGAATGTCTGATGGAAATGAAGGAAACAGCAGGAATTAAAGAAGAGATGGATAAAGGAGAAACACAGACAGAGTCTTTGGTCTGTGGAAACACTAACTTACTTCCTCTAGGTCAATATCTCCCTCCAGTAGGTCCAGCCCAGCTCCTGCAAGTGGAAATTATGTTGGTTGATAAAAATCCTTAGACACATTTGAAAAAAGTAAAATAAATAAGGAAACCTACAAACCTTCATTGATGTTGAACATGTCCCAGTCATGGCCTTCGTCAACGTCAGTTTCTGCAGGTGAAAAATTAGGAAAAGAGAGATTATAGTTCACGATAACGTGTCAGTGCATCTTTGAATAAATTACTAAAATGACTGTATTACTACTGCACAGGCAGAAAGCAGACTTATCCCATTATCAGTTCCACAACCACAACGCAAACATTTAACATTTTCATACAGTATGTGTGTCTCTTTCTGCATGAAAGTCATTCATACTGACACACTGTACTTTTCAGTGGGATGGGAAAGTTGGAAAATTCCCAGTTGTATCAATGCACTGTACAACCACCGGGGATGATCTTACCATAACCAGAGTAAAATACTGTGTTTGTCCAATTTTGACCATAACTGAACGAAACAAAACATGCAAATAATGTTATTTCTCGCGTTGTGGCTCTTACCTGTTTCACCTGTGAGCTTGGCTGCTGTCTGCAAACATTCATTTAAAGAGCACAGTAACCCATTAACAACAGATTTCATAGCGAAACAAATAAACTGACACCCCTCCCCTCACTCTCTAAAGACAAGACAACCGTAAAGCATGCATCATAATTTGACAGTGTGTATGACCGCTTCGATACAGTCACAAGCAAAGACTTACACTTACCAATCCCAAGCCACAGAGCAGAATTAGAAACCTGAGTTTCATGCCACAAGGTGCAGACTTACAGGTGTTGGTTCAATGCTTCGCAGCGTTGTTTAAAGCCAGAAAAAGAAGCACTACAGTGCAGGCAATATTCACGTGGTCTGATCATTTTTTATGACTCCGGTTGAGGGATATTATATAAATGTCTAATTAATTATTAATTCAATAGTCGTAGCTATTATCTAAACATCATTATGTAACTAAACACACAGGTGTAAGTGGTTTGCATGTTTACATAGATGCTGATAGTAACAGTCTCAACACTGCATTTAATCCATTATTTAATTCCATTGCTTTTGTCCAAAATGTTAACAAACCCACTCACTGGTTTAGTCACAGCTTAGACCTTTTCCCTACAAACAGCATTGAAACTGATAATTTAACAGTATTTCCTCATAACCCTTTTTCTGTCTGACTATTTTCTAATAAGATTTGAATTTACAATAATGGAAGATACAGCAGTTAGAAAAAAAATTCCACTACAGCAAGTGAAAATCTGTGAACAGATTTAAAGCAACGATCATTTGATTCCCCATATGTCAATACAATGGAGATTAGCCACTTTACCTTTACTCCTGCACATGCTGATTATCTTGTTGATAATTCTGCAGCCTCACTACGTAAAATACTCAATAGTGTTGCCCCTCTGAAAAAGAAGGTAGTGAACCAGAGGAGGCGATCTCCATGGTATACTTCAAAAACTCGCAACTTAAATTGAACTGTTGGGTTCTCTCTATACATCTTTATAGTCTTGACTTTATTCTGTAAAGTGCCCTGAGATGACTTTGTTGTGAATTGGCGCTATATAAATAAAGTTGAATTGAATTAAAACTGTCACACTTTATTGTGCGTTACTTTAATTTTTGGTAGGACCCAAAAAGGAGGAGACGGCAACGGAAGGGGTTATAGTAAATTCCTAGAGGAGGGCGGAAAAACACATGAAGGTAAGACTGGAGTAAAATTAAATGGAACAAACTTAAACACTCTGGGGAAAAGAAACTAAACTACAGAACAGGGGAAATTAACTAAGACACTTAGGGACCAACTAAACCTAAGGCACTGCCAGACTAAAAGGAGAGACAACCACTCAAATATTTAACAGGGGTAAAACATGCAGGGAGAACCAGGAACAAGACTAAGCACTGAAATAAACAGGGAACCAAACCTCAGACCAAAACTCAAGGAACAGGTGGGCACAAGAGGGCAAAGTCCATTTGCAGGAGTGTTCTCTGGGGAGCAAAGTCCAAAGAGGTAATTCACAAGGTCTGTTCTCTAGGGGAAGCAGGGGAAGCGATCTGGCAGTGAGCAGTGGGGAAAGCTGGGTATAAATAAACTGGGGAACAGGTGAGACCAATTAGAACAAAACGTGGAAGGTAAAGATACTAAACAGACTCAAAGGAAGGGACACGGGAGGAGCAACAAAATAAAAGCCAAAAGCAGGAAATCAATTTAAACAAAACGAGTCCAAAACCAGGGACGTTCCAGACATTTAGAAGAATCTCGTTTAGCCTGGTAAAACAGTTTAAAAATGTACAAAAAAGCTCTCAGTGATGCCAGAACAACATATTATTCGTCATTAATAGAGGAAAAAACAGAACAACCCCCAGTTTCTTTTAATTTACATTTATCTCAAGTCATTTAACCCAGACGCTTTTATTCAAAGCAACTTACAAGTCAGGTACAAGGCAAGCAAACATCTAAGTCAAAGAGAAAACATCAAAGCAAAGTCCATTCAGAAAAGTGCTTACATTTCATGAGATACAAGTGCAAAAAAAGAGCAGATTGAAGTGCATGGGAGAGTACGGAAGAGTTCTGTTTTCAGCAGCTTTCTGAATACTGGGAGAGAGTTTGCTGAGTGTGCACAGTTTGGTAGCTCATTCCACCATCGTGGGATCACTGAGCTAAAGAGTGCAACGAGTTTTCCCTTAACTCTAAGCAGCAATGACTTCATGACTTTCTGTATGAATAAAATTGTAGCTATTAGAGAAAGAATTCACCAGATCCTCCCCCCAAATATTACAGATAGATCTTCATGTACAACAGTGCCAGAATCCTCAATAATCCCCTAATACTCTTAGACTGCTTTTTACCCATAGAATACAACCTAACAGGGACTAATGAACTAATCCGAAATAGACAGATGGGAATAAAACAAACTAAACTAGAGGCAGTGGGAAATTAACAGGGGTAACTAATACAGGGAACAGGGGAAGATAAACTAATGCAAAATGTAACAAAAGAGAACCAAACCTCATAACAAGGAGGGATCAAAACACATAACAAGGAATACAAACCCACAGAAAGAAAGACCAAACCATAGACCAAAAACCTTGACAGTCCAGACAGGGATCAGGCAGGATACAAACTTGTGACAAATGCAAAACAAATTTGGAAGTAAGTCTGGCCTCCAGTACTACTTCAAGGAACCTTGGAGTTATTTTTGATCAGGATTTGTCCTTTAACTCACAAATAAAAAATCTCTAGAACAGCCTTCTTCCACCTACAGAACATTGCCAAAATTAGGAGCATCCTGTCTCAAAATGATGCCGAAAAACTGGTCCATGCATTTGTTACCTCTAGGTTGGACTGCTGTAATTCCCTACTTTCAGGATGACCCAGTAACTCACTAAAGAGCCTGCAATTAATCCAAAATGCTGCACCAAGAGTTCTGACTGGAACTAGCAAGAGAAATCATATTTCACCTTCACTAGCTTCTCTCCATTGGCTTCCCATTAAATCTAGAATAGAATTTAAAACCCTGCTTCTTGCATATAAAGCTCTGAATGGTCAGGTTCCATCAAATATCAAAGACCTCATAGTTCCATATCATCCCAGTAGATCACTTCAATCTCAGAATGCAGGCCTACTTGTGGTTCCCAGAATTTCCAAAAGTAGAATGGGAGGTAGAGCCTTTAGCTATCAAGCTCCTCTCCTGTGGAACCAGCTCCCAGGTCAGAGTCGGGAAGCAGACACCCTCTCTACTTTTAAGTCTAGGCTTAAAACCTTCCTCTTTAATAAAGCATATAGTTAGTTATAGTTATGCTGCCATAGGTTTAGGATGCTGGGGGACCCATCCCCCAATGCACTGAGCTCCTTTCCTCCTCTTGACCATCTCTCCTCTCCTCTCACCCCACAATTGTCACCACTGTATGTCATTAACTCTGTGTGTTCTCTCACGTAGTTGTCTTTGTCCTTCTCTGTCCCCCTCTCTCTGTTCCTTTCTGCAGGTGTTTCCGGCTTTGAAGCTGTGTGTTTTCCAGTGTGCAGCTACTGGTCCTACCAATCTGCCCGATGTTTTGTTGTTGCTCTTTTTCTTTTTTCTCTTCACTTTCCACTCATCCAACCGGTCAAGAGCAGACAGATATTGTCCAAAACGAGGAAGGTAAAGACAAACAGACTCACAGGAAGAGACACAGGAGGAGCAACAACATAAAAGCCAAAAACTGGAAATAAAGCTAAACAACAAAACACGGCGACAGGACTGTAACAGCATCAGGTGTATTCAGTGAATCAGAAGCTCGAAGGCATCATCTCCAATGAGGGTCAATGTGAATTGGTGTCTTTTAGCATCTGATTAACTTAACACACCTGATCCAGGTAATGAGCCTTGGGCGGTGGCCATGCCCACTGGGGCGGCGCTTTTATTTAAACAGAGTAAAATCAGCAAGATGATTGCTTGTTGTGTGGATGCAGCTAAGAATATTGTCAGGGATTATTTAAAAACATTTTGTTAAGAACAAAATGCAAAAACAAATACAGATTAACTTCTAATTTAGATATTTTTAAGTAAACGGATTATTTATTGTTAATAACATAGATTTAATTTAGCTAGATTTACATCATCTCAGATAATTTTTTTTAATGTGAGGTAATTAAATCAAGTGGATATCTTTTTTGTTTTTTTGTTTAATATGAACTATGAAAATAAACTTGAATATTTAGCAATGCTTTTAATACTAAATCGCCCCCTGATACTAGGTTGTGTGGTGATGGAAACAAATGAACACGAATGCTGCCAGAAATTGGATTTATTCTTTTTTTTTTGCTTCAGATTATACGTGAAGAAGATTTCCAATTACATAGATTTTGTAGAGATCATTTAGTCATCTGGCCAGTTTAGAATATTCTAAACTGAACGTATGGTGTAGTAAAAAGTTGCTCCTTTAGTTGAGTGCTTCTGTAATTAGAAAAAAAAACACACACACTGAACATCAACTTCCACCAATTGAGCAGAACAGTACATTAGTGTAAATGAGGCAATGATGATTCTCACTCACTTCCACGAATCCCGGCATGTCCTCTGTGATCAACAAATCGTCACTGTCCTGCTGTTTTCTCTCTTTCATTCTCTGAATGTTCCATATCGTAGCCATATATGCCACCAACATGGCAGCTGCCAAACCTGCTGCCACAGCCGGGACCACTATGGGGTTCATAAGAGCTTGCATAGCACCTTGCCCTGCAGCCTTCACCGAATGGGTGTCAGCATGCACTTCAGAGTCAAGCTGAGATGCCAGCAGATGGGAAATATCTGAGGACAATATGTTTCAGAGACACAAAAAGTTTCAGAAAAGTTGGGACCTTTGGTAAAATGTAATAAAATCAGTGATTTGTCAACTGAACCTTCATAAATCTGACAAATGTGCAAAGGAAAGATTTTCACTGTTTGCACTGACCAACTTAATCACACATACATTTTGCATTTGATGCCATGTTTATGATCTCTAGATGCACAAAACTGTAGTGAGTTAAGACTTAAATAAAAATAAGCTTTAGAAAAGAGACAAAAGAGCCACATTGGCCTGGTTCTGATTTAGAATGTTAATAATTGTGGAAATGAGCAAACATGCAAAAGCTTCAATTCCACTTCTACAATTCACAAAAAACTGTGCATATACATGGTCTGGAGTATGTTTGAGATGAGCTCTTTTTCCCAACACATTCATTCTTTACAATTCAGTTTATGTGTGCGTAGGCTCTGTTGGCCCCTGGACTACAGGCAAACACTCTGTGTCTATAAAGCCATACTGTTATAGCACATGCAGAATGAGACCTGGCATTGTCCTGCTGAAATATCCACTGGCTATCCGGGAAAGGTTGTTGACCGATATTAATGGCACCATTCCTCTCTAAACAGCAAATAGTCTTTTTGAACTGACTGATAATTCTCTTGGAAAGTATGCAATAAAAGTAGACTGAGCCTTTGCTGGATGCTCCTTTTATACACACATGCTTTAGTCAAGATATTCCCAGAATGGGAATTATTGCTTGAATGTTTGATAAACTTTTCAGTCTCTGTCCCAAGCATCAGAATCGAAACATACTTATAATTACAAAATACAATGCATATCCTGGTCCTGTCAATCTGTCTAGGGAATGATCACCTTCCAGGCTAAATAGGAAAAAGGCATCATGTCCTTTCATGAAGTTTCTGCTTCTCAGTCTGCTGTGGGAGATGAAGGCACTTGTTCCTCTGCCTGGTCCTCGATAATAATAGCTGCCATCAGGGTCAGTCACTTTGGAGCCCACTTTCCTGGGATTATCCCAGTAGTACTCAGTACCTGAGAGAAAAAGGTAAACTGTCATTCTGTCTTCAGCTCGTATGTGCAAGTCAGGGTTCACTCTACGTCTCTTACCATCAGAGGACATCTTGTCAGGGTCAGTGGTGACCATTAGGTGCATGTTCATTTGCTGCCTGATGTCCGACTGCTGATCCATCAGGGCCATGGTGGCTTGTTGCCATGGACACGGCCACTTGAGCTTGTGGTCGTTGGGGCCAGACGTCAGGTGAAAGTAGAGAGCCATGCATCCTGGTTTGTCACTCATTCCATTTAGGTACACACCTACCTGTGAAACAGAGCAGCACGAGGTGACATCATAACCAGCCCCAACAATATGAAATGTGCCACAATGTATTAGAAAAAAAGAAGAAAGAGAAGTATGAGAAAAAAACATTCAGCAAGCTTTAATATTCAACAAGCTGGTACTATCATATTTTTGTTTAATTCTAATACAGCACATGAAGTTATCTTTATCCAAAACCATATAAATCCATGTTATCAATGTACCAAAGTTTAACGTTTTGTTTTAATAAATCTGTAGTTTGTACAATCATTCCTCATCAGAAAATGAAGAGACTATGACCTTCATGTCTCAAATGTATATAAACCTATAACCGCATCTGTACATTATTTGTAATTGTTATTCTTTTGTGGTACAAACTTGAATTTCATACACTGTGTTACAGTTGCAATTTTACATTGATTCGCTAGTCAAAAGCTGTATGTTCAGTGTTTGTTTAAAAAGATACGATAAAAATAGTGTATGAAATATGAATATCAAAATGAATGCATTTACCTGGAATGAGTAACCTGCTGGGGACAGAAAACGAGGACTGTACAGTTTCTTTCCTGCTGGTGTGGTGGCCATCAGGCCGCTGATGTTGCGGATGTGCCAGATGTGCTGGGGGCACTTTGTGGACGACAGGTTAATATCATCCAGAGAGAACCCGCCCTTCGATGGAGTCTTTCCCCTCACGCCCTCAAACACCACACGGGACTTCTTCGTCATATTTACATTGACATTATGCAATTCCCAGGAGCCCATGACCCCTCCTGTAACAGAGGAGACAGAATTCATAAGTTTATGCTGGAAAGGGAGACAATCATAATGAAAACTGGAGCAGTGTAAATGTTGATTTTAATATTTTAGTTCTGCATCTACTTCATAAAATCATCTGTTGCTGCCCATAGTTATGCCACTAAAGAATCGACCTTCTAATATTCCATACGTTACCTGAAATGCTCTTGAAGAGCCTCAGTTTACCATTGGGATCATTCCTGTCATACTCTCGCACCCAGATGTTGAGAACATCATCAGCTGCTCCAGTGTTATAGAGAAAGAACTGCAGACACTGGGATCCAGGTTTGGGGTAAAACCAACGACTCTCCAGGAAGGCCTGGTCCCCAGGTTCAGCAGACGCTGTTCTAAAGTGCATGAAGTAGCCTTTGCCTAAAAAAAACACATGTGCGAAGATGAGTAAAAGATCAACCGTGAACGTTAAATACAGACACCCACCAGGTTTTCTCACAACATTTAGACTGGTTAGTTTAATTTAGTAGCTTGCTTGAAAGATAGCTCCACGAGTGTAGCCAACAGGTGAGGTGTTGAGGGACCATAGAGAGGTCACCTGCATTTTGGATTTAGAGTTCAAAAGCCTGTATCATCCTGCCAGCATGAATAATCCTAATAGTTACTAGTAACTAAAGCTGTCAGAAAGTATATGCTTCCTCTGAACTGTGGAGTAAAAGTAAAATGTCTTAACCATCTGCATTTGAAAGGTCTATAGGAAAGAATAACAGAATGACTCATTTGCATATTCTAATAAAGAAATTAATCAAGTAAACATCTATGACTAGCAGACAAAGGGATAACAAAATCAATTATACGAATGGCCTTTCACTTTTTGCATAGTATTTTAGAAATACCTCCTCACTGTAAAACCAAACAGTCAAGCTGCCTATAATATTCATATTCATTCATGTCTGTGAATTTAAAACATCAATGACTCTTATCTTACTACCAGACCTATTATTGTGTAACACGCTGCTTATTCATAGTAATTTTCTAGTTACGCATTTATTATATATTACATAGTTAAGGGATGTATTTTGTCAGAGAGAAAATATAATTTAGAATTTGTCAGAGAGAAGCTAATGTCGGTGAGTGTGGGTTTCAGATCTTGGACCTTTTCAAGATAGTGCTGCTGTGGTACCTACTATATGAGAGCAGAGAGGGCAAAGAGCAGCAATAATAATATAAAGATGTGTAATGTGTCCACATATTTTATACCCAGAAAAACTGTAGGTCAGGCAGGGCACTGCCTCTAGTTGTTGCATGAAAACTATAAGACTTTATTTAGTAAAGTAAAAAAAAAATGCAGGTATTCTCTTTTAATTTTACCACTTTCCTTAAAATGAAATGTTTGTGGCATAAAATGTTTATGGTCTCAATATAAATTGATACTTTCAAACAAAACTCAGCTCCACAAAGTTAGATTTGAGATGGTGGATCCTCACCTTTACATTGTCCCAGGTTGGTGAAGTCAGTCTCAGGCCCTCCGCTCGCGAAACGAAGTCGTTTCCACTTTGTGTTCGCAGGAATCATCCCGCAGATGTTCTCCTCCTCAAAGTCACAGCTGTCCACAAAGGTGCAAGATCCCGCTGTGGACAGAAATTGTTTCATCTTGTCATTTTTATTGTCTTGTCACATGGTTTTAATTGTCTTTACAATTCGTTTAAATATATGTGTGAGCTGACAACAACAGCAATAATAATGATATTTGACAATGTTATAAATACTGTGTTTTTGTAAGGGACCCACCCCCTCAATGCACTGAGCTCCTTTCCTCCTCTTGACCATCTCTCCTCTCCTCTCACCCCAGAATTGTCACCACTGTATGTCATTAACTCTGTGTGTTTTCTCCCATAGTTGTCTTTGTCCTCCTTCTCTGTCCCCCTCTCTCTGTCCCTTTCTGCAGGTGTCCCTTATTTTGAAGCTGTGTGTTTTCCAGTGTGCAGCTACTGGTCCTGCCAACCTGCCCGATGTTTTGTTGTTGCCTTTGTTACTCTTTTTCTTTTCTTTCTTCACTTTCAGCTCACCCCAACCGGTCGAGGCGGATGGCCGTCCACCCTGAGCCTGGTTCTGCTGGAGGTTTCTTCCGTTAAAGGAAGTTTTTCCTCTCCAATGTTGTCTATGGCTTGCTCAAGGGGGAATTGTTGGGTTCTCTCTATACATCTTTATGGTCTTGACTTTATTCTGTAAAGTGCCCTGAGATGACTTTGTTGTGGATTGTCGCTATATAAATAAAGTTGAATTGAATTGAATTGAATCAGCACATACTAAAGAATTACGCTGTGTCCACTCAGAAAGCATACTGTGAGCAGCGTGCCATCCCTGCTGGATTTCTATGTGGTTCAAATTGATAGTAACTATGTAGCTACATGTAGCCCAGTAAAGGTATCCTGGCTCCTTCAGTCCTGTACTAAATGACTTACTGCAGTTGTAGAGACGGTTGAGCTTGGTGAGGTCACTATCACTGAACCCCATCCTCTGACCAATCACGTCCATGAAGTGGGGGATCTTGGTGACGATGGTGGGCTCAGAGCCAATGCTGAAGGACGTCTTACTGTAGTGCATCACAGAGCTGTAGTCGTAGGGAACTCCCAGGGCACTGGACACTGTGTCATTGCGTTTGTAGAAGTTGTGCTTTTCATCTGAAGAAGGAATAAAAAATATCAGGAATTCAATCTTTGTTTTTACACAGACATGGATGAAACATCAGGTGTTTTCCATTCATGTTGAGTAAAGGTATACAGAGTGTTGGTACGTATGAATTTGGATGGAATTCAATCATTAAAAAAAACAATTACAAATTAATTACAGTTGCTGAGAAATTAAAGTAAAAGTTGGCAATTACAAAGATTGTGCTTTTTGGCAAATAACTTTTATGTAGTCTTGTTGTTGCTCAGTTGGTAAAGGCAGTCATCCACGGACCACAGGGTCAGTGGTTTGATCCCCGGTCCCGGCTATATGTCGAAGTGTCTCTGTGCAAGACACTGAACCCCCAACAGCGCATCCCCCTCCCCATCTGTGCAGTGCTGGTTCACGCCCAGCGGAAATTGTGGAGGGTTGCGTCAGGAAAAACTGTGCCAAATCAACATGCGGACAATGATCCGCTGTGGTGACCCTGAACTCACGGGATAAGCCGGAAAAAAACCCCAAAAGTCTTGTTGTTGCAATATCTTTGGTGCTGGAAACTCAACAACATTTTTTTCTCCAGAATAGCATCCTCTAACATTACTGTACAGTATAATCTATTAAAAGGTCTTGCTACTTCAGGGAACAAATGACCCAGCGTAGATCAGACGCAAGGTGGAAAATTTAATTATGGCTTAGACATGTTTTATTAATGGGTGGAATTTGGTCTGGAAAATATTTGACAAACACTGCATGCTCAGCAGCCTACCGATGTTCAAAACAAATTCATAACAAATTAAGACAGACGTCTTCTGTATTTATAAATAGAGGTATTTCAATAAATAGAGAACTTCTCTTCCCACACTTGCTGAAACTTATCAGGAAATTGCCAAACAGGTGCAGACTAAAGAAAAAAGAGAGCTCTTTTGCAAGTTCTAAAGAAAATGCTGCTTAAGCGTTGAGAAATGAAGATGCTGCAAACAGTGAATTGCACAAAGTAAAACATGTATCTGTCTAAGCAAAGCCTGAAAACATATAGTTACACAAACTGTACACAGTGAATCCACTCATCCCAACACTTCTAATAATGTCTAATAATGTCTAGAACAAACAGCAGAAATGTACCGTAGTGGCCAAAGATTTATTGAAATAGGAAAAAAGACTTGCACCCAGTGTGGAGCTGTAATTTAAGATATGACTAAACAGGGTTATTACCAGGCTCAATTTGATCCCACACGATGTCGAGGTAGTCATCACGGTCAGCTCTGGACTGCTCGTGCCAGAAGCCCAGAGCGTGCAGGAACTCATGCTCAACAGTTCCTAGACAATCACAGTTCGTACCAATGGACAGCCGCTGCTTCCCCACGCGTTGGTTTCCTACAGAGGAAGAGCATCTACAGACGGAGGAAATGAGCTGCAACTTTATATAAATATTCTTCAAAGCCCTGGACACAAGAGCAGCTTTCAAAATGATAACACTCCGTTCACACACACTTCACAACTCCCAGACTTCAGCTTGGCTCTTTATCTAGTAAGAGATCACTGGCTTTTTTGATCATACATCTTAATTTATCTATTTTCTATTTTCTAACTTATACTATACTGGAACTACACCAAATCTATAACTTTATTCAAATTGCTGTTTTGGCTGTGAGTGACTGTATTACATTAGTTTCACTGTAAGTTTGAATAATTATAAATTCTTCCCCACAGCGTAAAACTGAAAAGAGGTGATATTATGTCAATAACAATAATAAATAAAATATTAAGGCTATGTTTTAACTGTCAATTTAGGCCAAGTCAAATTCTTGACTTAACGTTTAAGTATTATAATGGTGCTCTAAGACGTACTGTAATGAACTGAACTGAAACGACCTTGTTGCGTTCAACAACATAGTTTATGTGCATGTAGCAGTTTGAAGCTCCGCTCACCCACTGCCTTTGTAGACGGAGATGTAGTTCTTCTCTCCTCTCCATGGTGAGAAGTCAATGCAGGTCTTCAGTCTGTACTGGTCAAATGCCTTCAGAATCACTCCCTTTGCGTTCATCTCTATACAGTATGCAACAAAGTGCAGGACAAACATTCATGACAAAGCATCCTGATAACAAGATCAGTGCTGGGAATGCGAGTTACCACAGCACAGTGTCTTACCCAGACTGTCCTCTAGGAAGTAGGGAACGGTTGTTGGCCAACGGTACTTCTCTCCTATGATGGAGTTCCTGTTGAGTGTCTGATGGAAATGAAGGAAACAGCAGGAATTAAAGAAGAGTCAGTGTGTGTGTATCCCTAACCCAGGCCTGGCCACCCTGCGGCCCCCGATCTGCATGCGGCTCTTTGCCTGGTTTCATGCAGCTTTTGCGTTCATATCAAACTTTGTATTTGTGTGTGTTTTTTTCTTCTCATGTGTTCTCACATGTGCGTGAGATGAAAATACCCCAAAATTTCCCAGTAGGGGCAAGATCATTTGAGTAAACAATTTGTGTGCAACACTGATTGAAAACCTGCACGAAAGCTTTGTGACCCGGATCCGTGATTAAATTAAAAGGCCACAGATTACATTCCTCGTCGACCCATTTAATGCGGAGACGGACTGTTTGAAAGCCCCCGCTAGTCACAGATGGGGCTGCGGCTGAGTTGGAGACCAACTGAAACCTGCTTTAAGGGAAGGGACCACTGAGTTCTGGAAAAGTGTGCCAATGGAAAAATACCCTAATACCCTTGTAACTGTTCATTGTTAGAAATGACTGGCCTGTGGTCTCAGTACTGTAGGAGTCAATTTCTGTCATTATCATGTTGATGTGTGACATTTACAATAAATCTGGCTGAGCAGAGTTTTGTGTGTTCGCGTGTGTATGTGAGGAAGGGATGGGGTGATGTTCATGTGTGCCCATGTGTATGATGTGGCATTAAAACCACCAGGTGTTTTTATTGTTGTGGCTGATCGATGTATGTGAGGACAATTATATCGTTGCTGGTGAAATTTCCCAGCTTTAGTTCCTGCAAAACTGCTCCAAAATTTTGCTCATGGAAAAGATTTTTCCAATAGTTATCATGCATATAATTAAATGACTAACTAACACAAACCCAAAACTAATTTTTTTATTGCCTGCATAGAGTCCAGTTTAATAATTAGTAGCTTCATCAGTCACTAAGCAAGTACGGAAACATTCTCTAGAAAATGTGTGTGAAGATTTAATCCAGAGGACAATATGATTCCTGAATATGCAGTTTGTGTGTCTTTGCACACATTAACTTACTTCCCCCAGTTCGATATCTCCCTCCAGCAGGTCGAGTCCAGCTTCTGTAATGGGAAATTATACTGGTGTATGAAATTACAAACAAACAGACAAATTATTTCTAAAAAATTAAGAGAGCTTTCAAACCTTCATTGATTTTTATGATGTCCCAGTCGTGGCCTTCATCAACATCAATTTCTGCACATGAAGATACAGTCAAATGTAGATTACATCACAACAGACTTTAGTAAAACAATCATTGTTTCAGCTTAAGCTAGAATTTATGTTTTATTACTTTACTTTGGTGCAAATGGTTGTGAGCCCTGACTCACAGTGACAATATAAAGACGTGTATTGTACACTTTCATATATGTTGATCAAGCAAAGTTTAGGTTAAAAGCTCAAATTCTGCAAGTAATTATAATAAACATAGGGGAAGGGGAACATTTGAAGTTGGAACATTTCATGCAATCTTCAGTGTACATCCTATGAATAATGCAAAAAGAGGTCTGGGTAGCAAGGATCACAAATTCAGTGCTGAAAGATCATAACTATGTTTAGAAGAGCCAGAAGTAGATTAATACTGATTAATCTACCTCACATGGTTTGTCAATTTTATTTAGCCATAAACTAACAAACACACAAATAAAACTAACAACACGATCTCACCTGTTTCACCTGTTAGCTTGGCTGCGGTCTGTAAAATACATTTGATAGCAAAATAATCTATTAATAGACAAAAATGGTCATTTACTGTATAATAACTAAATGAATTGGCTTTTCCATGTTTCTTCTTAAAAGGCCGCACTTACCAATCCCAGGCCACAGAGAAGCATTAGAAGCCTGAGGTACATGGCTCCGGTTGCAGATGGACTCTCAGTAGATGAGGGTTAGTTAAACCCTTTCTAGGTCAGAACGAATTCTTTTTTTTAAAGAAAACAATCCAGTCTAATAACCAAGCAGTGGTGGACGTGGTTTGCAAAGAGTCCAGCAAGAACATTAGGGTGTTATATCTATGTATTATGATGAAATATGTTGGTCAATGACTGTTTCCCATGAAAGACAAGATGTGGAGGAAATGAAAATGATGTCCAAACATACATGGAGTTTAAAAACACTTTTTTTCAAACGTACTGTAATCCAAAAAGTTCTTCTATATAATTTTAGCTTTTTGGACATGATGCATTACCCTGCTGGAAGTAGCCATCAGAAGATGAGTACAGCAACCACACTCACGGATATATAAATATATATATAATATATAATATAATATAATATATAAATATCCCCCACACCTTTACATCACAGCATCCTGAACCATGATACAAGGCAGGATGGAGGCATGATTAGATTAGATTAGATTCAACTTTAATGTCATTACACATGTACAAGTACAGGAGTTCAGTAAAGAGACAGCTCTGGGTAAAAAGCTGTTCTTCAGTCTGCTAGTCCTGGTTTTGAGACACCTGAAGCGCCTGCCGGAGGGCAAGAGAGTGAACAGTCTATGCGGGATGAGAGGAGTCCTTATAGATGATGCGAGCTCGACGCAGGGAGCGTTTCCTCTGGACGTCCTCCATGGCTGGAATGGTGGTCCCTGTGATGCGCTGGGGGGTCTTCACCACCCGCTGCAGCGCCTTGGGCTCCGGCAGAGCAGCTCCCACACCAGACTGTGACACAGTTGGTCAGGATGCTTTCTATTTCACAGCGATAGAAGTTCACCAGTATATCCGAGGACGTCCGATTGTTCTTTAGTGTCCTCAAGAAGAAGAGGCGCTGGTGGGCCTTCTTAACTACACTGGAGGTGTTTGTAGTCCAGGACAGGTCCTCAGATATGTGGATCCCTAGGAACTTGTAACTGGAGACACGCTCATCAGCCGTTCCATTAATGTGGATGGTGTGATGTGTGATTTCTTGCTGTTTACGCCAAAATCTGACCCTGTCATCGAAACGTTGCAGACTCAAGAGACCCACAATGTTTTCCCAATTTCTGGTGGAAAAGCTTGGTGAGCCCTTGCAAACCTTAGCCTTGCTTACTTGTTTTTAGCTGCACCCGGTGGGGCCTTTTTTCGGCTGTAGCACGTCTGCTTCATGGAAATAATGAATAAATAAGAAATGGGTACATATAGCTAGTAGGAAGTTAAAATACATTGGTAATATTGTGAAAGTGAAAGAAAAAGAGCTGCAATGATTAGCTGGAAACACGCCTGGCAGTTTCTGTGTAACAACCATGAAACAGAGCAGTAAAATGCTAAACCTGTAACTTACATTTACATTTACAACTTAACCGTACTCTGAAGTTTTTGGGCGTAACCCTAACTGTTGTTGTCTATTAACGTATTGTTACCACTGAATCATACTTTTCAGGGAATACACGTGAACGTCAATGTGGACATACTGTCACATACGTTTGCATGTTTCTTTGATAATTGCACGGTTGACATATGTGTCCAACACGTCTCAATTAGCTGGAAATAAAGAAACAATCCGGAATCGAAAATTAAATCCTCCCAAATTAAGATTAGCAAGTCAGGGCCTCTGCAGCCTATAGTTACCCATAATTCCCTTCTCTGCATAGGTCCACATCGACGTCTACGTACATCGGAGAAGTATTCACTAACCCTTACCGTTAAGTAGCTTTCCCTAACACTAACGCAGTTTTTTTGTGTATATAAAGTTGTTCAATAGCAATAGAGGATTCAATAGTAATGTCCATGAGTAACTGTGACTGTAACTGATGCTGTGTGACGGAAACGTGCCATACCTCGATTAATTCTGGTTCTAATGATCCCAGCCTGCTACAAAACAGTCAGACATGACTCGGTTTAATGTCTGTTATTCCAACGATAAAAGATTTCCAGGCCTCATTAAGCTAAAGATCTGTCTGTCTTCTTTAAATCGCTAGATCGATAGGAAACAGCATCACCAATTACTTGGTTATTTTCCATGCAGAGAAGTATTTTCTCAGCTCTGTATCCTTGAGCAGCACCGTTTTTGCACTTTTGTGGTATCATGGTTTCTAGTAAAACAATGAGTTTTTTTTAGGATTCATTGATCCTTGTGTGGAGTAAGGTAACAGTAAAGATATATACAGGGCTGAACTTAGATTTCTGACATGTAATATGATAGTTTGAATTAGTTTGAACAACAGATCAAGTTTACATTTACCATTAAAAAAGTATCTGCAGAGCAGTGAAAATGTACATTTACCTTCTCTCCTGCACTGTGGAGGTTGTTGCTGATGTCACTAAGTTCTCTCCGTGTCTTCTTCCTTAGGACGTCCTAAATGGTCTTACGTGCTATTACCAATGTTTGTGCAATGGCTCTGATTGATTTTCCATCTTGTCCCAGCGTCACAACTGCTTGTTTTTCACGCATAGACAGCTCTCCGGTTTTCATGTGGGTTGTACCTCTTAACCATAAAGACAGTCTGAACAGGCGAAACCCGAATCTGAAACCGTGTGGACATTCATTGCTATTTATTGTTTGAATAAAACCGGCCTACCAAAACCTTTGCTCACATGAAAAACAAAAGGTGCTATCTTCTAAGTTGTGCTCGAGATCCAGATATAAATACCAGGAAATAAGAGCCGAAATGTTAATCTCTTGTTTCATATTCATCTTTTGATGTCAAACCCAAACGTTTTCAGTCTACAGGAAAAATAAAGGAACTGGCCTCACTGTTCCAAATGCTTTTGGTGAGGAGTGCAATTGTGTAAAAAAAAAAGCAGTCAGCACAGTATCTTTCCACCAAGGTTTATATTTAACAATTTTAAAAGAGCTTTGAAAAAATAATCACGTATTTCAGAAGAAATACACAAGTTTCAGTTGGGTTTCTCAAGAAAGATGATTTCTTAAATTTCAAGTAAACAGAAAACCTGGTTTCTGTAACAATTCAAGGGTATAAGAGAAACCTAATCCTTTCCAACTGTGCTTCTTAAAGGTCGACTTCACCAAATTTCAACCTCCTTTCTATGGCTTTAGTTTAGTCTCTTCAATATGACAACATCCATAGGAGTTTTTATCATTAGGAGTTCAGATAATGTCATCTGGAGGAGCTCTGAAAAAGCGGGTTGACCATGATTATAACCTTCATACTGTGAGCAACAAGATTATATAATCTGAACTGAAGGTTCCCTCAAGTGATGTCATCTGGAGGCATTTTGATACAGGGAAGTCAAAGGGAAGTTTAATGGGATTTATGTACATGTACTAACCACACTAGAACCGAAAGAAGCAAGTTCAGTATCAGTGAAAGTGAATCAGTTAAAATACAGACCCCTGCCCAGGAATTGTCCTGGTGAACTGCTACATAAATTGATATGAATATCAATATTTAAAAATTGTAAAAGCTTCAGTATAGGTCTTCCTCTATCATCAGGAAGGCGAAAGAAAGAAAAGGCGAAAGTAGTCACAGTAGACGTCAGCTGAATGCAAATTAATGTTGTAAAAGAATTTGTACTTTTCTACTCATCCATTCATCCAGCAATTATGATCAACGACGTTTTCTTTTTACGGTGACAGTGGGCTGGAGCCTATCCCAGAACAACCTAGACAGGTTTCCAATCTATCTTAGGGTCAACACAGACAGACATACACAGACACACAGACACTCACAATTTAAAGTCACCAAATATCATTAACCACATTTGATTAATGTGGTTAATGATTTATTGCAGGGCTGCTGCATTGGGTTGCAGTTTGCAGGTGTCAGTCCAACTCTATGTCAGGTGACGTTTTTCATTTAGTTAACATGTGAGCTGTGTCTCTACTGTGAGGGGCCTGTCCTCAATATTTCTACACAGGAACTAGACCAGACACAAGGACAGAATGGTTACACTGTAAACTGAGGATTAAAGTAAAGTATATTGCATTTTCATTTGACTGTCAAGACCCGAGTCCAGGGTCTGGTTAGGTTCAGGCGAGAAAACCACTGAAGTTAGGGTTAGAGAAAGATTGTGGATATGTTTAAAAACGATAAAACACGATTTGTGTAAAATGATTTTTTTATTGTTCCTCTATTATTAAGTCTTAGCCCTTTAAAACATGTGTGTGTAGGATGGGGAAGTCCATTCTTTCAAGCCTTCACCTCTTGATGCGACTTATCCGATCACACATGATGGACAGGTACTGGGTCAGCTTTACCATGACAATAATGATGGTTCCTCCAATTAAGGTGCAGGTCGGCCAAAACAAGGAGTGGAAGACAGCGATCCGACTGTAGATCTGGGTCAAAATGGCACTGTCCATCTTGTCTGTAGGGTCCACAAAACACTGAACTGTGCGCTGAGACTTTAAACGCTCTGAAATGTTCTGAATTATGCCATATGTGGCTGCATAGTCCTTACGGCACTTTGGAATGTAGAAGCACTGAGGGAATTTAGAAAAAGACGTATCAATAAAGATTTATGCTAGTTCAGCAGAAAGACAAAAAGAACATGAACTGTGGACTACCTCAGGGTTGTTGTCCTGTGTCTCCTCATTGTGTAGCAGCCTCACCACCTTTCCAGAAGAGTTGAGGCTGACATAAACCTGCAAACAGGGGTAACGGGAGCTCCTCCAGCAATCCGCTCCACAGCCGTATGAACAGTTTACATCCCACACGATGGTGGAATTCACAAGAGTGCAGCTGGTCTCATCTGTCCACACGCTGTTGAAAAAGACAGGGATTTCCACTTGAGGCAGCATATTAGTGCTGCAGTGTGTTTATTTCTAAAAACATTATTACCTGTCAGCGTAGTAGCGCAATATGGTGATTCCCAGGACAAAGTACATCATGACAGAGAAGAAGACCATGCTGATGCCCAGCAGAATGGCTCTGTCCTCGCCAGCTCTCAGAGCAGTCACTGTCTTCCTCTTGTCCAGGACCTCATGCTCGCGGATCTTTTGGTAGATGGATCTGAAAAAGATTGAAACTGAGGATGCCGCTTCCACCTTGATCCAAGACGCTCAGATAAAGCTTTGCTTGTAGTGAAGTTCAAGGAAAGGAAAACTGGGAAAATACTTTTTCTGCCTTTTAATTAAAAAAAAATTCCACTATGCTACACTGATTTAAGTGCATTCATCTCTTATTCTTCAGCTGCTCTCCACATCGTGTTATCTGGCAACTCTTGCATTAATCACTGTAGGTTCTGGTTTTCTACTTCAAACATATACAGTAGTATTTCTCCACTGATATTCAAAGGGAGACAGGAAGAACAGGATCCCGTACCTGTGTTTTTGTTTTTCATCTGCTGTGTTAGTTCCTGCCCATAGAAACATCCTGTCTGAGCAATTTGGGAACTGTAGCCCACCGTTGCTGCCAGAGGTACTGACCCACCTATGAAACATAATACTTTGATTAAATACTAGATAATATGACTTTTATCCAGGAACACCGCGGGCTAAGGCTTAGATTTTAAGGAAACTATAATGTGTACTGTACAATATCATGTCACTGTATATTCAGCTCAGAAAAAAATGCAAATCTTTACAATAAATATACATTTATACAAACATCTATCCCCACACTCAACTATAGTTGGCTAGCCGAGGGTGTTTTTTCTTAATCCCCCACTTTATACTAAGATTAACATACATTTTATCACGTTATAATTTCACTAACCAGATAATACTGATTGAAAATAATTGTTGCTTAGTACCAAGTCTTTCAGTTGTGATGAGTAGATTATAACTAATGTCACATTCACATTTACACAGCGAGGTGACTCTTCATGCCTCACAATAATGTACGACCAAAGTTTAACAGGCCTCTTTCCCAAGTCGTCAGTTATAAAGTGAGCAGTCACAGGAGGATGATAATCCCACTTCCTGCTTCGCCTCGTTTTAAATGTGATTCGTTACTGTTCCTAAATCACCTCTCTGTGCTTGATATTGACCTCTGTCCACTACAAGCAGCCATCTACAGCAGGGAGAAGGAGAGAAATAAGCATATTCTTCAATTCCTCTCTGAATCTTCAGCTACTGTTTGTGATACTATAAATCACATTATGTTTTATAATATTTTTTGCAGTTTGGATCTAGAGATCACTGTTTGCTGAAAACTTACGAGATAAATAGCAGAAACCTGCTCAATTTTTGTGCTGATATTACAGTACTATTAAATGAGTTCAAATCACCAAAGTGCCACCTCACCAATTTAAAACATGACTGTAGATTTTAAATATGGTCGTGATACGTGATACTGTAAGTGTAATTCATTCGAACTCTGACAACATGATGTGCCGTTTAATTACAGTCATAAAAATGTCAGAGATGGCAGTAAACAAATATTAGACTGCTGTCCTTGTAATTATCAATCATCTGTCTACCAGAATGTGAACTCACTCCAGAGCGTTCTGACTCTCTTAACCCTGGTCCTAAAGGTTATAGGGGCACTTTGAGGTTGAAAGGTAAGTCAGGCTAATGTAGATAACTTTTGACAAGTAAACTGACAGTTCAATGGAGGACGTCCTCATAGTATTTAAGAATGAGTTTACAACGCTCGATCGCTGTGACCATTCCTTTCATTCATACAGCCCTTTGAATGGAAGTGATGGAGGGTCATCATTGACAACTTCTTCTTTGCAGAAATGTATTTAATGTGTATCTAAAGCAAACTTAGTAACTGTGGTATAGTTAAAAACTGGAGTAGGTGAAACTTCAGCCTCTTTCATAGCCACATGATAGAACTTGGATACTTTGCTGCTCATTGGGCTTAAATGATTTAGTGCCTGAGGTTTAGGTAAACAAAAGTCACTCAATCCCCTGAAATATCAGCTGTGAAAACATGTCAATCCACATGCACGTCCTTCTGTTAGGTTGGAAAACATGTAACCCCAAGTACTATAAGTGTGGGGCTGACACTCCCTGGGAACATGTGGTTTGATTTATGTGAGATGCATGTGTTGAGTGACTGCATGCCTACACCAGTCAACAAGTGTGTGTTTAACACACCCAGGAAGTGGTATGTGGCCATGGTGTGTACAACATATAACATTCCTTTACAGTCTAAGATGTCCTGCTGGATGGAAAACATGCTCTCTCATAAAAGTTTCTGTGCAATTACGTGCAACAACACTGTTATTGAAAGATATGAGAAAAAAAATACATTTTATATTGCCAATTATTGCACTATTTGTAAGACAATATTTCATTGGTCTGAAGCCTGTAAAGCAGAAACAAAAAAACACAACTCTTACTAATTAATCTTGCCAACCAAAGCCCAGCTTGTCACCAAATTTCCTGAAAATACACATTTATGTCAAAGCAAGAAGCAATCTTGTCCTTTAGTGGCGACACCAGACCATTTTCATAACAGCGGCCAAGAAGGGGCCAATACTGTGCTTGGGGAAGCCAACCTCATTTTTCCCTCAATTAATTTTTTAGGAGCATTTCATAATGCAACCACAAGGGGGCACAGTCCAGTGTCTTCATGTGCCAGTCCCAAGTTTGGATTAAATGCTGAGGGTTGTGTCAGGAAGTGAATCCAACGTAAAACAAATGTCAAATCAAACCTGCAAATCATGACTTCCATACTGAATGTCACTGTGTATCATCATCATCATCCATCATTTCAAAAGAACATTTAATAGAATCTATTTGTTAATGTAAATGTTGTGAGGAGCTGCTGCAGCTGTTGCATCATGATTCTTAGCGCAATTAAAGATTCTGTGAGGGGTGACCAGACTTAGTAAACCCTCCCCATGGCCACCCCCCTAGTACAGCCTCGGCTCTATAGGTGGAAGTTAGGTGACATATGGGGGAGGTAATAATGGATAGATGCTTTAGTACTGTTAGTTTCAACCGAAGCACAATAATGAAGCTAAAAATATACCTGTTTGAACTCAAACCATCACCTTTCTCTAAACCTAACCAGAGACAACCAGTTTAAAGTTTCTGTTCTTCAGGTAGGAGGACCTGTTCTCAGAAAGACCTTCATAGCCAAGATCAATATTAAATGTTTTTTTTGTCAATTGTGAAACATTGATTTTTACACAATACTGAATCCATGTTTTTTGACACACAGCCTGGAAGTGAGTGAGGTAGGGCCTTCAACATGAACCATTACCAACAAATGGCCAAAGCATGAGGAAGCTGTTTAGCTGGCTGCTAAAACAGGAACAGTCAACATGAGAGGACTAAATATTGACTGACGCACGCTTTACCCCCGCACATATACCGTACATGCTTGGTCCATAAAAGTCACAGGGCCACGAATGATCGGTGCCTGGGTCAATATTTGCTTATCCTGTGCCTCGTTTCAGACAGGCCTTTCCACAGAGGAGTGCTCGCAGCTACTGCTAATTTGAGTCAGTGGCGGATTAAGGGAGCTGGGCTGGATAAATAAAAAAGGGAGCCTGATAAGTAAACTGTCATCACAGTGATGATGAGGTGAAGGGCAAAACAAAGTGCAGGACTGTTTTGACACAGAGCCTTGGGAAAGAGATACTGTAGACTTTGGTTAAATTTAGGATAATATTTAATTTTTAATTCCTCTGTATTAAACCAAATAATCAATTTAAAAATTAAAATGCTGACAATAGCCCAACAACTGTACGAGCTACTTTTCATTTTTTAAATTGGGTGTCATTGTCTTCTTGCAATAAATAAAGTTATGTTCCTGCTCAAAACATTTTCTTCCAGCTTTCATACCACTTTCAAGGCAGAATCATTTTGTAACATGCCTAAGCAGACAATTAACTTTTCCTTGCTGATAGTTAATGCAAACATACCATTTTCAAGAACTCAATAAATTTAATGTATTTGTACTAATGCAAAAAAACAAACAAGGGAAGTTTGTGATCACGTTAGGCAAAATCCAATCTTGTGTAATAGTAATTCAGAAACTTAGGAATTACAATCACAGAAAAGTTGCATATAATCTATTACTGACACCAATATGAACATAATTTCCCAATACATCAAGTAGTGATGATGAAATGGAGCTCACCTGATTTCTGATGGTGGTGTCGGACTTAACTCAGTGGTCAAACTGTCGGAGCAGTTGTCCCCTAACATGTCAATTTGCAACACCTCCACCCATGGACTCGCGTTTCCTAACTATTATTTCAATATATTCAACTTAAATGCTCCTATTAACTTGAGGGGATGCTCACCGGGCCTGTTTTTCAGTACCTCTGTAGAAACAGATATTTTAATGTCCTAATTTCACAAGCCAGACAATTTCAAGAAAGTTGTAAAAACAATTTCGAGAAAAAGAAAGCACTAATAGATTTGACACAGCAGAAATCAAAGCGCCAAAACAAGAGATGGTCAGAACGATCCGTCTTCTAGAGCCCTTCTCCAAATGACAAGCCACAAGTCTTTTGTGGCCAAGGTGAAAGCAGCCTCACAGCTCTGCTTTTGACTGCTGCCGTGACTAAACGTGTCAGGTCTCTAAAGGCAGTGTATGGGAGTTTGCGTAAACCTCATCAGCATCTGTCACTGCGGATATGGGAAGTGGCTATGCCTTTGAGGATGTGGGCTGGAGCAGACAGAAAGATGCACAAGGCAAAACGGTCCTCGTGTGCCAAGGAAAGTGAAGGGAGCCATTTATTCACTGGCTGACAAAGATCTGAAATGATATATTATATTATGGTATATTGCATGTGTAGTATGAGTGATAACAGAAAGTGAACTGTGCATTAAAGTAAATAAAAGAACTCTGGTAATGATAATGTGCTTTTACGTAGATGCAAATGTTCATGGACACGAGCCCTCAGATGGGATTTTAACAACCATATATACAGCTACTGTGTATCATGTGGTTTGGAAGGATGAGGGACCATAAAAGTGTGTACTGTACATTTCTTGCCATATAATGTGGACATACACACAAACACACAGCTACCCATTTGTTCACCTGTGAAGAGGTCATGGACAGCATTTCATGAACTAGTAAAACTGCATAACCAGTGCTCAGACCTCACACACATATACTGTCAACATAATGTCCCCCTCCTCCCCCCTCTCCACAGATAAACACGGCCATGTACCACATTCATGCACACACATGCTGTCTTCATCTCATACAGTTTACGAGCCACTTGACATAAACGTCCGAGCTTTCTTGGAAGACGGACTGTGAGGTGGCGAGGTGACAGCACAGGTGCTGCCATTCTCTGGGTCAGGGTCAGAGGACCCAGACACACACATGCACACATACCGTACACACAGGGTGCACCGGCTATGATGTCACGGTGCTGTTTGTGGAAGGTTATCTGATTGGCATGTGTTCCGTGTGTGTGCACTCGTCTTTTGTCATAATAACTGACTCCAGATCAGACACAGCGTGTGACACAGTTGGTCAGCCTTGTTAAAACTCCATGAGCCATAGCTTCTAGAATAAAGCTCTATTGGCATTAACTTACTCAATGGTGGTGGGTAAAATCAATTGGATGCAGAAGCTGTAGTTACTATCACCCTGTGTACCTGTTTAAACCTGGGCCTCTGATCCTCTTACATGTCACCTGTTAACTTATCAAAATACAGGAAAAACAGTCAACAGGTTTGGTTATAGATAGAAACACCCAAAATGACCAAAAATGGACAGGGGGCAGTTGAGCCACCCCACTGCTGCCCAATAGCTTGTAACCTCCAACATGGCTACCAGTGGGTGCCCTACTTACTATACCTCGAAAGACATGTTTATGGCAGCATAAAAACATTGGTGGGGTATGACTGACCCAACACTGGCTCATCAGCACAGTAACTATATTACAGGTGCAATGACACAGTGCCAAGCATTTTTTTCTGATAACGATGTCCTTTAAGGACAGTATTATGTACTGGAGACACGATTAAAACAGGCTTGTCTGAGTTGTGGGTGTTAGTCTGAGTGCTAATGGCAGGACTCCAAGCAGCTGGTGTTAATGGCTCAAACCAGACTTGTTGGCTCCTTACACTTTGGTACCGTTAAGTGAACGATGCAGACTGCTGGGAAGCTGTTTCATTACGTGCAATTACACAATCAAAGTTAAAGTAGCTGAGTGATACTTTAGATCAGCTGAACTCAAATATGTAGGAAGTTTTTCACTGACTGTCGGCATTTTTAACATAAAACTTTGCTCTTTTTATTTACTTCTTATTACGATCACTTGATAAACTTAAGTCCGATAGTCATTCCCTTTTAGTTGCATAATTTATTAAGAAAAACACATTTATGGCTTTTTAGCAGCTAAGTTGTAATTTAGTTCATTGCCCTGAGCAGGTAGTGGTGACAGCAATGAGAATGAACAAAAACAATAGGGTTGCAGGCCATAAAACCAAAACAATGAGCTGAAAGATGCTTTAACAATAATAAGTCATATGTGAGAAATACCAGCTTCATCCAACAACGCATTAACTGTGTTTTCTTCAACTAGTTGAGGGACTACTCTTACTAATCCAGAACACCACAGAGTTTTGAGATGTGTAATCAATCGCCAAAATGCCATCAGAGGTTCACATCCAGTGAACTTATCCAAACTCACCTTCAAATGCTGTTAAAGTCAAAAAGGTTCCTGACAACAGGTGCTTGTATTTTGCATTTTGCATTTAATCCCATGGCTTGCTAAAACGTGTCCTCTGGGTTGAACCAAAATGTGTCTCTCTTGGCCCTCAGCATACCTCTCATACTGCAGACTGAACAACCATCAGAGTGTAAGGATTGGGTGGACAGTGCTAAGGAGGAGCAGAAGGGAGACAGAGAGTAATAACAACAAAACTGATGGACAAAGCAAAGCAATTAAAAGCTCATATCAGATCTTTTCCTTGTATCTTTTGGTGACAAGTCCTCAGATACATGGGATTAGAATTCTTCAGCAACATCTAACTGCTGTCATACAGTGCAATTCAATGATAACGTCAGCTAAAGCAACTGGGTCAAAGTTACACAAACCAATTTAAAACGTTAACAAAACAGCAACAGCAAAACAAATACTAATACTTACAGTAACAGCAATGCAACCTCATCCCTGTATGTTATGTCACTGGACAAATCTCCAAAAACTACAGTTGCAGTCAACGATGTTTCAATTTATACGCACGTCTGTCCAGACTCATTCTAATCCAACCATCTTTGAGTCCAAGTGGACATTTGTGGCAGATGTAAAATCCCTCTGGGTGTTGCTGTGACATCGCGCTCACAATAAAGTGCTACACAGACAACTCCAAAGCATTCTGTCTCCACACTGACAGAGACAAAGACAGGAAAAGGACATAATTCTCTATTTAAACATTAGATCACCTTCATTATGTGTGGTTCTACAATTTAACAAATATTTATGCAACAGTTTTTGTGATTTCTTTATGGTTCTTCTTCTACTGTGTGAACACACACACACACACACACACACACACACACACACAGCTGTTCTCACTTGTGCTCTTAGGACCCTTCTTCAGGCATGATCACATCATATTTGGCTGCAATTTAGCAGGTGTGGTTTCCACAATAGCCTTTACCGGCCACTTGGTTATATGAGGCACAGCTGCTGGGCTTAGGGCTAAAACACAGCTCAAAACACAAAAGGATCAAGCTTCAGGAAGACAGCAGAGATTCCAAAGATTGTGACAGATTTAATGTGTCACATAAATCCAGGCATAAAGAAGTTACCATATCCAAAGTCTCTACATTGTACAAATGACTACAGTCCCTTCTCTCAAATTTCTGTTATACTACTATATGGTAAATACTACTAAATGGTACATTATTAACACAGTTAAAAAAGATTTTACAGTTTTAAATGTTATAAACTATCAGATGAAGAGAGGCATTAGAGCTGAGTGGACAGAATAGAGTCAGATCGGTGTTCTCACCCTCGGGTGTCGTGTGTACCGGCCTTTGTGAAGCTCCTCTGAAGCATGCTGTCGGTCTGTTTCGTGTGACCAGGACCGCCGTCACAAACACGCACACACACATGCACACACACGAACCACAGGATGGAGTGTGATCTAATGTACACACAGGGAGAGAGAATTGGAGGAAACTGAAGTTTTGCTCACTTTCCTGCTGCTGGGTGAAGGCTGGTTGCTTCTTCTTGTTTCTTATAGCAGCATGTTGCTAAAAGAGTTTTACATGTAAAAACCTTTGAACAACCACCACTGTACACTGTAGTTTCCTGCAGCTGTGAAAATGTGAATTAAGCAAAGTTAAAGTGAACTTAAATGTTGCGAAATATTGTAACAGGGTGTTTTATGAGCTTTGAAAAAGGAAACTGAACTTTTATTCAGTCAGGGCACACGGGAACCGAAGACCAGCCCTCTAGCTTTGCCACATAGCCCCACAAAAACCAGCACACTAAAACCCAGGCTGTAGCAGGGTTGTCATTGTCCCAGCTTCCAATTCTATTACAGTTAAAATTAATATGTTTAAAACAACTGTCGTGGCAATATAGGACTTTAAACAATTTTTCTATACTGATTTAGATTCTTATTGTAGTTACTGAAAATGTTGAAATGTCTCAATTGGCCAAGTCCACTTAACTTCCTGTTAGAGGTCATGATTGACTACAGTAGGTACAGTAGCTTCCAACACAAAAGATTTTACATCACTCCTTGACCAATATACCGTTAAAGAAAATCCAAGGAGCTTAGAACAGATGTGAGACTCAAACATTTCTAAAAAGCTACAGTCCCAATTTCTTTATCAACACAAACAATAGTACATGGATACAATCTTTTTAAGGTCTGGACTAAGACCCAAACTATCTCAGTCAGCTGAGAGGACACTGGTTCGGATGGACAGGAACAAGCCAGGAGCCATCATGGCACAGGTCTACAGTATACTAAGTTTTAAATCAATTGGACTTAAAGAGTGCATAGTGAGACAAAAAGCCTTCTGGGCGGAGGTTTCATGGTCAGATAAGACAAAGATTGAGTTGTTTGGTCAAACTGTCTGAAGGAGTAAAGGTGAGACACTGAAAATGGTCTGCGTTTATATAGCGATTTATGCTGCTTCTGATTTAAAAAGTTATCACCTCACTGCTGACTTTTGTTTGGATCTTTGCAACAAAAAAAATCAGCGTCTCTCTTCTTCTAAATGGTCTGTATATAACTTATATAAATAGTAAATACACCATTGACTTTTATAAGTTGTATTTATATTAATTATGACATAAATTGAAGAAGCGACTCAAACTAATGAACTTGTGTTCAAGCTGTTACCAATGGAAGTCTTTTTAGATCTGAAAGTCACAGAGCCAAAACAATCAATTCCCCTTTTTATTCTTGTGCTCAATTCAATTCAATACCTACTGCACTAATGAATTTAGACATCTCCATTGAGGAGAGACTTTGAAAGTAAAGACATCTGCGCTTCAGTGTGGACAAATCTACGTGGGAAAACACAGAATACACTAAAACAGTTTGATTGGATGTGCAGTGTTCTTCAGGTGGTATATTTTTCTGACCTCAAGATGGTGATATACAGAGCAGACCAAGAGATGGGAACCAGCAAGGTGTTTTAAAAGATTGGTTGGTCTTGGTTACTGTAGTAAGCTTCTACCCAATAGAAGGCCTGAAAATGTAAATATATAAGTAGGCGGGAGGAAAAGGGTTTTAATTTACTTCAGAAATATGGTAAATAAATAAAAATAATTGGCCCATAAAAGAGGTGAACAAAACCAAACCGGACTCAACTGAATATAACAAAATTATCTCTAAACAAACCTGCATCCTTTCTGTCCAAAAGCCCACAGAGCCTGTACTGGTAACTTAAGTATGATTAACTCGAGCTAAAATAATTAAAGTTTGACTATACAGATGTTTCTTTTTGTTTGTTTTTTTTATTTAACCTTTATTTAACCAGACAAAACTCACTGAGCTTGAGATCTCATCTGGCCAAGAGGTCAGCAGCACAGGTCATAATAAAATTTGTTTTTTTTAACTAAATGTGCGCTAAAAAATAGAAACAATTTGATAAGTTGTCAGTACATTAAATTGCAATTACATTGAATTGATAAAAAACAAAATGACTGCTTATTTAATAATCTGTACAATTAAATGTGTTCAATGTACTAAATTAGTAAATGTAAATCAAAGAAAGCAAAATGTGCAGTGCAGGTGGGTTACGGACATTTAACTGGACTGTGTGGCAGCTGGAGCAGCAATCATAACTAGTTTGCCATTTGTTCTTATTAAGCCCCCGATGAAAGCGCAGACCAAATTTTTTTCATAATCATCATGACATTTATACTTTGTTCTCATTTGTCTGGAACATGCAGGAATTCAGAGGTTCTGACAGATTGTTTATGGCTTATGCTTGCATATTTAACTAGTATCCACTGAATCCTTGTTGTAAAAACAAAGATATATTACAGTATGTGAAGAAATGTTTCCAAATGATCCTTATTGCTGTTTGTGGTGAAGACCGTAACAGGAAACCATAACTCTTTACCTGTAGTGGGTCTTTCTTTGATGTGGAGACTGGGAGATTTGCTGGGTTGACCAAAGAAGGTTCCAGTAGGTTTCTGGATTGTATTGCGGGGAGTGACTGTATACAGATGAAAACACAATGAGGTAAAAGATATATCACAGTAAGCTGTATTTGTTTGCAACGGGATTTACCTGCTGTTTAGGCTGTTTTCTGTGGCTGGGGGCTAAAATAAAATACAGAAAATAATGTAACCTCGTGAAATGTATCAATAATTTTTGTGCCTGTACGTCATCTATTTTATTTTACGGCAGCTTCACTTCAAAACTTCCTCGGTTAAATCTGGACACTGAGCTGGGTCAATATAGCACCAACACAAGAATGGGTTGAATGTGCAGCTGGAAAGTAGAGCTGGCACATGTTAAAGGGGTATTTTGTACTTTGTTTTCCTTTGTTTTCTTGCCCAGGTTTTTCTTCTTCCATTGTTCTTAACAGTGCTTGTGGAGGGTAGTAATAGGACCCTAAAAGCTCAGAACACAGAGATTGATCAAATTCCAATACTTTATAATACCAAAACATTTATAATCAAAAAAAATTAGGGAATTGTAGATGAGTGGGGTGACAGAAGAAGAATGTGGTTCCAGTGACTGAGGAGGATTCTAGCACTCTGCTACAAAGAGATACCGTAGGCAAGTGTGTGGCACTGCCAATAATTATTATTTAAAAATAATTAAATGAGACCATTTACTGATGAGTGGAGAGCAGACATGGGAACACTGACCTCTACTGGAGAGACAGTGGTAAGAACGGACCACATAGCACCGGTAAGTACCAAGTAGCCTGTTGAGTGCCTCAAATATCTAAGTCAGTACCAAACTTAGCAGAAAACAGAAGAGTCACCAACAAAAATTAATATCCAGATCCAAAGACAAGGAGTTCCAAATTTGAGCCAGTGATAACAGTATAAACTAACACTAGCAGGCGGAGGAGCTGATGAAGGTGCTTCATTTTGGTTTAGTTGGTGCACAGTGGTTCTTTCAGCAGGTCAAAAGGTTGCTCATGATGGTTATCATGCTCCCTGTATCTGCCCTTCAATCAATCTAACCTTGTGATAGAAACTGCTGGACACAACAAACTCTTTTTTGGAGGATTCTGTTTTTAACGATAAAATTGGAGAGGAGATAAACCTTTATTCACCTCACAGTCGCTAAATTTCTCTGTTACATCAGCAAAATATGCAAATGTGAGGCAAAAAAAGTTTTGTGGAGTATGAAAACAAAGGTCTATACAAGAAATCGATACAAGTAAATCGACAGTTATCAGTACACAATCAAAAACAATTCCACCAGGGTTCATGTTACTGCGCAGTTTTGCCATCAGTAGCAGCGATGTGTATTATTGAGAGTATTGGTTCACTGGGAGCAGCTCTGGTTGTAAAGTCTGATAGCAGCAGGGAGAAAAGGCCTGAGGTCGCTCCTTCAGCCACTTAGGATGTACTGTGATAGTCTGTCACCAAAGGAGTTGCTCAGAGATGTCACTGGCTGGTAGGCAACCTGAAGTGCGGCCACTGATGGGCTCACCAGAAGCAGAGACAGTTAAGAACCAGTCTCTCCATCAAATATGAGGTCAGTGATATTTGATAATGATCTAATTTCCCTTGTGGCAGTTGGCAGCTTCTTGTTGTGCTTAATTTTTCCAGATATAGTTGTGGCTTTGTTACCTGGATATGTTTTTAATCCACCAACCTAACCCTAGAACAAAGAGGAAAAAGATATTGTTTACCGAGAATATTCTGAATCTCTGGACAGTGATTTCTGATTTGCCCCAGCTGTCTTCCTCAAACCGGCTGAGAAATGCTGAGAAACGGGGCATCTTGAAAACTAAAATTCAGAGCGTGCAGGGGCTTCATTCAGTGGTGCTTTTGCCGCATGCTGACACTGTAGGTCTACATCAGATCTTGTTGATGGAACCAAAAACATGGCACGTGCACTTGTAAATGTCAGTGGGATTAGCAAACAAGTTGATCAGAAGGGGGATGCAGTGAGTATCAAACTCTATCAGGCCTGTTCCCTAGATCTATTTTATTGAACAGCACACTTTGCATTAATATGAAACTCATAAAACAGAAGTAAGATAGACACAGAGTGACAACATACTGAATATGAGCCACGTCTGGCTAAGATGAAGGTAAATGCTGAAGTCTGTGTAAAAGACTGATGTCAGAAAAGGTGTTTGCAAATGAAACAAGGAGAAAAAGAATAAATCATTTTGAAATCAGTATTTTGAAATTACAAAAGTTCACAATTGCAGAAAGCACTAAAAAGGCATACGAAACAAAATTCATAGAAAAAAAACAGTGCGCATTCACAAGTCAACACAAACCCCTTTTTTAAAATCACACTGAACTTAGTAATATTAAAAATATTACATCAAAAACACCAATAAGCATAAATGGTCTATGCAAAACACCTGTACTGATTTTATTACTAAGGAGACTGCGCATGATGTTAGAAATCAGAAAACTTTGCGAGGCTGCAGCGGCTGTTAACACAAACAGGTCAATCTTCACATCAAACTAATCGGTCAGACATGGAGGTGGATCATTTATTTTAATGCCTTGTTGCATATCTCCAGAGTGGCGACTAGCTATTGGAGGCACAGAACACTGGGACTCACCATTTTAAATTTGTGTTTATTGTGGGCATCTTGACATGTACGAAGCTGAAGAAATTACACCCTGGTTGTGTTAAAAACATCAAAAAAAAACACATTAGTAACTCCAAACATCAGCATACAGATGATTATCTCATTATCACAGTTGATAATATGCACATAGTGATGGACGGCATTATGGGGTCTCCAGTGCAGTTTACTGTATGTGTTTGTGCTAATGTCAGCAAACACACATTCACATGAAAAGAAATTAAATGTAGTTGGCCAAAAAGAATCTAATCTCCTGTTTTATTAAAAAGTGGACGTACCTTGGTTAATCTGCTAGGATATATATGCTTTGATATCCAGTGAAATTAAATGTGTGAAAAGGATCATTATGAAATCTGATTTTGGTTTGCTACTTAACCATTGCTCCTAAATATTCATAGGCATGGATCAGAATTCCTCTACAGGGACACATATTTCCCCCCAAAGAACCTTTCAAAATGGTGTTCAAAACAAAAACAGATGAGAATATCAAATGTAAAATATTTGATCAATGTGTATAGTATAAAAGGTCTGGCAATTTGCGTAACTGCCTTTAGTGCATACTCACCAAAGGTGACTGCTTCTTATTCACCCATTCACAATCACACACACACACACACACACACACACACGGGGGAGCTGCTATGCAGCTGGCCAACACTCACTTGGGTTCAGTGTCTTGCCCAAGGACACTTCGACATGTGACCGGAGGAGCCGGGGATTGAACCAACAACTGTGAGATTGGTGGACAACTGCTCTACCTTCCTGCGCCACAGTCGCCCAAAAAGTCAAATGTGATTTAAGCTAAAGAGAAGCATATAAACCATGAGGAGAAATGAAAACATGAAAATCACCAAAGGCCACAATCATTCTTACAGAAGGATCCAGTACCAGGAATTTGCATAATCCTCACAGATCTTCATGCAAACTTCTTTGGCATTCAGCAGGCTGAAAACACCCCTGTGATGGAGTAAGAAGTTGAGATGGGAAAATGTGGGTAAGAGAAGAGTTGACAGCATGTTATAAATCACATATATATCACGTGATCTGTGTTTTTCTCCAACATAATACACACTGGGCACACAGACACAAGCATGCATAGACGGGAGAAACTTCCAAAATAAAAGCCTTTTTGATACTTTTACATTTTTTTTTGCATTTAACCATTAACAGGTCCTTTAAAAAGTGACTTACTATTTTTTGCACGTTAAACGATTCAATCTTAAACTACTTCAGCCTGAATGACATATGAAATATTAATTATATTTTTGGGTTTTCTGGAAATGTTTTCTTTATGCTTTGAATAGGAAAAAGTAGCGCCGTAGTCCAAAATAAAATTGTAACATAAAGGAATGCATTGGCTTAAGTTAAGATAAATGTGGGCTCAAAAATGTTTTTTTCGAAGTACATTTCTTTGTCATTAGGATCAAATGTGTCGATTTTTGAGTAGCTTAGCCATTTTAGGCTAATTTAAGGAACGGACATGACATTCAAACCTTTTTAAAAAATGAATATACTCTGGACAATTTGAGCTATATTTATTCAACACAGCGAAAATGGCTTGAAAAATAAATAACTAAATGGCACAAAATGTCCCTAGGATCTCTTAGAGGTAAGTTTATGGTTTTAGTCTATCTGCAGTAATAGGTCGAGGTTCGCTGATTGGATTGTTTCTCCACACTGAGATGTAAATGGTTCTGCACACTTTGACCTACTGAAATTTCAACCTTAACATAATGTTTTGAAATGGTTATAGTAATTTAAAAATGCTTGTAAATGTGTTTGACTTAAACCTTGCACTCAGCTATAACATTTCTACAGTTTTGTATGTTACTGTTTCATGTTACATCTAATCGAGGTACAATAGTTTTTAAACTTCAGGTCTGCTTATTCTCTACTTAATGTAATTCTTTTCAATTTTTATAGTAATCATTTTAGCTATTTTAGCAAAAAGCAAAGACACAGACATACTCTGTCCTATGACTCAGATAAATCTCCACACATAGGAGGAGGGGTAGAAGACAAGCCAACATCGCTATGGGACAAACACAGCGCTGACAGTTCTATACACAACCTCATAATACAGATTTTAAATTTAGCTGCCAAATGTCAATGAAACTCATTGACACAGAGTTTGACTCATACCTGACACTGTTTGGTAAATTTGCAATAATATCTCCAGTACTTAAACAAAATTGATTAATTGATGTTACCAGGTAGATTTGTGCTGCTGACAGTATTATTTTGTTATTGTATTATGAACCAGGAACAGATTTGTCCTGATGAACAGAATGGCTGTGCCGGTTAGTCCGCACAAACCTTTAGCCAAGTCAACATTAAAAAGATGAAAGTAAACACTGAGACCCTTTCACTACTGGCTGCATGGCATTTACCTGGCTACAGAAAAAAAGCATTAAAGTCCATTATATTTGCTGGTAATTCAGGGCAAATAAAAGTTGATCTCAGTGAAACACAAAATCATGTATAATATCAGCTGTTTGGATTAAATATGATTTCTGTGTTTTTCCAAAGTTTGCAATGTAGCTCAATAATATGCTGATGGCCTAGATTTATTAGGCAGCTATTTTTAGCTTACAGCTACTTTTTAATGTTCATGCAATAAACATGCAAATGAATTTTAATGTGATCGTACATTCCTGGGCATCAGAAACATGCCCATTTGTCCTACCCTATAAATCTGTCCAGTGTTGGCAGCCCTATTCACAGTGATAAAATAATTTTATTTTACATGGTAAACTTTTTTTGCATATTATTTCATCACATCAGCAATTCTCAAAGTAATATATGTGACTCTTCTACTTAATGTCACTGCTTGAACTACAAGGATAATGATTCACATTGCTGGGAGGCAGGACTTAGGTGGTAGCATCTGTGAGGTCACTGACACTTCTGCTGTTATTCTCCCCATCTTTGAAGCTGTTTATAGCTGGTCTGATTAACTACAGTTAAAATTCCATTTCTTGTAATAAAATTAGGGAAGCATCGCTGAAGGACTGCAACAAATGTTGAACAAAGGTTTAGTGTTTAATGTAAAAAAAAACGAGCTACTGATTGTTACCATGTTTACAGTGTTTCAGAGTCACAACGTCTGCTTGGCACAATCGTAGATGGACAGTCTTCATCTCGTACGACTTCTGCAGTTTTCTGAAAGAAAAACTACTGAAAACAAAGCACCTGATGCAAATGACTACACTCGCACAGTATTTGTCATAGAGTGTAGGGGCCTTACTTCTGCAACGCTGAATTTTTATTGACATAACCTTTTGTATTATTATTAGTATTATTATTATTTCTGAACATCACCTTGAGGTCAGATGTTACAGACTTGTTACTCTCTGATGTAACACTATCAAACTTGAGACGATGTGGGGAGGAAACTCAATGATTCTGTTTAAACAGTGTGACTGAGCCGTGCTCGCACACACTTCCTCACCTATTCACCTATTTGAAGACACAGTGTCCCTGTCACTAGACTACTGCCAGCCGAGACAACGAGGTTGAAAAGTGCATCAGTGGCTGCCAGCTAACTTCTGCATATTCTTGTAGTCCATTCTAGTGAGTTTTTATTATATTAATATGTTACGTTTTTCTTCTGTATAATTCTATTCAGCCAAATTAGAACAAAGAATGCTCATAATATAGACCTCAAATTACCCTTATGACTGAAAATATTCTGTGGACAAATATGCAGATGTACACTATCTGCCCAAAGGAAGTGACAAACTGTGATTTAGGAGCAAAGTACATGACAAAAGATCACTGTGTCTCACTTTATTGCCAATATTGAAACCTGGTTAACAGAATTGCTTGTAATAAGCCCAATGTTGGGTATCCCACGCATCCAGTAGAGTGGCAAATCTGCGAGGGCACTTGGAGAGACAGAGCTAGGAGGAAGCAACACAGCCTCTTAATGAAAAAGCCCATCAATCTTGCATAATGAAGCATGGAGAAAGAGTTGGAGATGAAGGGCTTCATTTAGTCTCTTACCTGGGTTGTAGGGCACTGAAGGTTAATCAAAACTGAAGGATTGGCACATTTTAATGTGTTGAAATAAAACAGTATTTTTTTGTTTCTGTGAAGACAAATGATGAAGACAAAGAGTGATGTCACATTAGACAGTTTCAAAACACTGAATCTGAAACATGACTGTGTTTTATCAGTTACCATTTTAAATCATTAAAATAATTATTCTTTTGTAATTGGTCTTCTGTAATTCTTTAAGGAACAGATATTTTACCACTCACGCATTGGGGGTGTTCTTCTGCCCAAATAACTGACCCTGGGTGTCGGAAGGATGAACTTCCTAGGGTCACCATTGATCCAGGCTGAAAACATACCACAACAGTTTAATGACTGGACTAGATACATTTTAAACACATATAGCCATAGCAGACACTAAAACACAAGGCCATTGGTCAACTCGTTACCCTCCTTTTAGACATTCTGTGGTCCTAAATGACTTATTTTATTGGTATGGAGTTTGGTGTAATACAGACTGTCTGCATTTTATGTAACCGAGAAATTAGCTACTAGCAAAAGACAACGATTGAATATTTATTAAGATATATATAGTAATTGGATCAACTGAGACATGTAAAGGAGAATGGGTCCATCAAGGCAAACCCCTGTGTTGCTCTCTGAGTGCTAACCAAGAATAACTAACAATTAGGAAGACAACCCTCGAAACCTATTTGGAGGACTGCAGAAATCATGTTAATTAAAAAAAGGAATATCTACATAACAACAACAAAACAAGCAAAAGCGTTGGTGTGTTTCTGTCTTTATGTGTCGTAATCCTGACATTCTATTTGCTTTTTGTTTGATCAATTTGAGTAACACTGTGTTAAGGCATTTCACCCTCTAGTGGAATGAAGGATTATTTGTAAGTGCACAAAAAAGGTAGTCAACAAGTATTGTAGGCGCAGAAAGTTAGAGTGGTTGTCCATCAATCCGGCAGTTGTTGGTTCAATTGCTGGCTCCTCAGATCAAATGTCAAAGTGTCCTTGAGCTATATACACTTACTTGCTCCGTCAATGAGTGCAAGTGCAAATGAGTGAATAAGAAGCAGTGTTAAGCGCTTTGAGTGCCAATAGGTAGAACAGCCCTATATAAGGGAAGACCATTTACCATTTATTTGACATAACAAAAATGATAAAACTAAAATAAATATGCAAAAAGCACAAGTTCTCCAGCTGGCTGACAACATGCACTATTTGAAGTCACATCCCTGTTCGTGCCTCCTACAATAAGTGCCCTTGTGCCCAGATTGAGACGTGACTCCACTGACAACTAGATGGCAAGTGACACCACTATGTTGATAGCACTGGGACCTCAGCTTTCCTGTTTTGTGATGTATGTAATGCATGTGTGTGAGGTAGAAAAGCAATGTAAAGTTAAGGATTTAAAAAGGGAATTGTTTCATAATTAAAATGAGGGAAATAAAAAGTAGAAATAAAAAATTAATAATAAAGAGAAATAAGAACAGAAAAAATGTCAAAGGACAAAGGAGAAAAAGACAATATGAATAAAATGGGAGTCTGAGGGAATCATTGCAGTCCCACCTGGGACACAGAATAGCTTTACTGACACAAACATCTCCAATTTGTGGAGGGGTTGTATTTCTAAACTCTTCCACACTTACAACAATCCAAACACTGGGTTGAATAACCCACCAAGAAATAATATCAATCTATTGATAGATATAGATATATAATATGCAAAACAAAAATACAAAATAAGCTTAATTAAAAAATCACACCACACACACTACTCATTTTTTGTTGTACACCCATCCAGAACATGATAAGTGAGCAATTTAAACTACGAGACCACAACCAGACCAGAACATATCACCACTCCTGTGCACTACATGTTGGCGTGTGAGTGGTTTGTGTGTCATTTTGATTTGCACTTTGTGCGATCAACATCAGTGTGTCAAACTTACCCACAGTACCCAGAGCGAAGTAGCCAAAGATGACAATGACAAAGATAAAACAGCAAAACACATCAGTGCAGTTCTTGGGAAAGAAACATTTGAACAGATAAGAGATGAGTGAGACTGAAAAACACGACTATTGTACAAAAGCAAAATAGAGTTTTAACTGTCTGTTATTAACTGTCCCATAGGCACAGAGACAACTATTTGAAGATTCCCTCTCTCTTTTCAGTAGCATTGTCTACTAGTTCAAAAGCCGCATTTCTGAGAGCCTCCTTTTCTATGATGTTTTACTGTCTCTCCCAAAACAATGTTTTGGGTGGATTTGGCTGGTTAATAATGTGTCATTGGGCTAATTCCAGCCACTTGTAGGGTGTGGGGTGGAGATCTTTATTAATGTGGCATGACAAATAATCAATCAGTGCCTGGACAAGGGTGTGTGATGAAGAGTAGCAATACACATATAAGCATCTTGTGTTGGTCACCTAAATACAAAAAACATTGTCTGGTGTACGTCTAGCTCAATGTCTCCCCAAAATGTATTTGTAAAATTATTTGTAAAGTGAGATATGATGTTGATTACTAATAGTACCTGTTATGTTACTAATAGTACTTCTGAAGTTTGGCTCAAAATTGCATGGCTCACCTATAAGATTAGCTGACAAGAGCCAGAAATAGTCAAAAAGAAACCAAATAGTGACAGAGTACATACAGATGATAAATCATGTAGGAACATACTTTACTGGTAATATACAGTATGGTTTTCAACAAAAACAATGTTTCTGATGTTTCTGCTTTTTTGGAGATTGTGATTTAGAGCCAATAAAACATAGATGACATATGCGCAATAACTATTTTGAGCAACGTTCCATTACACTGACTCCAAAATAAGTTAACCTGTTCCATTAAAGTCTATTAGCAGAACCAAGAATAAGAGGGATGATTGGTCAAAAGTCAAAAAAAATGTGTAGCTTAAACAAGCAAACATAATAAATCATATTAACCACTGTTAAGCCAAACAGCTTATCTGGGTCACAGTGAGAATTCCCCATTTAACCCATTACACTAAATAAACTGTTGCAAAGCACAGTAGTCACCCAGGCGGTGAACTCAAGACTGCATACGGTTTTTTAGAGAAATATATAGTTTTCTAACAAGATTCTGAATCTTCCAACCCCCGTAATTAATTGTCCTACAAACAGAAAACAGTCGTACACCCATCAAAAAGAAAACATGAATTTGCATTCATCATTGCCGGCTTGTATAACGCCTTCCTGGGGACCTAGGGAGCCAATCTCCAAGCAGCTGGGACAGAGTTAGGCTCACTCATGCTGTTCCTATCTCTCATCTGCCTATTTCCCCAAATTATCCCTATCAGGAGACATGCAAGTCAGCCTTGCTTCAAATGTGAGTAAGTACACTCTACTATGTGCACGTGAATCTGGGCGGCCTGTTTTAAATGTACTATAAAATTGTAAAAGGGCCATTACACAAGTAAAAATCACTTAATTTTAATCGCAAATCCAATTTAAAGACTAAAGCTTCTAGTCATTTTATTAACAAGTATTACCTGAGCTTGCTATGGCTTATGACTTTTCCACATAATTATTCAAAAATGAATAAAAACACAAATAAATTCTTATATTACAACAAACACTGGTAGTTTATTATAAAGTAACTACTTTAACTACTGAGCAAGCTCCGCAACATGATTTTCTCTGTACACAGAGTGTAAGAAAACTATTTTGACGTTCATGTTCGTAACCATCAATGCTTTAGTTAATGTTTAACTACAACTAAATGATATCTGATCTAAAAAAAATGCATACAAACATTTTAAGAAACAAACAAGTTCAGCTTCACTGCTAATAGATGTAGTATAAATGATCTTGGTGGGTGAAAACACTGATGTCAATGTGCTAGAAATGACACTAGTGTTAAAAACACAGTAAGCCACTATTCATCATCAAAATGCTTCTCAGTTATGAGTACTGCAACAAGATCCACAGTCCTCCAAGCCATAGCATGGAATAGCAAGAAACTGAAGCATTTCTGCATTTCCCTGCTGTTGCTCTATCACAGCAGCAGTAGGGCTCTGAAAGATATAGACACCGATGGCAAAACAGTGTATGGGAAAGTAACTAATTCCTGAGGTGTCCTTAAGCTGCACAGTTAGCAAAAAAATGCACAAGACAAGAAGCTTGTGTACTTGTGTTTACGTGAATTGAGCTTAAAACCATTAGCCGGTCTCATGACCACGTGGGATGCACCAACTGGATGGTGCCGACTTATATGTATGACCACTTCAGCTCCTTTGTCATCAAAGCAGTATAAGCTGCTAACCTTTCTTTTAAGGTATTTTAAATAACAATCCTCCACGTTCACTTTTCTCTGTCCTTGCTAGCCCTGTTGTGAGTTGTGTGTTAGGTCTAAATATAGGAGATGTTCTGGGTTAAGTGTGTGAATTTCTTAGCCAAGGACATGGGGTAACTTTAACATGTGAGCAAAAGTGTCCAGACAATTAATTTTGATCATTTTAAATTTTACTTTTTTTATAATGTTGTGCCTCCTGTACATGCTGATCGTACATGGAAATCAAGTGGATTTTCACACGAGGATGGTTCTTAATCGGCAATCTTCTGCTGTGTCTTATGTATCTGACACATGACTCTGGACAATGTCTGAGGCTGAATTCTCGTTATCGGGAGTTCACATGTGAAACGGTCTCATAGCACATACAGAGATGTTAAAATTCAATTAAAGGAATTAATTAATATAACTGTTAAATTTAAAACTAGGTGGAAATATTAAACATATACAATACAGTGGTATCATCACACCCTACAAAGTAAAAGTTATTCTTTACTTTCCGTTTTCACAGCCCCCCTTGCTAGAGTGTCTCAGCTTTCCATGGGCAGACACAGGCACTAGAGCTACAAATAAACTGAAACAAATGTGCAGTATATTCCTTCATAAACGATGAAAGCACGGACTTCTGCCAATCTATAGAGTAAAGAAGCACCAGTAACATGACTTTGCAGCTTAGTAGTTTCCTCTAGTCTATATTTAAAAACAAACTGAGGTAGGTATAGGTTTCCACTTGAATGTTGATTTTGAAATTAATAAAAAAGCTGTTAACTTGGATCACTCTCAAAAAGATAAAGGTACCAGTGAAGCCACTGTATGATAAAATAATTGCAAAAAGAGGTCATGGAGTAGTCTGCAGAGCAGAGACTGAAGATTTCAAAGCTGAATCCAAGAACATACATATAGACAAACAGGGGAGGGGGTGGTTATCTTGAGTCAGGCAACACTCTCACATTCACCAACCCTAACACTTGACACATTCACAAACAGGTGAATTAGGAACATCATGATCATGCAAGTCTCCCTTACTACAATTTACATGGACAGACAACCATTCTCTTCCCACGCAAGCACAGGAAGAACATGCAAACCACACACTGAAGGGCCACAGTCAGGGAATCGAGCCCTTTCATTACATGCAATGCATTCACGCACAAGGCAAAGCCTTAATTTCAGTCCCAGTCCTGTGCGACTGGGATATTTCCTCAGAAATATTAATGAACAATGTTGAATTTGAGCAGAGCTGCTCCTATTTCTGCAGTTCTGATAAACCGAATAGAACCATTTTCTCTCAAAGAACTGAAAAATTAAATATGGTAAAGGGACATAGTTTATTTTGTCTTTTTAACACTCTCTCGTCAGACTGTTGAAGCCTAAAACAATTTTAACTGGTTTCCTCCTGCAGTTTATATCAGGTCAATTGACATTTGCTCATTTCCTAAACTGGTTGTAGTACTTGTATTTTTAAATGCTCTAAAATACTTGAGAGTCCATTGATAACTATGCTTAAAGCTGCAATATGCAACTTTTGGGAAGCAATCGACTTAATCGACCGTAAAATACTGACACTGTGTGGTGGTTAGAAGGGCAACCTTTGCTCAAAAACCTTTAGAAGTCTCGTCACTGCCGTCAGTGTTGTTCTGTGAATCTGTGTCACAAGAGGTATTAACAGCATCTGTCCACATTATATGTATAAATGTAAAGAAAAAACAATGTAAAGAAAAAACATATTGTAGCTTTAAATGATACTGAATTGATACAGCTACATATTCATCTACTGTATACTGGGATTGTATTATAGAAGGGAGGTAGAGTTTTTATTCGATTAATATAAAATTACCTTTAATTCCATCCCATGCTCTGTTAGCTTAGGTCAAAGGACACCTCAGAACAAAATTATGTTTCTTAATAAAAGTGTCTCACTATATCCATTGGAATTTTCTGGGAAGTGCTTAAGTTGAGGCAATATAAGATAATGCATATATACATTTATTAGTTTATTTAGTCTGTATATTGAGGCATGTGTATTGTACATATTGTAATAATAATATGAATCTTATATGATGATAACTAGAAAAGCATTTCCAAAACAAAAATGCACTATAAATGCTTCATCGCTGAAAAGATTATCCAAGCAAAGCTGAAAAAAACAAACTGTTAAAAACAAACTGTTTTTGCTGAAATAGCTGAAAGTTTTGCTTTTGCTAAAATAGCTTAAACGGATTTTCACTTGTTTATATACATGTTAGGCAAAGTTCAAAGGCAAAATCTTCAAAGACAATTATGTGATGCAATTATGAATTTTCATCAATAACATGATCAAAGCGCTATTTTATTATATAAAAGAATAACATTTTAAAGTATAAAAAGCTTTAAAATAATGAAAGATATTTTAAAATGCATATACAAACAATAATGTCCTTTATAAGCTGAACATTTTGAAGTGTGAATGGTGTTTCTAGCTAAAAGTATGCAGAAGTAATTAGGCGCCACAAAAGTACAGAAGATGGAAATCAATAATAACAATAAAAATAAAGATTAGGATATGCTACGCAATTCACAGTAGATAATATTAATATAATGAACACACTGATCAGGCATATTATGACCACCTGTGCAATTTAATGCAATCTAATAGAGTGCTCTGCCACGAATTCTACTTTTACAAGATTTCATAGTAATTTAATGTTTTGGCCACCCAACTTAAGATGAATGGAAGTGGCCAAAACATTAGAACCACCTCTTCTTACAAGTCACTTCAGTACGACTCCACTTTGATTTTAATAATAAACAGAGTGTAGAATTGTCATCTTTCTGACACACTGTGGCGCAGGAAGGTAGAGCTGTTGTCCACCCATCTCACAAATGTTGGTTCAATCCCCGGCTCCTCCGGTCACATGTCGAAGTGTCCTTGAGCAAGACACTGAACCCCAACTTAGTTTCTCCCGGTGAGTGTTGGCCAGCTGCATAGCAGCTCCCCCATCGGTGTATGAGTGTGTGTGTGATTGTGAGTGTGAATGGGTGAATAAGAAGCAGTGTAAAGCGCTTTGAGTGCCAATAGATAGAAAAGCGCTATATAAGTGCAGAACATTTACATTTAGCTTCAACTTAAAAACTAAGAAATTCTAACCTTGTAAAATTAGATCCAGTGCAGTCCTGTGTAGGATTGCATTAAATTGCACAGCTGGTCATAATGTTATGCCCGATCAGTGTAAAATATAATGATACACAGGCTTTACATTGTGTCTCACTCCATGCTAATAAGCTGTTTACATACACAACATTAAACACAAATCTCTAGCATCAACTTTATGGTACACTGTAAAGTAGCAGCTTTAACTTGTGGAGAGACAGGGTTTGAAGGCTCCAGTCGTGAGCTTTATGTCTGCAGAGAGAAGAGCGAACCAACTCCCCCTGACAGGTTGCAGTCCTAACTGGACTGGAGTCATTGGGTCTGAGGGACAAACGTGTGCAGAAACAGGAAGATACTGTAGAGTAGCTTTCCCCATTCACAGCTGTCAGGAGCAGACTTAGCTACGTTTGTCACTCAGAGGCAGCTGTGCTAGTTTCCTACACTTAAGCCTCCCTAGCAGTCATTTTGGGTATGATATGAAGCAATTACTCATATTTGTAACTAACAATAAAATACAGTTGAATTTAATTAGTTTGATAGGCTTTCGTGAATATGGCATATTGAATTATTGTAGAAATTACTGATGTAGTTCCTCAACTACAGGCACCAAAAAAAGGTAAAATCTGAAATCTTTTATGCACTGTGAAATTTGTTTTTTTTAATAGTGTTTTTTGTAAAAGGGATGTTTTATTAAAAAAAGCTTTTAGTAGCCGGATAATTGTGCACTGAAAACAATATCAAATTGTTAAAGAAGCACTGAATACTATATATAATATTATAGGTGATATATAATAACTTATAATGGATTACTGACTTTTAAAATGCTATTTGTCATTTTTAATATTTGATTTAATAGATTATTTATGTCCCTATTTTCATTTGTTTGTATTAATACTAGGTTGGAACTATGTTTTGCTTTATGTTGCTCACAGACACTTTTAGGTGAACACGTGGATCAAAAATATTTCAGTTCAAGCCTTAAAGTGTGTTTAAAGTGTACACTGTGTTTTGTAGTACACGCTTTGTTAGGTATCTTTTATTATAAATTATTATAAATAATAAATATATCTTGTTATTATAACTTCAATGTGAAAATAAGGAGAAAATGATGAGGATCTACTTTAGCAATATTTGCTGACTGATAAACATACTGTTTATTGGAAAGTTTTTTTTTTACCTAATATCTCATTAGTTAGCTAACTAGTCTCAATTAGCAAAGGTGCTTTAAACTGAATAATTAAATTTGGTGTTCGACCATGCAAAAACAATGGTACGTTAATTTTAGAGCTTGTCCAAAACATTTGAGAAAACAGACACTTGCATAACTTTTTAAAGTCATTTGCAGATCGAAGGCAGATGCTGCTAGTTACAGAATAAACACCGTTTAGCTTAGCGTTATCAAAGACGGACGCAAAGTGGAGCTAGGACTAACTTAATTGTTGGTAAAGTTAATGCTCCAGGTAAACAATAGAATTAGGAGGCGAATTGGATTCTATCACTTTAGTTACAGTAGCCATTGGTAACGTTAGAGACACGGACATTTCTCAAGGCAGTGAAAGACGTAGAAGTACTTTAAGCTAGTGTACGATAGTAAGGTAGCTGTCGCCTCTGGATTAGCGCCACTGTGGGTCACAAGGACGCCGTTACATTCCGCTGTCATAACGATAAAAGGGGGGGGAAATATCTTGGCGTTTTACCACAAAGACAAACGGACTCACCATGGTTAGGGGGGGACGCTGTCAGTCTATCTCGTCCCGGCACTTATTAGGAATAATGCAGCACCGGACTCTTGGTTTTGGGGACCGCAAATGAGAGTTATTGTTACGTCTTTCAGGGGCCCAGTAGTAATTTACACGAGTTGCCAAGCGGCACTTTGATACCTGCTTTAACACACCGTATATCACGTGACCGCTGCGTCCGCATCTTGAGTCCAATTTTTCCCAGTTTCTACCGGGCTTGGACCGGCATTGCACAGCTGGGGATGGGAATAGGCTGTTGGGGATTCAGTGTCTTGCCAAGCGACGTTTCGGCAGGTGGACGGGAGGAGCCACTGCCGCCCACTGACCCCATCTATTTTATAAAAAAACACAATTGCAGAAGCACCAGCATCAACATACTACCAATACAATTTTACTATTGAGCACATTTGCCTCATCATATTTAACTCCATTAAATATTGTATTATCTACCTTCCTCACCAGCTTTTCCAGATGTGGGGGGTCTTTCTTCTTGATGCTGCCCCCCAGCACACCGCTGCATAGAAGAGGGCGCTTGCCAAAACAGTCTGATAGAACATCTGCAGCAGATGTTGAAGGACGCCAGCCTTCTGAGGAATTATAGGTGACCTTGTCTTCTGCACAGAGCATCTGTGTTAGCAGTCCCGTCCAGTTTATCATCCAGCTGCATTCCCAGGTATTGTAACTCTTTACAACCTCCACACAGTCACCATTGATGGTCACAGACTCTTGTTGAGGCCTGGGCCTCCTGAAGTCAACCACGATTCCCATGGTCTTGTTGGTGTTGAGGTGTAGGTGATTGGAGTCACACCAGGAGACAAAGTCCTGGATCAGTTTTCTGTGTACCTCCTCCTGTCTACTCCTGATACACCCCTCAATAGCAGTGTTGTTCACAAACTTTTTCAGGTGACAGGACTCTGAGCTGTATTGGAAATTCAGAGTGTACAGGTTGACCAGGATCGTAGAAAGCACAGTGTCAAAACCTGCAGTCCCCCACTGTCACATACTGAGATCTGTCTGTCAGGTAGTCTGACTCCCATCTCTGTCAGTTTATCTCTGAGGAGTGTTAAAGGCACTGGCCTTTTCATTGAAGATATTTTATGTATTTATTTATAACGGAGGCCCTGAAAGCTCAAGGCACTGCAAATTAAGAAAAAGACATGAAAATAAACAAAACACAAGCAAAATTAAAAAAACATCTTCATCAATTTGACAACACATTAAGAAACACGGTGCTAAAAGCCACAACACATCAAGGGGACACTTTTAAAGTTCTCTGGAACTGTTGTAGACAACTGACATAGCAATGGGGGCACTAAAAAGTGACAAACATTTAGATTTGTAAATTTATTTGTAGGCCATTTTATGTGAAGGAAAGGAGGAAAGAACTAAAAAAGTATGGTCTTTTTACGTATATGTGCTCTAGAGCCATATTGAAATGTTGGATGATCTTGCAACAGATGCTCTGCATGCATTCATCACAACACGTGGAAATGCACGATAGCTGAGTTGTGATCAAGGCACTAGTGCAATAAAGGACCTTGATCACGAACAACTCAATGACTATGGATGTGATGTCATCACATGAAACCCACAACTGTGACCTAATTTTTTGGAACTTTTTGGAAGCCTCCTGCCGCTCACGGTAAAAAAAAATTCAGATATGACTTGTAATTTTTTATTTATTGCACTGTTTCTGAGACCATGTTTTGAGTCTTTTCTGCTGTGTGTCTTTATATAAACATGTAACAGACACAAACTGCAGCTCCATGGAAACAGTCTATCAAATGTCTATTAACTGATCAAAATCACTGACCTGAAATTTAAGAGTCTCAAAAGGAGAGAAATCAGGAGCAGAGCTGATAAAGATGCTGCTTTAATGCTTTGCAGTTGCCTAATAGAAGGGGCCTGACCTTTTTTGACTTTCTCACCTTTTCTGTCTTGTGAAGATGGCCCCTGGACTTGTGATGTACACTTTCAGCAATATATACATAGTAAAATGTGACAAGGAAACCCAGCTAAACTATTTTATTGAAAAATGGTCCAAAGAGTTTAAAACCACTGGTTCAGTTTGATTAACATGTGAAGTTCAACATTTCCATTTACAGAAGTAAAATATAAGTACTCAGTGCAAACTCATATTTTATAAGCATAGTTTTTTTCTGTACATTTCTGTAAGTTACCCGACAGTGTTGGTGAGAATATCTAGAGTTGGATTCACCAGCGTAAAATACGCAGTGTCAAAGCACATTAACTCTGAAAAGTACTCTGGAAAGCTCCGCCCACCTCAGCCTCATCTCAAAAAGCTTTGGAATCTTGTCGAGGCCATTTTTTAACGACTATCGATGCGGTGTTCTGTGTCTGTGGTAAGACCTCTTCTATGCCATATTCAACATTTATATTTTATATGTTAGCCAAGTCTGTGTTTTATACTAACCTAATACTGTTATGCCGAATTACAAAGGCCGCAGTCAGCGGCTTGCTTAAATGTGTTACATACCGCTAACATGTTTTAATAACAATATAACCCACACGGCTTCTACAAGAGGTAGAAAGAGATAGAGAAGACTGTGTCAGGAGTTCGCTAGCATGGATGGTACATTAAAAGTTACCTTTTAGTGACTAATTCCAAACAGCTAACATTAACCTCGGCTGCCAGTGCAATTGTAGCCAGTTACAAGGATTAATAGCTTAATTATTAGAAGTTGTCGCACTAAACTAGTGAAAAGTTAGTTATATTTTAAAACTGCAAATGCTGTTTATATTTGGTTAGTTTGGTTGTAAGCTAGCAGTTTTTCTTGGAATGGTTGTCCCAGATTAAGTAACATTATTAAAAGTCTTGTTGTTTCATACAGTTTGTGAGGGTGGTGCATTTAAAAAATTGTGTTCAACAGGCTCTATGATCCTGGGTGACTTACATGTTTTATGAGCCAACCAGGAAGTTGGTTGGTCGGTTTGCTTTGTTTTCGTTCATGTTGCGTTATTGTAAGGTTAGTCAGATTAAGAAGTATATGTATGTTTACTGATGATGTCATCAATGACATAACGGCTACCTTTGAAGTACTTGCCTTTGAAGTGTTTGCCTTTGAACTTGTTAAGAAAACACTGTAGATAGAAAGTTGGTTACGAAAGAAGTGGTGCAGCAGCGACTGGAAGGAACAGAAATAGATATTGGAGCTGCAAGACCCAGCTGTTGGCGCTAACGGAAGGAGCTGATCCCAAGATTGTGGAGAGCTTCAAGGTAGTGGTTGAAAGTTAAGTCTATAGCTGTGGAGGTACATTGATGTGTGGGACACACATGTTGTTGTTTTCAGCTCGGTTGGAACATGGGGCTCTTTACGGTAAATCAGTGTCAGAAAGATATTACCGGAATTTTGGATAAACAAGATTGTCTACCTCCTCAAAACATATTGAACTTTACTGGAGATGGACTATAGCATCTTCATAAGAGCATTTGAGGTAGTGTAGTGTTGTTTGCATAATGTAACTGAGCCAAGGACATAAAGGCCAAGAAACTTTAATGTGAGCATTTTGGCAATGAATACAAGATATCTGTAGACTAAAGATGAGGCCTTAAGTTGGCAAACAGTTAAAGCTGAACAATTTTCGAAATGCAATAGCAGATTTTCAATATATGGAAGAACTTAATGCTGCATCGAACATGTGAGCGATTATTTCTTAGGTTCCATACAAGTTGAGAAAGAATTGGACTAACATGGTTTTTGACATGAGAAAAAAATGAATGGCAACAAAGAAATTACTTCATGTGCAATCTTGGATCCTGGCAGCACAGCCAGATTTTCCACAGATAAACTTATTGATGAGCTTGAATCTACATGAGAAAAAGGTTAATCTTCTCCCTATAACTATGAGGGAAAACAAGCTTGTCACTAGTAACATAAAAGAGTTGGAATTAGAGTTGGAATTAAGTCAAACACTTCCAGTGTAAATCCAGTAAAAACAACATCCCACGACAAGATGATGTAGATAACTGGCCGCATCTTACAGGGCTGCAAATACCTCTTATCAGGGCAGAAAATAATTTGGACTGTTCAATGTTACTAATGTTGCCAAGACAATGGAACCAGAGGAGGTCATTCCTAGCGTCAACAATGGGCCTTATGAAGTAAGAACTGTGCTGGGATGGACAGTCTGTGGGCCACTGAAAGAAGTTGGTTGTAACAGAACCAAATCGTATATCTGTTGCCAAGCAGGAGGCCCTGTGGAGTCAGCAGTTCAAATATTACTTTCCTAAGGGTGGTTAAGAGCAGGAGATGTCTAGAGCAGATCAACTGTTCATGGATAGTGTCACAATCTGCTAGACCCTAAAAAGCGTAAACTTTGCTTGGTATTTGAGTGCGGTGCTGCTTATCAGGGGACCTCATTAAATGAGCAGCTCCTTCAAGGACCGAATCTTCCTAGTACAATAATTGGTGTTCTGACTAGGATTCGTCAAGAACCTGTGTCGATAGTGGCAGATGTGGAAGCCATGTTCCACCACGTAAAGGTCCCGTCAGATGACGGTGACCTACTCAGATTCTTGTGGTGGCCAGATGGTGACACCAGTCAGCCGATGGCAGATTGTGCCGAGGCTGAGCTCTATGAATGCACAAATCAAATCCTTTTTTTTTTTGCCTATTTTACGCTGTGAAAATAAATACACATGTTTACTGACTTTTCTTTTTTTCTTTTCCTCAGCCACAAGCTGAAAACAGGTCCAAACCAAACAAGCAGTGGATGCACTTCAGAGAGCAGCCTGTTTCTAAATTTTAAGCTCTCAACTTAACATTACAGCCGACAAAAAGTAAGCATCCCAGAATTGCTACCAACAAGATTTGTAGCTTTGATTATATGAAAAGATATATTTCGTTTATTGACACACCAGTGGATTTTACACAATAAATTAACAAGCCACGTTTTTTCCACTCAAAATTGAAAGTAAAACTTTTGCCAAATTTATAATAGCACTATTTGCTGAGGTCGTTTTCAAAGTCTGTTACCCTTTACTACACTTGGGCTGGAAGCTGTAACATTCTGTTTGGGTGTCAAGTGCACTTCACTTTAATTCCTATATTTTCTAATCAGCCAGACATCTATTTCATCCAGGCCACAGCCTTCCCTTTGGTCTCCACCAGCCATGTCCCTGACCTTAGGGAAGCCCACAGCAGTGGCCTACAGCAGGATGCAGTCCCTCCACGGCAATGTTGCGCACGAGCACTGTCCAGATGAGGTGGACTACAACACCAACGTGCACATCAAGCCGCCGTACTCGTACGCCACCCTTATCTGCATGGCCATGAAGGCCAGTAAAAAGATCAAGATCCCCCCGTCCTGCATTTACAAGTGGATCACTGATAACTTCTGCTACTACCGCCATGCTGACCCCACTTGGCAGGTGGAAGACCTCACATGCACAGACACACACATTGTATTAATAATATCCTGGACATAGGATTTTCAGAACTAAGAAAAAAGTAACATTTACATGATAGAGGAGGTCTGGGCTAGCTGCCACTGCATTTGTGAATTGGCTTTGTGTAATTAATAACTCTTGGGGCCATCAACACTCCTTCAGTACCACAAAAACTATTCTATTCTCCCATTACAGAGTATTTTTCTATTGTAGCAGTACATGAGGCAGATAATATTAAACAAAGGTAATTAGGTCCCTGGTCTGTTTAGACTTCAGTGAAGGGGGGCTGATTGAATGCAGGGGTAAACAGAGCATTAAGCTAATGTACAATGCTTTGTCGTTTGTACATCCTGCCTGTTTTAAAAGATTAGTTTTGCATTTTGAGAAATATATGAATCCAAGAGGTGAGGAGTTTACTCTGACGTTCAAAAAATCTTTAAAGTCACAGTGAGCCACCAGTTTTCTTAATGTAAAGACACCAGGTGACAAAATCCACCTATTCGCTCCTCTATATGTTTATTTTGTCTGCCTGTATGCATAACTATGAGAAAAGTCATAAATGTTAAGTAAAAGTATTTTTTTGTTCATTGAATTACTGTTAACTTCTGTGAACAAAATATTAGTTTGGAGAAAACTGCCAAATACAAGGGGGAAAAAAAGTTTTGCCCGTTCTTGTGATGCTTTGAAAATATATATGCTTTACTGCTTTACGGCTAAGCTAACAGGCTGCTAACTGTAGCGTCATAACGAGACAGGTGAGTTGTCATCATCTAATCCACTGCAAGAAAGTGAATTAGAATATTTGGAAAAATGTCATACTCTTTGTTTTAAGGTGGGGTCAAACAAAAGTAGCTGTTTAGGTAAATACATTTGTTAGCTGTTATTTCAGAATATGCTTATCTGTTTTCAGAACTCCATTCGACACACCCTGTCAATCAACAAATGCTTCATCAAGGTTCCTCGCCAGAAAGATGAGCCAGGAAAGGGCGGTTTCTGGAAGCTCGACCCACAGTATGCTGAACGCCTCCTGAGTGGTAACTACAAGAAGAGACGAATGTCACCAGTCCAAATCAACCCGGCACTGCAGAACAGGCTCAGGGTCAACGTCCAGCCCGAACCCAGAGGCCCCTGCAGCCCTACAGAAGGAGAACTGTGTATCAACCCAGATTCCCAAAAGCTCCTTAGAGAGTTCGAAGAGGCAACTGGGGCAGACGAAAACTGCGACTCCCATCTGGCTGAGGGTATCATGCTGGGGTCTCACCCGGGGTTAAGCGGAAGAGTTGAGCACAAGAGGAAGCAATCAGTGGGCACCAGAAAGGCTGCCAGTACAGTCCCACGGCGCTCCAGCTCTCCACTCTTCCCGTTAGACGAACAGAAGGAGATAGGACCTCTGAAGGGGGACTTTGACTATGATGCCTTGATGGACCCAGCCCTCAGAGGTGAGCTCAGTTTCGAGGGTGGGGAACCATTGAGCCCCATCATGTCAGATTTTCATGAGGACACCTTCCTCACCACAGCATTACCAGAGAGCCTGTGGTCTGAAGAGGAGGAACAAGGCTGCAGTGATTTCCTCAGTAACTCCACTGTCAACCTGGACCAGCTGCTTGACCTTGGAGAATCATTAAGCGGAGACCTCAGCACCTGGATAGACAGCCGCCTTTGAGGAATAGTTGCTTTCAAGCAATACTTTCACACTAAGAACCCTTTGCAGTGCTACAGAGGAATACAAAAGTCGGTTGTGTAAAATCCTTTTTAAATTATATTTTAATTGATTTAACTGATTCATGCAGGTTATCTGTTTGTGAAGATCAGAATCACTATGCATCTATATTTGTTTACTTCCTTCTGAAATTTTGATCTCAGGATTGTACATTTAATTAAAACAAACTTTAATTAATAAAAGCTTGCAGAGATTATTATATTAAAGGAGTTTAATGTGGAGCTGCCACTCAGACTTGCTCATAATTTCTTCCAGTGGCTACACATGATACTGCAATGAAAATCTTCATGAAACTTTGTCCCTCATAGATCACGATTGCAAACTGCAAACACAATTGTTACTCTTTGCATGATGATTGTTTATTTCATGAAGGTTTTCTATTTGTAAAACATTTACAGACTAGAAAATTGATTTTAGGATTTGTGTAGTATCATTGTAAAGTATATGGGCTTCATTCAAATGAGTGGACACCATTTTGGAATACAGAGTCTAAATTCTTATAATACATCCAAAGTAAAATACAAATAGCTTATTAGCTCTTTGCTGACAGGAACATCATACATTTTGTTGACATTTTTGATGTACATCACTATGAACTAATAAATAATGCCACATTGATGTCACATCATTTAAATTCATTCTGAGCAGAAAGCGTTTTATATTTCAGAGTTGAAGAATCTCTGATGGCAGTAACATTTCCCACCAATGTCAACAAACGTCTGGTTACAAATGCATCACTATTGAGTTATATTTTTGCTAATTTTACCTTTTAGAAATACACACAAATCTAATATCCTGTGTGAAATGTTTTTTAACTTTTAATACCAGGTGAATATGATCTTTTCACTACACATCACCCAAAATTAATACTGTATATCTCTTGTGTTTTTCCTGTTTATTCAACCAACATACAGATTTATATTTTACAGGACAGTCTCTCTATCTCTCTCAAGCCAGACCAAAGTAAAGAAATTTGTTTGCAACTTGCCATTTATGGTAATCAACATATCCATATTATGTTAGTAATAAGACAGAATCCAGTTTCTCCCTAATTTGATGTGTAGTCAAACCTGCACGCTCTAATAAAATTGATGCTTTATTAATCTTTATGGTTGCTATTGTTGTTGGACAGCTGCACATAGATAATGCCACTACAGGGATTTTGGTGTTTTGTCCAAATACACTTCAACGTGTCGCCTGGAGGAAATGGGAACTGAACCACAAACCCTGGGCTTTACAGTCAACTGGTCTGGTAAGGTGGTAAAAGAATAACACACATAAATGAGCTTTACTTCTTACCTTTTTTTGGCTTTTTGAACAAGCCAAAAAAAAAAACAAGACTTTCAGTACCAGAACCTGATTTTGATAATTTGGTGCAAATGGGGTAATTTCTTGAAGATGGGAGCTTGTTACATTTGAAGATTTGGTCTTCACTGACGCATCAATTAAATCCTGCCTTTACGTCCTGTACATCAGCTCAACAGCGGCTGACACCTTTGTGTTTAAATAAAGCAACTATGTTTTAGGCCTAAAACAACCCAGACGTTTGTTAGCGTTATTGCTCTTCCTCTAAAATGATTAGTGACTGCACAAAAATTATGAGAAACATGGAAATATACTAAACTAATACTCGGTCCATTTCACAGGTCAGTCATTTAGGCCTGTCCTACCTCATCCAGCCATGACAAAAAACCAGAGAAATCCTGTAGTGCTTGAAGATTATTGGAGGATTAACAGGTTCTCGCATTTTCCCAAGTCAGGTAATAAGAAACTAATTAAAGCCAGGTTGACAAAGAAGAGCCAAAAAAATTTTGAGTTTTATCATTTAAATGTGAGAGAGAAGAGATACGTGCTCTAGATCAACAGCTTCCAGCTTGTCCCGTCAGGGGTTGCTGCAGGGAGCTCCTCATCTTTCCACCAATGGGGTTCAGCAATTTGTTACAGCGGGAAACCTGGCCTGTTGCCTTGGAGACCAGACACTGTGTTCTCTAGCTGAACTGAAGACTCGCTTCTGCCTGGCTGTTAAAGATGAAACAGTCAGTAGTGAAAAGAGAAAGGTTTGCACAGATATCTAACAACTGATATGTTTGCTGAACTGCCTGTGTATGATAAAAATAGATCCACTCTAAAACAAAAATCTGACTAGTGAGGTTAGAGTCCAGTCATTAAATTAAATTCACATACACTAAAAACAGGAAGCTGTTTGTATAAAGATGTAAATAATGGGGAAATATTCCAGCTGTTATGGTTCATTTATTGAAATTATAACTAGCTGCATGCAAAACTTAAGTCAGCAAGCTACAAATACAGAGAAGAATACAGCAAAGGCAACACATTTATGGTAATAGTAAATAACTACATTTAGTTTACATTTCATTTTTCAAATCATTATGCTTTAATTTCTCCTAATGATGGTTGTATTTAACCTAAATATTTTCAGTAATCAATAAGCTAGTTCAGTACCAAATATAAAACTCAAAACTTTAACACTAAAATATTCCGCAAAAATGATCCATTAAACATGTAGTTTATTTCCACAAGTAACTAAGCAAATAGTGCAAGACACAAATTAATTAAAAAATTGATTTAATTGCACTGGTAGGTTTACAACAAATTGTAAAAGAAATTTTCATACATATTTATAATCTTGACTATATTCTGTAAAGTGCCCTGAATAACTACATAACTGTTTCATACATATTAAGCATTTTATCTGTTTCATACATATTAAGCATTTTATCTTAGAAAATAAGCATATTTGCACTTAAATGTATAATATGGTAACTATGTACTTATGATGCAAAAAAATGCATCAAAAGAATCAACAGAGTTACTTACTGAAAAACTTCAACACTTTCTACCAAACCATGTGTTTAAATAAGAACCATTAAGGGCACTTTTTAATCAATGTGCACAATGAAACCATACATCCACAAAAATATACAGTTATTCAGAGATGTTGAATTCTGAATAATGGGGCTTATTGTAATTAAATAGTATGTGGTTCCCTCATCTGTGCAGGTGAAGACATTACTTCTAAATACAAAAACAGGTCAGAATACTATACAGTGTTTGCTCCATTTTGAGTGAAATAATTTAAATATTTAATTTTTATTATAGTTAGTGATACAAACATTTTATTTATGTAATTCTCTAAAAACAAAATCTATATGGTGGAACGTGCAGTATAAACATTGGTTATTTAGGAAAATGCATTTTCTTCTTTATATTGTTTATGTTGTGTGTCTGTCCTGATCTGTCTCTCAGTCAAGTCCACCTGCAGACTCAAGCTGATTTTTTTCTCTATAATCTGTTTTGAGTCCTGAGTCCAGTCCAGACCTACCTGACCCTCCACTCAGTCAGCTTACTGTGTCCGGCTGCTCCTTTTAACCTGTGATGAAGATGATGGGATGAGACCAGGGAGAGCGACTCTGACATGAAAGCGTTCGTCTCATCTGGAGTGTTGACCCTGCAGGGTCTAAACAATGACTTGTGAAATGAGGTAAATGTTGTGGGAGTGTCAGCAGTGAGATAATGACCAGAACCTGCTCCCATTCCTCTAAGTAGTCTGGTATTCCAGGTTTAATTGTGCTTTTGCATTTGAACAGTCTTCGCTCACTGGAGGCCAACAACTTACTACAGAGACAACAAGTAAACTTCCTGTCTTGTCCCTGTTCCATCTTTAATAACACAAGAATTTTGTGCTACAATAAAGAAGCATAAAATACTCAGGTAGTCTTAGGTGTGTTAGATACATACAGTCACAGAAAACACTATGTGTTTTGTGAAAGTGTCTAAAATTCAACATTGTGTGCTGGTTTATTGCCATGATCTACATTTCAGAGCGAAGTGTGGCGTTATTACACCATCTGACCATTATTGGTTAAGATTTTATTTACAGTATCAAACCGATGGTGAGGATATTGTTGAGACTTTATTGATCCTTTAAATAAATCTTGCCCCACCTACAACACTAACACACTGTCTATTACATTACTGTTTACAACAAAGCATCACTAATAATAATCTAGTAACATGATGATTTAAAATTAACTTCACTTCTATAGGCTGCAGCAGTAAATTGCCCCTATTACACTGATTATTTAATAATTTAGTAACGTCAGAGACAACCAGATATCAATAACAGCTGGTTTTGTACTTTTACTGCTGATACGTTAACTGTTAAAGTATCAGCAGCATTGGAAACAGCAGCAAGGGGGCATCAGGTGCAGAGGGAATGAAGAAGCCACTTTATTGCTTTACAGTTGCCTTTGTGAGTGGGCCGCACTAATAGAGCGATGAAGGGGCCAAACCTTTTTGTTTCGACTATCTTGCCTTTTCTGTCTTATGAATATATGGATGTGAGCATGAACTTGGCTGTGATGTACACTTTAAGCAATATATACATATTAAATTGTGATAAGGAAACAACTAAACTATTTTATTGAAAAAGTGTCAAAATAATGTAAAACCACTGGTTCAATTTATTAACATGTTAAACATTGTCAAATAAATGTAGTGAAGTACAACATTTCCATTTACAGACGTAAAATGTAAGTATGCACTGCAACATATTTTATTCAATTCAACTTTATTTATTTAGCGCCAATTCACAATTCGTAGCAGTCTGTGGACAATGTTTTGATTTGATGACAGAATCACTGACATCGTATAATTGCCCTTGAAGTTTTTGCCTTTGAAGTTTGCCTAACCAGTTTATAAGTAAGCAACATTTCGTTTCAGCAAAAGCTAAACTTTCAGCTATTTTACCAAAAACAGTCCAGCTTTTTTCATCTTTGCCTGGAAAATCCTTTCAGCGCCGAAGCATGTACAGTAAATGGTCTTATATAACGCTTTTCTATGAGAGGCCCCCTGAGCCATAAATCATACTGTCACACACTGCATCATAATCTCACACGTACACTACCTATTGGCACCCAAGCCGCTTTACACTGCTTCTTATTCACCCATTCACACTCACAATCACACTCACATTCATACACCGATGGGGGAGCTGCTATGCAGCTGGCCAACACTCACTGGGAGCAACTAAGTTGGGGTTCAGTGTCTTGCTCAAAGACACTTCGACATGTGACTGGAGGAGGTGGGGATTGAACCAACAACCGCTCTACCTTCCTGCGCCACAGTCGCCACAGTGCCTTTTCTTTTTAGAAAGGCTTTTTCTAGTTAATAGTCTGACTTCCGTCTCCTGTAAGTTTTGGTCCCTAACTACTTATGCATACTAAACGCCGTTCAAACTTCAAAACGATGACATCATCAATGTCCCCTTTGAAGTTTTTGCCTTTGACGTTATTAAGACTAACTGACTTTGAAATTAGCCTCATTGGTATAACGGAGCCATATTTTGTTTCAGCTATTTCAGCACTAAAGCATTCACTGTGCATTTTCTCTTTGGAAATGCTTTTTCCAGTCATCTAGTAATGATATCATAAACTTTATTATTATTGTTATTTTTCCGACTTCTGTCTTCCTATAGTTTTTTTGGAGACCTTCAGCAAGAAACACCATTCAAACATCTAAACATTGAGCTTATAAAAGGGCATTATTGCATGTATACGGGTTTTTAAATATCTTTTATATCTTATCTTTAAATCTTTATTTCTTAATTATATCTATATATAAAATATATATATATTTACTATTTACTATTTGCTTTTTACTAAAAGATGACATGTGACGTCAGTGATGGCCTCTTCACTTCATATCTGGTACTTTGACTTACTAAGATTTCAACTTTAACTTGAAGATTTGAAATGGTCATAGTAGTTTATGAAGCCTTACTTTTCTTCAGGTGTTAGACTTAAACTTCACACTCAGCTATCACATTTCTACAGTTTCCAGGATTTTTATGCTACTATTTCATGTTACATCTACTCGAGAGAAAATCTTTAATTCTGCTCATTTTCTAGGTTTTAAACTCTTATTTAAAATGTTTTTACAATGTTTTTAGTAAAAGTTTCAGCTATTTTAGCAAAAACAAAACTTTAAATAGTTCACTTTCAATTTAGCTTTCAGAAAAAGCACAAATTTCATCTCTTTCAGCAAAAGTACTTTAGCTTTTATTCAGCTGTGCTTGGAAATCCTGAAGCATTCACAGTGCATTTTCTTTTTGGTAATTCTACACTGAACATTTTATACAGGGAAAATCAGCAGGAGGTAGGAATCATGGGTAGGAATCTGTCTTTATAAATAGGGTCATCATTGTCCCTGTCTTTTTTGCGCTTTGTTATCTTCCATCCTGTGGGAGCTGGCAGAGGGAGGAGGGGAACTGGGTCAACAGAGAGGAGAGGGGTGCTGCAGAGAGCCATGCTGTTTCTGAGCTCTAGCAACCACTGGCCTCCTGGAGGAGGAGGAGGTGGTGACCACCAATGCTCAGATGGAGGAAGGGGGCAGAGTCGTCAACAATAACAACAACAACAAGATGGACGACAGCCTGACTAGCCTGCGGTGGCTTCAGGAGTTCTCCATTCTAGGTGCCAACGTGCAACAGCAGGCCCACCAACAGCCACACCTGTCCGGCAAGCAGGTGGGCTCTTACGCCCCACCCTCTCCTTTTACCTCCATCGGCATGCCCCTGACCCCTGACATGCCCACAGCGGCGGCCTACAGCATGATCCAGTCCTTCCATGGCATTGTGGCACACGGTCACTGTCCAGATGAGTTGGATTATAAGACCAACGTGCACATCAAGCCACCCTACACGTACACCACCCACATCTGCATGGACGGACGGAGTTCTACATCAGGTTGGACTCCGTCTGTCATCTACAAGTGGACCACTGATAACTTCTGCTACTACCGCCATGCTGGCCCTACTTTCCAACACATTTCCCATTGTGTGTCAATGCTTTTCTCTAGGATCTCTGTAGGTCTCAGCTCGAAATAGGATTTCCAAACTAAAAAAAGTAATATTCCCATTACAGAGAAATTCTACATACTGAGAGGTCTGGGCAAGCTGCCACTGTAATAGTGAATTGGCTTTGTGTAATTAATAACTCTTGAGGCCAAAAACACTCCTTCAGTAGCACGAAAACTTAAAAATATACTTTTCTCGCTTTTCTTGAAGTCTTTTAAACATTTGCTTTGTAGCGCACTTTTTTCTTCTGAGCAAAAAGAAGAAATGAAGGACAAAAGGAGAGGCAGTAAATTCCCCCTCAAAACGTAGCAGGAATTTTAATGAAAAGCTTAATTTTGCTGGATAAATAATTCATGCAGCTGTTCGCCGTACTCCCATGTTTGAGTGTCTGGCTTTAAAATTTCAGAGCATATCTATCGTGGTACATGGGACAGATAATATGTAACAAAGGTCATTAGGTCGCTGCTCTATTTAAGACTTGCTGAATGAATGCAGGGGTAGACACAGCATTAATCTGATGTACAATGCTCTGTCATCGGTATTTCCTGCCTGTTTAAAAGATTTGTTTTACGGTTTGAGAAACATATGAATCCAAAAGAAGAGGGGTTTAATATGAACTTTAAAAAATCTTAAAAGTCACAGTAAACAAGTTTTCTTAGCATAAAGAAAACTTTAGTTTGTCTCCCTTTGGTTCTAAAGCCAATACGAGAACATGAGAAGCACATAAATTGTAAATTTTCCACATCAGGTTGAACTTTGAGTCGGAAATGTGAGTTTATGCTGTTTACCCATAGCCGATAAAATAAAGCTTCTTGACAGACCTGACCTTTGAGTTAACGGATAGTCTGAAAGTGGAGAATTTTGTTACCCTTGCGAATTTTGTCACCATCCACATTTCTTCCTGCTCCTATGTCTGAATATAAGCTCAGGCATATGGTTCACATAGAGTTAGGAGATTGGAGTCCATGCTAAAAATATGTCTTTGACAATTTGTACTGTTTACTGACTTAGTCAACAGGATTAAAATGCTGCTTGTCATTCACCCATTCACATACACTCTCACACCAATTGAGCAACTTGGCATTAGGTGTCTTGCCCAAGGACACTTCAAAATGTAGCCAGGAGGGACCAGGAATCGCAATACTGACCCTGTGGACCCTACTGACAATTTTTTAGTTCATTGATTTACTGTAAAATTCTGTGAACAAAATACCAGTTTGGAGAAAACTGCCAAATACACAGGGAAAAAATCCCAAAAAGTTTTGGACTTTCAGTCAACAAATGCTTCATCAAGGTTCCTCGGTAGAAAGATGAGCCAGGAAAGGGCGGTTTCTGGAAGCTCCACCCACAGTATGCTGAACCTCCTGAGTAACTACAAGAATTTGGACTACAAGAAGTCCAAATCAACCTCCAGCCTGAATCCAGAGGCCTCTGCACCCCCTTAGGAGAGCTCAGCTTCGAGGGTGGAGAACCACTGAGCCCCAGTTATGTCAGATTTTCATGAGGAGACCTTCCTCACCACAGCATTACCAGAGAGCCTGTGGTCTGAAGAGGAGGAACAAGGCTGCAGTGATTTCCTCAGTAACTCCACTGTCAACCTGGACCAGCTGCTTGACCTTGGAGAAACATTTGAAGGAGACCCCAGCACCTGCATTGACAGCCTTCTTTGAGGAATAGGTGCTTTCAAGCTATACTTTTAAATTAAATTTTGATGCTGATTAATGCAGGTTTTTGAGTCATCTTGAAATGTTTTGTCAAAGTGGCTTGTTGACACTGATAAGCCACACTACGCAGTGACTATTAGGTGTTGCTGACAAGATCAGAACCACCATGTATCTGTATTTGTTTTGCCACTCAGACTTGCTGAGAATTTGTCCCAGTGGCTACACATGATACTGGAATAAAATCTTTATGCTTTGTCTCCCATAGATCAAGATTGCCTGGGACATAGGGTACCTGGGACTCGATTGTTACTCTTTGTATTATGAATGATTATTTTATGAAGGTTTTCTTAGTGTAAACGTTTTTCAGAGACCTTGTAATGTGATTTTAAGATTTTTGTAGTATCATTGTAAAGTCTATGGGCTTCATTCAAATGAGTGGACACCATTTTGGAATACAGTGTCTAAATTCTTATAATACATTCACATTAAAAAACAAATTGGCAAATTTATTAGCTCTTTGCTGACAGGAAATAAGTTGCAGATGGCAACTTATTTGCAACAAGTCAAAGCTGTCAGTTAAACAATCTGCAATTACATTTTGGCTAGTCAAAATAAAAACAAAACAAAATAAAAAAAAAAACAATTTAAAGATACCTGAGAGTCAAACAGTGTGTTAGAAGATTAAAAGATTCAAAGATTCAAAGTGTTTATTGTCATATGCACAGACAGAAAGCGTGTTTCCCTGCACAATTAAAATCTTACTTTGCCGTCCACAATAAATGTCATACAGTAAAGTAAAATAAAAATAGAAAAAAAATAAATTAAATAAAAATAAGGGCAATAAAGGTGATGTATTGCAGTTCTCAGTGAGGTAGTGCAGTTCTGAAAAAAATGAATGTGAAAGCAAAAATGTCATGCAGTGTAAACAGTTATTCCCATGGTTGCAAACTCCTGACAGCTGTTTAGGAGTCTGATGGCAGAGGGGAAGAAAGAGTTCTTCAGCCTTGAGGTCTTGAGAAAGCTATGTTATTGTATGGTTTTGTCCTAACCAAGAAAATTGTATTCAAATAACAAGATCCTCATGTGGAAAAGGCTGCATGCATACAGAAATTTCTCTGTCACCACTTGGTGGAAGCAGAGAGGTGATGTGACCTGGATGTAAAAATGAAACCTGATTGTGCTCTTGAACAAGGCTCAGCAGGGGGCAGTGTGGAGTTATGCATGTCAAAATGGCGGGGATGTTGTTTGTCCGTAGGAGGCACTATACCCACAAACTTCCCTACCTCCCTTCTCCCTCTCTCCCTCTCTCTCGCTCTCTCCTTCTCACACACACACACACACACAAAACACACTATGCATACATACACACTCAGGCAATGTTTTGAAACTGGGTTCACTCAGGGCTTAGCTTGGTATCTATTTTAGAATTCCACCTTAAGCAGCTCTAAATGTACTCAGTGACTCCACCCATCTCTATTCTGCTGCAGGACTGTATGAGGGTGTGTAGGTGTGTTAGTATGTGTCTGTCGATGTGTGTGGAGGTGGAAAAGAGGATAAGACATAAGGAGGCATCAAAGCAAATGTAGGTCATGCTACATTGGATAGGAGTGAGGAAAAAGAATGTAAGAAGAGAATGGAGACAGAGGAGGTTGCAGAGCCTCACACAAACCCTCATATGTCCCCTGGCACATTAACAGCAAGGGCAAGTGGTGGAAAGAGTCAGAACTGGAGAAAGCAGAGCACCACTGTATCAATCACAAGCAATGTGTGTGTGTGTGTGGGTGTGTGCGTGCGTGTTCTGACCAGTCAACACCAACCATTACAGTGGGATGCTCCTTCCCTCCCCCTCCCTCCTTTCACAGAGCGGTGACCTAAATACTAAATCCACCAAGCTGTTAAGAAAAACTAAGCTTTATTCTTGCCTGTTGGCATAGCAACTACTGAGTCAACCCTGGATGATCAAGGAGGGCCTTGATTACTGTGTGTGTGTGTGTGTGTGTGTGTGTGTGTGTGTGTGTGTGTGTGTGTGTGTGTGTTCCATGCCCAGTTTGGTAAGTATGTTAAACCCAATAAATAAAAATTACAAAAGGGTTTCAATTTAAAGGTCTAGTTCTACAAAGGTTAAAACATAGACTTAGCTTTGGAAGCAAAATCATGTCCTCAGATGACAAATTAAGATGTTCACCGTCACATACGTAATTGTTGCAAAAATAACTCATCCTGAACAACTCGCTGTTTGGTTCTCTTTCGGTTCTGTTATTTGAACACCCAAAACTCTTAAGTGCATAGTTTGTTCTTTACCTATGTTATACATAGGTAAAGAACGTTTAACCACTAGTTTGCTATAGTTTAACTACTGGCAGTGTTTGAGGTAACAGAGAGTGAGTGAATCTATGAGAGTGAGATTTATTTCAGACATAACTATGATCTGCAAACCTTATAATTAAGGTTTTGTTTCTGTGCAACTGAAGTGCTAACAGGATTAGAGTTTTGTAGTCATTGTAATCACTGAGTAGATTATATTTGGAGACATCTTATTTTTTGAATAAATTAAGCTCTATGTTTAGAAATGAAATCAGTTTTTAAGGAGGTGGTTGGGGTAGATGGTTGGCATACAGTGCAGAACTATCACACGCTTTATGAATTAATACTTTTTAAGGCGGTAAAACAATAACACACCTCAATGAGCTTTACTACGTAACTTTTTTGGATTTTTGAACAAGCAAAAAAAAAAAAAAAACTTCCAGTAGCAGAATCTGATTTTGAAGATTTTGTGCAAATGGGGCCATTTCTTGAAGATGGGAGGTTTTTGTTACATTTGAAGATTCTGTTCTCCCTGAGACATCAATTAAATCCTGCCTTTAGTTCCTGTACATCAGTTTCAACAGCGGCTGACACCTTTGTGTTTACATAATGCAAATGGGATGTATGCAGATGTATGTTTTAGGCTTAAAACAACCCTTACGTTTGTTAGCATTTTGCTCTACCTCTAAAATGTTTAGGTACTGCACCAAGGTTATGAGAAACTATAATCAAACTATCCAAAATTAATTCTCATTTTCGAGCCCAGTCATTTAGGCCTTGTGCTACCTCATCCAGCCATGAGATAAAACCAGAAAAATCCTGCAGTGCTTGAAAATTATTGGAGGATTAACAGGTTCTCTCATTTTCCCATGTCAGGTAATATGAAACTAATTGAAGCCAGGTTGACAAAGAAGAGCCAAAAAAATCAGAGAGATTTGTTGTTTATGTGAGAGAGAGAAGAGATGTGTGTCAGTATGAGGGGGTGGGGGGGGTGGGGGGGTGAGCCTGGTGTTACAGAGTAATAAAAAAAACATGCCATCATTTCTCAGAAACCACAGAGCTGGTTGCCATGGGAATGCTGCAGGGAGCTCCTCATCTTCCCACCAATGGGGTTCAGCTATTTGTTACAGCAGGAAACCTGGCTTGTTGCCTAGGAGACCAGAGGCTGTGTGCTCTAGCTGAAATGAAGACTTGTTTCTGCCTGGCTGTTAGTAAAGATGAAACATTAAGTAGTGAAAAGAGAAAGATATCTAACTGAAGATGCACAGATATCTAACTCATATGTTCGCTGAAATGTGGATGTCAGCTGGTACGATATCTGCCTGTGTATGATAAAAACGAAAAGGAAAGATCCACTCTAAAACACACACATGTGGCTGAGGTACAGTCCAGTCAATAAATGAATAAATACACATTATGCACTAAAAAACAGGAATCATTAATATACTTGCAAGAATATTGTTTTCAGTTGTCAACAATGTGATCCAGTCTCAAGACCAAGTCACTTTCCACATTCTGGTGATTCAAAGCACGATGATGAATGATTCAATTAGACTGATCTATGAGGTATTCAAATGTTTTGTAACTTTTCCGTAACTATTCCATGCCTACTGGTTAAAGAAGCTAACCTCACACCATGAGCGCCTGGTGCAAGCACATAACAGCAGGGTGCAAGATGATGGAACCGCAATAACCAAGTGGCTGGGATCATGTATCGAATCATCTGTACCAAGTACGGGTTGAAAGTCCCAAAGTCAAAATGGGACTCACCTCCAAAGGTGGTGGAGAATGACAGAACTAAGATCCTGTGAGATTTCCGGATACAAACTGACAAACTGGTAATGGCCAACCAACTCAACATAGGAGTTGTGGACAAACAGAAGAAAAAAGGCTGTAGTGGTAGATGTAGCAATCCCAAGCGATAGCAACATCAGGAAGAAAGAACAGGAGAAGCTTGAGAAATTCCAAGGGCTGAAAAGGAGGAGTTAGAAAAGGTGTGAAAGGTGAAGGCACAAGTGGTACCTATGGTAAGAGGAACACTGGGGGCTGGGGACTCCAGCAGATTCCAAGAACAACATCTGAGGTCTCTGTGCAGAAGTGTGCAGTCCTAGGAACAGCTAAGATACTGCGCAGGACCCTCAAGCTCCCACGGTCTCTGGTAGAGGACCCAAGCTTGAAGTACTTGAAATACATCCGTGGCTTCGGGCTGGATAGCGTGTTAGCAGTTAACGGTTTTACTGCAGTTATCCTGTGAGGTGCCACCACATCATCAAGCTTCTAACATTACTTACAGTGTTTCCCAAGAGGCCACAAAGAAACCTTAAAATACATTTCAAGCAAAATTCTTGACACGTTCAGCTAAAAATCTGCATTATTTTATTATTCTTTTATTGGACAGTTTAACTTTGTCAAACTGCAGTTAATTGTAGATTTCACAATGTCAAAGCCACTTCGCTTTTAACAGACTGTGGTGACTAAATATTCCATAAGGAACCTTGGTATGTGAATATTCACGTTTAGCAGAGAAAGAAGGGCGAGAATGCAGCAAGTATTCAAAACAGGATGAATTATTGATAAGTGAACCATCTGGAGATGCAAATAGTCTCCTACTAATTCACCAAGGACATCACCTGAGTGCAAGAAAGTACCGCAATGCAGTGAAAAATATCACTAAATGTACTATATTTGTGATTTGCCACTTACATTATTTATCACTCATGTTTTTATAGAGACTGGGTCGGCACATTAGACTTCCACTGTGAAAATCATTTTTATGAATGACTAACATTACATTAAAAAGTGCAAAATGCTTGGACAGTAGTTGGACAAGAGTTGTCTCAGTTACAATAATGGTGGTGAATAAAGGTGAAAGGTTAAAATCACAATTGTAACCATTTTTAAAGGTTTATTACACCAAGTATCATGGGGTCATAATTTCAATATAACAATATTGTTGTTGCCAATTAGCTATTTTCCATTATTTTTCATTGCAGCCTAATGCATTAGAGGTTTCTAGTGAACACTACCAGCGTTTTGTGAGTTTTCAGTGTGGCTCAGCCATTTAGTGACACCCTCAAACACTTCACACCAAACAAATCAACACTTTCCATATAGGTGGAGTGTTTTCATTTGAGGTCAACAGTGGCAAACACTCACGACGTGCTACATTGGTGCAACAACTAGATTGTGGCAAGATTTGGATTCACAAGGTTAATAAAAAAACTAATGACTTTTGGATTTTTACTTTTTGTCCATTGTATTTTGTAAAGCATTTTACAAACACTTATCTGCAATATCGAAGCCATTTTAGTGTCTACAACATAAATGTGCCTTAACATGCTTGAAAAAGAAAAAGTCCTTATCCTTAAAGTATAATTATGTATCAATAGAAACCCAAAATTGGTACTGACCATGAAAATTCTCCGCCTGCATGTTGTTCACGACATATATCATTTTAGTATGTAGTGCTCATGAAGTGCTTCTGTTTTCATCTTTATAAGAGACTCTTTTCTCTGCATTGACACCGACAGAATATATGAATATTCAGGATGTATTGCTCATTTTTGCATTAAATCCTGTTCCATTGATAAATTTCCAACTAAAATGTCAAACCTTTACTTTGCCTTTGTAGAATCATGAAAGCAAATAAACAATGTTATTTCAAGTTTTATCGAGAAAAACAGAGTAAAGTATCTAAATCTTTATTTAATGACATTATTTAGACCTTTCCAAAGAGCACTAGGGTTTAATTAAGCCATAATCTAGTTTGTAGTAACATACGTTCATACAAGAAGCTGTACGGAGATATTCAGTAGTAGAAATAAGCTGAGCTCAAAGCCGGTTGTGATGTGACCATGAGATAAGGTCTGACGGTGTTTCTCATTCAGCTGGGCAGCTTTGTACAAAATGTCACAGTATGTCCCCTCTTTTCCAGAGTTTTAAATCCAGGAATAAAACACTCTGGGCAGGTTTGTGTTTATAGTCGGTGTATAAAATCATAGCATTGTAGGTAAAAGGATTGAAATATTAAAGGGGGTGAGGTGCCATAAACCATGCAACAATTGGTGTCATTGTGCATTGTGGACTGTGTAGCTTGTCCTAATTGACAGGACCATCATTGGCCCAACGTTGGTTTGCTTAGAGAGAATCTTTTAGCACCAACTTCTCAGCTTCTCAGTGTCTGCCAAATACAAAAAGGTTATCTTTTAAAATGAAGGGACCCCCCCCCCCCCCCAATTACACTCCAGGCTCCACCATATAAACATTAACTGCTACCTGATCCACATCTATTCAATCTATTTGGGCAAAGAAGGGTTTTAGAGACGAGCTGTTCTTCTGAGTTTTTCTGAAATGATCTGCCATTGGGGGGGGGGGGGGGGTGTTGCACAGAGAGCAGGATGATGTGCTTTATCATAGTTCCAGTTCTTCTCCAGACATGTTGCAGTTTTGTTTTCTTGACCTTTGTTTTATTTCCCACTTCCCACAATCTGTCTTCTGCATCTGGCAGAGGGTCAAATCCCCAGATTTTAGGAACTGCAGTACAGGTATGTGCAACTGTTCCAACGGTTGAGTAAACTGTGCCTTTACCAATTGACCATTAATGGTGATTTCCACTATATTTATGTTCATGGGTAATAATTCCATTTTAGTAATATCAGTATCATTGCTTTCTGCATGAGATACGCAACATAACTTAAGTGACTTTGACTTTCTTAAAGGGATAAACAAAGCTTTATGACCCAGAAGAGTTGACAGAAGAAACACAAAAAATTAAGTTTTGATGTTTTGATGTTTTGGGTTTAAATATACAGGTTTCTTAAATTTGACCAGAGCAAAATGTAAAACTATTCCAATTAGTTAACAGCATATGTGGTGTAGAATTCAAAGTGAAATCCTGAAAAATCCTAAAGTTCATATTTAGATTAACCATCAAAGGGAACTCAGGTCGTTGGTGGAAAAGGATGAAAAGGCAGAAGAGCGGTGAGGAACACATCTGTATCCAGCATCTGGATGACAGGCTCCAATCATCAATCGCTGAAAAAACAGTAAAACACTCTCATCAATCTGATCAAAATTACAGTCAAGCTTTCATAGAGGTTAACGCTCTGAAATTCAAACCTCTGGTCCCTGTGCACACTAATTAATTTATTCTGCTGAAACAGCTCAGATGATCTGTCTGTTCTCTTAGTTGTACGCAACTAAAATGACTAACAGAAAGTTAAAGTAATCTCACATGACTGGCAGATATTGGGCCTGTATCAATGACGCTGTGAGGAACATTAATATAAAAGTGACACAAACAGATTGATAAAGGCAACACAGTACATATCTCATGTCTGTGGTGTGATACCAAATAGTGTCAAGAACTGGATCGAAATGTACAGTATGTCTTCTGCCAAAAAAAGATATAGACACAAATGTAGTTAGACTTGTAGTGTTTATTGATACTGATGGTACAGTTAGATTAAATATTTTATACATTTACTCTCGGGGCCTGTATTATATTCTAGATCTACTCTACTCTAATCTCCCTCCATTCCAGGTCAATTAAGGTCATAAATAGCTTAAATTGCTTATAGGCTTCGTTGACATCTGAGACTCTGAATAAGGGAATCAGCTAATGATGTTTCAGCAGTTTAGGCAGAGAACCAGAAAAACCTCTCCAATGCTCACTTCCTTCTCTCTTTCAGTCGACCTCCTCCTTCCTCTCTGCCTCCTGTTGAATATTTTAAGTTATCACTAATGAAGGAAGTTATCTGTCTTTTGCTGCTACAGGAGATTTAAATAGAACTGGAACATCAATTTACTTCTAACAATCCCACATCTTAATTTGTGTGTGTGTGTGTGTGTGTGTGTGTGCGTGTGCGTGTCATATGATTGGAATTACTGTATATGTAAATATACGCAGATTTCAGTGTTTGGGCCAGATAGGCCAGACCAGAATGAGGACAGCAACCAAGCTTCCATCCAGGGCTCACATTTAATCCCCACACAGATGAATGTGTCCTGGCTTTATTAAGCTTTCTTGCAGCTGTGCAGATAATTAAACAGGTTAGAGGTTAGAGTGTGATTAGATACTTAAGTTTATGTGGAGCAGGTGCACAATTGATAAATGGGTTTGTTTGGCTATTTTTTTATTATATTTAAATGAGTACAGTAGTAGTAGAATATTTTGAGAACATATGCGTGTTCATTTTGTTGCCAGAGTGAGACAAGAAGATCGATAAAACTCCAATGTCTCTACAGTGATGATAAATCTATGGCCAGTTAATTTGTCATGGACACAGGGGAAACAGCTCGTGTGGCTTGATCCAAAAGTCAAAACGAAAAGTCAATGGGAAACTATTAAATCATTTGAATTTTAATGACAAAAATTACAAATTAAATTGGATTATATATTGTGATTTCAAAGATACAAAATACAGCTCATTTAAATGAAGTCAGCTCACTGGTTGAAAACCTTGGACCAAGTAAAGTGTGTCCCTGGTAACTTTATAGATGGGATTCAGCAAAAAATGTAATGTAGGCTAAATTACTCACTTGTTCTGAATGAAACCCTTTATTAAAAGTCTGTTAAAGTGACTTGAATTGTATTTATTTAACCCACTAGCTTAACTTGCATAATAATAAAAAAAACTCCAACATAATTGGTGTTGAACAGAACTGTGTCAGTTTAATGCAGCATCCCTTAAGTACACTGAACATAATGGAGAATTGAACATCACTCCATGAGGTCGCATTTAATTAATCGACTGGAGTTACATTAACTTAACAACATGTTGCATTTAATTCGCTATTATTCAATCAATTTTCGCGGGACTGTGTCAGAGACCCAGCATGTAGACACAGGAATTAAGTTTCAAAGAAAACTGGATTTTTATTTATACAAAGAATTTTGAATTACTAACAAAACTGGGGCCTAAAAGAGGTCCACAAAAGAGCTAAACTTAAAATATCCACCTGAACTACAGCACAAGTTCTAACCACACGGGGCAACATATATACTGACTGGCCAAACCAATATGATACACAAGGGGTAGATTACATTACTGTAACTAAGCAAGTTATAAACACACTAGACAGACAGTTTACTAACATTCTTTGATTTTTAAATGTGCAAAACCAATAATAAAATAATGTACCAAATAAAGTTAAAACTTTATTAAATTTATAGGTTAAAATGAACCTAGGACAACTAAAGAAACACTTTCCCCATATTTTCCCTTCCCTGCATCTACCGGGGCACCTGGTACACTCCGGGCCCAGTAGAAAGAATTGAGCAGAATACGTTCTCCATGTTGATTTGGGAGGCTTTTAAAGGCCGGATGCCCTTCCTGCCACAACCCTCTCATTTCTTTTTTTTTTTTTTTTATCTGGGCTCAGGACCCAACCACTGAGCCACCAGGCCCCTAATTATGTATGTCAAACAAATAAACCCAATACTTAAATCAAACATGCTGCTTCCTTTTAATTAGGAAAACTTACACTTAATAATGGAAAGAAATTGAACTTAAAGTAAAAAAAAAAAAGGCAAGTGAAAACATTACCAAACAAATTTAAGATCTGGCCGAGGCTGCGGCCATCACAGACCGGTTGACATAACTTCAGTATAACATTACATTCTTAACTCCAGTCTGGCTTCACTAACCACTTCCAACTCAATGATAAACAAAGAGTAGAATTATCCCCTTTCTGACAGTTTCCACTTAAAAACTGAGAAATTATAACACTGTAAAAGTAGAATTCTTGGCAGAGCTGCTGTATTGGATTGTACAGATGGTCATGATGTTATGTCTGATCGGTTAATATGTACACAGTGTCTATTGCAGCTCTCCTCCATCCTCCCCACCCTCAGTTAATCTGCTTCTCTGTTACTGAGAGACTGTAGTGTTCAGTAGTGCTCAGTATCCAGCGGAAAGACGAGCTGAAGAGACAGACGAACACATAGAAGATTCTGCCATTCTGCAGAGATGAAGGCAGGCAGAGAGGAAAAGATGGCAAGTCTACTACAGCTAGGTCTCTGGAGAAAAAAAAAAAGAAGTCTTGCTATATTAAATTTCCGGCTAAATTAAGATGTCTAAGCACAGTTCAATGGAACACAGTTTAAAAATACACTGCAGCTTTACAAAGTACGTGTTTAATCTCTACATACAGTGCTCACAAAGAAAATGACGTCTATACACAGGTCGGCAGTTACCTTCTTTCTGTGGAGAAACTAAAGTCTCTTTAAATGTCATTTTATATATTTATAAACCATAAGTACAGTAGGGTTCAGACAAACCAAACACCAGCAGCTCTGTCATTATTATGCAAGCTGTATTATTGTGTGTGTGTGTGTGTGTGTGCGCGCGCTGGGGTGTGAGCCTGTGAGCAGTTTAGGCTATGCTTCTATTTATAACTGACATTGGCAGAGTTGCATGAGGACACCGCAGCAGATCAGGCTGAGGAAGACGACAAGAGAGAAGCAGAATGAGAGCGCGTTAGCACTGACTAATGAATAGTAAAAGGCCCTGATTCTGCTTTAATGCTGCACTTTTCTCTTTAGATTTCATTGTAAGTAAATATACATTCGGAACGGTGATCAGTATTTAATATTATTTTAGCTTTTTTTGTAGGAACTCGCTACAAAATGAGTGTTAATGTCGAGGGGCCAGAGCCACTGGCAGCAGTGCAGAGATGTTCCCTCCTAAAGGTTTTTTGAGCAGGGTTCATCCTTCCAACCAATCAGACAAGGGTCAAAATCAGGGGTGGGAGCTGTCGGTCAATTTGTCAACATGATTCAACCCAAGATTGCCACAGCTCCCGATTTTGCCATTAGCTGACACTGCATACATGACTTTTGAAGAGAGAGAAGAATCGAGAGAAAACAAACTGACAACATTTGGCTTAAAGCTGCAGTATGTTTACATACTGTCTGTTTTGGTACGGATGTCCTCCATGACGTTTTTTAATGAGACGAAGACACTGAAGGCTTTGTCCACCCAACGTGCATCCCTACACGCTGCGGCTGTCAGCTTCCTTCCTACCATTATTCACATGAAGTGTGTTTGAGGCGTTCAGGAGCATCTTTCATTTGCATTGTGGAAGCACCAAGAGCTTAATGGTCTATATGAACACATCACTACTAATCAAGATCTATGCCCTGTATCCTAATCCTCATTCTACTATGCAGATAAAACAAGTATGGTGCAGAAATGAAGCTCATATTTAAAGTCTAATTTATTGCAGTTTATAATGACTCATACCTGCAGGGCTGGCTGAGTGTATTTCGTGTAGTCTCATACCATTGCTAGCTTTATTCCAAAAATTCAAAAATATTTAAGATAATAAAGGGGACTAACACACACACTGCTTGATTCATTAGGATTCTTAGCCTCTATTAAGCTGTAGTTTTAGTTTACCATCCTTCAAGTCTATGTTATCATAAGGTCTCCGTTAATAATTTTCGAGCAGCAAAAAGAAAACTCATGCTACGCTAAATGTAGCCCATTGAACCTCAGAGCACAGCCACCATTATAAGTGTCTGTGGTCGGCTCGCTGTAGATGCTACATCACCACATCACAGGTATACGGGGAAGCGGGGACGTGACCATGTACAGTGGTTCGACTGGGTGTGGCTTTGCTTTCATGCTCTTGCACAGACATTTTGTACTGTGATTACAGGCTGATTTGACTGAAGGATACGCACTATTTACACTATAAGGTGAAGTGCTAACACGGTTAAATGAAAGAAGAAAGCAAGGAGTCTAAATGCATAAAAATAGCATCATCTGTCTCAAACTGCTGTCTGTGAGTCACTAAGGGAGTTTAAATAGGCCACATTTTCCTGTAAACAAACATTTATATTCAGTGCACCTCACCATCGCGCACAGGGGCCTAATGAACGTGCTGAACGCATTTCCATCCTCATAAAAATATTTCCACAGCAGGTTTCCCTCTTACGATGCAGCTACAAGTTAGAAGGCAGCATTGTTTCATTCATCTTTGCCTTTGTTGGCACATTGTTGGCTGCATTTCCCTGTAAACAGTGGAATAGTCTGTGCTTGTGTAACAGCGACTAATCCAGAAAATCTGCTCTGTAATGGCAGTTAGTATTAGTTGACTTTGGCTTCTAATACAAATTGATCCTTATGATAAATGTTTCAAAAAGTAACAGCTGCATATTTTAAAAGTGTCAAGTAAAAACACGCCTGTTTAAGTCCAGTGGCAGTTAGAAAGGTTCAAAGTGGGTCAGTAGATTTCAGATGAAACGCTTAATAGATTAAGAAGGGACGACACAACAATTACACTGTATTGAGGCTAAGATATTGAATATTTAGTCATCGTTGAGCTCCTCAGCTCTTGACAGGAATTACTTCATTAGACATATCTGGGTTATGTCTGGATGCCAGAGTGATGGGTTGTATGAAAGCTAGATAACCTCTGCACCAGGACAGGTTTCACGTTTAAGATTGGGATCTGTTCTCTCTCATGGTTCGGTGGTCGTAGACGACAGGAAAACCATAAAGACGCTCTGCTCAGCTGTAGAAAGCTTGAAATATTTGGCGAGAGCTACTGCATCTGTTCTTATCTGAACTCAGCTACAGTACGCTGGCTGTCGTTCCATCGAAACCTGAAGACCAGTTTATCTGTATGTATCTATTCTGCATCAACAGTCTGACCGATGTCTCAAGTTGCTGTGTCTCATCATCGGACATTAATGTGAAAAATACAGACAGTTTTTTTGATCAGAATGGCAGCTGTGCCTGGTGGACAGTAAACAGACAGGAAATTGATAGTTTGAAAATAGAAATAAAATCTCCCACTTTTTTTATTGACTGAATAAGGCACTCGAAGCACACAGGCAAGACAAAAAGAGGAGACTTTTTTATTCTGTCTGAGCTCGACTTCTGTAGAGACCCCTTCAACATTTACTGAACCTTTGTTTGGTTTTGCTCTTTAACAAATTGTCTGATTCAGTTTCTCATACCTTCAGTTCTTTTTCCTTACTTGACCTTAAAAAACCACATTATTATTTATGAAAAGTACTATGAGTGTTTTTATCTAAATGTTATTCAATTTATTATTGATCATAATTAATGGACGGCGACTATACTACTGTAAAATACAACTATGTGCCCCAACAGCTAAAACTGACCCAAAGATATGTTTTTGTTGTTTGGCAATGTGTTGTGGTTTTTATGAACATATTATTAATCCCACACAGAGCAAAAGGTTTGGAGAGCTTCATAATACACACAATAATACATGACAAACCATAAAAGAAAACCATAATAATAAAATAAAAAACTGAGCAAATGAGATACTTTATTATTGGGTAAGTAAATCTTTATCCGAAAACAGGCCCCCTACACCTGTTCACCACCATATATCCTACAATTTGAATAGAATGATATTGTGGTGGGTGGGGGTGGGGGTGGGGGTGCTGTCTCTGAACTCCCTAAACACAGAGCTGCCTTCTGACAAAACACAGTCGACGTAGTTTAGATGGCATGCGCACTACATTCTGCTAACAATCCCACCATGCAGCTTCTTGATCATGTGAGAGAGGAGAAATTTTACCATTGTGCAGCTCAAACAGCTGATAGTGAATACGCAACGTTAACAAGTGTCCGAAATGTCATTTGGCTGCTCACTACCGAGTGAACTACACAGTGCGGATGGATGGAAGATCATCAGAAGGTGATACATTGGATTTTGAAGTGTTGTTTTAAGGCATTTTTTCAAAATGTGATGTCCAATGCATAATAAAAATAAACTTCTGGTTGTTCATATTCTGAAAGTTGTAGTATTGGTACGTCTGCCCGTCCTGATGACTTGATGTCATCATCATTTTTGGTTCAGATAATCAGTTAGAAAGAGATGGACATACACTATATTGCCAAAAGTATTCGCTCACCCATCCAAATAAATTAATTCAGCTGCACAAAGCAAGGTCCATACAGACATGGATGAGTGAGTTTGGTGTGGAAGAACTTGAATGGCCTGCACAGAGTCCTGACCTCAACCAGATAGAATAGAGCGAAGACTGCGAGCACTGTGTATTATGTAATTTCATAAACACACTCCTAAACCTCGTGGAAAGCCTTCCCAGAAGAGTTGAAGCTGTTATAGCTGCAAAGGGTGGGCCGAGGTTGTATTAAACCCTAAGGATTAAAAATGGGATGTCACTAAATTTCATATGGGTCTAAAGGCAGGTGAGCGAATACTTTTGGCAATATAGTGTATTAGGAAAATACAGGGAAATTCAACACCATTCATACAAATGTAGAATACTCATTCCCAGAAATTGGGGAGGGTTGCGTCAGGAAGGGCATCCAAAAAAAAAAAAAAAAATAGCAAACTCAACATGCGGATGCTGAACATAGTTAAAAATCATTGAAGTTACCCTTTAAGATGATACTAATGGAGCATTCACACATCACTTGGAGAAACCGTCAGTTCAGATTATGTCATCTCGTTGCTTACAGTATGGAGGTCGTGATCGTGGCTTTTCCAGAGCTCCTCCAGATGATAATATCTGAACTCCTAATGATGTAAAACTCATCATTTGCTGCCGATGTCATCTGGAGGCATTTTTTTAGGCAGAAGAAGAGAAATATTTTAAAACAGGGAAGTCAGAAAAAAGTTTAAAAGCATTGTTGTATATTTACACCCTAAACTAAAGCCATTGGGAGCATGTAAAAAAATTGGTGAGGTTGCCCTTTAAATGTGAGCCACAGCACGGAAGAAATGAGGAAAGGCCTCAACTTTATGCAAATATGCTGACAGTTCAGCCAAGTGTGAGCCAAGTATAGTTTCTATTCCGGTTGAAAGAGAAGCGGTTTACTACCAAACGTGCAGGAATTAAACACTAAAGAGAGAAAAGACATCAACAACAAAAACTTTATTTGCCACCATTGTCGTTTTTCTGGTGCCCAGCAACAAACAAATATCTTCTTCATCTGTGTCTTTTTTAGCACGCTGGGCAACTAGTTGTTTATCCGCTGTTGCTGTTTTGACTCTTCACACATCACTAATTAGTGATCTGATCTATTGTAATTGTTCTGAGGTTGTGTCAGTGCCCTCTGGGACCCGGCTGCACTTTAGGTTGTTGTGAAATCAGCCACAATATTAAATCCATCCAGTGGTTTTATTGCTGAGTCTGATCAGTGTACAGACGTGGAGGTGCATCCCCACCATACACATGTACAATCAGCAAAGGGAGAGTGTGTGTGTGTGTGTGTCTAAGCACATGCACACAACCGTCTGTGTTGTCTGCAGCTCCACTCTTAATCCCAGGATCAATAGCTGGAGCCGCTCTTTCATGATTGCCTCACACTGACCTCAATCTGTCAAACAACATCATGTCAGTGCTTACATTTCTTGCTTTAGTCATGACACAGGGACAGACAGCTGGTACATAAATGCCACCACCTCTGCATGTTGGTCGGGCTCCATTTTTTTTAGATTGTATTTTGTGTGTCATTTCCATGGCCCATTCTTTATGGTCAGATTGTGTCCACATCCTCTGCTTTGTCATCTTTAGACGGACCTTGACACTAATAAAGGACAGAGACAGGTCCTCATTCACTTTCCATGCACCTGTAAGTGTAGGGAGAGACACGGCACCTGACACTGTGCTGCACTTCCATCATTTGTCTAATGAACGTTAACATAACTTAGGTGAGCATTAAATATTGAGAGGATTTCTGCTACATTTACCAAGTTACATTGAAAAACAGCTCAGCCACTGATTCCTGGAGCTATTGAAGAAAATGCAGATAATAAATGCATCATACAGTACTGGATCTTAACTAACATGCTGGTCACCCGGTTGAACAAATGAAAGGAAAAGTTCAATATTTTGCTTTTTGCTCTCTTTGTAAAAGGTAAATAAAAAGACTAGTGACATTTTGTGTTTTTAACATTTGTAGTGTGATATGCCAATAAACAATCACTGGGTACTTCATTCATTCATCTGTACAATCTAACCCAACCCGTCACAGCAGCTTTGCCATATGATTATAATTTATGAATTACATATTTTCTTTTTCATGGTTTCTTAGTTTTTAAGTTGCAACAGTCATTTTACTATGTTTTTATTACTAAGGTCATAGCAGAAGATGGGGTGCATTATAAGTGGTTCTAATATTTTGGCCCCCACATTCAGTTTAAATAGGGAGGTCATTCCCATGCAACTAAACTGCAGTGGTTTTTACATTTCTTAAATGGGGAACTTTATGTTTTCAGTGCAATGCATTTGCACGAGAAAGCTACACCACAGACCAAAGTTTGACTCGAGTCCCATGTGCAGTTAAGCCTACGCACCAAAAGCACTTTAGTCGGAGAACAATTGTGTTTTTTTCTAAAGGTCAGTAAACACAGAGCAGAGCTCTTTCACAAGTGCAACAAAAATACCCACAAAAAAAGTTTAGCAATGTTGTACTCTGACATACTGACTGTGGTACTGCAAGACTGGAATGTTGGATTTTTGAAACCTGCTACTTAGAGTAAATGTAACATATCCTCATCGTGTTTACAGAAACTCCCTTTGTAATTTAGTTTGCTACAAAATCCTATTAGCATTTGCTGTTTAGTTGTAGAGAACTGTCATTTTTTGCAGTCAGGGTTGATTTATGCCGATATAGGCTGATGGGCTTTAACTCGAGTGGCATCTGGCTGCAGACAAAGTTCAGAAAGTGCCCGCAACATGGTTGATTTTAGGCTATTTCTAGGCCTCATCATTTGGAAAAACAAGTTTTCCATAACCTCAACCATTCGACCTTATTGCCTAACCCCAACCATCTTGTCTCCAGGTCCATCATCTGCCGTCAACGTACAACTTCATGTCAATATCCACGGTAACCATGCAGTTCAGTCCTCTAAATGTCAATGTTTAAACTTTTTTGTTCTGGGTAATAGTTGGTGGCCTGATGAGCCAGAGCATCAGGCTGCAATGTGGAAGTTTCCTAATTCAAATCCGAGTCTACGCCCCAGGTGTGTCCTTGAGCGAGACACTCAGCTCCCTGGGTGCCACCTGTTGCTGCCCACAGCTCCCTCAGGAGGATGAGTTAAATGCAGAGCACATATTTCATTGCAACGTGTATTGATATCCTCAATGACGACAACAATAAAACTTCCACAATGCAGGCTCCGTACATTTATGTTGAAAATGAGATATTTCTTATTTCCATTTCCCTCAGCTTCCTCTCAGAAAGCCTGTGAAGCTCTTTGCTCAAACACGAAGTGGCACTACTGTGAACCAAAGAAAACAGCTTGCATTATCCCCGAGCATTTACATCCTGAAATAATTCCAGGGTTGTAATTAGTCCCAAATGGTAACGATGAAATTGATTTGGTGACAGTTTGCATTGACTTGGCTTTCTGAGCACAATGCAGGTTCGGCATTCGAATAAACATTGTCCATCACGATAAATACTCCACTCCGAGCTCGTACTGATACAGACGTGCCCCTGCTGCTCTGACACTGCTGGCACGGAGCCCATCTCAGGCTCTTTCACATACAGGACACACTCTGCTTCACACTAGCTATTTCTAGTTCTCTCCTTCTCTCTTTTCCCTGTCCTCTACTGCGTTCGTCTCTTTTTGTGTGTGTGTGTGTGTGTGTGTGTGTGTGTGTGCCTTCCTCACAGTTACACACTCTTTCTCGCTCAGCTCTTGGACGCCTTCCTGCAGATTCATCATTAATTCATCCAATTTCTTAATGTTCCTCCTCTTCCTCGCCTGCACATGGCCTCGGTGTCCCTACCTCTTCAACCACCCACTGGCTACTCTCCATCTACTTTTAAATTGAAGAGCTTCTCGCTGCTTTATTGCTTTCTGCGTCACAGCATGCAAACATAAAAACAGACGACCGAGACTTTGGTCATTTCCTTTTTGTGGAATTGAGAAAAGATCTCAAATGTTCTCTACTGCACTGCAGGTTGGCTGGAACGATTTCTACTGTATGTTATAAATTTATTGACCCACTATGTATTGTAATTTTGAATAAAATGCAATTTGTTACATGCAATGTTTTTTCTTCACTCTCTGTGTCATCACTCCTTCACTACAAAAAGAGCTGTGTTCATATTTTCCCCTGATGATTATTCTTTTGCAAGAAATTGAGCCTATAAACCTAGCCTATTTGAAAGTTTTCATATGTCATACATATTAACATAATTGTTTTTGCAGTTCAGTTGTATAGGAACATAATTTGAATGAGACAGGGCTGAATATGAACAATAAAAAGGAAAAAAAAAAGGACAAATGAACGCAAGTACATTGAGAAATTCGAAACGACAACAGGAATAAAATTTGCAAACACATGTACTGCTCTAACAAAAGGGAGCGTCAGAAGTTAGAAGATGCCTTTCAACCTCTAATTGATCAAAATGCAGCATTGGTCAAACTTGTTAGAGAATTGCTGATTGCTCCCTGTAATGTATCATCATCCAATTCCGTTCATTACCCACCAAAACACCAAACAAAGATACATTTAGTCTAATGCTGCACCTTTAAATGAAAACTCAGAAAAACTAGAGCTTCAGTTTCTGTGTATCAGTTATTGTTCTGCCTGAGGTAAAAGCCAATTCCTGAAAAAAACATGGAGACATAGCTAAAAAGATGTTCCATGAGGCAGATGATCGAGTTTTAAACAAACCCCCCTCTGTTTCCTCTTCCAAAAGTATTTGGCTTCTGTAACTTATGGGTTTCTAAATGGTAACAATTACTTAGGCAAGATCCACTGAGACTGAGAAAGGATCTGAGTAATGGTTTTACATCAATCATGGAATTACCTTCTTGAGATGTAGCCAAATGCAACAGTGTGACCCACTGTATAAAAGTGATGGCTCTGTGTATTGCAGTAAACAGTTTTACAGTGACATTGCTGAGCTGGATCCATGTTTAATCAGTTTAATACTAGGCTGCTGTTAAAAAAAAAAACCATGAGCTGTTCTGATGTGAGACTTTGTTTTCACACAGTTCATCTGACCTTGGCACAGATGATCTGTTAGAGACAATGAGAGGAGCTATCGACAGAGGGATGAGACAGAGAAGAGGGGAAGAAGAGCTGGATCATTTTCTCACCTTCCACAACATCCCACCCTGTTTAATTAACTATCTTGTTCTGTGTAACTGAGTGCCTTGTATTGTGTAATTAGCGTCTTGTGCAATTTAGTTTCATGTGCCCTTTCCGTGTCCTGCCACGCGCGGTCCAATCTTTGTGAATATGTAAAGACCGTCGAGCTAATGTTTCCGACACTGCATAATTTAGTTTCCCTTTAACAAACTGTTGTCAATATTTAGAAATGTGATGGGACAAGACAACTGTGTCTTTGTTCAGAAACCACGGGGAGAGAGTTCAGCCGGGTCTCCATATTAATTACAACATCTTCTCGTACTTGGGCCTTTGCACATTCTCAGACACTGCTGCTATATAATGCAACGTAGAAGAAAACCTTTGCTTATCAATCTCCAGACTTTTCAAGCGCGTTGTTGTTGAATTTACAACTGCACTACAATCAAACTTGCAATTTAAGTTCCACTGCCAGACAAGAATCGCAACAATGCATTTTTCTACCAGCACAAATGTTAGTTGCAGGTCTGTTGTTAGAACCAATGGGCAGTAGAAGTTGTGTTTTCTCTTGAATGGTAGCTTGGTTAGCCAAGTAGTTGAGGCAAGGTGAAAGATTTTTCCCAAGTGTCGACTCTTCGGGGTTTTTAATTTGTTTGTTTTCCATTGGGCAAAATCTCCACCACTGGGCTTTTAGGTATCGTGAAGCTGTTCTTAAATCATAAATAAAAACACAGCAGATTACTGATTGATTACAGAGAAGCTTCACTACGTCACATTTGACAAACCAACTTGAGTCTTTCCCAAACGCTCCTGACTTTGTCTTGCTGCCTTCAACCTCTTTTAAAGCATTTGTGCACATATCAAGAATCAAGAAGAAGAATCCTTTGTAATTGTCCAGCATTCCTGTGTTTGCCATTTAAGATGATCTCATGGCAGTGGCTTGTGGTGTCCTTCTGGCAACTAGGTAACCAGGTGAAGTGCAGTTGAGTCAAGTGGAGTTAATATCATTCAGTAAAAAAAAAACACTGATAGAAAGTGAGTTTATAACTGATCAGCAGAAGTAAATGCCAGTAAACTGTATTTGGTTACAGTCACTCTAAGAAAGGTCTTTGGATCCTGCTCAGTGCCTTTGTGAAAAATAAAATGTTGGATGTCATTCAGCTTTTTCTGGAAAGCATCATGACATCATCCTTGTACAGAAGGCTAAAAAAACTTACTTCTAGAACTTTGCACAAGGAGCCTGGTGGCTAAGTGGTAGAGCATTGGGTTGGGATGCAGAAGGCTGTGAGCTTGAAACCCACCCCACCAGGTGTGGCCGAATAAAATGGGAGGTTAGCGGCAGGAGTGGCATCAATGTGCCGAACACGTTCCGCCGTGGCGACCCCTGAAGGGACCAGCCGAAAGCCGCCGATCGTTCATCAAAAGATGAAAGAGCTGCTGCTGTGACATCATCTTTTCTGTAGGTATTACAAACCACTGAGCTTCTGGCGTCAAGTACAGAGCAAAAACCAACACCAGTCACTCAGAGTGTAAAATGTATTCTTTCACATAGTTTCAATTTCATACTCTCAGAATTAATTCAACGCTACCAATTTTGCTGTTTGAAATTTTCAAAAGACAAAAATCCATTCCCCCATGTTCTTACATCATGTGTCCCTGTCCAACCAGTACAGGAGCAGTCTATAGGCTTAAAACAGTAGCAGACACAGTCAGGGCTGATAGAAATGAAAAATCCCCTTCATCACCAAATGACATCTACTGTACCACCATCTTCTAAACTGCTTCTAAAGAAATGTATTAATTCTAGTATTCACTGTTTTCTCTAAGAATTGTATTGTTGCAAAGTGAAAAAAAAGATCCAGAGGGGTTAGATGAACAACTAATGAATAACTTATTCTACAGGGTTGAAAACAGTGACTTTTACTCGTTGCTTCCAAAGACGTGTTCAGCAACTACTCCCCTCTGCTCGTCTCACTTCTCTTTGTATGGTTGTCTTCATCTTGACTTGAATTAGTTTGATAAGCATTGAGTGTGCCTTACATCACTGTCAGCATGTTTCACATTTTAATGCATTTGTTCCAAAGACCTGCTGACTCGTAGAAACAGTGGTAACAAAAGAAAAAAAAAAATTGTAGTCAGTTACTTAGACCTGATGCTGGAACTTTCAGCACAATGGATTTAAAATAGAGACACATATTTATAAGCTGTCGGATTGTTTGATCCTCTGATTGCTTCTCGGGCTTTGGAGGAGCATTGTTGCTTCGGTGAGAAGAAAGTTTCCATGGAGAAAACTACGCAAACGATCAGAGCATCGTGTTTTATCATTATGATTATTCATATCAGTGTTCGAAAGGCTGGACCATATGATGTGTGTACATCGTCTACACATGTTGTCCATGACCACGCATTTAAAATTGTAAACTGCTGAAGCATCTCTGTCTGTCGTCTATCAAAATAAAGGCATCCAAAAAAAAAAAAAAAGGAATAAAAAAAGGACGTCCACAATACTCTTTCTACATCATTATACTTTTTCCCGGTTAGAAATTACACACTGGCTCTGAAGTGGTGAGTTACTAAGGACACAGTTTAAAGACCACACATCTGCAGATGCTCCTCTGCTGATGTAGATATGATAGGAGACTATATTGAGACTGATAATGGTGCAGGTCTGCAGCACTATCGGCCCTGTTTTCCTTTGCCTGTTTCCACAGATCTATAAATAGCCGTGCTGATCGTGCAGCACAGCCTGCCATCACCCTGCCTGCTCTCTTCAGCTCTCACACACATACACACACCACCTACATATGTTTCCCCTCGTTTCCTGTCTCATTCTCTCCCATTCCACAGTTTCACACCAATTTTCTCTGACTCCTCACCCCTCCCTCCTGCGCTCTCCCTGTCCTCTCCCTCTAATTTTATCTCATCCCCCTTATTATACTTCCCCTCATTTCCCACTTGAACTCTCTAATTTCTCTCCATGTTCGACTCCACAGTCTCTGTCACTCACCCCCCACCTCCCCGCCCCCCACCCATGCTACACTCCATCTATTCCATCCATTCATTTACACCCACTCCAGTCTTTCGAACGCCACTCTCTGATTATTAACTGCTAACCCAGCTAGTCACCACTTTCATCTTCGCGCACACAGATGGAAGGATGGAGGGAAGAAGTGGCAGTAGTGACTGATAGTAATGAGAGACAATGTGGTTGCGCTGCAGTTGTAGATTCCACAGTAGAATAACTAGGTTGGAAAAACATATTGATTTATTGGAGCTTGATGAGTATATACACTTGAATGCCACAGGCTTTCACAATCGGCCACATGTCTAGGCTTCCTAACTTCTATGCGCAACTGAGAGCACTCCCAAGAAAATTATAGTATCATAGTAGAGAATATTGTCATGCAAATATGATGTCAAAAAAGTAACAACTAACACTACTTTTAGTTGAAATGGAAGCTTTCAACCCCTTCGCCCAAAAATTACATTTCTGCTGCAATAACAGTTTTGTTGAAAATGGAATTGTAACTGAACAACCAAACCATTAACATAGACCATATGTTGATACTGAGCGTATACAAAATGTATTTTTATTTACCTCAAAACATAACCACAGTCTTGACCCAAAGTCCTTTTGTTGCCTAAACCACAGAGCGGACTGGACCAAGAAGTCAAACTCTGGTCTTTGGTTTGACAGTCCTGTGCTATGCATGTCCGCACTCACCCCATGCACCTCCTTATCAATCACTTTCTGTTAGTGATTGTAGTGGTATATTCGTTCCATCAGTGTTATTTTCTTATGACACTTATTTCTATGAGTCAGTTTATAGCATTGTATTTAGCTATTTTGAACTGTTTCATACCTGTTTCGGATTTTAGGCTATTTTTCTGTTGCTGACCGGAAAGTTATGATTGGTCAAATCTGAGCTTTGGGGGGCAACTTAAATCATCTGGATGGAAGCAAACTAAATGAATTTACTAAGTGAATTCAACAAACACAGTATCTTTTTCGGACCAAAGCAACTGAAGCTTTTTGACCAACAAATCACACCAGGGATCATTAGCAGTCCCAGTAATACACTTATCGACAGCCTCTAATAGCAGCTGTTACAGGCTAGTGGCTCAACTACATTATTGTTCTCCCGGTTTAAATGTGCAAAATCTGTACTTTATGGCAATTCCCATCAGCTTGGTTAACATTTTCTCATATAATTTGCATTTCACCTGCCTTGTCCATCTATCTGAGTCCTGAAATTATCTGTGCCCATGGCCTAAGTATTACACCTGACAGATCCTATAGGGTTCTAGTTTTTAGCCAAATGACTTCTTTTTTCGTTTCTGTGCAGCATATTAGTGTTGATTCAGCAGTAACAGCCTGTGAGTCTCGTAGTCTTGTCAAAGATTTCCACTAAGTGTAATAATTTCTCTAAATGTCCTAATTCTTTATTGATTATAAAGAATTATAATCTGTGGGCGACTGTGGCACAGGAAGGTAGAGCAGTTGTCCACCAATCCTGCAGTTGTTGGTTCGATCCCCGGCTCCTCTGGTCAAATGTCAAATTGTCCTTGAGCAAGACACAGAACCCCAACTTAGTTTCTCCGAGTGAGAGTTGGCCAGCTGCATAGCAGCTCCCCCATCACTGTGTGAGTGTGTGTGTGTGATTGTGAGTGCAAAGCGCTATAAGTGCCAATAGTTAGAAAAGTGCTAGATAAGTGCAGACCATTTCATTTACCGTTAAAAAAGGTACAAAATGTCAAGTCTCCTTGAGGTCATTGCTTTCTTTTTGCACAAATCCCTCCTCCACATCATCCATTCCTGAATCCATCCATCAGTTAGTGCTGCCAAAAACAAGAACAAAGAAAAATATTACTAACAAATCTTTACTGATACCAGGAGACAGTCGTAACCTTGTCCTGTGAGATGATATTAGAGTCTCCTACACTTTCCTCCTCACCAAGTGCAGGTGATAGAAATGGGAGACAATGGTTTATGATGGTTAAATCTGGCATATAAATCTCTACCAGTGTGATGATGTGATGACTATTGGTTTCAAAAAGGATTTTGTTTACCTAACTTCATTCTTCTACTCACAATCACTTTCATTCCACACAAGCCCTTTGTTGACACAGGTCCCAGTATAGCTTCAGTATAAGCATATAATTCCTTTGTGTCAGTAGATATTCACAACCAACAATAATATATTGTAGTTAAGTGGTCAATATACGAAAAGCATAGGAGAAACTTTGTTGACATAATATTTGGAGTCAAGTTAATGGAAGATGGCTGATCAAGGAGTCTTTTACTAAATCTAACTGTTTAGTTTTGTGTTTTGTGTCTAAAACCAAACCTAAACTGTGATGGTTCTGAAATCATAACCAGGGGCCTTGGCGCCTTAATCCCACTTTTAATGGATAATTCAACTACTAACTTAATGAAGTAGTGTAGTCTTAAACAGACACTTAGGATTTGTCCTAATGACCGAAATGATGAACGATCCTGTTAGAAGAAAATGGATTTCTGGGACGTCTGAACTACAGTGTGAGAAGTTCCGTGGTCTGATTTCCCACATGGCCACTGTACAGTAGTGTAGTGTATATGTGTTGAGACTAAACTAAGGAGCGGGCATCGGCTCAGTTGGTTGAGTGACCACCCACTGACCATAGGGTTGGAGATTCGTTCTCCACAACTGAAACCCGAACAGGAAGGACATCCGGCGTAAAAACTGTGCCAAATCTACATGCGGATTAATGATCTGCTGTGGCCTCCCTGAAGTTATGGGAGAAGCTGCGAGGATTTTAAAAAAAAAGAAAGTGGCTTAAACAAGCTGTTAGTTTTAATGTTACAATGAAATAAAGGAGCAAAAATTTCGAATGGAGCAGTTTTTCTTCTCTACAGACCTGTATTTTGACTCTGAGGATACTGACACATTGTTGGAAAAAGTTCACTGCTCATGTACAGTGTGAGCTCCACACATTGGCCTATCGAGTGCCAGCAGAGATGTTGGAGGGTGAGAGGCAGTTGAAAAGGGCCATTAAACTTTCTAATGTGAGTTACCACCCAGTACACAAATAACAAAGTTGGACAGCATTTACAAAAAATTAAAACATTAAAAATATTTGTAAAGTTTTGCATGCAACTGACACTGACTGAGCTCCTGCCCCGCTACAGCCATAGGGTGCAGCTAACTCCAGGCTTAAGCGCTGTTGGTGGAGTTTTAACTGCCACCCCCGTGGTTGGTGAACAACCTGCTCCACCTGCTGAACCACTTTTACACACTTTCATCAAAAATTTGATCAACATGTTGAATGGAGCCTTTCTGTATGAAGTTTGAACGGTTACTCCGGTTTTCTTCCCAAAGACCAAAGACATGCACGTTAGGTTAATCTGTGACCCATAGGTGCAAATGTGAAGTGTCTTTCTGGGCTGGCCCTGACATAGACAGGAGACCTGTCCAGGGTGTAACCCAATAACAGTTGGGGACAGACTTCAGGCCTCAGTCGGAACCTGAACAGGATAAGTGGTTACAGATAATGAATGAAGGTCGAATTTGTCATGGTCCTCATAAATATGAGCAACACATTGCGGAGTTTTTAAAATGCTGCTTGCAGCTTGCATCCCTCCATCTTTTTTGGTGCATTGCTACACTTCATTGCCTCGATCAGTGAAAAGAACAGCGACACATTCGAGACAGGAATGTGCATTGCATTGCTCATGTACTTGTGTCATCCTACATGTCCCTGATGCAAAAAAACCCAACACTGTCCTTTGAAAATAAAGAACGACTTGAAAAAAAAAACTATTTTCTGTCAGCGTCTGTTTAGTTGTGTTGTTTTCATCTGCCTATTCCTGTGAGACACGCTGGCCTGAAGTGACCTTAGCCTCCTCCCTCTACCTCCCCCTCTCCCCTTCTCCAGTCAGCAATGCATTATCCAACCTAACCGAGCACACAAGCACTGATTCATTTTTCTCCTTTCCTCTTTCTGCTAAACTCCCCCACCACCTCCTTCATCCCCACGCATGCCTGCCTGTAATTGTTGATTGTCCTTTCCAGTTTATGCCTGCAGCAAGCTCTCTCTCTCACACACACACACACGCACACACACACACACAATCTTTTTCTTTTTATAGCTCTGTCTTGTTAGGCAGGGAAAGCAGATTTCTCCCTGAAGAACACTAAGCCTCTCCTCCAGCCAAAACTGCTCTGCGTTATATAACCAGGGACCTAAAAGTATGCAAGTATGAACTCATTTCTAACTCCGGTCTTATTGCCGATGTTCTTGAGGATGAAACATTAATATCATGGTTGTGAATGCATTTACATTCATCTACGCTGGCCCTGGGATTAAAGCGCCGCAATTTGAGAAAGCCCATGCAAATAGGCGAAACACAAGCAAAGATACAAAAACAACTTCACCAATTTGACGACACAGGCGCAAGCATTACGAAACCACAACCAACCAAAAGAGAAAAGCTCTGCAAAGACCACAACACAAAGGAAAATTGCTCCCGGAGCAACTAAAATTACATTTACAAAACTAAATGTCACTTTTTAGTGTCCCCGTTATCAGGATCACTAACGTCACCTCCTCATTCAGTCTTGGTAATGTTTCCAGGGGACACTAAAAACTAACATTTACATTAGTAAATGTATTTCGCTGCGTGTTTCGTCATTTGGTTAGGTCGTGGTTTTTTTTTGTAGCGCTTTTCTCAATTGGACTGTGTTGTGGCTTTTTGCAGCACGTTTCTTAATGCTGCACCTGTGTTGTCGAATTCCTGAAGTTGTTTTTGTCTATTTACATGTGTTTTCTCAAACTGCCGGGCTTTAAGCTTTCAGGGCCGCTGTATTTATCTGTAAAACAGTTGTGAGGCCACTAAGAGACATCCATAGCTTTGGAGTCAGTATTTACTGTATAAGACCACAACCTCAAAATACAAGGTGTATTCTTATACTGCTGGAAATGAATGAACATTCCTCTTCCTGCGTTTGGAAAACCCTGGCATACAGTAAGAGGACACTACGCAGCAAAGTTTAGTAAGTGCACATAAATCTACAGGTCTCTATGTGCTGAATGTACAAGAACAAGATAGACATAGTTCGCTTTCTAAATGCTAAACAAGCAGATAAGGTGTAAACAGAGGAAGATCCTCCAACCTAGACGCCCACGCACATCTGACCCACCTGTGTTTGTCCCTAAACTCTCTCATGTGACAAATAGAATCATTTGATGAAAGACTGATGCATCATTTAGTTAAATTGTTGATACGGAAGATAAATAAAAAAGTTCCCAGACAACATACTTTTCTTCACCAAAATATCTAGTTTTGCAGCACAACATCCAGTTATTACAGTTACAGTGGTTGCACATGGTAAAGGTCAGGGCAACAATATGGTGTGATGGTTATGTGTTTTGTATGACCAGCATTCACCCAAACCAGCTCCTTGTGACTTGATTTTAATTTTTAAAATGTCATGCTTGCATTGGAAAAATCCAATTTGCTTGGGATCTTTTGCTGTGTAGACACGTTTGTTTGAAAAATGCAGTAATTAGTTTGTAGACCGGAATAAGGCAGTGGAGGTGGACAGGTGCAGGTGAGTCAGAGCTTTGTACCTGATGCAGGCAGCTACTGGAAGGCATATCTGTACAGTTGTGTGACACCTGTCCATTTTTGGCTGATCAAAAATCAGATGTGATGAATAATTTTGGATCATCTGGACAGTGGAATGTGAACATTGTAGGGCATTGCAGTAGTCAAGAGATAGAGGAGATATGGTCAGTAAAGCTGAGGTGTTCATTAACAATGACCCCTGGCAGACTTTGTAAGGACAATTACTGAATATCCTTCAGAAATTTGAAGGATTGATGTAATTTGAAGTTGATGCTGAGTTGTATGGAAGGTCTGGCTGGGAAGACTAGAACTTATGTCTTATGGAGAGACTGAGTTGAGCACCTAAGCAGACATGTCAGAGACAGGCTGAAATGTGGGATGGATGTGTGAAATACTCCAGCAGCAAGGAACAGGAAGAAATGTGTGACCTCTATCTACTATATCACTATCACTGCTATAGTGATGGTAAAAACCAGGTCAGCAGTTCATAGGAGCCAGAGAGAGAGAAGAAGAGCAAGAACTGAGCCCTGTAGCACACCAGTGGGGATGCAGGATGAAGTTTTCCCCCTGCCAAGATACCTTTAAGGTACAGCCAGATAGGCCTAAGTCGGACTTATTGACATACATGAGGTTATTCAGAGAAAGAAAATTTACCAGTTAATTTTTTTCAAATATGCTCATCAAATGGTAAATAGTCTGCACGTACTGTATATAGCACTTTTCTACCTATTGGTAGACACTGCTTCTCATTCACCTATTTGCACTCACAATCACACACACACCAATGGGGGGAGCTGCAATGCAGCTGGCCAACACTTTAAGTTTGCCGGTGTCTGAACCTCAACTGGGTTCACTGTCTTGCTCAAGGACACTTTGACATGTGACATGTGATCGAACCAGCCACTGTGGGATTGATAGAAAACTGCTCTACCTCTTGCAACACAATGTTGTGTGTCTCATCTCTGTCAGGAGGTCTGTAAACTCACTGTTAAGACTCTTTCAAACATGCACACGAATTCCAAAGGTCTCCAGACCTTATCCACAGGTGGTGTAGGTGAGAATACAAATGTCCAAGTATGATGGTCCAGAGATTATCTAGGCTTTATCCTGCAAGCCTCATAGTACTAAATCGTGATTGCGTGTGTAAGCCACACTGCTGTCAAGATGATTTAAAGCGAGCGAATTTGCGTGTTGACAACATTTCCATTAGTTGAAAGTTTCCCTTTTTAAGATTCAGGGCACAAGATATAATTTGTCCCCACATTTAAGGTTGATTTTTGCACATGAGAAAAGTGTTTCAGAGTCAGTATCAATCAGTACCTTCAAAGCCTTAGAAGATCAGGAACACTGAGCACCAGCTGATGTTATAACTTTATATTAAACTTCAATTTATGCCTATCATAAATTAAATCCAATTAGCGTTTGATCCTTTTCAGGAACTAGATAAAGCTGTTTTTCTACATTACTATAAAGTCATTCCTTTTACTGATTGGTGGATCAAATTGGCAAATGTCATCCACAGAATTATGACTCTTCTTTACAGTACAACCAGTAAATCCTGGCAGATTTGTTAGAGCTCAAGGCTCAATTTGAGCTTAATCTTCCAAATATGAGGACCTGCCATTAAATCCCGATCAACCCTGTGAAAGCATAGTTATTAATCATAACAATGACTTAAGTTACTGCTGCTGTGCATACAGCATGTGTAAAAGTTCTTAAAACCTTCCTCGAGGAAAGCGAAAGGGATTCAAGTCTGCTGGATTACATATCGCCAAAAGTGTTTCGTAACTTGGGTGAGGTCTACAGCAACACAAAATGTGACTTTTACACGCTCTGTGATATTTATAGACCAGTCTTGAGATGGAAAGTGTTTTAAGGCAAGTGTGTTCACACATTGTCCTGAACAGGCTGAAGCCGTTAATTTATTTTAACATTGGTCTGAGACTGTGTTTGCGCTTCGAGAGAGAGAGATGCAGAGTTTGAAAGCTGCTGCCTGACGCAAGAGGTAGCGACAGTCCTTGATTCTGGCTCTCATACTTAATCTTGTGCACACAACTTAACTAAAATGTGATAGCAAATTGTATCTTGTGCGAATAAATTGACCCAAAAATGTGGAAGACAAATTGTACGTTGTGCCCAAACAATAAGAACAAAAGAAATTGTTAATGAATAGTTCTCTCTATGATCACTTCTGGGCTTTGTGATTAGACATTTAGGGTTTTCCTTTGTTAAGTAAAAAATCATGTCATCAGCATAATGACTTACAACACATGCGCAACTTTCTAAGGAAAAGTAGTGACTAGTGGATTTTAAAATACTCCAGGAAAATAAGAACATCAAATGTTGTGTTTGGAAATATACTGAGCATATGGATAGACAGTGTGAGTGATGAATCCATGCCGACCGCAGCAGCTGTTTTCATTTTCCTGCCACCTTTTCAGGGCCACAAATGCAATACTAAAAACATCACAGCTTGAGAGAACAACAGAAACTGCTGCTCATATTCAAAGTTCTGTTTTGGTCCTCCTCCTCCTCCTCTTCCCACCACATCGATCTGCCTCTCCTCCCCACCCCCTTGGGAAAGATGATGGGGGGAGTGTAGATTATAGCTTATCCCCGCTCTGCTCGGCACTGCATTGCCTCACTCTGACAGCAGAGCCCTTTCACCTACATTCACTGAGTGTCTGCCTGTCTGCATAGCCACACACACACACACACACACACACACACACACACACACACTCTCGCACACGCACGTAGTCTGCCTGCTTGGTCTTGTCATGCAGAGTGCAGTAGTGCTCTGCAGTCTGACACAGCTCCCAACAGGAGGCAAGTATTTACCATCTGTCTACATTTAAGTTATCTCTCACTCTGTCTCTCTCTTTTCTCCTTTACCCCTGTCTTACTTCAGCCTCTTCCTATATCTAAAATAGATACAGGAAGCACAGGATCAGAGCGCTGTAGAAGGAAACCAAGGAAATGAAAGGATTGAAGCTGCACTGAGCTGTGTGCTACAACTGGCTGTTGCACAAGCTAAATGTTATACAACATGACTTATGCACGGTATGGAGGCAACATATTCTGTGCCAGCTATTAATTTGAAGAAATTTATTTCACATTTATCTCTTCACTTAAATCATATAAATTGCCAGAAAATGGTGAAATGTAAAGGGGCGGAAGTTTAGTGTTCAGCCAAGTTGTGCCCTTTGAATGCTCTTTGGAAATGAGCAATATGAATGAATCATTCCCTCTATGTTTAATGAGAATCAGATGAGGGATGTCGCAATAGTGGACTTTTCTAAATTAGAAAATGGCACAATATATATAGTGGCCCAATTATATCAAATGAGACATGATGTGTCTCTCTTATTCTTTTGTCTTTTCTCTTCTTTGGTTATATGTATTTTACATTTACATTGAATAGTTTGGCATATAAACAAAATTTGAAAAACATTCAGATCACTGCAATAATCACCTATAAAAACACGCTTTGTAATTTTTCAGGCCATTGATCAGTCATTATCAATTATTTGGCACCACTGGTCTTAGTAGGTTAATATACTTGCATTATTAATTGTTGCAATATTGTTTCATTTTCGCATTAAAATGAATAAGGTTAGGGTTAAATTTCAGGGTAGGTAAAATACATAAACAACTATTTCCACTACCATCGCTAATTCCAACCCTGTCTCCCTAAAATTACATTCCTAAACACTAAACTGCAAACACAATTACAAAGCAATTTTTTCTAAGAAACGTCATTTTAACCACATTACTTTTCCTGTGAACATCATGAGAATGTGTTGAGATGTAAATGGTGATTTGCAAGTATGTTGACAGTCAACATGTCAGTTAAATGTTACCAGAAAATATATTTTTGTTTGCCAAAACATCCAGTCTTGCAGCTAAATATGTGGTTTCGTTTTCTGCTGTGGGACCCTGCGGTACAACGTGCAGTTTGTTTGGCTACAGCATTAATAAAGTATTTTATGGTTGTGTAAGATCGAGGGCTGGTGTGACACAGGAATACGTTACAGCCATTTTAAACAAAACGTGTTTTATCACTTTTAAACACATCCACGATGTTTCTCTAACCCATCAGTGGTTTTCTTGCCTTGCCTAAGGAGACACAGGACTCTGGAATCGACCTTAGGTCTTTGGCTTTCTACATCCACCAGCCTCCCTAAACAGCTCCTTAATAAAGTACCGTTTGTGTCATTCACAAAATATGTTGCACTGGAACATAATGAATGACTTATTACGTTCGCTACAAAATCACGTTTGCAGTTTAGCTTTATAGGAACGTCATTTTTAGGAGACAGTGTTGCAAATTTCTACTCTTTGACCGTCTGATGATTGAGTAAAGACACTTAACAACCAGTCAGTAACAACTGCATGGAGGTAAACCCATACATTTTGTGAGAATGCGAATTCTCAGATATTCTTGTCCTTAAACCTGTAGTTTCGCAACAACAATGCAACAATGAAAAATGAAAAATGGCAGCAAGATTCTGAGAGAAGAGGTAAGAACAACACAGACTGTGGCGCCAACGGAGGTAATGTGAAGTAAAATAACTACAACAAAACTATGTAAAGCTGTAGTTGCTGTATATCTTCCTTAGTCGAGACGTCTTCATCACAATACCTCCCAAAACGTTATAGCTCATAACGGCCCATTAAATGAGATGATTACATTCAAAACTGCTGCAATAGCCTGGGTTCAGTCAGAACATGCATCAAACATTGTCTCCTATTGTCTCGTATGGTGAACTTGTTAGCAAACAGTTTCTTTTTTGACACATCTGGCACATAGGGAGCAAAATGCTTCATTCATTTGTAGCTTTCTGGCCTCCTGGCAAATGTAATGTCCAATATTAACTACTGCTCTCGCTGGTTTGGTCTCCAGCAGCTCCAGAGAAAAAAATATCTGACAGTTTAGCTTGCTCAACCAGATAGTCGATACATTTGTCTGCCTGCCTGCTTGGCAGGTAGTGTAAAGTGGGCTCATCGCAGCTTTTTTTATACTAAAACCAGCTGCCTGCTGCTGGAATCAATACAATGAGAGCAGTATGAAGGATCCAAAAGAGTAAGGTCATATGGGTCTCAAAACAAAAACAGTGAGCTGACAGATGCTATAAAGCGCCACAGAGCTGAATTGTACTGCAGAGTTGGACAATAATGTACCGTGGGACTGTCACTATGAGTGACTGACTACATTGAATTGAGTTAAATGAATAAGTGTTTTTTTTTTTTGGTTTTTTTTCTGTGGCTATTCAGCTGTGTGTGTGTGTATTTATAGGTGCTGGACTCCTGACCCTGGCAAATCACAACACATTAACACTTGTTTGTCTGTCGGAGCCTTGACCCAAACTACTGTCAAGTGCATGTCTTGGTTTTCACCTTATGCTTGTCGACAGGTATCATCTCGTTCTTTTCATTGGCACTGTTTATTTCTGAGAGCAAAAGGGGCTCTGTTTAACTTTTGAAGCATATGGAGGTTTTGCTGCAATGCCTTAAGGTGTCTTCTAATTGGATTCTGTGCAGGTTCTTTGTGCTCTTTTTTATTTATTTTTTTTTTTTGGAATGATGAAAGTCAGCATGTGATTTGTGCCACAGAAAGCCCCAGTTCTGGTTTGGTGTTGTGCAGATCAGAGTCTACGTAAGCCTGTGAAATTTCTCAGTAATGTAAAGAAAATTAGAGCATGGAGCCTTTAACGCTATAAATATGAAATGTACTAAGGCATGAAAGATATTTTCTTTCGTGTAAGTGTAGCAAATCTATATCTGTAACCGTTTCATTATAGGAAAGATTAAGAAATGACAAAAATAAAGTTTCTATGCAACTAAACTCCAAATGTAATTATGTTAATCATGTTTTTTAAGTGACACATTTATACACATTTATAAGGGCAAGTGGCAAGAAGGGTGACAGGTGTAGAGTTACAGGTTCATCAACATATTGTGTGTGAGGTTTCCCCAACTTAAATGCAATCAAATGCAATGTGAGCGCTGGATGCTGGAGATTTCTGGAGATAGGGTTGCAATAGACAAATGTTTAGACCCAAAAGCAACAATGAAGGTTTAAGCTTAAATGCATATTGACTTGTTTGATTAGGCTCAAATCTTCAACCTGGTGTAGCAACAACCTGCTCTTGCAAACAAGTTAAAAGATCGACAGTGGCAGTTTGGATAAGTGCTGATGCATCTGTGCCTGTGCAAACATTTATCAAGTGTCGCCTCAATTCTTCAATATGCATAGTTAAATATTTTATATAAGCAACCGTCTACATTCTGGAAGGAGCTACCTGTCGGTGAGCAACTTGTCAGCTTTCTTTTCAGATTTCTTCTACATAATAACCAGGTAGGATGTTGCAGTGTGAAATAAATATATTTTTTTCCTCCCTCCTGTATTTCATTGATTGATGTTGATTTGCAATTAGGGCACCGCATGGTCAGCTGGGACTGAAATTAGAGCATGCTGGTTTGGCTGTCCTCTACATGAATCTCTTGCTTACTTACACACACACACACACACACACACAATTATTTCACTTCTCTAAAGCATTCTGTCAGCAGCTCAGAATATCGTGTGACTGCGTGTAGTAGCTTCCAACCGATATCTGTTATCGCTCTCAGTCGCTCCCAAACTTTCTGCACTGCTAATTGCCAAATGGCATCTTTATCAATTTACTGGTAAGAGCACATTGCACAAATTGAAACGTTCACATTACCACGTCAAAACGTAAGTCTCCATGCATGGTAATTAATTTTAGCTGCAAAAAAAGTAGTATTAATGGAAAGTAGTACTAGTGTAGCAGCTAAAATTTTGTAGTACTGGGAAGTATTTGCTACTGCAGTAGAGGATGTGGTATTTTTAATCCATTGATTTATAAATCCCGCAACATAAATATATTTAACTTTATGATACCAGAATGCACTGATAACAAAAAGGGATTTTTAGAAGCAGTGCTGGTGAGGCCATCTTTAGCTTGGTATCAGTACAGATCCACCATGTTCAGTTTAAAAGCCTAATTTAAACACCATCCGCTTCTAAGCTCCGTATGAAAAACTGCTCAAACACTGGATCATTGTTTAAGAAGTATGTGTAAGCCACAATGAGATGAACTGGCCATTTCTATGCTTCCCAATGTGGTAGTAATTTTGCATTATTGTTGCAAAATACAAAGAGAAAATCCAGAAAGTGGGGTAAAAAAAAGCATTTCCTAAAGTCTTATCAGCCATGAGATGCTTTTTCCATCAAAATTAAAACATACAATTAAATGTGCCTCATTATGTTGTAAGCCCGGTCTTCAAGTTAAATTATGTTTCTGACCAATCGTTTGGCCTTATAGAGGCATTATCAATCTGTCAGGCCCAATAACAAGCATCACCTTTTTCTAACCTATCACCACAGATATGATAGAGAGCAGATTCAGTGAATTTACAGTACATCAAGTGACTGAAATAACAGTCAGTGTTATCTCTGTCCAGTTTGGTATAATGGTGTCATGAATATCAAAAACATGTTAGACTAAATGTAATCATTGTCCTATAATATATGACAAGGAGAGAAAAAATATTAATCTCGATGCCTGTGAAAAAGGATTTGAATTATAAAAAAAACAATGTCAGTATGAGAACCTGGACCCACACACTCACTATACCTGACTTCCATAAAAGGCCATAATCTATTTCGATAATCTGACAAACAAACCAGTCAGGCCTGCAAAACACATAACATTTTAGAAAACCAGCCAAACCGCTTTTGTTGCCTTGTCAGCAACCAGTATCCATCTCCAGATACTGTGTGGATATTGGAAAGTGATTCATTTTTAGACTGCACTTTGTGTTTCCATATTCAAGTAACACGACTTTGTTGCACTGTAAAAAACTAGTGAATGCCTTATCTAAATCATCATAAATACATAAAGAAATAAGAAATTATGGTTATCATATGATGATAAGAGCGGTGATAAGTATGTAATGTCACCATAAAAAGCCATGTGTAGCTCAGCTCTGCAGCTTTTGGCAATTTTATTATAATGTGAACTGAGTGGCCCTATTTCTTGTTAATAAAGCAACAAGACCTTAAAAATATGCTTTATATGTCATTATCTCCACCAGTCTCTGCTGTCTGGACGCATGTCTGTTCCCTCTTTGTTTGGTCTAATAAGCATAAGTAGGACTTTTGGTATCACCGATACACCAGCCCGCTTTACTTGGCATCAGATCAGGAAGGAAATAAGTGTATCACACATAAATAATTTCCAACGTATTCTCCACAGGAAGTGTACGTTTCTCAAAATACACAATAGACCTTGCTATAAGATGTGGTCTTAGATTGGTGTTAGCTACTGTATCTCTTAAGGGACTAATAGAGGAATTATTATTTATGTCTGGGAGCCGTTTTCAGTGCACATTTTCACATGTATCAGCTGCTCATGTCTGAGGAAAAGAATCCAGGTCATTACCTATGTAGAACAGTATTTAACGCTGGGATTAGCAACTGCAGCTGCAAAGTTTAACCCGATCACTTGTCAATGTGCTGCAAGTCTGCTCTGTCCCCCTCACAGAGTCAGACAATAAAATGAGAGCAGACTGAATCCTAGGGAAGGTAACCTGCATACCATCCCGAAAACCCACAGATCTTTCCACAAGACACTCAATCTGTGCTAGAGGTGCCAACTCTTTGTTCAGCCAACCGGTCGGAACAAAGGGTGGACGTGAGGTAGTTATGGAGAATGGTTGAAGGTACAGTGTTTACCGCACTGCCCGTCCACTTCTTTGACTCAAACTGAAGTGTCTTAAACAACTACTGTATGTCGGTTTATAGATGTTCACGTCCCTCCCGAGTCACTGGGAGAAACAGAATTAAAAAGATGGATAGTTTTATAGTACAGTCATGCTATTAGCTTGTAGGCTGTTGATCATTTTGCATACAGTCCAACGTAGTTGTTAAAATCTTACAGTCTGGACAACACAGAAGTGGACAGACCAACACATTTCTGCTCTGATTATCAAGGTCTTTCATTGTGTCAGTCTTTGGCAACATGCGCCTTGTTGCAGTTTTCGTTATATAGTAACAGATGCAGAAGTACTGCGGAAAACCTCTCCTCCTGTTTCCTTCCTCTTTCCCTCTCTGCTAACTAAGAAATAACAGCAATAGTAAAGCGAAGCCTCTATAGTGGAAAGGGTTGGCAAAAACTCAACACCAGAAATTCAACAGACATTCGACAGACATAGCATAACGGAAACTGCCACATCGGTCAGTTATCCTTTACGTTTTCAAATGTAGGTCTAAGCTGGCACACACACGTGGACATGTTGCTTTACTTTTACTAGGAGATTCAAATTGAGATTCGGGATCTGCTCTGTCCTTTATGAGTCTCCATGAAAAGCAATACTGCCAAACAGAAAGGCTGTACAGATGCTGTATAGAAATACTTTTCATCTCTTTGATTCTCTGAGAAATAGCAGCCTCATTCACAGCAAAGGTTGCTATAGTGTTGCCAAGGAAACGCAGGATATGACTGTTATTGGCTGTGCTGTATCCAGGCAGCCTATATTACCACGGACACACATACACACAAAGAGAAAGAGAAACATAATAATGCTCATCCCCCTTATACAAACAGTGCATATGGTCTGGAGGTGCAGCATATCACCAAAATGTACACGTCAATTTGATTTGTTGCTATGAGATTCAGTACATTAATAGCACTCTCACAATAAGAGGTCACTTTACAGCAGATCAAAGAATAACAATCATTTTTGCCATTGTTTGTTGAGAGCAAAACAAAAGCAGGGACTTACAGTGTAAATGAAAGTGGAGCTGTTCATTTAATTATTGCATAAATCATATCATAAATCCTTAAACATATAAAGAATGTGAAAAGCAATATTAGAGTGTGTGTGTTGATGTTATGAATTAATGATGTTATGAACCTTAGATGTACAGACATAAACTGTGAACTCTCAGTGTCACACAGGAGAGGACGGCTTTTCCCTCGAAAAGCAAGAGAACCACTGTAAGAAAGAGACTAGTGAAGAAGGCCACAAAGACACATACTATGACTTTACCAAAGGAGTTAGTAGTTTCAGCAGCTGAGATGAGAGATTCTGTTCCTCAGCTGAGGCTCTTTTTGCCGTAAGACACATGGAAAACCCTGAAGGAGCTTTTTGGTCATCGTTGTTTGGTAAAAACAATAAAACAGCATGGCGGTGGAAGCCTCGTGCTGTGGGGATGCTTCCCTGCAGCAGGTCCTCGAAGCCTTGTAAAGAAAGAGGGTAAAAACGCATACAACAAAATAAAGAGAATCCCTGATGCAGTCTGCAAGAATACTGTGACTTGGGAGAAGATTCATTTTTACAGCAGGACAATGGCCTTAAGCATAGAGGCAAAGCTACACAGAAAGAAATGGTTACAAAATGATAATGTTAATGCTGGAGTGGCCCAGTCAGAACACAGACCTCAATCCAACTGAGAATCTGTGACTGGATTTGAAAAGAGCCGTTTACTCACAGTCCTTGTGCAACCTGACAGAGCTTGAGCAGTTTTGCAAAAAAGAATGTGGAGATATTGCAGTGTCTATATACTAAAAGCTAACTGTGGCCAATACACACAAGTTTAATGCTGTAACTGAAGCTCAGGATGCATCTACTAAACACTTACTTGAAAGAGGTGAGGCATAGATAGATGCAGTCATTAATTGTACACATGGTATTTTTAATTAAGTTTGTTGAAATGTGTTGTTGAAAGAATCGTTTTGGGTACATTTAAAAAAGCCAAATTATATCAATTATGATTAAAGTTAAAAAGAAATAAAAAAAATGAAAACTTCCACAAAGGAGTGAATAATGTTTTTGTTTTTTTTTAAGGACCTGTAAAAGACAAAAAACGATGCCGGCAAAAAAACATTTGGGGAGAAATGCATGAATAAAAATAAATCTTGAGTAGAGAAGAGGTTTGAGGAACACAGAAGTTAAAATTCCGTCACTGACTGTTTAAAACACTCTGGGTGCTGCAGAGGAAGCAAAGGGAAGAGAAATTCACTGGTTATTCTGAGGAAAGCTGATGTCACATTTGTGTAGCGCAAAGGTCAAGACCGACTGAGTAAAACAGAAAATAGAGACATTTCCCTGCATTTCCTTCATACAGCAACGCTACAGTTTTGTGTCTAATTCACTACATACTATTAAATCCTAGCTCTTTATATTTATATGACTTATGTCTGAAATCTCAGTAGTGCTTCCCATAGACTAAAATATGGAGGTTGTATTTAGAAAGGAATCGGAATGATAGAGAGACTGATGCTGGACACAGACTTAGCTCTTATAAACTATTAGGAAAGTTGCTCATCAAAGACATGAACCATTAAGTTTTCTGTCTTACTTGGTTTCAGTGTAATTCTGTGTTGTGGGACACACTTCATAGACACATTAGCCCGACTTAAAATTGGGGCGGCTGCCGACAGGTTTACACAGGCCTTTTGGGGATCAAAGGGTATGTTTTGCTACAGGGGTCTCTTCTCCCCCATTCACGTCACCTCATACTAATATTGTTGCATTTGCCAAAATAAATCTGTTATACTCTCTATGTTACATATAAACATATGTTTCTAATCTTTTCTCATTTGCAGTATAGTGACAATCAAATATGTTGGATACATTTTTTTTTAAAGAATGAAAGAATAAATAAAACTACATGATGGTTGTGGTTAAAATTAAACAAACCCCGTCACTGTGAACTGTGTCTGGAAAATGTTACGAAGATCTTTTCCCAAAGCTCCAAAAATTGCTCATGCAGGTATGCAAAAGTATGCAAAGTGATTATCACATGTTGTTGCATTCCCAAGTGCCTCTCTGAAGGTCTCTGATCCATTCTGCCTTCGATTCCATCCCTGCTTATAACAGGAAATAACCAGTGTTACTTTACCACGGTTAATTTGTGGGCACAGTAAAATGGAAAGACGATACACATTTTTTCCATATAGACAAGTCCTTAACTGCCCATTCTGCACTTGACAGTCACAGACAATCCAAGTGCCAAACAGAAAGGCCGTCTTTAAAATCGGCCGTCAGAAACAGACCTTCAGTCGCATCTTAATCTCCCCAGTGCTTGGTAAATGATGAGCTGTTATATATCTCTCTGGAGAATTCAGAGGTTTGTGTTGAAAGTGGATTATCTCGCCCCCTCATTAATAATTTGCAAGCATGTGTGTGTGTGTGTGTCTGTGTGTGTGTCTGTGTCTGTGTGTGTGGAGAGAAGGAGAGAAATATTAAGGAGCAAATGAGGACAGGCTGGATGCTTTGGAGGAAAATGGTAACATGGTCAAGCCTAAATCATGCTGATGGAGAATGTGGGTCATGTAAATCCATCACACCTGCGCACCACACACACCACACATGCACAAATGTTACCGTATTTTAACAAAAAAAAACAAAACTATTTTTAATCAAACCTTAACACATAAAAAAAACCCTGCAAAAACTGCAAAAATGTCCTCACATTAAAGGTTTTTCACTATGTTCAAGCAGACATGACAAGACAGTGGTAAACTGTAGACACACACACACAGTTAAAAGTCTTTCCGTGCTGTGAATACACAAAAACATTCCCTTGACAAGGAGAAGGGGCTGCTGAAGCACCCATAAAGATTTTTCCTAATCTGCCCTTACAAATTTCAAATATTATCCATGTGCATGTAGGTAGACCATGGGAAAGACCTTGTCCTATCCACTTTGATGCTGATACTTTTTGTGTGTGTATGTGAGGATATATTTGGATGTATTTGTAGATACTAAGAGCAGGAACCTTGTGTGTGTGTGTGTGTGTGTGTGTGTGTGTGTGTGTAACTACTTTGATCTTCAGAGCTCCCTGGAGTGAAGCGAGTCTCTGCCTGACTTCTGAAAACAGGCAGTTTGTCATGGCTGCCTCTTAACTTAGAGCAGTGTGTGAGACATGAAACGGAGGGTGCACAAGATATACAAAGAGAGGGGAAGTGGGGAAGAAAAAAAAAGATATTCTTAATGAGAACGCAAGTAATGTTGAAAATGATAAAGTAAGTTGTAAACATAAATGATACCATTCGAACGGTTGGATCAGAGTTAGCTTAGCTCTAACTCTGGTACCTTGGACCTAGAAAGACTTTATGGAGGTAGCCAGACACCTTCAGAATAAGGCGGCACATTTGAAACATTATTTAAAAGTTTTAAAACTCAAATTTAAAAAAAGTTGTGTTCGTTCAGTGTCAGAAATGTCAAATATGTAACTTACCATGTACCACAAACTCATCACTTTTAACTCCAAATGATTATAAACAAATGATGATGATGTATGACGATAGTGATTTATTTTTGCCTCAGATTTGGACAGTTCTCCTTGTGCTCAAAGGTCAACGGCAGGTACCTATCGTCTTGTCACGCTGGCTAGGGCCAGGCTCCGCCCCTTGCAGTCCTGATTGGCCCACCCCACTGGCAAATCATACATAAAAGCATATTCACACTGACAGAACAGCAGCAGACAAACTGATACAACAACTTAAAAATAATAACACCAGACATCATACACTTGAAATACTCCAAAGCACAGACAGTAACAGTAGTAGTGGAATCCACTGAGTGGTGTGGTTAACAGTTAACAATACGCATCTTAGGTGATATGTTTTGTTCACAACTGTTTCCTCCAAGTCACGATCATAGGCCGTTATACACCCCACTTCAAGATTAGGTTTGAAAACAAGTAACCAAAGTTTTTTAATACAATCAGCGACAACTAGTTTGTCAGGACTGTGTTTGTGTGGTTTGAGCAAATGTCACTAACAACAACATCCCCCAACAGTCTCCTTTACAGGTTTAGGAAAAGTAGGGCCAATGCATCTGTTGTTGTATGCTGAGGAGCATTAAATCTTAGAGCTTAAAAACAAAGGAGTTAGCGATGCTGTTCTAACATTTTTGGAGGCGTAAGCAAACAAAACCACAATAGGCTTCTCTCACACCAGGAATTTTGGCCTGAAATAGTAGGAAAAGCACTGGTGCTATAAAGGGACCACATTATACTTACTTATAGTTGTAATTTAACTGTCGTAATAATTGCCATTGTTTAACAAGGACACACACCAAAACCTGAACTGAAGGTATTTAAAAGTCACCTATCAGCAGATATTCTCAGAGACTTTCTCTGGACTTTCCCAAAAATGTCAGTCCACCAGCAGGCTTCTGCAAACTGGCCAATCAGAACAGAGTGAACGCTGAGCTGAAGAAGAGGTATTGCAAGAAGAAAAAAATAACTGAATACGTTTCTTTAAATGCCACAACAAAAACATAAAGAGGCCATCATGCTTAAACTTGGGTTTACATTGTTTTTGTGTGACAGCATTCACAACACTACGAGCCTGAAATTGAAGTAGCTAAGCAGAATTCATCCATCATTCATCTTATTATTACGTTATTTTATTATGTCTTTCCGACCGTGACAGCCATGCAGAAATGTGCCTCAGAAAAAGGCCAGCTGTCAGCAGGTTTTCATTTAAAACATTACTAAATAACGATTGGTGATAGAAGAAAGTAAGATTCTGTTTTTCCCTCTGCAGGAAAATCCCATATCACACAGAGAGGAACACAATTACAGGAGATCTATTTTGAGAGCAAAACAAAACTGTGCTAAATCCAAAAATGTATAAATGCAGTACCTAGTAGTTGCTATATACTTGACTCACAATGTTGTTCTACCAAGATAGCTGTACTTTTACATAAATATGCTAAACACTTTCTTGTATTGCTTGTAAATGGATCACAACACACAAAATAAACAACAATTAATTTTAAGCATATTTGATTACAGAATAATAAACTATTTAAATTAGCAAAACTTTATTTTCATAACAGCAATAACTGCCTGATAAATTTGTAGTATTCGGCAGAAATTCCCAAACGTGTGCTGTGCTGGTTGGGCTGTGTTCCCAAACTCTTTATTCTAGCTTCTTCCACACCAGCTCGATGGGGTTCAGATCTGGCGATTGGGCTGGTCAAACCATCACGAAGAGGGTTCCAGCAACTGCTCTCTCTTCCAGATAATTCTTACACATCTGTGAAGAATGCTTGGGGTCATTGGCTTTATGAAAAATTAAGTTATACCCGATCAGTTGTTGCCCAGAGGGAAAGTCACGCCTCCTCAGTATGATACCACACGATGCAGATCACCCACTCCCCCACTGGCAAATCATTATCACATCATCACATTTCCGGCTCTAGATTTCAGTGATGGTGATAAGTTCTAAGTTCTTTACCGATACGTTCTGATAAGTTCTTTACTTGGATCAAAACACCTTTAACTTTGACTTATCAGTCCACAACACTTTGTTCCACTCATTTAAAATCCACTGCATCTTAAACCCACCTCAACTCATCTATCTATGCATTATCTGTGAGCGCTTATCTTATGGAGTGTTGTGGGCGACTGGAACCTGTCCCAGTTGTCACTGAGTAAGAGACGGGCTACACCCCGGAGACAAGTCTCTACTCTATCTCAGGGCCAACACAGAGAGACACAGACAGACAACCATTCCCATCCACATTCACTCCTTACTAGTTAAACTAACATGCCTTTAGACTGGGAGAGGAAACCAGAGCACCTGGACGAAACCCACGCAATCACGGGGGGAACATGCAAACTCCACACAGAAAGGCCACCTACTGCAGCCTTTTCTTCAAATTTAAAGGGTTGTTTTCTGAAACAAAGATAATATATAAGTGACCGAATGTTTCAGAGGCTTCTGTCTGCCTGATACTGAAATGACTGCAACACCGAGTTATGTAAATCGCTGTTAGCAAGGGTAACATTGCAACAATTGGAGTCATGGAAATGTATCAGTAGAAATGTGACCTTGATCCAATTGTTGACTGTTGTATAACGAGTAATGTACATGTATCCACTAAAGGGTGCAGGCTTTAGTTGCGTTAATTCCACTTCCCCATTTTCAAGGATTGGAGTCAGTCAGCTTACATGATGAAACCAAAATGACTCAACACAGATGCCCTTTTGCAGGCATGCCATGGCATTCTAAAAATCACATTCCTCTTCAGGACTGACTGTCAGAGCCAGCTTTTTTGACTGAGGGTGTGTTCACAGCAAGCATGCTGGGGAGATTATATGAACTCTTGTGACTGCATTTCATAGATTTGGTTTGCCTGGCCGAGCGGGACCAGTGCCAGTTGAACTTGGGTGGCACCGAGTACTGTGAAACTCTGAGAATGCTTTCTCTGTTATCTACCGAGACAACTGCAGTGTTTGTTAAACGTATCAGGAGGGGTTTGGATGAAATTATCCCAACATACAATGGGTTTAGGGGTAAAAGGAGACAGATGTTGATATTTGATAGTCTGGGGATTGTCTTGCTTGGAAAGCCTGGCATAACAAAAAGAATATGGTCCTATCTTTTTATTTTCAAAAAACACAACGGAGCGGAAATTACAGCAAGACTGCAGGCGAGTCAATCAGTCCAAGTTACGCCTGGAGACATATGCATGTTTTGACTGAAACAACCTGGCAGCATAACAAGATAAAACACTCCAATAAAAATTGTACTTGTTAGTTCCAGACATCTTATTTATAAGGGTGGTAGCTTAAAATAATTGGAAAGGGTGAGGCTAACTGAATTTTTTTCAACAGTTTCTGCCCGAGGAATCAAAACAAACTGTAGGTGTGGTTGATTGTACCCTCGGATTGTCCCTGTTGGCTAGAACGGGAACGTGACCTTGTTGAGGTGGATGCAAATGACAGTTAAAACTCGGATGGTGGCCTTGAGTTTGAGGCAGTGTGAGAATGCTGCATAACGAAGCCCTGCTCTCTTCCCGGTTGCAACCAATCCAAAGTAGTGCTCACAGTGTCTTCTGGAAGCGGGCAGGGGACTTGAAAAGAATAATTTCCATGTGCTGTAGCCCAAGAGGGCCACAAATCATAATGCCTGAAAAGAAGCAGCTGACGTTTGTTTCCCCCAAATGAGCCACTTCTTTTTAAAGCATAGGTTCTCTCGAAATTCTACCCAACCCAGATTCAGTAAGAGGTGCTCCGTAATGAGAACCATATGTGACAAAAGAATGTGAGGTTTGGATAAGCTGGCAAGTTTTTCCCTTTTTCCTTGAAAGGGTTTTATGGCTGTTGGGGTGCTGCCAAACATTCCTGCCTGCATGATCTCCAGTAAAAGCATTTCCCTGGCCTACAGGCATTTAAAGACATCACTGTCTCCATGTGTTTTCAGCTGGCTCCTTTTTTACTGATATAGCTAAATAATTTCAATCTCTTTCTGGGACTACTTGTGGGGTATGGTGGACATTGCATAACAACCCTGTAACCAAACTCATAGGTGAGCCATCACCCATCATCTCCGCTCTTTAAAATTAAATTAGGACCAACTGTACTGCAGAGGCCAAGTAGGCCGAGCTTTAGAACCAATGAGAAATCAAATGTAGCAACTGAGTGCTCTGTCAAAACAGTTAATATTTAAATCAGCCTCAATCACACCTTCACGAATTATCAACTCTGTAACTGTCTCTAAATCAGTTTCATCAAAATTTGAACAGTATCACCTTCAACCACAACACAACAGGCCTTAAAATTTTTAATTTCCAGCCCTACTCATTCAGTAGCAGTAGGAGCTGATTTATATCCAAACATTTAAAACATCCGCCACCATTGTAAATTCCACAAATCTGACAGGATTGCTGGAGCTAGTATCTAATGCTGCACTCAGATAGAACAGCCATTTTCCATTCATTACTATTGTGTTCATGTTGATCTTTTTATAGGCTCTCATTTCAACTCCAGTGTGAAACGACTTTATTATCGCAGCATGTGACATTGAGTTGTGACAAATGTCACGTGATGAAGGAAAACCACAGCATTTTATCTAAACCTAACCATGGTAGAAACTAAACCTAACTTGGATCTAAACTTGTAATCCATCATTTTTTACTGTTGTCCCAAAAATGGGACAATTTCAAGAGACCACCGCCTCCCTGCGTGGGGACACTGATACTTTCAACAGACGTTTCCAAGGGGCCTATTAGAGTCTAGGGACAAACAAACTGAATGGGCAATAAGATTAGAGGACTTTTTGGAAGATTGCACCGTTGATGTCAAACAAATCCCTGCTAAGTGGACAGGATTCAACATCCACAGTTCAAAATGTCCTTATCAAAATTGCAGACAGTCTGGTCGGTTGAAAATAACCTCAACCACATTTAGCCCCCAACTCTGAAAGATACGGTAGAGTGCTGTTTATTACCATTGGCCCTGGGCCCAATAGTGGGATTAGAAGTCAACATCAACATAGACAATAATGCAAAAGATATAATTTCAAACTCTGTGGCCTTCGACATAATGCTCAACTCATTCTGCAGAAGAATCTGAAGATGAGGAAGTAATTTTGTATCTAATCAGATTATTTTATTTCAGGAAAGTAAAAAAAAAAAAAAAAAAGGTGAGTAGCAAAGAGATGCCTACTTTTGAGTACTGTAAATTTGGCCACAGTGTCAGTATTGGTAGTAATTACTGTGAGGAAATAATGAGAATTATTGTGCCCCAACAGTCGACAGTAAGAGCTTCCAGGTTTGAATTGTTTTCCATGTGGGCTCTAATCTCCTGCAGGCCTGCCTACAAGAGCATGTTTTTCCCTTTTAGTAAAGCAAGGTGTTGACTTTTTTGATCTGGATTTGGCAGCCAGAAGTATGGTCACATGACCCAGGCCCTTGCACTTTGTAATGGCCCATTGACAGTCTTTCCTGTAAAGGTAATAATGACATATTAAGTTAATATAGCTATGTTAGCTCAGGGTTCATATGCATTTATTTAAAGTCATCTATTGACGGACAAAGTTTTTTGTTAGACTATTATTTGGGTCAGTTATATTCTACTGTACTGTACATGTTGAGGACTTAATAATTAATAATATGTGCAAGCTATGAGTCTAAAGTAGGAGTCTAAAAGTGTAGCAAAAAAAAACCCAATGTATATCTATTTAAACTTGGTGCAAGCTCATCGTGATTTTTTTTCCGTGGCTCTTGATTATTCTGGAACTGAGTGTAGGATATGACTAATCAACATTTTCAGTGCAACCATTAGACCTACTTTTTTTTTCTATGTCTAAATGTCAAATACTGAAACCAGTTTATCAGCAATCTATCAAGTGGTATAATGTAAGAGAACTGTGAATCATCAAATGTAACTTCCTTGAAATGACACCTGCCTGAAACAGATGCTTGTGACTTTGACACAGAGAGAGCAGTGAAGACTGTGAGCTGTGACGCTCATATGAGGTGAATATGATAGTCAATCAAACACAAACTTCTATTAAATTATTATTATTATTATTATTTTCATGCAGTGTCCGATCAATAAAAGGAGCAGACATCCAGTCACCATTTTAATTTATGAAAGAAGTGAGTGCATGTATTTTTGTCCCCACACCATGAATGCAAGAAGTTAGTTGGAAGTCTGTAGTAGCACCACTGGTTTCTGGATCCTAACACTAATAATATTTAGTGTGAAAATACAATTAATCCATTCCAGCTGAAGAAAGTTAGATGGCTTTTTTTTTAATTGACAGGAGGGGCTGATTACAAAGTGGAGAATGCTTAGATCGGAGGCAGAACTCATCAGCAGCGTGGCAAGGAAATCTCGAAAATAGAATCGGGCTTGAAAATCTGCAGTGGGAAAGAAACATATTGCTATTTATCTGTCACATAGCAAAGGACAAATTTAATATCAAAAATGCTGTGCAGCTTTTTTTTTTTAAAAATCCCAGCACGAATAGAAATATAGAGCATCTCCTTTCTTAATAGGTTCATAATATCACTGTCCTTGAGTAAGTATTTTTGGAAAGTAAGTAGGCTGATGATGTGTTGAAACGTGCCGTTAGAATTCTAACATTTTTAACACTGTTATAAATTCCTGCTAAATTGGCCACTGAAACAAAACTTGACCCAGGGGAATAAATGGCTTTGTAAATACTCGGTTAAGATTCAGTCATAAATGTTGTGTAATTGCTGCCTTTTTCCTCAGGAAACACTCTCTCTCTCTCGCTCTCGCTCTCTCTCTTGTTCTATTGTTCCACTTGGTTTTTCTGCATCTATCTAGGTCAGTGCTGTAAGCAGGTCATCTGGGCTATCACTGCCTTGGTCGCAGTATCCATTACTTGGCACTCTTTGTGTGCATGTCCCTGTAAGATATTATGCGCATACTGTCGATAAGCAGGTGTGTAAGTGTGTCTGTCATAGTATAATAATCCGTTTTCTTTATGCCGTTGTGTCTGGAGGTCTCCTGGAGGTATCCAGCATAGCGAAAAAAAAAAATGCAGTCAACGTAACACAATGTTTTGCCATCCAGTAACACCCAGCCACAAATATGTTAGAGTACATTCCTGGTACACCCAATAAGCCTGTCAACTGATGTTCCTCTTTTATTAACCGTTCCTGTGCTTGTCGAGCTTTCCATTCGAGGACGGCATTTTGTCATTGTTACTTGGTAGTAACTGAAACAATGGGACCTGAGTGGGAAACAGAAGTAGAAGTGACAACCATCAGATGGCTAAAAAAAAATGTGTGTCACTTACTTAAAATATGGATGTCACTTACGGGTTTTTTTTTTAGCTGTAGCCGGCTAAGTACTAGTTCTTGAGATTTCTTCTTGTGCACATTCTCGAAAATTAACACTACGCAAACACGAGAAGCAATTTATCCCATGAGCAGTTGGCGCAATGTCAGATAATCTTAGCGGCAGTGTTGTATCAGGTAGCAAATAAAGAGGAACAGCTGTGAATGACCTTTAAAGTCAAAACAACAATGGCATTTTTTTCCTCCCATAATTTCAACATCAACCTTTTTGACTGTTGCCATGGCTCCTGTTTAAGAAGGAGATTCCATTTTCAGCTACGGATGATTGAGCCCTAGTCTGCTCCTTGTTGTAAATCATTTAAATACACACAAAGTATGTGTTTGGTAAAAAATAAAAAATAAAAATGCAAGTATATCGAGGGTCATATGTGCTGAGAGTGGCTTTTTGTAAGGTGACCTGTAAACCTACATATTTTAGCTTGGAGCGTTTGGTGGTCGAGTGGTTGAGACTCCTACCGTGCAGCTACAATGTCACAGTTCAAATCAAGGCTGGCAAACCTTTGTTGCATGTCATGCCGCTCTATCTCTGTCCTAGGGTCCTGTCTCTCTTTAGTCTTTATGCAGTGAGTGACTATGTGATTGCCACTGTGTCAGGCTGTGATCTGGTCCTCTGGTTTTCACACTGGGAAGCCTCAAACTTAGCAGATCACTGCGGGGAGGAGGAGTCCCTGTGGTCAGCAGTAGAGGCTTTTTGCCTTCCTAGCATCAACGTCAATATGAACGTCAATACGAAGGACCAACAGGGCCATCGCCATGTTGCAATATGGAAGGGTCTCCGGTTCAAAGCCTAAACATTTCTGTTGAAGTGCTTCTTTGGAGAACCAGCAGTTTGGTTCAGAATGTGGAACACCACTAGTTCATTTATGAGCATTCGGTTATACAGTGCCAACCAGGTTATATTTGTACTGATTGTAGCATTCCCATCTCTAATGAAGATGGTCATGATAGCTGTGTGGTCTGCTTGAGACAACCACATGCCTTGTTGGCCAAACAGAACCCTCTGTCTTGCATGGAGTGGTTTTTTTTTTTTTTTTTGTGCCTGGACACATTACAGAGGCCAGTTTCTGCCTTCTTGAAAAAGGTTTGAAGCATGCAGGTTCTTTTCTCTCTGGGGTTCCTAAAAGAAACCGAGAAGAACCCGAGAAGAGTTAGACCATGTCTCAAGCCATCCGGTCTTCTCTATCCTTTTTCAGAGGGCAACGATTGTTTGGAAGGTTCGACTGCCCCCTCGCACATGCCTGCTGCTCCCTCTAGATTTTAAAAGCTGGCTCACTTATGTCTCCAGCCACTCTCTGCCTGTGGGTCTGCTTGCCATGTTCAACCCGAATGCTTTGCAGCTGTTCCAACAGACAGGAGATGGACCCATGGATGGCTTTCGCCATGACCCATGAGAACCGCATTGAGTTCTCAAGCAGGCTTCCAGTGGCATGATTACTCACTTTCACTGTAGTGAACAACTTCAGCCGTGGCCAAGCAGAGCTCTGATGCCTCTTAAAGAAAGGGGTCAGAAGCAGGTTGCTCAAAATCCCAAGACCGTTGCAACCAGGGATTGCTTTGCAACAACAGCTGTCAGGAACACATACTTGAGGTCTGAGGTCAGTACATTTATTAAATGGCTGTCACTAGAAAGGGCTTTCTTACTAACTATTTCCTCTCCCAAGGGAGTTTGAGGATTCCTACATTCCTCATTGGTTTATTGAAACTGTTGTAGGCTTTTGACTATCAGATATTCCTCAGAGCCAATCCAACGTGTCAGTGCTGTATTCCCCCTTCTGATGAGCAGGGGATTCCACAGCTCCAGCTCTCCCTGTGCCCAGATTGGTTCTTGGCGGAGTATGCGCAGCAAACGCAGATGTTCAGGCATACTGACCAGCTCTTTGTCTGCTCTGCATCAGAGTGCCAGGGCCAGCTGCTATCTAACTCTGGTATATTCTTATTGGTTGTTACTGTGATCTGGTATGCATAGTCCAGTAGGCCTGTCCATTATGGAGTCCTCACTCATTCCACACCTAGCATGGCCACCTTCTGGGCACGGTTTCAGAGGGCCTCCTTCACCCCCACTTTCTCTGTTGCAGTGTGACCATCCCAGTCAACATTTATGCAATTTTACCACCTCAATTGGCAAAAGGGGACCAAGGTATATATATGGCTCAAACTGGAGTCAAAGCCTAACAATCATATTATCATATTTTTTGCAACTAGATGGATTGCAAGTTGAACATAATAGACACACCATATAAGGGAGCTACTGAAACCACAAAGCCCTTCTTTGGCCTTTGACTGTGAGATTTTCATTTCACAGCTGTGAGATGACAGCAAAGACTCAAAAGTGTTTCTCATGTGTAAAACATGAAGCATGACACCACAGGCAAAATGTGTGCAAAGTGTACTGATAACAAATGATTAATAAATCAATCGATCACAGATGATCACAGATCAATATATACCAGCATCAACAGTTTAAACAAAATATTACTGGTTTTCATGTTGTGTGTTTTGGACATTCATTGTAGCATGTAGCTTCCACATGTTCATTTCATTGGTCATACAGTAGTAACAAGGGAAACAAACAGCTACAAGTCAGCAACACTGGGTTGTGAAATTCCCCTAATTTTCTCTGTAGCCTACAACACACATGAAGACCCATCAGCCATGACTACATTCAAGCACTTCACTATTTAATTCTCTATTTATTGGTTTTGTTTCCTTTACGGTTTTATGCGTGCATGTGCGTGGGAGATGGGGCCTAACTTCACTTTTTTTTTTCCTTTTATGTGTAGTTCACTCTCTATGTGGGTGTGGGCTGTGCAAAGCCTTTGTTGGAGTGCATCTGTGACTGTTTGAGTGTATAAGACTTTTTACATTTCTCTATATTTATTTTTAATGGTAATATTACTCAACCACCCACTTGCTCAACATGGATTACCTTGTTGTGAGAACATTGATCCGTGTAGTATATATAAATATATATATGTGTGTGTGTGTGTATTTTGTAAGTTACTTACTAAATAGTTAGTAAGAAAGCCTTTTCTAGTGACAAGCATTTAATAAATGTACTGACCTCAGACCTCATATATATATATATATATATATATATATATATATATATATATATATATATATATATATATATATATATATATATACTACTGCTTTTGGTTATGTGCCAAAACCAAAAGCAACACCAGAAACAAAAGCATGCAAAAATGTACCAAGGGTTTTGACAGTTTGTGGGAGCTTACATGTTGTTTTTATTCAGTCCTGCAGCAAAGCAGTAGTTGTACCCTTTCTTATTGTTGTAATTTCTTTGGATTTTGGTAAATACAGATGTAAGCTGCTGCTCACTTGCAGTTTCTCCCTTTTCTCCTTCTTAGTTTTTATTATAAGAGAATTTTAGAGTTGTGTTGTTTAAAGGATTAAAAGATCTGGTTTACTCTTAACTAGCTCATTCACTTTTTGAAAAGGTGATTTGTTTTAGTTGAAATACAATAAAATCTAAAAACATTTTAACATTTTAACAATTCTCTTAAGATAAACACCAGCTGCTGCTACATCTCCTGCAGTTTGGGGAGGTTGAAGCAAAAAACATGGATTAGAAAATGAATTCAAGGCCGACGATCTAGCAGAAAGAGTCACTGAGCCAGAGTGATGACTGACTTCCAGCTAAAGACCAACGATGTAATGATGGGCCCACACCTTTGTGGGTGTACTACATTCACATTTACTGCTTCATCAAGTAAACCTTGATTCACTTATTTCTGTAAGATTCTAAAAAAAAGTGGAAAAAGAAGTGAATGCGTTGGGGATGAAAAGGCACAATGAGCTACTTATCACCAAGGAATGACAGGCTCTCAGCGTGGCTGCAGAGAGCCATGCTTCAAATTCCAGGACGCATGTGTTGGGTCTGCTACCAAGGGAAGTCATGTAATTTGCAGAGGTTTCCATTTGCATGAGCATGTGTGCAGAAGCTGATACGAGGGCAATGCAGCCGGCCTTTATGCTGTCTCCACATACAAAGCACAACATGAGTAGGACGTAAGCAGAACGGCAGCTTCTGTGTTTCATTCAGGTCTATGCTGAAGGTGCTCAGGTGCAGTACAGATAGCAGGTCATCTACCCAATACACAGTAGCTATGGTTATGCTCTAAAACGAGCCGTGTAAACAGCTGGACTGATGTGGGTTAGACTTCTCTCGTTTTGGTTTGGTCAAAGATGTGGAAAACTAAAAAAGCGTCCCAAACGGGCGCTTCATAAACCCTGCTTATTTTATACTGCAATAGAATAAACCCGACGTTCTAAGATTTGACTCTCATGTATCCTCCCTGTGTGCTCATTATAGGTACATGTGGTTGTGTGTGTAATATCACAGCGTTCCCCCGTCTTTCTGTTTTTAAGTGTACAATATTCATCTTGGTCAGTGTCATTGATAAAGCCAGACTAGAAAGACCATCCATGCTGCTCTACCCTCCCCCACCCTGCCATCTCTCCCTCTCTTTCTGGTTGTGTCCACCTGTCTCTACCTCCTCTTTCTGACCTGCATTTGGTCACTCGGCCACCAGCCTCATCAGAAGACACTACTCTCGCTTTTATACAACTGCTAGAATAAAGGCAAGCACTGTATCCTACAAAACCAATGATGATGTCAGCTTGTTATTGACTCTCCCAGGTCTGAATGACTGAGCAGAGGATAGGGGGTGGGGTGGAATCTATCTATTGCAGGGAGGTGACCAGCCAGGCACAAATGAGCTCTAGTGTGTGTGTATGTGTGTGTGTGTGTGTGTGTGGTGTGGGGGATGGGTGGGATCCTGCAGTCCTCGTTTCCGCAGACATAATCTGTCCCAGTTGCTGCACACCTCTTACAGTTTACAATAAGCTCTCTCTCTTTCTCTCTCTCTCTCTCTCCCCTCCCCCACCTTTCTCTCTGTTTTTGTGTAGAGATGGATGAACCTATCTGAGTAAGGCATAGAGATGGACATAATGGGCAGAAATAAAAGTGAAAGCTTGGCTGCAAGATACACACTGCTTACTGTTTGTTGGATATTTGTTAAGTGCCATAATGGCCTCCAATTTTAAGCAAATATTCTGAAGTAATATAGGGCACAGTACACCTTACAGGAAATATTCACTCATTTAAATGAGTTTAAAAGAGCCATTTTTAAACATTTTAATCCATTTTTCTATTGTTGGGGGCAGCTTTAGCTCAGTTGGTAAGGGCAGTCGTCCATGGGCCACAAGGTGAGTGGTTCGATCCCCGGCCCTGGCTATATGTCAAAGTGTCCCTGGGCAAGATGCTGAACCCCTAACTGCCCATTCCCCTCCCCAGCTGTGCAGTGCTGGTCCCAGCCCAGTAGAAATTGGGGAGGTTTGCGTCAGGAAGGGCATCCGGTGTAAAAACTGTGCCAAATCAACATGCGGACAATGATCAGCTGTGGCGACCCTGAACTCACGGGATAAGCTGAAAGGACAAAAAAAAAAAAAAAACAAATTTCATTTTTCTATTGTTGCTCTGTAAAATATGTACAAATAGTTACTTTAAATTTTTGGAAAGCAAACAATTCAGATTGCTGGGTGTAGAGTGGTGTGATTAACCCTAATGAACATCAAATTTAAATAGATTTTCATTGTGGTTTTTTGGAAATGCAGTTCTAGTCTTCAAATCAAAATACACCTAATAGGTTGTCCATTATTCAGCTCTGCTAACAAAAGTCTACATATCAGCTACATATAGAGCGTTTAGCTTATGTCATAAGTTCAGGGTCTTGGTCCCCATGTTGATTTTGTCACATTTTTACGCCAGATGACCCTCCTGACGCAACCTTCTCCCAGTTTTACCGGGCTTGGGACTGGCATTGCATGGCTGGAGATAGGGATGGGGTTCAGTGTCTTGCCCAGGGACAATACGACATGGGGTTGGGGAGAGCGGGGTGCAAAGCTCCGACCCTATGGTCGGTGGGCCGCCACTCTACCGACTGAGCCACTGAAATCAAGCAGCATCTTTGCACTGTCCACTTGCCCTGAACTTTGTAGGTTTTTTGAATGTGTTTTTGGTTAAATACCTAAAATAAGGTTTGTGGTTAAAGCACTAAGTGGCTTAATGGGACCAAGTTTGTTGGGAGCATTGAACGTCATTAAGAAAATGCAGAGACTCAACTCCTCATTACTCCATCTTTACAGCCCTGTTCAGTTTATACTTTTGATCACTAGCTCCAGAATATACACTTTTGTAGGGTAGAGGTTAGTGTGCAAAGTTAATTTTACAGGTTTATCGGTGATGAAGTTGAAGCAATGCAACAATGCATCTGAGCTAACTTCAGTTATTACCTCATCTAAACCAACAACCCTATTAGACCCTAGACCCTATTCCAACTAAACTGCTCAAGGAAGCTTTACCCTTAATAAATACGTTCGTATAAGATATCATTAATCTATCTTTAGAAACAGGATATGTACCACAGGCCTATAAGGTAGCTGTAATTAAACCATTACTTAAAAAACCCTGTCTTGACCAGGTGTCTTAGCCAATTTCAGACCAATATCTAAAGATCATAAAGTTCTGTTTGTCACAAAGCAAATTTTCCACAACAATCCAAAAGTTACTGGAAAAAAACCCTTTTTTGAGGTGGGCATTGCATTACATAACCAAGCTGGAAGCCTGCATTTCTACATGTCAGACTGGAACATCTTTTTTAGAAAGGGAAAACATTGAGATCTCTTCCTGTCGTGAACAGATCGCTGTACTGGGAAGTTTGCTACGGCAGAGGTGAGAGGACGCTTTGGGAGGACCAATCCCTGCAAATCAGCTGAACTCGATGGAATACCCAGCTCATGTTTCAGTGCCTTTGTGAGATCCTTTACCTCTCAGTGGCTCAATCAGTGGCTCTTGCTTCCAGTTGACATCTACTTCCTAGAAATCACCACAGTGACTAATGGTCTAAGCTCAATTGTAATGAAATGTTTTTAGCAACTGCTTAGGAAGCACATTAACTCATTTCTCACTGCTGACTTGGATCCCCTACTGCTAGTCTACAAATCAACAACGGATCAATAAACCTAATCGCCCAACCCTTCACACTGGCCTTTCTCACCTGGGGAAGGGAAAAACATATGTCCAAATACTATTGGCTACCGAGTTGCACATAACACCAGTGTTCCCTCTAAATTGTCCATGGAACCTAGACTGCGTACAGCTTTCTCTGATCAGTGTTGACCACTGCTGTCACCATCCAGGCCATCAAGGACACAGTACTACAAATGATGCCGCAGAAATGAGGCTGGTAGTAGGTTTTCACAATCCAGCAAAGAAACTAGTCAACCACCTACTTACAGACAGACATTATCATCATCAAATCCAGAACCTGCACAATGAAAGACAGGTTCTATCTGCAAGCCATCAGACCACTGACGAACACATAACCTCTTATCTAGATTTATCTATCGCCTTCACCCACACATTTAAATGGATATTACTCACTTCGTTCTATGCCACCCTTGCATATTACTGCTCTTTCATCCCTGTCCAATCACATCAAGTGTAATAAGTACAATAGAAACTGTAGACTACTGTACATTTATTGCTATTTATATTAGTGTGCATTACCTTTCAGCCTTTTACTGATGTTTTTTCAACAAGTATAAAGTGGTGCTGTATCATTTGACGAATTTCATTGCACAAGTGATTGTTACATTGTTCTGCACGTATGAAAATAAAAAAGGCTGTTGAAAAATGTGCTGCACTTAAAGGGACCATCTCCAGCACCTTTTTTAAATGCGTATGACATCCTTTGGAGACGCATTTTCAGAAAGCTTCCTTTCCAAAAACATGGCCAGTGTGTTCCCAATAGAAATATCTGGGGCATGTACCATTACAGGGCCTATCCAACCAAAATCAGAAGATGAAACTTCACTCTACACTTTTGTTTCGATTGTTGTTTCCTGCCCAAAATTCCAAATGCCATTGTGGCTTCTTCCAAGCAAATATAACCATTATAGAACATCTGCGATCTAAGATAAAGCTAAAAAGCCAATTCTTTTACAAATAGATGAAACTGTTCATTTTGGTTAGTGTATAATCAGACCATGGGTCTCCAACACATCGCTCATGAGCTCATGAGCTACCAGGTAGCTCACCAAAGGCTTAATGAGTCCTATATAAATTTGAAACTTGATTAGCCAAATTTCAGTGGCCACTTGGGAAACCAACTTACACGTATATCCAACGAAATTTGGAGACTCTGACATGAAAGCATGTATTGTTCTCACTCTTCTCAGCGAGCAGCGGGTGCTGCCAAAGGCCCCTCCCACGTCTCAAAGCGCTCACAGGCGGCCCAGTCCTCGCTCGGCAGCCCCTCCCAGCTGCAGTCAGAGCAGGCGATGTTCTGCAAATGTAATGAATCGCGCATGCACAAAGCCGCGACTGGTACCAATTGGTATCGGTCTTACTGGTGTAAGATAATACAATTGAAAGAAATGCATGCAGACACATTAAATGCTAAAATACATACAAAAATATTTTTGTTTAAATGCAAAATATGGTTGTGGAATAGTTGTGGAAACCAATGTTTTGTAAAGGTTTGGGAAAAAAGTTTAGTGTGTTTGGATTGAAATAAGCTATGAGAATAAAAACACGATTAACTCTCAGCCATTTTCATTTTGTAAAAGTAGCTCTTAGGGGAAAAAAGGCTGGAGACCCCTGTGTTAGCCAGGCTTTCGGCTTATCCTGCGAGTTCAGGGTCACCACAGCATCTGTATGTTGATTTGGCACTAACCCTGAGACACCCAGACTAAGATTCACTTATTTGAACTTCTCCCACGCACCACTTAATATTCATTCTAAGGGTCTTGGTCATGCTTTCCCTGCCTCAAAAACCTTTGTATGCTCTTGAATCTAAAGGCTTCACCTTTTATATCCTTCAGCTAAAGCTTTGCCTTTACCCAAAGAGCATCTTCAGTTCTGTTCTGCAGGTCGTTTCCCTTGAGATGTAATAAATGTTTAGTAGTACACAAAAGTGCAGTATGTAAACCGTTTAGCATAAGCATCAATCAGTGGAAAATTGTGAATTGAAAATAGCTTCTAATCAGAAGGTGGCAGTTTGATACCAGCTGCTTCTGTCAGCATGTCCAAGTATACTTGAGAAATGCACTGAACCCCCAGCTGCTGATGTTGTATGTTCACTTGTAATTCGCTTTGAATAGAATCATCTGCAAAAAATGAAATACAACAAATACAATGATCAGTATGTGATGTTATTTACAGTTCCAAAGGTTATGTTGTTCTGAAGCATTTCAGTGACCTTTTTGATATTTACCACTATACCCACTGAATCCAATTTCATTTCTGTTCATTAAATGCAGGTGGGAAAAGGGTCACCCTTCAGTTAAGCAGAGTACTGTTAGTGCAGACATGTGTGCCTTTCTTTTCTGTTAGAGCTGAGTTCCACATTCTCAAGTCATTACATGTCTAGACACCTACTATATTCGTTAAAACAGTCTGCAAACAAACTCCAGGAAATGTGATGACCGTTATATTTTCCCTCAGTGATGTCAAAGATCATGGATGTTATTTTGTCCTGTTGGTTTACAAATAAGCAGAATGGAGATTAACCGTTTAATCATAAGATATATTATATGAATACACTGATATGTTCTATATTTCTGAAATTAATTTTGCAAACCAAATGTGGCCATAAGTGGAAATTGCACATAAAATTTCATGTCTTAGATTTTCTTATTAAAAGAGTGATGAGGGGCAGCTACTCAGCCTTACTGACAATTAGTCCCAGTGGCCATTTACAGTATTTCAAGTCCCCTCCAGACCTCAAACTCTTTTCCCCATAGATCACTTATATATGATATTACATCTCCAAAGTCTAAAACAGTGTGGAGAACCAGTCTAGTATAAAGTATATGCTTAGACAGGAGAATAACTGGTGGAGCCAGTGAAAGAACCAACAGCCATAGATTTATATGTCATATATTACTATGCTGGATGTAAAGGATTATTGTACACTGTTGCCCATAAAGTTGGAATAATTTTCTTTTCAGACACATTTTTCTTTTTGGCAATGAGGAATGTGTGGTTAAACTGCGGTTTGATTTTCACTGTGATATGTTTGGAAGAGATTGATCAATAAAGTTACACTTTATCCATCAACAATAAATCACATTGTTCCAATCATTTCATGAGAGGAGGTTCAAAAATATTTTATTCCAACTTTATGGGCAACAGCGTAGGTGTCAGCTTCAGCAACAGGATGGGTGTTGACTGTGTGACTGACACAGCAACAACCCAATTTTACAGTTCAGTGATAAACACTTCATGCACTGGCTTTGAACTCGACACATTTAAATCATCGCCAGCCATTTCTCTGCTTTGTTGCTGTGAAAAGTCGGACTGAATTTCACATTTCTGAAAGGTTTCTTTGACTGTTCCTTGGCTTTTGAGTCATTCAGTGGTTTCACACGAGGCAGTTACCATCTTTCTAAATAGATAGATACTTTTACAATGGGGGTGTCTTTATTGGTTAGGGTGTCTGGGACTGTATACAGTGTGAAAGAAATGCCTGATCTCTGCTGTCTGTTTAGCTGTTTCAGTGATTAGAGTGACTTACCTGCATATCTTTTGTTTAAAATGTTAAAATATGATGAAAAAGAGACCCTACCAGAAGAAATGAAATCACAATACCAATAGGAAGTATCAGCATTTGGAAAAACTAATAGCAATAAAGAACAGTTTTCCAGTGGCTCAGTGCAAGATCTGCTAATTCAACAACAGTTGAACTTTAACAGAGTTAAAGTGACAGAACTACTTCAGACAGAACACAGCATGATTTCAACTTTGTATTTTCTACAGAAGCAAACCTAGCAGGAAACCATTAATTCAGAGTGTGAGTGTGGTTGTCTACAGTTACCCACAACTGCATACATACGTGTTGCTGCTTTATACGCCCCGGTCGTCATTAACAGCTTCAAAGGTTTGTATAGCTGCCGTTTATGCTGTGAAAAAGAAGGCGACAAAGTATGTGAACAGTGACGCAGCTATTGTTAGAGGAAGTAGGGATACACAATCAACACTGGTTCTAAACAGGACGTCTCCAGATTTATTCTTATTGTTGTTTCACTCTGCAGTAGTTACAGAGGTAAGAGTGAAGAAAACAAATGTTAGGCATAAAAATACACTTGTTTAGAGTCTGACTAAAACGTTAAAGGATATGTGGCTTCATGACGAGCTGGGCTGATTAAAACAGTTTTTCATCAGTTGCACATGATGATGAAATATCTCCTGTGTAGCTACAGCAAGTATCAACAGGGTTTTCTATGTTTCGCAACTTAACCTATTACAGCATCTGAGTTTAGCATGTTTGCCTGCTAACATTTGCTAATTTGTGCTAAAAAGAATAGTAAAACGCATAATGTTCTAAACACAATGATTCACACAATTAAAGTTCCTGCATTCCGTATCTATCTCCATCCAATATTTGCCAAGATAGTCTGGACCACAACTGTGGTACCATACTATTTTTTGTTTAAACCTAAATCTTTCAGCTTATCCCTAAGTTCAGGGTCACCACAGCAGATCGCTGGTCCACATGTTGCTTTGGCACATTTTTTTACACTGGATGCCCCTCGTGATGCAACCCTCCCCAATTTCTACCGGGCTTGGGATGAGGGCTGTTAGGGTTTGGGTGGCCACTGTACCAATTGAGCCACTGCTGCCCCTGTACCACGCTAAATAATTGCCACACGTCTTCGGTTTATATAAACTGTACAACAGTTTGTCTTTCTTTGTGGGGAGTTATTGGTGTTCTGAGTTGTAGTTAAAAGACAACGTTTCATCACTAATTTCACGCAGCCAAAATCACTGATATTAAGTTGGAGTATGTTTTATAACTCAGGTTTGTTTGCCCACTGTGGGATTTATCATTGTTGTTTTCCTCGCCTCCCTCTAAGATCACTTTTCTGTCTTTTCATCACTCTTTCACTCAGGAGAGTCTTTAACTGTCTGAGCTGGATTTCCTGGTTGTAAATGTTAATGTGTAACGAGGTGAGCTGGGATCGATGAGGATATAAAACCGACCAGCCTCTCTTTGTCTTATCGGCCTGATGAGGCAGAACACACCATGCTCATTCACACACACAAGTGCATGTATAAAGGACACAACTAATTTCTTTCAGTTGTTGTTCTTCCCACTTACACTCCCACTTGAAAGCCGCTACACATTCACACGCACACACACACACAGTATTGGTTTTTCTGTCTCCTTCTCTGCCGTGCTAAATAATTTAATCACTTAGCAGCAACAGCCAGCCATGCTATTCCCATCTCCACCGTGGACAGTAAATTATAGCTCTGTAGGTAGAGAACAGCCATTACTGTAAAGCCTTATGAAGATGTATTATGGAGCCATGCTTAGTTGAGACCTTGTCATTGTCATCGCATTAAATATGCCAGAGGTAAAGTGAAGTATTGCATGTCCTTTGAAGTGAACATAGTATAATGCTGGTGTTCATTTTTAAAGGTCGACGCTGTTATTGTTGGATGTGCAATTACTGAAAAATTTGGCCCATGTAGGTGTGTGTTTGTCTGTGTGTGTGTGTGTGTGTGTGTATGGGTTCTCCGTTTAAAGAAAAAGGAATGAAAGGTCCAAGCACTGTAACTGAGAGTGTGTCCACACCAAATGCTGAGGCGGGTCTTGATATAGAGATGGGTAATTCGTGTGCAGACAGGCTGTACTGTGTGTTCTCTAACTTTGGAGCACCTTGAAAAATGCCTATTTGTCAGCTTTATTTATTGTCTCCACCAACTCCTGAGGGAAATATCTGTCTTTTCAATGTCTGTTTGGTGCTGAGCAAGTAGTGGACACTGGCTTTTTAAATCTTTTCCCCTGAAACGTATCTGCCTGCTGCACTAAAAACAGGCTGTAGGAATGCTGAGAGTGAAACTAGACATTAAAGTTCCGCACAGTCCACCGTAACAATGATAATCCGTCACTGCAGTTTGTGTAAGGTGTCTCACATGACATGTCATAGGATACTGTCCCTGCCAATGATGCCATCAAAGAGCATTTTTTTGGAAATCAAATCAAACGAAGCATGCGAACAGATGATATGGGTGTTGATGTGACGGCTGTATCACTGTGACTATCAGCTACAATACCTACAGTGGAGAAACAAAGAGCCTGGTTTTAAAAGCGAGTAGAGATGAGTTGGTACCATGGGCTGGAAGAACCCCCTTAGGCTAGAGGACATGTTGGTTTAATTATACTTACAATGTAGAGAAAATTTCCATACACATCTGTTTCAGATAAAATGCTGACTTAGAGCAGAAAGATGCTCCAGATCCTAAAGAAATAGAAGTGTTTCTCATGTGAATGTGGGAAAACTAAAGTACTAAACGGTTTATAATTTACCAATTTCCATCTAAGGGGGGAAAATTATTTCTTCTGTATCCTTCTTACGTACTTTTAAATGTAAACTTAAAACCCATGTCTTTACTCTGGCTTTTGGTTTAAAAGTGACCATTGTTTGTTTTATTTAATAATGTATTACATTTTTGTCTATTTCTTTTAAATCCATTTTACTTCAGTTAGTTTTGCCTTTTTGTCATTTATATTTGTTGTGTGCATTTGTTTCAAATCCTTTGAAATACATTGACATATGATAATGTGTACTATCTTCTTATCAGTAAAGTACTTTGAACTGCACTAACCAGTACTATAGGTATTTATTACAAATCAAATGTGTTTGTAGGGCACATCGGGTCTCAAGGAGGCCTTTTACTATTTGTTTCACTACAATTCTCAAACATTTACAGGTTCTAGTTCTGTTGTTATAGAATTACAATTTTTCAATCCTCCCCTCTCAATTCCTGCTCACTTACATTTCACATTCACAGACATGTACTTGGCACTTAAGAACAGTAGCTTACCCGCTCCTGAAGGATTTGCCCAGACCTTTTTTTTAATTGCTGTGGCCTAAAATGCCTGATTTGAAAAGCATTTCTGTAAAATAGTTGTACATATTGCAATATTTTTTATAATGTTTTTAAATTGCAAGGTTGCACAGAATTCATGGGGTCACATTGCAATTTCCTAGAGGGACTGACTTAAAATCAAATGCAATTCAATATACTAATACAGCAGACTATACAGTCATGTCCCGTTCTTCTGTTCAACTTATATTTCATGACCGTTACTACTACTCACTTAGTACTTTCCCATGCATATATAAAGATCAACAACTTTTGACATGTCCCTTCAGTGGTCGCCACAGCAGACCGTGTTCCGTACGTTGGTTTTTATGCCGGATGCCCTTCCTGCTCCAACCCTCCCATTTTAGTGGGGTGGGATTTGAGCCCGCGGCCTTCTGCTTCCCAACCCAATACTCTACCGCTGAGCCACCAAGCCCCCTACTTTCCCAAGCATATATAATATCTGCAAACAAAGCTTTGTGCGGCAGACAAGGCGTTACTTTTTGAAATGGGAATTCCAGTCTCAGGTTGTAACTCATACTACTCCAAACACATGTGAAACAGACGATGTGAATGCTGTCTATAGTGAGCTGTTGTCTAATACCTCCTGGCTAAATCAGATGACAAGAGTCCCATGGTGTGTGTCTGCTGGGACAGATGACTTAAAGATTTAATGGCATGTTGTAATTGCCTTGGACCTAGTTTCGCTGCATTCCTTTCATTTATAATGGCAAAGCGCACTTGAATGAACATGCAAACAAATACAGAACTTGTGTATATGTACAAGTCCTCTTCTGTTCCTTGTGTCTCTTTGCTTTCCAATGAATTTTAAATACAAAACCACATATCACAGTTATAATGACAGAGGCCATTTTCACAGTAGGTATTTGATCTCGTGTGGTAGAACAAAAGCATAATGACATTTGATCCATTGGCCTTTTAGGCTAGTTGCTACTGCTACATGTAGCTGGGTTAGTGAAACTTGCAAGACAAGGTGCTGCTAGCTTTCAGCTTGCTTGGTGGAGTATTTTTAAGAATGTGGTCACACTGCAAACACATTTCATTTACACCTGGCTAAAGTCCAATCATATTGTGAGCCAGACTAATCCAATTGCACAATGTGTTCTACATTACAATAGTGCATCTGCATTATTGTTTTTCTGGATTGGATATGCAGATACAGATTGCAGATTAGTGCCAAGTGTAAGTGCAGTGTCGGAGTAAGCGATTACAGAGTGACGTACACAAACCTTAGCAGCTAAACTGGTTTTAGCCATCATTTCATTTTTTTTTTCACCTATACTTTGTCTTCTGTTACATGTCAATATGTCTGCTCTAAAAAGGGCTTTTTAACATTATCAATGTAGATTGGAGCAATTTCCCTCAATTTTTACTCACACCCTATGGTTCATGAATATGAAGAATATGAAATTTCCCTCTTCTTCCAGTGAACTAAAATATCTTAGTATTTTAGCTGAAACACTCAAGGAGTACTAGTACGAGGAGTCTAGGGGTGGCAGGTTAAAGGCTACAGACCTTGTAGGTTGAGCAACAAGATGACGTCATCAGAACGGAAAACCCCCTAAAGATAAAATTAATTAAGAGGGTTTTTTTTTAGCTAGAACTAGAAACATATTTAAATACGCAAAAGACAATTTATATGTTGTCTAATATCATTCATATACAGTATTGGTGAACTTGAACTTTACAGCTGCTATAGTAAGATTTATTTTCCATCTTGGGACAGAGCGGCATATCTTTTTCCCATGGTTTCTGATCCTAAAATAATGACCTACTTAGATACTGAAGTGGTATATTAAGTTTTTTGTTTCTCAGTAAGAAAGCAAGTATATACATGTATTAACAAATGCCTCCTCTGGGATGAAACTGATTTATTGCAAAACCTTTATAATCATTATACAGTATATAGTTTGTATAAGCTGTGCTGGCCTTTATTTACTAATGCTATTATATTACTACAGTTTAATAAAAAACAAACAACTCATCATTTGCACCATGACAACCCTCATTGCTGAATAAGAAGAATACAATCTCACAAAGTAAGGCAACAAATTATGTCATCGCTGCTTTACAGGAGTAATACTTTCAAATTAATCATTTCTACTTTGCAAAATTGAGCTGAAGATAGTACAGTTTGTTTGTAGCTTGTTCAATGGGAACCAGCATATTACTTTGTATTCTAATGTGTGTGCAAATAGCAAAGAACTAATACTATTCGAGTTTTTGTAATCTTACAGAATCTAACAGTAATTATTTCAGTTTCCTGTTGAATTTGCAGCCGTAGGTTATTACAATCAGATTTTTCATTAAAGACTAACAAAGTAAACAGTCAGTAATTGCAGTGGAGGTGGTGTGTTTGCTGCAGAATGAACAGAGGCCGACTGCTTCATATAGATGTAGTGTGGTTTTCCGGAAAGTCGTTACATTGACAGAGGACTGATTCACCCCAAGGTGTCTCCTCTCACCTTTTGTCATACTCGAGATCTTTGTACATCATTTTTGTCTCCTTCTTCTTTTTGTGTTACCACAAGAGCAGCACAATGACTCGCCACTGCTGTGGTATTTTGTATTTCCTTTCACAACAGACAAATGCAAACACAGCCATTATTGTTTTTAAATGAGAACAGACTGAAATGATTACACCCATCACATTTGTAGGAGGCCTCTTGTACGACACACCTCCTCAGGCATGTGAAAGTACAGGCTGAGGAAATACACTTATGTGTAAAGAGTTATTACCCATCCCCCACTCTCCTGTAACAGCCACTTTAAAGCTACACCACCCCAGGGCGTTTTGTTTGTGTGTCTGTCTCAGCTGGGCCTTATCTGCAGTGTGTGGCTGTTGCTGAGCATATGCTTTCAGTTAATGCATATTTGAACACATGAGTAGTTGTATATTTGTCATTGTTTATGTCTTTGAGCGTCTCTTGCATTGCTCTAGCAAAGCCCCCCTCGCTCTTGCCCGTTTCATGTGGTTTATATTAGAATGATGCCCCTCACACTGCCCCTAAGCTGCACCTTCTCTGGTATTTGAACTATTTTCCACTGTTGGATTAAAAACTTAGCCACTGATACTAAATATCTACACTGAGTATTAAGGTTAACAGTAAAACTCCTTTTGCACAAAATGTTGTTTTCTGTTGACTTATTTTAACTTGCTGGGCACAGTTATGCATCTTATGATAACACATGTCCCACCACCAAAGTCCAGTGAATCTGCCCCCCCCCCCCCCCTCCAATTACGGATCACTGATTAATGCTTAACAATAAAACTATAATTTAAGTTTGCAAATATTCTAACATAACTCAAACTATCATAAACTAAAAACTATTTACCATTAATATAGACAGCGAGATTGTTTAAATATCACATATAACAACTACATTAAATTATTTTAGTGTAACACTGGTATATAAATATGTAGTCTTCCTTATTCAGTCCCTTTCGAATTTAAAAGCAAAACTAACACGTAGACAATTGCAATCTAAAAATACATGTGTTTTACATATATATTAGTGCTTTGAAAAAAAAAATTCGTCTAAAATAAATTTTAATCTATTATATTTTTAGGTTGTTTTTCGAAGAAGTACCGTCAACCCCTGTCTTACTACACTATTCTTTTCCATACTGCGACACCCATTTTGATGTTTATGTGAGTAGAATGTGCTTCCTGCAGAGCGGAGCTCAGGCCTACCTCATTTTCGCCTGGCGGGTCAGCTGCTCTGTGTTTCAGTCTGAAGCCGTTGGCTGCTACTGAACCGTTTGGCTCTTTTCTCTACTAGCGAGCAAACTTACAATCTAGACCCAACTGTCCATCCAGCTCATTTTTAAGGGGATTTATCATTATATATGCCCGTGTATCCACAACACATCGGTCATTGGGGATTTCCAGCGTCGGTTGGCCGGGTCTGAAGGCCGTTATAACGCTTTTTTTGAGGTTTAATTAGAGCTAGAAAACAACGGTGGTGGTGGAGGAGGAGATTCCATATTAGGAGCACAGAGGAGAAGCACCCCCCTTGTGTGATTTGGAGCTTCTGGTGAGTGATTACCGTCTTTTACGTTACTATTGCCATTATAAATGATCCCCCCGTGTGGAATGTTCAAATGTGACTGCCTGTACACGGTTTGGGTGCGTTATTGCGCTGTTTCGAGCGTTTATTTTTCTATTTTCTTTCAGATGTGGGGGATGGGCAGCGTCAGCGCGTGAGTACTCGCGCGCGCAGTGTGCGTGTATGCGTGGTTTGTAATTTTGTGAGCGCGCCCTTCCTTCCTGCAACTCCTGGTAGCTTTGAATTAAAACCACTTTGGTGATTTTTTTTTTTTTTTTTTTTTCTCCTTCCACCATCTCAATCAGAATAAATCAGTTACAAAATATACCACAGGCTGTCTTCTAATGAAGACTGAATTTAATTTTGTTTGACCCAGCTGTCTAACTTTTTAGTTATGTGTAGATTTATTTTTGTTAATTTAGATTTATATTAATGAATGCGTACTTTATTACCTTTCTATTTGAATAAACTTTACTTGTGTTTGTAAGTTTTTAAGTATTTATGTAAGTTAGCATTGTCTTCCCTAGTTACACTACAGTTTGATATGTTATTTTTCACAAGCCCATAGTTATTACCAGAGTTTAATGTAAGCTTGACTGTAGCATATAGAAAGTTTATAAGTGCCCCACTGCTTATTATATTTTATTATTATTGTTATTATTACATCATGTCAATCTTAATCAGAGCTTACTAGAGTGCAGCTGGTTGCTCCAAAGCCATAGGCGGTGTGGGGGATGGGTGAACAGACACACACTTACACTCTTCACACACACACTTACACTCTTCACACAAACATACACACACGCACACACACACTCAGCAGGGCCACTTGCCAACCTTGTGAAGCTCAACTCAATGACACAATGTACCAGTCCAAGATCAGCCTTGAGTATCTGTGCTAGGAAGGAAAAGGTTGGTTATAGACTCTGTTCAGTCATACTTGGAGGAAAAGACTGCTAATTGAGAAAGACCATTGTAGACATTAATTGAATTACAAATCTTAAAAATTGTTTTTCAGCGCATAAGTTGTAGTTACTGCTGGTTATTTCTTTTGGCTTGTTGCCCACATGATTGCATATGTGTTGTTTGGCTTTGGTCAAATAGTGAAGCTAATTTACACTTGCTTATCTAAAAATATATGTGGAGATGTATGCAAACGTATCCTGATGGCTAAGAGGTGCTGAATTCATTATGAAATATACTGGAATACCTTGGCATGCATTATTACACATTACTCTATGGTTACAACAACAACAACATTGCATTTTTTTTTCATTCATTGTTTGAGTTGAACGACTGCTCATACCATTATTTATATACAGCACATTCATTTTACGAGACCCCCAAACCAACAGCATGGAGTATTTGTGGTCAGTGGTGGCCTGTAGTTTGTGCTGTTTGTCAGAAATCGTTGGCTTTATCTGAACAACCAGTTTTTGACTGGTTGAACTGGGTGATTATTTCGTGTGTATTTTTCAACTCTATGATAACAATAGTTTATCTCGTTGGTTGTTGTTGTTATTTTGGCATTAGTATCATAGGTAATTTCCTTTCCAACAGCAACCCAAAATATGTGCATGTTGGCATTCAGCTGGCTGTCAGACTTGGGTGGTGTACTCAAGTGCTCTAATCAGAAGATGAGAGGCAACACATGTGTAGGTCTTTGTTTGCACCCCTGCATTGAGGTTGGCTCAGTGTGTCAAGTGCAGAAACCTCCTAAACAGAAGGAACCAAGTATTTTTTGTGACCACTCGCACATATACTTTGTAGTTGTTAATTGCTGACAAAATAAGTGGTATCTCCATGGTATTGACATTCACATTGACTTAGTTAAAACTGTAGGTTTCGCATGGTATTTAATGAGGTACTCCACTGTAAAAAATCAGGCGTTTAAAGTGAGATAAGAAACATATGCGTAAATATATATTGAAGGGTGGAAGACAGTTTACCTAAAGCTACTAGTTCAAAAGCCTGGTGACTTTATTCAGGTGGCACTTTACCAGAAACCTAAATCCAGTTATGTTAGACTGGTGGACATGGACTATTATTGTTGTGGTAGTGACCACAGCTTCACATCTTTTTTGTTTATAGTAGTTAATTAGTTTGAAATCAAAGTCATGTATTTTGTATTTGAAGTTCTTCATAGCTACTGGTTACTCTATCGGCATTACAGACAAACAAAGTGGCGAGGCCTGTGCAATTTTTGAGCCCTAGTGTAAAACAGATCAGGGTCATAGTGGCACATGAAATATAGATTGTTCACCAGAGTTGAAGTATTTGTTCATAATTTGCACATGTATGTGGGAAGTAAACTGCCTATGAGTAGAGTAACACCACTCCCACAGTCAGGTGTGTTGATGATTGTATGTCTGCTTAAGGCACTGCAGCTCTGCATAAAATAAATGGAAGGATACATAAATGCAGCCCATTATCAGTAGAATTTAAAGCAAATTAAAATTGGTGTAAAAAGAATAAGGTGAATGTATTATCACAGCCTTTCTGGTCTCCAGACTAAAATATTACTGAAAACCTATGAATAGTTTTGAAGGCTGTACATGGCAGGGCACTAATCAATCTGGTAGACTTGAAAAAATGATGCCATGAAGAATGGGCTAAAATTACACCCAAAAGGACACAAAGAGCTTTCGGGAGGTTATAAAAGCAAAGGGAAGACACACAAAGTATTAGAGATCATTTCATAAAGGGCAAACTATACTATAGTTATACTATAGTAATAGTGAAAACTATAGTTTTCTTTATAACTTTATTTTAATACACTTACACCATTTTTGTTACTTCTGGTGATGACGGAACATGTGTACTAGCTAATTGTGCAATAAATATGTTGATGGAAAAAAAAAATTTTTTTTTTTTGCCATTTCAAAGTAAGAGGATGCAAATTTTTGCACTCAACTGTGGATCCCTCCATATTCTGTTACCTGTTTGAGTTAAAAACAACAATTTTGAATATGTATAAAAGATCTGATTTTTATTTTAAATTATATCATGAATAAAATACACCAAATTGTTTAGGTACATCATAAACCAATTCAAATCAATACCCACCAAGCAATCCTACCTTTTGTTAAGCCATAAATCAGTATTGGTTATTGTTAGCTGTGCCAGAGAAGTGTTGATTGGTTGTTATTTTGGATTTTGCTATAGTTCTTGGCTGCGAATTATGCTAAAAAGGTGTTTCTCTCATTTTAATTCCCAAGGAAACCACATCCAGAAACAGATGTTTTATACTAGGCAAAAATCTTTCTTAGTGTGTCTCTTTTTTTTTTTCAATTTCGTGTTGATGCTCCAAGGCTGTAATGAGAAAACAATACCTTCTCTAAGCCAAACATTCCTTCTACTAACCCCGCCAGTCTTTAGTATCAGAATTCATCAAACAATGACAGGCTTAAACTAGGCTTCCATGCCCAGCTGCAGCAATACATGGAACATTTACAGGGATTGGAAGGCTGTTATGGACATGTGAAAGTCATACTCAGAATATACATTTACTATTATATATAAGCAAAGTCTTTCTGTAAATGGAGACTCAACTTTTTATGTTAATGACTCAAGTGACATTGATAGGTTTATAAAGGTAGGGTTAAAGGTTAGGTTTTAATCTGGAGTGTCTTGATTCCAGCAGAAACTGTACAATAATGTAAATTACATAAAAACGAGGGAAAGCTGATCACTGCGAATGTGTATGCAGTGTGTCACGAAAAGCAGGTTACCAGGATGGGAAAAAACAGGTTGTAAAAACAACCACGTATAGCCTGGCTTGTAAACAAAGTGCACAACACTTGCACAAATTAAAGCTTTGTCAGACCTTTAAGATTTGTCCACTGATCTTCATGAATAAGAGCTGGCTTTGCAGCACCCCTGGAGTTAGATTCAGACCGGCTTACCGTTTCCAACTTAACCATCATTATGTGCAGCATTATAACAAAAAGACTGAGTAGCGTGGAAAGTCCAACTGTTGTTAGGGAATCCAGTAATGTTCTGTAGGATCTTGTTTCAGGGTAGGGATTTAACATTTTGGTTTAACATTTGGGATAGTCGCCAACGAAGATGAGAGAACAAACAGGATACACTTTTGCAAAACTTGGTTCTCCCTTGGGCTGTATGATATTTAATTTCAGCATCATCATTCATCATTGCAATGTGCACATGCACAATATTCACTGTGTGAGACGTGCAATATCAAGCAAGGCAAAATAATGCAGTCTGTGTAATTATTTTGAAAACAAAAAGGACAAAGTTGACTAAAAACCGTTTGCAAATGCCTCGATATGCACAACTCCCAAATTTAAACAGTGTATGTCTGTGATCATTTGGTTTTAACTTAGTTCTCACTTGGGAACTGCCACCCGACTATTGTATTGGAGTGGAAAATGAAAACCAATGTTTTGAAACCCTAATAAAGCACAAATATTCCTTTTGTTAGCACATCCAAAGGTGTTGTAATCTCTCTTCTTTGTTCTAGAACAGTTTGGTGCCAAGCAGCAATTAGCTCACTATTGCCCACTGTTCGGTGTCATTAGAGTTAATGACACCGAGACGCAGTTGATTTAGACAAATGGTGGCATGAAAAGACAGAGAGACCAAGCAATACATTTGATGAAATTTTTGTATCGTGATATACAAAATCTATATGTTTACTCATTTGTTCTAGCTAGCATGCACAAAATTAGCAATGTTAGCAGTAAAGAAATATGGCTCTGTTTTTCAGTATTTTGGAGACAAACAATAGGAACATGAAATGTTCACCTGTAATTAAATTCCTTTTTCTGAGCTGTTGCAGGAAGAAATTGGGAAAACAATGATGCATGGAACAGCTTAACTTCGTAATTTACACACAGAGGAAAACTAGATGTGAATGGGATGGTTTTTAAAGTATAATGTGAACAGTTTGTATGTACTGGATATACTAAATTGTCCCTGTAATGCTCTGTTAGAGCAAACATTTAGTACAGGAATATGGTTAGTTACAGAACAGGCAGCTGAGTCATGTTATCTACACAGCACACATTGATTATTTGGCCTTATTAAATCACAGAGGAAGAGACGTAGAGTAGTACAGTTATGTAACTGGTGCTTGTCAGTGTTGTGAATTGAAAAAGGGAAAGACAAAATGGACAAAGAAGTGCAGTGAGTGAAAATGTCTTCCTTAGTTAGGTAATGGCCTGACGTGAGATAGAGACACACCAACATAGAACAGACCTAGATTTTGTACCTGTGCATACATATGGAATAATATTCGCAATCAATTCTTAGTATTATTTAACTGTCTCTACAATCAGCGCACAATTTGTGAGTCATTTTGCTAATGTCAGTTAGTGGTTCAGTAAGTAGATTAAATTACTTTGGAAATAAGTTACATTGTGGCCATAAAATCAACACAATCCCCTAAAAAGCAATTTACCACGGCACATATCAGACCCAAGCCCTGTCCATAGAATTACAATACTAAGCATTGTAATGTTGATGTTGAGGAGTAATGTGGCAAAACACATTTTCAACCCGGTGCAGTACAATATTACCACAAAGTTCAACCACAAAATTGATCACTGAGTTGGAGATTGTAGTGTGGGAATTTCTTAACATAATGTAATCATAATACATAAACCTGTTTTTAAAAAATGATCACTGTTTATCACATGCAAATATGCTTCTATTCGTACTACTCTCGTGGATGTGTGGCACTCAGGTCAGTAGAAACAAAGAATTTGAACATTTTGTAAATTAACTTGTCAACTGGGTATCATATGAGACATTTAAGCAATTACTATAAATCTGTGAATTTAAGTTCCCTGGAAAAACCGGGGAGACACTAATCCTGGTGTACAATAGGTACCTGATTCATGTTTCATGTCTTCATAATTTGTATCTCAGAGGCAGTTGGGTTGGTCAGTTAGCAGTTATCAGCATTTATAGCATTGCTATAAAAACGTTTCAATCAGATCTTGAACTTACAATAAGACATTATCAATGGTGTCTTACTTAAGGGATATCTTTGGTCATTTTCCAAATTATTCATATTGTCCACATCACCATACAATTGCCAAAACCAATATTACTTCTTTTCTACTCATGTTTGGTTAGATTAGCTTATTTGTTAATGCCATACTCCTCTGCGGTTGACCAACTATTAAATACACATCAGCCAGACACAACATGCCACTAGATGACACATTTGACCAGCAAGAGTCAGAAATGTAAAGGTGGTTAAGCAAAAAAGAAAAAAAATGCGATGTGGCTCCTCATACTGATAACTATACATAAACCCAAGATGGAACTGTGAAACAGGAATGTTTTGGGAAAGCTATGATAACATGTGCATAACATAACAGAGTAAAAAAGAAATAGAAACAACCCATTAAGTACTGCCATTAAAAGTATGTTAGCAATCTACTCATTACAACCTTTGTATAATTTTAAAAATGGAGAATGCTTGCATAGAAAAAAAAACACAGAAGCATATACAGAGTCAGTCCTTGACACCATTGGTTGTATCTGACCAGGTTTTAGTTGGTATTTCTCAGCTAAGTTATTGCCCAAATTCTTCACTCTATGATCACCTAATTTTACCATTGTTATCAAATTAAATTAATGTATAATCTAAACCTGGCCCAAGGGCAGTATATCTTGTAATTCAAAATTTATGTGCATGTTGAATTTCTGCATATGGTTGTGTTTTTTGGTCTTATGTGGACCTTTGTGAGGTCCTGAAGATGATGTTGGAGTTTACTTTAGTATCGGAATTTACAGTAAGAAGGTCATTATTTTGAATTTGCTGCAGATGGCTGGTTATAATGGCCAGTATCTTGGCCACCTATTGCATGGTGGGATAGATTCCAGCCACCCTTGACCCTGCTTAGGACAAACATGCACTTGTATAGATAAGGTTTACTTTGAATTTGATTTATCTCCATTCTGGGCTGCTGCTATAAAAAGAATGTTAGGATCTCTGTGTCAGCCCTCTGAGACATTGAACATCTGCATTTATTTCAAGTCTTTTGCAAGTAAGATAAAATCTCAGTATGACCTACTGGAGTTGTGAAGGCATTAATATGCTGTATAAGGTTTCAAACAAAAATATTTTGATAGTTTTCGGTGCAATATATTGTTCTGCAACAAATTTGCAAAACAATTCTTGAACAGGTTGAAGTTCTAAAACACACACACACACACACACACACACACACACACACACACACACACACAGAGAGTTGACAGCAGTCCCAGTTTGTGTGGTAACCCCAGGGGTCAAGTTCAACACTGTGAAGAAGGCTTCTGTGCATGGTGCCCCCTCCCCCACCAACTAGGCTTTGAAGTTTACCCTTTTACAGAGACCGATGCAATTATTTGTACCCTACAGCTTCCACCCAAACCTCTGGGAAAGTCCCAGTTCTCAGTTTACTCACCAAATGAATTAGACAAAATGGAGATGACTCCTTTTAAAAAAAAATATGTATTTATTTAGACTTTCAATCAAATAATGAATAACAGCTGTTTGACTATAGCCTTAAGTCAGTTTTGAATTCAAGTGTGTAAAGTATTTTAGTAAAAACACAATCTTTGGCAGTGTTTGCAGACAGCCAGGCTAACAGGCACATAGTCCAAAGAGAGCGACAATAATTAATTTGATAAAACAGTGTTTGAGGGACAGTGTGAAAATGTAAAATAATTTAGGCACACTGGCAAGTAACTCTGAGTTTAGATACTGAGATAAGAAAATGTGTTACCCCAGATACTTTTCATTAGCAAATGGCAGTGTATATAAACTGTTTACCTGACTTTTTTATTTTTAGTCAATGATGACCACTGGATTTATTGTTTATAATGACAAACCAGGCAGCATGGTGGTGAGGGTTTAGAGCTACTGCCTTACAGCTAAGGGTCCCCAGTTCAAATCTACCTTCTAGCTGCAGGCTTTTTGTGTGGAATTTGCATGTTCTCCCTTTGCTTGCATTAGTTTCCTCTGGGTACTCTATTTGCCTTTTATTCCTCCTGACGATTCAGGACACAGCAGTGTGCTACATGCAGAAGTTCACGCACATAATACAGACTGTACTGGGGGGATAAAATATCCAAGCATAAAGTCTGAATAGTGTCACAAGCATCTTTGCATTCACACATACTCTCCTTCTGACAGAGTCAAGAGAATGTTAGGATTCCAGTACAAATCTGAAAGGTGCTATAGATTGTTAGTAAGAGAGGATGCTTCACTCTGTAACACTGCTGCTTCCAAAAGTAAACAGAGGTTCTGTAGTTTAACTCTGTGAAGTGAACAGTTAAAGAAGCTTTATTGTCATCAGTAAGGACATTTACAATGATATTCAATCACTGCATTTAACCTATCCCTCTGAGAGAAGCGGTGGGCAGCCACAAGCGCCTGGGGAGCATTAAGTGTCTCGCTCACAGACATCCCTCGTGAGTAGGCTTGGATTTGATCTGGCAGACTTATGCATCCCAGCCCACTTCTCAACCCACTGATCACCAGGCCCCCATTAAGTTCTGTTTTCATTAACATCATTAATTTAACCATATTCTGAAGATGAACCAGGACGTCTAGTGTTTAGATTAAATAAATCTTTAAAAATAGGGCGAGTCAGATGAAGTAGAATACAGACACCGTATGTAATGTTATACCTTCAGTTTAAGCCGATTTGTAACATACATAAGCTTCTCCTTAATAGTGTTTCATTTTGTAAAGTTTGATATGAAAAATTATGACTATTTTTGGCCATTGCTCAGCCCTACTATATACTCTTGGACTGTGTGCATCCTCTCAGACACGAGAAGTTTAAGAAAAAAGCCCCTTGTTGCATAACACACCCAGATACTATCAATTTAATTAATTTGAAATCCGCTCTAGGTGTGTTTGCAGAAGTAGAGCCTTTTTGAGCCATCATAGAAAAGATTCTGTTCTATGATCCCATGCTGGGAACACAGGAAGCTAATCAGTTTCATTGGACCCTTTTGCAAAATATATTCAGCTATTGTTTTGTTCAGTAGTTGATACCACAAAAGTACATTTAAACTTGTTGCCATGTTACTAAACCACTTATGCAAATGCTGTTTGCTGCTGGAGTGCTCTCCATCAGTGAATCCCCCTCCTTCTGTGCTTTATTTTTAGTATTGTTTATGTAACTATTATTTAATGTTCATATATGTTTAGTAAGGGAGGGACTACTTCTCCCAGCTCAACCCCTACACCTCTTCCAGACAGGTTACAGCCTTTTCCAGATCTAAATGTATAACTGTGCACTATACATTTACAGTTCCTTGATTCAAGTGTGTCTGATTGAACCGGAGGCATTTCATTTGATAGTAAACTGTGACTGGAACACACGCTTTGCTCATTGACAGCTGGAAACGCCCCAGTACAGCTGGTGTCCCTGTATTACCAGACAGAAACGACAAAAGGACAGTGGGCTCTCTACAGCTTCCAGTAGAGTGGCGCCAACATGAGTGCCACTTTGCAGCTGGACTGCGGCTGCAGCACTGCCTGGGGAATGCTGAGTCTAGCTGTTTAGCTCATAGTAGTGCTGTTTTGTCACATGATTGATTTTCGCCATTGTGTCATTGAGTTGTCATTGTGGACATTTAGCATGACTAAAATTTCAGAATGACACGGATGTCGTTTCTCATTGACAAAAGTTTAAAGTTAGCCCTTTCCACATAAAGTCACAGTAAAATGATTGGCTGCATGCAATCATTTTAAGGGAGTCAACTTGTGTGTTTCGCCATTTTGGAAAGGTCAAAAGTTGGTGTTTCGCAATAAGTAAACTAAATGTATACAGTGTGCACTTTGCCTCAAAAGCAACAGTGGGAATGTATATGTCCTAAAATAGCATGTTTTAAATGGGAGGAACAGTGACATTTGAAATGTGATGTGTGTGAGTACATTTTTCATATCACAGCAACATGTTTGGTATTATATTAAACTCCCTCACCTTTCTAACCATGTCAAACAAATCTCAGTACAATCAACACAACTGCTAACACCTAGAAGAAAAAGCAGAAATAATTTCAATTCTTAGAGCCACGCAAAAAGAAATGTTCATTTTAGTTTTGTGTCACAAACTGAAATTTATACAATCAAAAGTTTCATGAAATCAGTGTCTTACCATCGTCGTTAGTATTGATTCAATTGTTAATTAATTTGACCATTTATCCAGTACAGAGAGAAAATGTTTTTTGTCACTCGAGGCTGAATATGTCAGTTAGGAACATAGAGCTTTATGACCTTTGCTAGTTACTTGGCCACAGTGCAGTGAAGTAAAAATAATCAATTTGGGGGTTAAAGTGAAATGTTATTTGGAAAGTTTATTCCAGAGAGTAATTTGTTGTGGGAAAACAGATGACTTCACTGTACATTGTATACAAGACTTCTCACCAAGAGACAGAAAAAGTACTTGAAACACTGGCTCACACTGGCTTCAAAGCTTCCCAAATGAGTAGGTGGCCTAGTACTGCTGAGTAAAATAGGGGTAATGCACTTTATTATCAGAATGTTTTCAATAGCATTTTTGTTCACTCACTCTTTATTATAAGGGTGTCAGTCACTCTCTAATGTGGAATTTTCATTTCATGGAAATACAAATTGTACTTTTTGTTGTTGCTTGAGTTTTTCCTATCTCAATCTGGCCTGAGTTTGGAAACAGGTTATCTAACTTTATTTCATAATTCTCCCATATTTCCCCTGTAGAGCTCACATTTTGGCCTTACAGTTGTGGAGCTCTTGATTAAATTTGGGGGCATTTTCTATTAGTATGTATACTAGAAATGGTAATATGAATTAATCTTATCATGGGATATTTATTTTCAGTCAACATCAATATAACCCTTAAATAATAACTGGTGTGTAACCAGGTTACAGTGTGCTTTCTCTGGAAAGCTAATTGCTTAACTGTCTTCATCAAAGGAAAGCTGGATTTGAAAATCGGGGATAAGTGTCAGGGAAATCTGATTTCCCCACGAAGATTTCTGCCAGAGAATTCAGATATGTAACCAAGTTTCAAAGACAAAAAAATCTAAAGGCTGTTTGTCATTTTTACAAATTAGAGAACTAATGGCAGTTTACTGTAACTTTAAGTGATTCAAATCCCTATGAAGTTTGCTGCGTTACCTTTTTCTATTCTTGTATTTAATTTCGCCCACATGACCTGCAAAAGGAGCTGGCTTTACCTTTGGGTTGTTTTGCCTTATAAGATTCAGTTCAGTGGAATCACAAGCAGGTTGATGTGTAGCCCTATTAATTTTGCACACAGAGGTAACTAAATCTGAGTGGGGGAAAAAAAATTATCTTCTGTGAATTAGGGCTTCATCACTGACCTCAAAACCGCACCTAACACATTTTGCGACCTAGGTGCTGACTGGGGGACTTGGAGTGCGTCTGTGACTATGGTTCAGAGGGCTGCAGCTGCAGCTTCACCACTGGTGCAAAAGGAGCACATACTGCAAGATTTCCCAGCAGGGCCACCCTGTAGCCTGCGCCGTCAAAGTTTTGTGTTAGAACCTTGTGGCTTTTAGAAACAGTCTCATGCTGACAAACAAATGTGGTAGCTCATTTTTCCCTATCTGTTCCAGGATCTATAAGCAAGTGTGCAGTGTGCAATTCATTAATTTCTATGTTCTGTATCAACAGTAGACCTAAACATTTTTTTTGTAAAGCAAACAGGATGTGCTTTTGTATGCATTCACATTTGCAGTAGTGATAATACTGCAAGCTCATTCGTTTATTCACTAAAGTGCATTACAAATGACATAATACTAGTGCTTGTTTCAGACATGAACTCTAGAGAATGTCAGGAATCAGGTCCTGACATTGTCTGGAGTTGCCCTTGCAGACATGTAGCCATAATTTGGAGTGTGAGATGTGTTCTCGCTTGTAAAGAAATACGCCCTTGCCCAATTACACAGAGTATACTTGGTCACTCTGACCAGGGGGCAGGACATGACACAAAAACAAAGCTGCGGAAGCGACATTGTTTTGCTTTGTAATTTGGTTGTATACCACAGAATATTGTGTTGTTTTTTTTGTATTTATTTGACGATTTCCAGGTCTGTCCTTACTGACAGAAGTTCACGAATTTCGTTTTCCGTCCAGTTTGACGTTGTCGCTTTCGGGTGAATGAATGAGTTCTTCATCTTTGTTGTTTGTGTTTGCCCAGTTTTGCGGCAGTCACAGGAAATGGAAATCATCATCACTCCCACTCACGCTTGGAGAATCCTCCAGAGTATTACCTCCTGTATTCACAAATGAGCTTGGGTGGAGATAATTTGGACTTTGCACTAGTGAGCTGGCTGGGTAAAGTCTGGGTAATATCAGGGCCAACAGACTTGGGTGTTTGTGTTCACACGTACTCCCACCCCAGACAGAGTCTCGAAAATGTCTGAATTCTGGGTCAGCACGTTCAGACAGGGGTGCTGAATAGTGTCTGCACTGTTGGTGTCTCTTTTTTTCTCCAAGCCCCTATATACTTGCTTGTTTTTTGTAATTTAAGGAAGGTATCAGAATCAGAATCTGTTTATTGCCAGGCACAGTTAAGAACATTTAATAGTTCTAGGAATTTGTCTTGGTGTCAGGTGCCAATGCATAATCTAAAATGTAAAGTCAAAATGCAAAAGGTGGGAGACACACATAAAATCCGCAACTCACCAAAATCTTCATAGGGAGGTGAAACTTCTTAAGCTGCCGCAATAAGTACAGCCTCTGCTGTCCATCCTGGTGTCCATCTTACTTGAGCTGTTGGGTGATGATGGTGCCCAGGAAGTGGAAGGACTCGAGAGAGGTCACCAGAGTGTCCCAGAGGATGACAGGTGGGAGGTGGGCTGGGTCCACTGATATCCACTGTCTTGAGAACATTAAGCTTCAGGTTGTTCATGCTGCACCATGACACCAGACATTTACATTTAGTCATTTAGCAGACGCTTTTATCCAAAGCAACTTACAAGTGAGGTACAAGGCAGCAAAAATCTAAGTCAAGGAGAAAACAATAACACTTTCTGCGACAGACAGGCCAACTCAATCCTGTAGTCTGAATTGTCTCAATCAGAGATGAGGCCAGAGGAGCAAGAACGCAGGCTTGGGAGGGATCCAGAGCTGATGCTCATTGAGTCAGAGACTCACCCCAGCCTCACAAACTGCTGTCTGTCTGTCAGGAAGTGTGTAATCCACCTGCACATGGAGTCAGGCACGTTCAGCTAGGAGAGCTTGTCTCGGAGGAGAGCTGGAACGATTGTATTGAAGTACACAAACAGTATCCTGGCGTAGGATCGTGGGGAGTCCAGATGTTGGCAGATGAAGTGGAGGGCCATGTTTACACCATCTTCTACAGATGTGTTTGCTCTGTTGAACTGCGGGGGGGTTCAGAAGGGGGTCTGCAATGTCCTTGAGGTGGGACAAGACAAGGCAGTCAAAAGACTTTATGACCACAGAAGCCAGGGCAATAGGTCTGTAATCATTAGGTCCCGTGATCCTCACCATTTTAGGGGCGAGGTCTTAAAGCAGGCTGGTATATTGCAGGTCTTTAGCGAGGAGTTAGAAATGTCTGTAAACACTGGAGAAAATTGATTGGCACTGTGCTTCATGGTGGAGCAGGAGACAGAGTCCGGGGATTCCGCCATTTAAACTATTGTATATGTCTATTCACATCTACTTCTTTGAGGGTGAGAGGTATGAAGCTGTGTGAGTAATCCAGGTGTGTCATTGGAGGGTGGTGCTGCTGCTGATCAATTGTTGGTGTTGGTTATTGTTAGCTTCTCTGTATTTGTGTTTGTCTCCTCTTAACTCCAACGTAGGTTGTTAGAAACAGAATGTTACAGAATGTAACATACTTCTTGTAGAGGGTAGTGTAAAAGGTGTAAAAGTAACTAAATCAATATTTGAAGAGATATTTAGGGCAGCAGAGGAAACTGTTTTACTTATCAAGAGGTACAATTTGTGATTTCACAGATGCTACAGGTTGTTGAATAAAACCTAACTGTGCAGATTAACAAACTTTATACAACAGAAATACAGTTTAATCAATTCCTTTTTATGTTACTTACACCTTTACACAATAATATACTTAATAAGCAACTATTAGTTAGTCATGAGTATCCTCTTACATATTTGAACAACATTTACCCTTTTATGTATTTCACTAAAGGGATACAGTCAAGGTGTATTTAACTCCAGCTAAATGTCATGGGATAATTGTAATGCCCTGATGTATTGTATTACATTATTAGGAGGAGTAGCTAAGGTCAGTGGTGCTTCATAACTGGATGTGTTGATCAGTAACGCAGGGTTTAATCTAAAGGATCTATGCTCAGTCTGGTGTGTGTCGTAAGGCTTTACATCGACCAGTTTTAATAGAAGACTGATCTCATCATGGATCAGTGGTGTCAGCCTGTTCTCAGTAATATATTTCATGTTTATGATGTGGCATTGTTGTTTAGTGTAAAGTCTTTATTCCATAAACTCCCCTCGCATACAGGAGGCTGTGATTTTATCTATTTCAAAGTGTTATGTTGCAGTTATTGGTTGATGATGCTTGTGGTGATTATTGAACTACAGATGACAGATTTAAGGCATTTAATTCAAAGTTAGAGAGAAACAGAAAACAGTACCACTTATACAGAAAAGACGTTGCAAAAGCATTATAACGTGCTAAAAAAAGACTAAAACGTAAGCAGTAATTTTACTAGTAATTACTATGACAGCACCGTCCATGTCTACTTGATTTTAAACATAACTGTTTTTATACTAGATTTATACCATTCAGTGACAAAAAGGGAGGAGAACTTTGCAACTTCGCAATTTGCAAATGCAAAAACAGTGATTGACCAGTAGCGTCACCAACCCCTCTGCAATACCTGCATCAAATTAATAATGTGCATTATTGATTGTGTAATACAAACACAAAAACACATCGTATGTGACCGTGGCAGCATGTTTTCTCATTGGCCATCACTGGATACATACAGGAAACATCCTCTCTGTTGCTTAATATTACAGCTCTGAAACTGGCCCAGCTTTAGAAGGTTACTGGCAAATTTATAGAACCCATATTATGCATAATATTTTACCCAAAATATAAACATTTGAATTAATCAGGAATGTTTTTGGATAATCCAGAGAAAATCTCTAGGAGCTGGAGCTTGTTTTGTGTGATTTATTCTACATATGTCCAGCTTACGTTTTGGAAATTTGGTATTAATAACTAAGAATACTAATGAATATATGAATATAATGTGTCAAATAGTGAACACAGCCATTGATGTACCAAGATGGTAGTCTATTCATTCTAGTGACTACATTAATACATTTTTAAGACCTCTTCAAGTATTTGTGTTTTGGGCTATGCCTACTAGAGTCCTTTCCCGGCCTAAACTCCAGTAGTTGCTGCTGTTAATAGAGTGAATAATAAAGACTTTTTGGCTCCTTGCACCTGTTATACGTGGAATATTTGTAATGCCATCTTTTTCGTGGCCGATATGGGTCGCCTGATCCTGTGTTACCAAGGTGGTCATTAAAAATGTCTTCACAACCTGGCACCGTTTCTGGATCCTTAGTGACAGCAGGTGAAGCTGCCTGTGTGAATTCTGTGCAACCTTGCAATTTAAAACATAAAACCTTGTAACATGCACTGCAGTTTTTTTTTAAATACTGCTACAAAATCATGCATTTAAGGCTACTAAAAAAAAAAAAACAGGTTAGCAAAGTGCTAGAGGGACTGTTTTGTGCTCAATTTTATCCATCCCTGCCCTTCATTATCTCAGCCACTGTACCAATTAAATAATTGCTGCAGTTTATTCTGGAAAACAATCACATTTTATATAATTATGAGTCCTTTTATATCTGCATTCCTATAATCTATGTCAGAAGCAGCACAAGGGTTGGAGACATAGGTTGTTTATATTAGCATATGTTAAATTAATACAGTTAATAATCAATAGTTATTTGAGTAGCAAGCCCTCAGCTAGTCCCTCTGGATGTATATTAGCGTTAATTTTTTCCTGTTAGTAAGGTTGCTGATGCAGGCAAAGTTTAAAAGCTCAGTTGTTTCATATTTCTTGTTTGATCAAAGGTTTAAACTGTCTAAACAGCATTGTGCAGCTAGTAAGCACTTGGCAACCTTCAGCACAACTTTCACTGTTTCTCTTTTATTCAAAAGAGAGCTGCTAGCGAACTATTGGAAACGGTGTTAGGTTGAGGAGGATTTTATGAGGAGGGAAATGCATGTTTGTTATCACTTAAACACTGCCTGTACTTTTACTGGTCAAAGGGATCAAAATGTGAAACAATCGCTGGCTAATGTCAGGAACTGAAAGTAATAAACCCCCATACATTAGCCAGCAGTAGTAAAATAAATAATCTTATCATGTGACTGACCAATGGTTGGCCTCCTAAGGCCATTGAAAGGCTCAATGTCATGGAAAAAGGAGAAAGAAGCAGTGAACTAGGAGGAGGCTCGAAAAAAAGTGATTTCCAATGCACATTATTATGCAACTCACCAACACCAACTCATTCTGCAGCCTTAATAATTATCACAGCATTTTTTCACATACAAAGTGTTGATTGCAGAAGCTTTTATATTGCGGCATTACCCAGGTGTTCCTTTTAGGAAGGCCACCTGCTCTAAACGTTGACAATGAACACGCTCTGATTTTGTTTTGGCGTCTCTGTCCTCAGACTGAGGAGGTGGACCATTGGTCTGACTATTTATTTTACTACTGCTGGCTAATGTATGGGGGTTTATTACTTTCAGTTCCTGACATTAGCCAGCGATTGTTTCACATTTTGATCACTTTGACCTTAAAAGTACAGGCAGTGTTTAAGTGATAACAAACATGCATTTCCCTCCTTTTAGAATCCAACCTAACAATGTTTCCAATAGTTCACTAGCAGATCTCTTTTTTCCCACCTTTTTCCTGCAATATTATTACGTTCTTAGACATATTACCACTGGCAGCTGTGAATTATTGGAATAACATAAGGGTATCTGCAGGAATGTGTGGCATGCACTATAGGGCTGCAATTTAATTTCATGCTACATGTACAAATGCACACAAACCTGTGTGGCAGTGTCTGCATCAGCAAAATATGTACACACTCACAGCAGCTACACTCTTCATTCATGCTACCATTGTTAATGCTTGCTAATATGTTAATAGGCAGTGTGGTAGGTCAGTCTATATTATTTATTTAGAGAAATAAAAGACGTGTAGCTAAATGTGTTGGTTTGCAGTATAATTGGGGAGGGTTGCGTCAGTAAGGGCATCCGGCGTAAAAACTGTGCCTAATCAACATGTGGACAATGATCTGCTGGGGCGACCCTGAACTCACGGGATAAGCCAAAAGGACAAGAAAATAAAAAATTTTCATCAAAATTCTACAAACAATACCCCTTAATGACAACGTGAAAGAAGTTAGTTTGAAATCTTTGCAAATGTATTAAAAGAAATCATGTAAGTATATATGGTCTATGCCATGACAATTAAAATTGAGCTGTGCTGCATCCTGTTCCCAATGATCATTCTTGAGATGTTCCTACAACTTGATCGGGGTCCACCTTTGGGAAATTTAGTTGATTGGATATAATTTGGAAAAGCATACACTTGTCTATATAAGGTCCCACAATTAACAGTCCATGTCGGAGCAAAAAACAAGCCATGAAGTCCAAAAAATAGTCTGTAGACCTGAGACAGGATTTTATCCAGGCAAAGATCTGGGGAAGGGTACACAAATATTTCTGCAGCATTGAAGGTCCCACTGAGCCTAGTGGCCTTCATCATCCATAGAGGGAAGAAGTTTGGAACCATCAGGACGCTTCCCAGAGTGGGCCGGTCAGCCAAACTGAGCAATCGAGAGAGAGAAGGGCCTTAGTCAGGAAGATGACGAAGAACCCAATGGCCACTCTCAAAAATCCCCAGCTTTCTCTGTGGAGAGAGGAGAACCTTCCAGAAGAATAACTAACAACTAGCTCTCCACCACTCAGGCGTCTATGGTCGATTAGTCAGATTAAAACCACTCATCAGTACAAGGCAGATGACAGCCCAACTGGGGTTTGCTAAAAGGCATCTGATGGATTCTCAGACAATGATAAACAAAATTTAACTCTTTGGCCTGAATGCCAAGTGTCATGTCTGAGAGTTTTTCAGCGGCAGGAATTGCGAGACTAGTCAGGATCGGGGGAAAGATGAATGCAGTAATGCACAGAGACATCTTTGATGAAAACCTGTTCTAGAGTGCTCTGGACCTCAGACTGGAGTGACGGTTCCTCTTTAAACAGGACATCAAACCTAAAAACCCAGCCAAACAAAGGAGTGGTTAGGACAATTCTGTGAATGGCCCAGCCAGAGCTCAGACTTGAACCTGATTAAACGTCTCTCAAGAGATCCTAAATTGGCGTGTGATGCTCCCCATCCAACCTGATGGAGCTTGAGAGGAAATGCAAAGAAGAATAGCAGAGACTCCCCAAAAATAGGTGCACTAAACTTGTAGCATCATACTTGACTTGAGGCTGTAATTGGTGCTAAAGGTGCTTTAGCAAAGTATTAAGCAAAGGTACATGTGATTTTTGTCATTTTTAAAAAACAAATTGGATTCAAACTTCTTTCATGTAACTTTTGAGTTGGGTTGAAACTGTAGTTCACCAGGGCATCAGCACTGTACCAGTACTGTACAAACTACAAATTACATCATCACTGTCTCATGCAGCCTAATTTAATTCCGTTTCAGGTTCTGAGCCCATGGTACCAGGCCCTGACTGAACCTACTGGTGGTGCATACAGACTTACTACTGTGGTGAGTGATCCACAGCTAGATTGGGCTGTGAAGCTCTTCCATCTTGCCAGGCCACATTTTGGGTCATGAACATATAAATATCTATAACTCTGAGAGACAAGGAGACCTAAATTAGGCACTGTCCTTTCACAATAATGGCACTAAAATAACCTGTATTAGTGCCTTTCTGATGTTATTCCTTATTGCCTGATGATTGTCTTGCTCTTAATCATTTAGAGATATAAACATTTCCATTTTGCAAAACTTTCACCCTTGTTGATTTTCCCAGTAGATTACATTTGGATATTCATTGCTTGTATTATGCATACTTTAAGTGGCTTCCTTGTCTGAGTCATTGGTGGGATATTTCAAGGAATATCAGGTTTGCTAAAGTTGTGGGGAAATTCTACATAAATGTCACATGGTCCAATAAGAATAGACAGAGGTAGATCAACTCTTCAATTTAATGCAGTGTAGTCTACTAACATTTATACAGATATAGTAATATTGTTGATTGAAGAGGGTTTCAAAGCCCTGGTTCCTGTGGTCCAAATCATTAAATGAAAATTTCTACCTAAATGATTTGTAACTAACCAGGGCTTTGAAACCCTCTTCAATCAACAATATTACTATATCTGTATAAATGTTAGTAGACTGCACTGCATTAGACTGAATAGTTGATCTACCTCTGTCTATTCTTATTGGACCATGAGTTAGTGTCTTCCACTGTTACTCAGCACAAAAATCAAGCTAATGTCCTGCATATAGTCTGTGGCTCACACATTAAGCTACCAGCTAGCTTTGAAATGTTGAACATAACTTGTGTGCAAGATTGTCTTTATTAATCTGTGCTAAACGTGAGAATGTCAGGTCACATGATCCTCCCCATATATGTGGAGGCATCCAAACACACGATTAAGTATGGATTTGGACATTTTCGACCGGAGTTGAACACAGCCAGCTGACTAACTCTCTATTTGTAAATTAACGGTGATGTCTGGGTCGTGCTAGTGTGTGATGAAAAAAAACAAATTAGAATGTGAGTGGTTGACAACTTTTTTGGGGGGATATTATTTGATTTGCGCACCAAATTAAAATCGTTATGAATGTCTTTTTTCTTTGTTTCCCCCAATTTGGAATTATATATTGGAAAAAATGCACAAAATGCAGCTATTGGCCACCACAGAACAATGACAGAAAACACAGGAAGAAGTTCCTGAAGATGGGAACTTCCATATATAGGATATTTGTGTCTACCCAAGTGTCCCATGTAGAACTGGACTAAACAACCAGCCAAAAGTTGCCCTCTTGCCCTCTTAATTGTTTTAGTGATTTTATTTTCACTGGTTTAACATTTATGGTTTCAGCTCAAGTTTGATTTCCACTGAAACAAAAGCTCACTCTTCCTGTTTTGTACTGTTGAAGAATCCAGCAGATTTCCTGTGAACCGCACACAATGTTAAATGTGAGACTAGGACCCGTAGAAACATGTTTGTTTTACATTGTGATGCCCAAGGACACAGTGTAAGACTTGCTGACATTGTTCATTTTGTTCTCTGGTTCAACCAAGACACTTTGCTCTGACAACTATATTACTGCTCTCACCCATTTTGGCAACTAGCTGCGTTAATGTCAGGTCAGCCTTATTGAAAGGCTTTGTTTTTCTCACTGGGGAGGCCCCAGCTCTGCTTTTCATTTCATTCATGCTGAAATATTTCAGAGTTGTACTTCTCACTTACCCAGTGTATGGGTGGCATTTACATAAATAGCATGTAAGAACTCACATACGCTTCTAATACCAGTCAGCACCAAAAAGCAAGAACCAGCCCACTCTGTATATAGAACAAAAAAGTACTGTTGTAACTAGTTACACTTTCTTGCTGCCTGTCATTTTGACAGACATTATGATAAAAAAAATGTACTATCTATATATTAGACATATTTATTCGCACTTAATTTATAATCCTTAATTTTCATTTTTCAATAATTTACACTGAACCAACCAAATAGATGCATTTATAGGGGGAGAGAAAAGGTTCTATAAGTGATCCCTCTGTTAAGATGGTGACCTGGACCTTGTTTCTGCCCTAGGTTGGTTTTAGGTCGTTTTGAATGTACTTTGGTATGTAGATTAAATAACTTGCGTTATTGTCAGTACTGCCTAGTAATTCTGCTTTTCATTGATGGCAATGAAAAGCAGAATTCCAGAAACAAAAGTGCTGCCCTCCAAAGGAAAGAAAAATCTGGCTCTTGCGGCATTAGGTTTCCTGAAGTGTATGCACTGTTTTGTGTACAGAAAAAAATATTTATGCCTAGAACTTTATTATTGATATACCTCTCACACATGGTGGAGACACAAGAAGCTTATCAATCCTGTTAAAGTCAAGCAAAATGAGCTTTTACATTTCTTTGTTAGAGACAATGTTTAAAAGTCCCAGTGTTCCAAGATGAAAGTTTGACAGTAGCAATACTCAAACAGAAAGCGCTATGTTCTGCCACCTCCTATGGTGCCTATAGCACGGGCTGATCCTTCTTGGCCTGCTCCATTCGGTTTGCACTCTTTACCGGAGGAAATATTGGCGCTTCTTATGTTTCAGTGGAACATCTGTGACCCATAGTCCCAAAGTCACAGATGCACTCCAAGCTCTCCAGTATGCTGTCAGCGCTTAGGTAGAGAGATGTATTGAGTGTGCTATTGAGGTCAGTGATATTGCCTACATGCATCTCTTTTTTCCCCCAGATAAATGTGGTTATCTCTACTATGCCCTCTGTGTCCAAAAGTTATAAAATTGAAGTGTCTGCCTTTGCGTGATCCACAGAACTTCTTGTACCATCTTTAAAAGAAAAACAATGCAATAGACCTAGACAACGGGTGATGCAGAGGATATCAAAGACAAACATAATAAAAACACCAACTCTTGTTTCGTGACTGAATTTTTTATTTTTTATTTTTATTTTTATTTTTTTTTGTCAATAAAGAAATCTTTTTGGTTAACACGACCACCAATTTCACTTAGGACTAATTAACAGTGATGTTGAAGCAGCATCCTGGATTGGGGTTTCCTCTGACCACTGAGCCAGTCATTAACAAAAAGGCACGTAGTAGTGCAATGGAAAGCTTGAAATGACTATGATATTGTCAGACTTGGTTTGGCAACACCTTACACAGCCACATTCTGTAACACCTCTGAACAGTCAGTGTCTCTAGAGCAGCTTGGTGGTAAAGTAGCCCAGTAATTTAGTAGTGAACCTTCAGGCCTTTTACCTTTTTCTTTACACAAAGTTATTTATTGCAATTTAATTTCATAGGATTTCAAGGATTTGAAGCCAAGGAGTTCAACATAAAGTTTTTTTTATTCTAATGATTCTCACTTTACATATCTAACCCACGCTGTTAGTACATTTTGAAATTTTTTGGAATTTGTATTGAATTTGAACTCTTTCCAATAAATAGGGCAATGCTGACATCAGAGGTTAGCAAGTTCCAATTAAGATTTATGTACATTGGTATTACTGTTACAATAGAAAAATGTCTCTTCAGAGAAAATTATTGTTATTAGTACGTTGTAATGTGTAAAATTACACATGTATGTAAAAATAAATTAAATAAAAAATTTATGAACTAAGAATTAAGATGTATTAGTTTGATGGGTGGAAAGGACCATTTTTCATTTTATGTTTTTTTTAGGTATTGTGCAGTAATGAACTTGAAAATAAGAATTAGGTAAACAAACCAAAAACAACAAATTCTTTCTTATTAAAGTTATATGGTGCACTGGCAGGTCCTGGGCTGATTACACACAAATGCAAGTTTACTACATCTCAGTCTAAATCAAGACTGCAGCCTCAGTCACATCCGCCCGTTACCTCCAGTTGTCAATAAATTGGCTCATCCTGTTTGTCTCTCTTGCTATCTCCTCTACTTCAGCCTGTTACTAGAAATAGACGCTTACTGGTTCTTAGGTAACAGCATGGGGATTAACAGCTTACTGCAAACCACTCAAAACAACAGAAAACCAGGGCTTTAATCCTTGATGCCATCAAAGTGCAAAGCCTACTTAGTTTGTCTTTTTTATCTTTGTCATACTTTATGAAACTACTGTCTCTCTTATATTGCTTCATTTTTGAGCCAGTTGATGTAGGAAAGTGATGCTTCTAATTTAATACTTAATTACATAATAAACAATTTTTTAGGCATAGTTGTAATTTTAGCCATTTAATTTCTGACTGAAAACAAAAAAAAAATGTAAAAAAAAGCTACACAAGTACAGTGATTTTAAGTTTTTGAGTGCTTACACACATTTTTAGCATGATCACTATATTTTACTTTGTAGTTTATGTCCACTTGTGTCTGTTGTGATGTTCAGTCTGTGAGAGTATCAAAGAATATATGTGTAATGTTGTACGTCTGATATGTGTGTCAGTCCTGTGACTTAAAATTTTTACTATTTTGACTTAGTCTTTTAATCAAACCTAACATTGCAGCTCACTGTCAGATCCACTAGCTGATTCAATACTTTCAGGTATTGATTCTATTATTACTGTAAAAAACTGTAATCTGTACCTTGTATTGTTTTCATATATTTTCCTTTTGTGTCTACACCGACGACAGCCATGGCCAGAGACTTTGTTTTCGGGTTGTCCAACTGTCCCATTGTTATAAATTCAGTATGTGGGACTACTTTTAATGAAATTAGTTTCAATTTATAACATATTCATTTGGATTCATAAATGAACTGATTAATTTTGGACAAACTTTACTGGTGCAGGCATACAGCTGTGAGGCAGTGCCAGCCTTATAGTACACAATATGCAATGATAGCCTATATTGCACAACGTTGTGGTCATGCCTGAGGAAGATGTATCAGTGAGTAATTTTTTTGCTGACAAATGACGTAAGCTTTGTTTTGAAGTATCCACTTCTTCTGGCGTTGTTAGTTTCCTAGATTGGTTGAATGATCCTGGTGGTAAAATCTAGAGATGTCTTTGTCTACAAAGTGTTTCGTGTCAAAATCTGGTGCCTACTTTAATTACAATTTTAAATAAAAAAAAAAAATAGAATTACTTTTCATTTTAAAATCTTCAGCACCAAACAACATTGAAACATGAAGTGATTTGACTTGAGAGTTTATTTATTATATATCGCACAGCTCCCTCTAGAACCACAAAAGGTTTTTAGATGTAAATGCTGTTTGTTAAAACCTGTAAAAAAAAAGACTTGGTGAAAATTGGTGGAGTTCCCCTTGAACATTATCAACAGTCAACCTGCCTTCTTATATTACTAACAAAGTTGGTATTGTTTCCTGTTATGCGTCTTTGCAGATCTGTTTGGATTCTTTTAAGATCTTTCAAGATGTTAGCTACAGCCATGGATATCTGCAGACCGACCTTTGTTCACAGCGTATTTTCCCTACTTGTAGCAACAGCATAAGATAATCTATTTTTCATATGCAAGTCTTAACTGGGAATGAGAATTGGATGCATTTATGAAAGAGAGACGAAAATTGCTTTGCTCTAAATCCGCTCATCCCCAGTTCCTGAATTTATTTCTTTGTTTCTGAAAATAGGCCCAAATCCTCATGTCTCAGACAGAGATTTTATTAAGTAGGAAGTTGATTTATTTACAAATGCAGCAAAGTCTTAAAGAACATGGGCTGTTATCTCACGAAAAAAAAAAAAAAAACAGGGTTACTTTTTGTATCAGGGCATTACCTTTTCAATTACTTATACACCACTTTACTGTATTTTGTACAAGGACACAATACTGCCCTTGCGTGACTCGTCTCCATACATTAACCTCAAGTTGGTTGAGTAGATATGTGAAAGTGAAAGATTTCAGTTGTAAAATTCTTACGATTCCGTCACTGCCAGTCCTTCCAATAAAGTTCATTTTAAACATGTTTAACTATTACGACTGATAACCACGAATGATCTACAGTAACTACTATGTTTTGCAAAGTTATTTTATAAATTTACTTCCCTGATTAGGCTACACAGTCCATTTATAACTTGCATACCTAAGGACCAGTAATACTGCATTATACATGCAGGTTTTGGAGAAGCATATGCGGCCATCCTTGCCAAGTAAAGTCAAAGAAACCAACTTTGTACTATTTACAACCAATTAATAATTGTGCAAATCAATGCATTCTTTCTTTATTTACATATACTGCAGACTGCTGGCTAGTTACCAGTAGGGATGTTTGTATGAGTGCACACAGATTTAAATTATTAATCAGGATATGATGTGTCTCATTGTTTAAACCAAGACATAAAGAAGCCTAATGAAATTTCTTTCTGACAGCGTGCATGTCGTCTCAAATTATCCACCATCACTCCCAATGTACTTTAGCCTATGTACATCTTTACAGAACAAAATAAAACAAATGAACTGGGTCAAATGTGCCTGCTGTACCCTCAGTCTCTGATTAGCTTGTTTGCAGCCATTAAAATGTCAGGTCTACATGGTGAAGATTAAATAAGGCTGGGTCCTATCACAGCTGTCATTTTGGGTGAGAGACAGGGGACAGGTTCCCAGTCTATCTCAGGGCCAGCACAGACAGGCTTACGGGCAATTTAAAGTCACCAGTTAACCTAAGAAGCATATTTTGGGACTGTGGAAGGAAACCAGAGTACACAAGAGGAAACCCACGCAAACACAGGAAGAACTTGTAATTTCCACACAGAAAGGCTGCAGCCAGCTAGGGATTCGATCAGGGGCCTTTTGGCTGTGAGGCTGCAGCGCTAACCACTCAACCACTATGCTGCCCAACAAATCTAAACGGTACAAATACAATTCAAAAATGTTATAGCTAAGGATTCTGAAAAAATCGAGGAGGAACATGCCCACTCAGGTGCAATCCGCATGCCTTTTACTGACAGCAAGTAGCAGACTACAAGGTTTCTAAAATGTTTTATTACACCTCTTTTGAGTGAACCAGAGCCTTTGATTGGTTGTGTAGTGATATTGATTCCGTATTGTAAGACCTTACCATCATTATGTGATTATTTTTTCTCACTCTTAATTTTTCACTTGCCACTGTTGAAAACAGGTTAAATGTAATTGTACATTTTTCTTTTGCTGTGAATTTTATGCCTTTGTAGGTCTCTGTTGTGACTTGATTTAAAGGTTTACTGTTCAGGCCACTTCACCACTGGCAGCAGTCACAAGGGGAAAGGGAGAAAGACAGAGAGGGAGGAGGTGAAGAAATGCAGAGACAGAGATTCCTTTCTCCCCTCCCATCCCCCGTTCTCTGTGTTCTCCCCCTGTGAGCAAAGGATTGTGGGCAGCTGGTGGGTCCACAGTGCCACTGCAGTTACATGGTGGTGGAGGGAACTACAGCTCACTGTTTACAAACCTGTGGTCCTCCCCAGGCACTGCTGCTGTCAACTGGGATTTAAACAGAGTGTCTGACTGATCTGTGACTCAACAGTCTGTAGGTTTTATTTCAGCCAAACACAACAACAGTTACGTCATATTCTGCCTTTCATCGTATTAATTTCCTGCATGTTCTATTGCCATAAATATTTAAAGTAAAGATTATATTAGAGTAGTTCTTTCTGCACCTTTGACCTCATTAACTGGCAGCACTGGTAGATAAACATAATGTAAAATAGATGCAGAATTCGAAAGAAAAAGGAGAATTAGATAGAGAGATCTATGCCTTTCTTTGTCTGATTCTAGATTTGTACACGTTTATTGTCACAATATGATGGCATTAGGCTTTGGAGCATATAAGAATATATTCCCTTTTCACTCAGACTAACAATCGTATATAGGACAATTGTGATCTTATTTTATTAGTAATATTTTTTGCATTCATGATGGAGAGGGCAAACAATACAGTCACTGCTGAAATCAGGGTGTTTCTGTATGGAACCAAACGAGGTTTGTGAGACACGGCAGTTTATTCTGTAACACCCCTGAATAGCTGCAGGACAACTGATTGTTTCAGGAGGATCCTGTCATGTCAAGTCACATCCTCATGGTAATTCTTTCATATCATGCCAAATCATCATGAGAGCCCATGTGAGTCTTAATCAAAATCACAATCATTTTTTGAGCCCTGTTATACAGTACTATGACTAAAAGAAAATTGTAATTCCATAGCCTCATGTGAATATTCTTGGCCAAGAATACAATTAAGAGTAGATGGACTTTTAGCTGTAAATTCTGCTGCCAAAGCTGCAGACTTGTTTATTAATTCAAATGATGTTTCATAACAAATTCCCCTTCTGAAAAAAAAAATCATGATTAGATACAAATTAACCGATTACTAATACAAATGACTGATATTCTTAACAAATGTAAAAAAACTTAATGCAGCTTAATGCACCACCACAAACTGGGACCTCACGTTCCCAGTTTTGTTTTATTGTAAGACCGTTTCTTTTTGCCCCACTGTGGTACTTTTACTAGTGGCTGTGATACATTTGTACCATGAACACATACTCACCACAGAGTAGGGGTGCAGGGGTGTGGCATGTTCTAAAGTTAGCAGGCAGCAGAAATGCTGGCAGTGTGAAACCGTTGTAAGTTTGAAGTGAAAGCAGGCTGACAGCTGCTTCTGATTTAATGAAAGCGCAGTGACTATCCTGCCTGATGAGTAGTAAAAGCTCATTCCAACATGACAAAATGTAGCCACTGAGTCCCTTCTTTAGCACCGTTTGCAGTTGTTATGATCATGATCTGATCTCCTTAACTAAAGTCACCTGCTTCATTTTCTCACCCTGCTGTATACCTGACCCTCAGAGCAGTCGGCTCACTGACAGCTGTCTCAAAAACGCCAGGTGTAGATAAGGATCCCTGAACCAACATGCCAGAGAACCTCTTCTTCTGCTGTCTTGGCCACAGACTTGTTGCCTGTCTCCTGGTCCCCAAGCAGCTAAGCTGTAGCAGCTTTATTCTCTTGTGAAGGTGATGCAACTGGCTTCAAATCTGCGGCCTCTGCCTCTAGAGTGAGGTCTGTTTTTGTTGTTGTAGCCTGACTACAAGCAAAAATTATCATTAGTCACATGAGTAGACACATTGGCCCTCTCTAACTTAACACTGTGTATTGTGTGTATATATCATATTTGCTGTTGAAGTAACTGGTTTCCCTAAGGCTGTGTTTAAACAATCTCATCTCATTGTCTTTTCCAGGTATTGGTGTCACGTTTTCAGCTTATTAGTCTTAGTTGGTCTTAACAGCTGGCAGTGTTTGTGACTACTTCTGGAGTGTTATAGCCAGAGGCCATGCTTCTGCTTATGTTTTCCTGGGCCAGACAACTATAATCTAACATCCTGGGAAATGAAATGGAACCTAGTGCTCACAGTGCCCATTTAAATGGTATTAAATGCACAGAAAATCTGCTCCCATTGGGACTAGGGGCTGCAGACACTGAGCTCCAAGCATTGCAGGGCTGATTATTCTCAGAGAAAATGGGCCTTGAGCCGATCCTTATTTGGAATCAAGTCTGGTGGGAAATGGTGGTGAATCAAGGTGAAACCTGTTGAGAAATTTGATGTTTGAATTGAGGATGTGCCTGATGCCAGATGGTTTTTAAAGCCCAAATAAGATCTTATTTCAACCTGCCGTTACCATCTGATCTGTCTGTGGATACTGGATAATGACATCTGAGCATAGTACCTTTAGCTTTTACACCTGCCATTTCTCTACATTAGACCTCAGTATGCAGACCTTGTAGGCTGAGTGGTGTCCCACATGGTGGGTCAAGGGAAGTGGCATCGCTTCCCTTGACCAGATGTGACAGGGCTTATGCAGGCTAATTTTAGCTACTTACAGCTAATCACACCGAAACAGCTATACTTTGAAAAAAGCATACAAGGGGCTTAGACTGTTCATTTCTGTTAATCAGGTGTGCCATATTATATCATCCACAATGACGTAATAACATACACATGATTTAAAAAAAAAAGTGTCATCTTGTGATACCAAAGGTACGGTGTTGCAGTGACATGAGCAATTTGTGTCCCCTAACGCACACAATGACCATGTTTAAACTTTCTGGTAGATTTCTGTCGGAGAACACTATTTACTCCATGTAATGCCATGTATACCCATAACCAGGTTTCTAATCGGCTTTCTCCAGCTTCGCATGTGCGTAACCAAACACTGCAGACAGTAAGCTGCACCCAGCTCAATAAAAGAATGAATTAAAGTAGAGATTGTTAATAGGGCAATGCAGCCTCATTTTTAAAACAAAGTCCTTGTAAGGTCTGACAGAAAATGAAATTTACACAAAGTGTCTTGCAGAAGTCCCTTTCAATCGTGGATTTTCAAAATTCAGACTGTTAGGTCTTTCCTTTCTCTCCCCGTGTATCAGCCTTCTATGACAATTTAGTACCTCAATACTACTTCTTCAGTAGTATTGAGGTTTCCCTTAGATATATTTCCTCTGGATAATGCAGATTCTCTGGATGCGTAACCAGGTTTCAGATCGGCCGTCTTGTGCAAAAAAAAATTGCAGCTAAGTGAAATGCTAAATGAGGGAGCGATTATTACGGATCAGTGCTGCATCTTTTTAAAATCAAAGCCCCTGTAAGATCTGTCTTAAAATGAAACAACCACAAAGTCATCTGTAGGTGTGCTTTTGTTATTTAGACAGTTTGCACTGTGTATCAGCTGCATCTCTCTCTCTCCCTCCCTTTATATCCCCTCCCTGTCTGTCACTGTCTTACAAACACAGCATAAAAGAAAAAAAGTTAAAATGTCTAAACCATGCTTCCAATGTAAATCTGAGGTGGAGAAGAAATAGTATTACTCATCTGCCTCATGTATACGTGGATGTCCAGCAGGTGTCTTAAGTGCAGGCAAACTCTGTTCTCCGATTACCCGTGAAAGCTAGTTTCTCACAGTAATCTGGTTACTTAGGTAAATGCAGTCAAGGACAGTAGCTGGTGGAAAAACGATGGAAAATGGCCTTTATTTTGGTAGCAGTATTAGATACTGCTGCATGCAGGCTGCAAGCCGATTAAACTTTGTTCCGTATTATAATTATTATATTATAATCATGAATAACATCACCACAAATATATATAATTTTGAGGCTGTGTCAAGCTGTCACACCCCTAATATCAAAGTTGTGGTAAACTGGTCAGTAAGGGAAAATTGTAATGTTGGCTGTGATCAACAGGTTTAATACAAACGGTATCCCAGCTTGCTAGGTTGCCACCATTTGGTATTAATGTTGCTGTTGTTCAGTGTATATTTTGTTTGATGATTGCAAGACGGCAGTGGGAATATATATGTATTTTGCAGAGATCCAGTTTTAATGCAGGACTACTACCGAAACTGCTCTAGCTACTCTAGTCATGTGTACAGTTCATTCTATGTGCATTTACACCTGCAGCGATGTGCATTGTTCCTTAGCCGGATATGATATTCAAATACTGATTGAATGCCACCAGCAGGTGTTAATGAGATCAAGCTGAGTAGACAATCATCAACTCGCAATGTAGTAACTGTTCTTTCTCCATCTCTGTTAATGAAAAAAGCAGATATTTAAGGAAACAGAAATTTAACAAGTAATTTTTCTAATCATTCATATTGCACTTCAGTCAAACACATAGTGTTGTGACTGTATGATGCTGAATGAACAGCAGTGTTTTTTCCCTTTCACTTCTGAATTTCTCTTTTTATGTTTTGTGTTTTTAGGCTAGGTGTGTGTGTGCTGACCTCATGGTGTAACAGGAGTAAAGATGAGCATTAGCAGCGATGAGGTCAACTTCCTGGTCTACAGATACCTGCAGGAGTCAGGTATCCTCTCAACTCTCGTGTCTGTTTTTCTTATTTCAAATGTTCAGCAGTTGGCGTGTGAACTGATGTTCAACACACTCTTCATTAATAGTTAATTTCCATATTAGTAATTAACTTTTTAAATGGTTTGTTTTCTGTAAACTGTTTACATTTACTGTATGTTTGTTTTTCTGTTTTTGTTTTGTCATTTTTAATGCTTAGGATTCAATTTATTATTATTAGCAGACAAAAATTCTAAACTACAAAAAATGGAGGAAATACATTACTAAGTGAGGGTGGATGATTTCAGTACAGTCGTTTGCCAATGTTTTACTAAAATTAATTTGGAAAAGAAAAATACTGTAAAAGATAAATCTGAGCAAGGATTTGTGATATCATTAAAAAATGTTACTTTTAATGTGCAAACTTTTGTGTTGCCACCTTCACTATGAAAACAGTAATGGACACTGCCCTCATGTTACAACTATGGGGACACCAGATTGACCTTCTGTGTTGTTGCCTTTAGTTTATCTATATCCAGAAGACACCTGCAAACTGCGTGGAATTTGTCAGGTCAATCTGGTTGCTGTGTATACACAACACAAACAGTGTGGGTCAGTGCCACAATGTAAAAGGCAGAATGAGGTCAAGATCAGCAATCTCTTTTTAATTCTGTCCGTAGGATACAGCAAGTGGTGACTGTCCACTAATTAATTAGTCATTCGTGGTAAATACACTGGGTTTCTATAGCTGCTTTACATAGCAAACAGATCTAATATCTCTAAAATGTGTAACTCTTACTATTAAAACAATGACAGTTGATCATGGTGCGTAGATCTTTTTCACACAGAACATAATTGAATCGTTAAAGTTGATTAATAAACTCAGGCTTCCTGCTGTTTGCTTAAAAAAAAAAGCTCTGTTAGTGTGACTGACAGTAGGTTTTATCAGACTGTGGTGATCTGTGTAACCCAAAACCCTTAGTTCCCGCAAAGCCGGTGGTAGAAGGGTTGCCCAGCGGGCACTGTTCCACTGTACAGTCTGCAACTTGCACAGAAGTTTTTTTTTAACAACATGTCTGGTCTATGGTCCTGCCAAGTTGTTTCGTGTTGCATTTCTTATAGATACTAAACTGAGACACTTTTTAAATGAGCTCTGTGGCCCAGTATATTTGCTGTGAAATGGCTTTTTCAGTGGCATAACATTTATATTAAATCTATAGATTTTGTACTCAACATTAGCAGTTTATTTGGCTTTTTTTTTTTTTTTGAATAAAACCAATGTGTCTCAAAATGGAGTTGATAATGGGAATCCCAACATACAGTACATTGATTGTGCAAGGCAAAATACAAAAAACTTTTGTTCTACAAACCCTAGTCAAATAAAGTTTTTGTCGCTTTTGACACGACACACCAAACTATCAAAGGATAAACAGTGACGATGGCCAACTGTCGTATCGGCTCACGTCAACTTTTTTCTGGGCCAACAGGTGGCTTTGGAACACATTAAAAAAAAAACATAGATGACAACTAACTGGTATGTACATTCTACGCCTACATGAAAGGAAGGGAAAGCCAGAAGACCTAGGACTCTGAAAATACAAACTTTTACCATTCTCACATTACTCTCTAACCACAGATGGTCTATAACTATGTCTAACTGAACATGTCTGAGAAGTTATGAATTCTACTGGCGTTGTTAATACCATAGTCTCTTTCCCTGGACTGATTTGCTAAGCCATACAGCCAACTAGAGCGGTCTCTCTCACTGATGGGGCCGATGCCAATTCAACATGCTGAATCGACTGAATAGCAGCCAACAGTGTTGGACACACAAGTGTCAGGCCTTCTGTGAGCATTCTACCTTTTGCCACCGTCGGCTTTGTGTGTCGTAGCCCTAAACATCTGCTGTGATCGCCTCCTCATGTTGCCGATAATTGTGTTTGTGAAGCAAATTTAATGTTTGCATGTTAATGTTTTGTTTGATGACATAGACGTGTTTAACAAGGCAGTGGGTAGAATGACCTCTACTTGGTCTCCCACCTCGTGATCATATCAATGTGAATGGCAAAAACCTTGATCACAATGATTTCATCAAGATCCTGAAATGATTTTTGTTTTTTGGGCAGGAAGTACTAATGACATTTATCTACTTACTAAAATCTTTATGAAAAGTTAGACAGCATAACTGATATAAACACAGAAGTAGAGCTGTATCACTTTTGGATCACATTAGAAAAGTAATGATTCACAAAATACACGGCATTTATTTTAGATATCCATGTTATTCTGGGTGGCTGTTGTAGCCTTAGGTGGCAATACAAACACCCGAGAATAAAAGTGCAGTAGTGCAAGAAAAAGATAATTGGGAATAGGCAGTTGCTATTTAATGTGTTAGTTTTTTTATTTATTCATATACAATTACAGTACTTTCAGAAAGTATTCAGAAAGAAATACTGATATGAAGCATACAGTTGCCTTCCAGGGATCAAAATGTTCTGTTCATCTCATTTCCTTCATGCTCTCTCCCTCTCTTCTCCATTCCAGGTTTCTCCCACTCAGCGTTTACATTTGGTATAGAAAGCCACATCAGCCAATCTAACATCAACGGTGCTCTGGTTCCCCCTGCTGCTCTCATCAGCATCATCCAGAAGGGCCTGCAGTATGTCGAGGCTGAAGTCAGCATCAATGAGGTGAATCAAGATCACCGAAAGACTCCTACTCACTTCCTCTTCTTTATTTTCTGTTTCAACTCATGTTCTCTCCCTGCTTTATAGGATGGGACGCTATTTGATGGGCGGCCCATTGAGTCTCTGTCCCTGATCGACGCAGTAATGCCAGATGTTGTTCAGACACGGCAGCAGGCCTACCGTGACAAAATGGCCCAGCAGCAGGCTGCCGCTTCAGCACCTACGTCAGCCACTGGTGGTAGCATTGGCAGCAATGCCAAAAATGGAGAGAATACCACCAATGGAGAAGAGAATGGAGCTCATGCCTTAGCAAGTGAGTAACAGTACTTCAGCACTTTACTTTGACATTTACATAAAAATATTACTTTAAATGCTTTTTTGGCCTGTTAATAAAACCTTCTGATTGCATAAAACCCAAGACAACCACGCAGACCTGATGGAGGTGGACGGAGATGTAGAGATCCCACAGAACAAGGCCATGGTCTTGCGGGGCCACGAGTCCGAGGTCTTCATCTGTGCCTGGAACCCAGTCAGTGATCTGCTGGCATCGGGGTAAGTCACCTCTGGTAGTGTTCGCTTAAGAAAACATTCAGACAGCTGAGAATAGAACACAACAGCTTGATACACTAGACCAGTACGGTACTCTTACATGTCCTCGTCGATCTCAGGTCCGGTGATTCGACAGCTCGTATCTGGAACCTGAGTGAGAACAGTACAAGCAGCTCCACACAACTGGTTCTGAGACACTGCATACGTGAGGGGGGGCAGGACGTCCCCAGCAACAAAGACGTCACCTCACTAGACTGGAATGTAAGGACATTACGGCATTATGTAACATGAGTCACTCTGTACGGGTGTGTTCTTTTAGAGTGTGGGTCAAATGTGAAATGCTGTTTCAAGTGTTCTCTTTGGTTACTAATGCCTATTATTTAAGACATATAAACCATTCACAGACAGAAATAAAAGACAATATGCATGGACAGTTGTAGAACAAATGCTTCATCGCAGAGGAACTCCTAGAGTGCCTCCCAACATCACTGTTGAGAGTATCAGAGAGTGGAATTTTCCTTCATTTTAGTCAGTGGGCTGCAAACCTGAGCCAAAGGCAGAGGCAAAATTTCCTGGAAAACATCCACTCTGATGGAAAACTCAGGCCTCTCCCACAATACCAGTGGATTTAGAGCTCATGTTAATTCAGCCTGGGGTGTTTTGCAACATGCTGCAGCTGGGTGTATAAACGGTCTGACGACACCTCTGTCTCTCTCTTTCTGTCAATTCTCTCTGACAGAGTGAGGGCACGCTGTTAGCAACAGGCTCCTATGATGGATTTGCCAGAATATGGACAAAGGATGGTGAGAGAACTTTTTTAACTCACTTTTTTATTAAAAATGAGCAATCTAACGGGGGGGTACCATGTTATACCATCTCTCATTTTCTCAGAGGAAAATTTTTGTTTTCTACTTTAACTTATGTATATATTTAATTAGGCAGTAATCCATGGACCACAAGTAACAACTACAGCTTTTAGGCCACATGGCTTAGTGAATCCTTGAACAATGCTGCCATCTAGTGGCAGGTTTGCATGCTGCAACTTAATTAGTTTAAATGACATTGACTTCAATGGGACGCGTTGACCCGCTTGCACCAGATTTATTTCCCAGCAACATAGTCCAGGGACATTCCCTGAGGTAAAAGTCTTTCCAGGACACTGTAAATTCCATTTCAACAGCACGACCAAAGCCCCATGAAGATTAAACAAAGGAACCCCCACTCTCCAAACTCATTCAACACTTTGTGCTCATTCCCTTCTATTTGTATTTGCCTTGAAATTATGTTTGTAGTTAGCTTTTATAAGGCATTTACTTTTGTGTAGAGAAATAAATAAAATAAAATAAAATAATAAATAAAACATCTTTGTTTAGGTGGTTTTGGTTTTGGAAAAAGTCCCTTTTGTGAAAAGTGGCTAAGGGGGTCGGATTTCTCCAGTGGTAACAGAGGAACTTTGTAACATAATTTTCCATTGGTCCCTTTAGTGGAAACAAGGCTTTTGTGTTCCATATTTATTTTAAGCTTGACACAGAGATTTAGTTACCTTTCTGTGTGTTCTGCTTCACAGGGAACCTGGCCAGTACACTTGGCCAACACAAAGGTCCCATCTTTGCCCTTAAATGGAATAAAAAAGGCAATTTTATCCTGAGTGCCGGAGTAGACAAGGTAACCCAGGGCTATTATTAAATAATATGTAAGGTCGATTTACACCAATGGCAACGTAGCTCTAACTTTACATGTGCACGCGTTCTCCTAGACTACAATCATATGGGATGCCCACACAGGAGAAGCCAAACAACAGTTTCCCTTCCATTCAGGTACGTAAGTATCTTCATCCCTATTTCTGTGATTAAGATTTCCCAGTTTTACCTGTTCCTGCTTACCTCAGTTTGCTTGGTGTTGACCCATTTTTCTGCTAACCTTCTTCTGTTCACCTCACACAGCTCCAGCACTAGACGTGGACTGGCAGAGCAACAACACGTTTGCATCCTGCAGTACAGACATGTGCATCCACGTCTGTAAACTAGGACAGGACAGACCCATAAAAACATTCCAAGGACACACAGTAAGTGATTTTGTCTGTGCTTATGTTAGTAGGAAATACCATGTATACTAGTGTCTACATCCCTCTTTTTCTCGTCTTTAGAATGAAGTGAATGCAATCAAGTGGGATCCTACAGGGAACCTGCTAGCCTCCTGCTCAGATGACATGACACTGAAGGTGAACTAAGAATTGAACTTGGTGAAATATAAGATATAGTTTGTCATTATTTCAACAAAACACTTCCAAAAGTGAAACTACTGACCTAAAAAACTAGGTGTATATTACGGTACTGTATATTAATAGCAGCTTTATTTCCTGGTGTACTATAGGCTGCACTCCAACCTGCTTACAATTTAGTGACAGATTAAACGAACCGTTTTGTTTTTTTTTTTACTTTGCGGTTTGTGTGTTCAGATCTGGAGTATGAAGCAGGACTCCTGTGTCCATGACCTACAGGCCCACAGTAAAGAAATCTACACCATCAAATGGAGCCCCACCGGCCCTGGGACCAATAATCCCAGCGCTAACCTTATGCTAGCCAGGTGTGTGTAACAAAAAGCATCAGATCTAAATTAGAACAAAATTATTTCATGTTGGTTTCGGCAGATACCAACTTTGTATAGTACATAATTTGTAGCGGATTGTACTTGAATGTTATCAATTGCTTTCCTCAGTTAGCCTGCTGGCTTTTTTGCAGTCTGTTCCTAAGAACTATTTTTGCAAAGACATCAGAAATATCTTCTCTTATTCCATCTTATCCCTGTCTCCTGCTTCCACAGTGCATCATTTGACTCCACAGTTCGGCTTTGGGATGTGGAAAGAGGCATCTGTATTCATACACTGACTAAACACCAAGAGCCAGTCTACAGTGTGGCTTTTAGTCCTGATGGTCGGCATCTGGCCAGTGGCTCCTTTGACAAATGCGTGCACATCTGGAATACACAGGTAAGAGTTATAGGTTTTTATGTATGTATATACCTAAGTAAACACATTACCCAGAGAAACCACATTACATGCAGCAGGTTAACTTTCTACGGTGAAAAGCGACTTGTTTAGATTTTCATGGCCACTTTCACTAGTTTCATATGACCTCCAGGAGACTGTCAGGAGAAATCAGCGTCAGACATTGTCTGGAGTTGTGTCTCACACATGTAACACAGCGGGGGAAGCGTCCTCGTGGGAGAAATTTTGATTTCAGTGCGCAGTCAGTGCACATTGGAGCCATGCATCTAATAAAAAACCTTTTATCACTTGACTATTACAGCACTTCAGTGATAGAAATGTCACCAACATGCCCATTAACTCGCTTTGGACAGAGCAGCGTGTTGCATGCACGAGATAACGCACATAATAAAGACTTTGTACTAGGGGTCTCGAAGGATAAATCCGGATAATGTCGGGAACGTCTCACTCTGACATTTGTGTTCTCACATGTATCCCCGCTGGACAAAGTTAGGATGTCAGATGATGAATGTCAGAATTCCTGTGCATGTGTGAAAGGGGCCTTTGTTAGGTTCAGTTTTAGTAAGACTTTGATTTCAAATGTTGATAAGAACCTGGCTTCGAATCAGCCATGAGAAGTCTGCACTCTACGGAAGAAATTTACCTGGGAAACTCAGGTTTCTTTCGTCCCCTATTCAGAGCACAGAAACCATATTTCCTGTTTACATGACAGTCATAAAATATGCTTCATTACTGGGTTGCTTAAATTCATCTACACTTAGTATTACAGCACATTATTTAGCATTTTCCATTTACACAATTTGCCCAATATCAGACAGACTAAATAAACTTAGTGACTAGCAATTAAAACATTGGAAGATTTTGTGACAAAATTAAATACGGAACGTTGGAGCTACATTGCCTGGATGAGACTGCTTCCCCCAAGTGGCCAAATACATGAATGAATGCAGTATTAAGGCGTTTGCTGTCTGTGCATGCGTGTACGTGTACGAATGGGTAAAATACAGCTAACTGGAGAAAAAGGAGCCATTCTCTTTCCCTTGACTCTCTGCTTGTCTCTTTTGTATCTATAGACAGGTGCTTTAGTCCACAGTTACAGAGGGACAGGGGGGATCTTTGAGGTCTGCTGGAACGCAGCAGGGGATAAAGTGGGAGCCAGTGCATCAGATGGATCTGTAAGTCTACACACGACTGTTACGGCAGATGTTTACACGTGTGTCCTCTGTCCTTCAGCTTTTGTTGCTAGTTTTCTCTCAGCTCCTCATCTCGGTCTCTTTCCTTCTTCAGGTGTGTGTACTAGACCTTCGGAAATAGTGCTGCTGTTTGTTGGAAGCCATGGACCGACCATGAATGTGTACATAGCCAAATGACTGTCCCTGCCTGCCCTGCGTACTGCTCATGCTTACGACTAAGGCCCCACCCACCGACGGTCAGGAAGCAGGAACCAGGAACAGGATGCAAGCACCCGACACAGCAGGTCCAGACACAGGGAGGAACAGATCGATGGACAGACAGACAGATGGATAAACGGGCAGATGGAAGCGCCCCTCACTCTGTGCAGACTCTTCCAGAGATGCAGAAGGGACGCAGCAAAAAACGAAAAAACTGAACAAAAAAAGTTACAGATCCGTATATGTACCAAATTTGGAAGCTATTTTGCTTTTTTGATCTTTAAACCATGCTCATTGTCATCAAAATGAAAAACAATGAAAAAAGTGTTGATCTTTGTTACTAGTTGGATCTCATTGTGCAGACATATCAACTTCTTCACCATACAACAAGATGGCACTTAGTTTTTTTAAATTTCAGATCTCTTGTTTCAACGTTTTTATATTTTTCATCTTTTGGGGAGGGGCGGGGCGGGGGCTGGTCAGACTTATATTGAGTGGATACACACCAACACACTGGGACACGCACACCAAACAGTTCTCAAATACAATGTTATAGTTTCAATTCAGTTTTTCTTTATGTAGTTCAGTAGTGGGTTCCACAGTCATGTGGGTCAAGATGCAGTAAGTCATGTATCATGTTTTCCCGAGGGCCAACTCTGGATCCTTCTGGTACATTAGAAACAGTTCTCCTAGACCGTTTTGTCCACAGCTGTCCTCTCCAGACTCAAGTCACTGCAGTTATCTGTCTTATTTGTAAAAAGGTAAATTTGACAAGAAGTTGATCCCTGGTTGTTAATGCAAGAGCCAGTCAGGTCCAATCAGCCAGTAGGATTTTGAGCAGTTCTGTGCTTTAACTAAAACATGCACAAATGATCTCTGAACGGTGTGTCCACATTTAGCAGTTGTCACACATTTGCCGTTTTGTTCATTGACACATATACGCCAAGCAAGTGCAGGAATTTCAGACGAAAATGATCTGGAGGAAGAAACAACAGAGCACAGCAGAGTAAAACACATCCACTTAGGTCAAGTGTAGATAACTTCACAACAGACAATGTGCAGACTATGTTTAAATTCCCAATTTCACATAAACCCATCCGTAGTAGAAACTAGAGATTTGACACTCGCAGCAGTGTATCAGTTCAGGGGAAGCATACTTCAAAGGGTGTATTGTAAACCGTGATGCCCAAACCAAAATGAGGTGGTCTAGCCTTCGGATGATTCCCTATTTTCATCTCCAGCTGTTCTTGGGTACGTGCAGGCAGTGGTGCAGCTAAGCTATCGGCTAATTAGCTCGCTAACACATATCACTAAAACCTGAGGTTTTATGGACCCTAACAATGCAAGTGGTTTATTTCGAAAGGATTACGTTTACTTTGTTTCATTGTTCTCCTCAGATTCTCTTTCCACCACTGGTTCACCAAGAGGGAAAAACGGCCCAGTCTCAACTACATTTAAAGAGGCGTTTCAAATGTAACTCTGACCTAATCATTGTTCAAATGCAGCCTGTAAAGGATGCAGCCCATGAATTAAGACACAGCTGGTGTTGTTACTATCAGATGCAGCGACGTACAACTGTAAATAGGGAGTGTTACAAAGGCTTCAGACATCATGAATGGAGGGAAAAATATTACCATCGGTGTCTTTAATCTGTATTTCAACCAAAGTTTTATTTGTAATATTCAAATTTACATTAACAAACTTCTTCCACTTGTTCCTTGGCTGTGTTCCGTTTACATGAAACCATATTCCAGAGAAGCTCTGCCTACAAAATTTGTATTTCCGCTTAAATATATTTAAAAACATTTGACATACAGTTTAAAACTATACTTTCAAGCCTTTGTCAATTCCGCCATAAATATTGGTAAATTTGAGTTTGTGTTAAATCTTTCTGATTGATCCCTGGCATGAGGTCGCTATTGTGACTGAAGCCGGAGAAATCATCGGACAAATTGAAGGCAATATGTGGACATGTCGATTGTTGTTGTTACACGGTATGAGTCAGAAGCTGTAATGTATTTTAAAGCCCAGTCACCTTTATTCTTGCTTCTTTGCCACCAAAAAAAAAAAAACTGCTCATTTTTTTTAAATCTGATGTTCCCTACTTACAAAACATTTGATACTTTTAAAAGACAAATTCAAAAAAGTCACATTCTTTGTAATTTCAGTGTAGATTTGAAAATGTGAATTGATGATTTATTGGCAGTGTTAATTTCCATGTTTTATAAATTTTAAAGATTATGGTTTTGTTATTTTGAGGCTTTTTGCAAACAGAAAGGTTGACCCTGTAATGTAAGGCTTGATGAGCTGAGCTGTCATTCTGAAGGCACCTTTTGCCTGGGAAGTTTCCCCAGGAGCAAATTACCACTAAATTTGTCTATGTTTTAATAAAGAAATATTTTACTTTTTCTTTTGCTTGAATCTTTTTGGGAAGCTTTGATTTTCTCCTGAAACTTCTCCTGGCTCACACAGAATTATTTATATTTGTTAATCAGGCTTTTTCTAAAGTTAGCAGTCATGCAGATGTTTTGTGGAGAAAGTTGCTCTGGAAGCAGAAAAAAATGCTCTTTGCGCCGAAAACATTTTAAGACACAGAAGAGCATTTTTTTTTTCCCAATGGGTAAATAATTAAAGTATTTTCTTGGTAGATTTGTCCAAATTGCTCACTTTGCTGTAAAACCCTGCCTTGCTCTCACATCTCCGAGGCTTTGTGCACTCCGGCTCAGCCTGTCCGTGTCCCAGGGTGCTTTCGTTTCAGCCAGCTGGATAACTCAAAATAGGTTTTTATCTCCTGTATCCAATTACCAGTTGGATCACTAGGAATTTCCTGAGTTAAAACTCTCCCACCACTTGCCTAAAACTGAGACAAATCTCATTTCATACTGGCGTTAAACCTTTGTCGGACGCCAAAGAACCAGGTTTTCTCAGCTAATGTTAAACTGAAGCCAAGTCTCAATTTATTGATCAGGAATTGGCTGACGACTTTGTAATGACATTTTGATCTAACATTTTAAGTATGTGCATGCTTTTGAACGTTGTTTGTCTCCACTAATGTTTGACAAAGCCAGAACCTGCCTCCAGAGCAGCTCTGCCTGGTTCTACAACTGGAAACGAGGATTCTCTCCTGTATTCGCTGTAATAAATCGGAGATTTCTGCAGATAAATCCACAAAGATTCCATGTGTTCCTACTCACTTAGTTTGTATTCCCTGTATCTGAAGCCAACAGTTACAAAACCAGATATCTGACACAAGCAAATTTCTCGGATGTGTTCATGCCATCTGTAGGTTGTCAGGGTGAACTCGGCCATCTGATAGTCAGCCTTTATCTGTGCTGCCATAACGTCGCGTCACGTCACGTCAGCTCCAGCAGCATCTCTCCAATGTGTCTCAAAGCCTTTTTTTCTGCAACTCATATCACATGAATCTGTTATCATTTAAGTTAGATCAGTGATACAAAGTCCAGAATAAAATATATTTTGATAATAGTTTGGAGTTTTTATTTTGTGTGTGTGTGTGCGCGTGTGCTTGTGTGTGCAGACATAACCAGTAACTCTGGTGTAGCTGTTTGGTTATAAATTAAAATTGAGAAGATGAGAGGGTGGGTTCTCTCAGCCCCACCCCCACTAACAGTAATTCCACATACATTATCAGTATAAAACGTGCATTGAAAGCTGCAGATATTACTGCATTTTGTATTATAAAAAATATCCATTAATCTACATTCTACATTCTGCACTGCTGAAATAAACCCAATTTTATTTGCTAATTAAAAATCATTTAGAAATGTATACTTGTCCTTTGATGTGCCTCCTGTTTGCTTTAAGTGTTTTGCTCTAATGTACTTGACTGCAGTTCACATGGCAAACTGAAAAACTGAATTCACTGGACCTAGTTTAAGAAGACACAGACCTGAATATAGTATGATGCCCTGCACTTTGGAAAACACTGCACACTGCAGGTCAAGACAGTGACAAAGACTTCTATAATTTGTCTTAGGGCATAGATCAGGACAGTAGTATAAAAGCCGACTTCTAAAGCTCTGAAAGATCACAGGAGCAAAGTCACCTCAAAAACTGAAATGCAGACCCACAAGGACTCTTCCTAGAGTCCAAACCACACAAAAGTACCTTGTTGATTCCACTGTTTCACTAAATACATTCTTACCTTTGAACCTTTGAACCTACTGAGATAAATACAGCCATCTGGAATTGGGAGAACTTTGAAAAAAGGCCAGTCTGTGATGGTGACTGGCAAATGTGTAAAGGTACCATCGACACAGAGGCCTGTCCTACAACATTATGGCTTCACAGACGGTGTGTGTGACTGACTCCAGATCTGTCACCTGTTCAGAATCTTTCAGTGGTGACCATAGACTATTAAGCAGATACAAACGTGCACACAGCAAGCAAGGCCAAGGATTACGTTTCCAAAAACTGTAACGAGGTGTAGTTTAAAGAAAAGTGATGAAACACAGGGGTAAACAGGACCCCATCAGCCTCTCTCACAGCTCTGCAGTCATCAGGTTGTACAATTTCCTCCTGTGAAGTTTAAATGGTATGATTTGATCTATAAGGCACCAACATCAGTATGAATACGTGAACCAGCAGAAAGAAAGATAAGTAATCAAGAGAAGACCTGACGCCTTTGGGAGAAAGGGTGAAGGTCTCCCAGTACATGATACAATCATCCATTTAGCAGGAAAAAAACTTCTGCCATCACTTGTTTTTCCAATTACCAACACCTCACAAATGTCCTGGTGACATTAAAGGGCAGAATACAGAGGTGTGAACCGCTAATACTAATGGTTGCATTTTAAAGGTCCCTTAGAAAAATGCTGGCTGACCAGCCCTGAACTCTTTCTGCAGCTCACAAAAAGCCAGTAAAGACACTTAGAGATAAAAGGTGCAGAATCCTTCAGATTTACTGAAGAAGATTCAAACATAGGAAACACCTGTATTAAACTACCTGTTATTTGGGAAAAGTCTGTTTTCAATTTTAATGTAGATTAAAATTGGGATCTACATTGTAAAGTGAACACAAAGAACACTAGTCCTCAATACTTATTTCTTCATTTGTCTTGTAATGCGATGCTACATCCATCTTACACGTGTGAAATATATAAACAACAATTTATCGGACTCTTTCTGTACTGGGTGATAAAACTAAAGCATCTTGTCATTTGTAGACGAACTGACTGTTGATGATTTAGTAACAACTCTCAGTCTGATTTGCTTTAACCTTCTTCCTGCACCATTTGAACCCAACTCACGCAAATGTTTCCACTTCATTTGTTTGTTAGATGGTAATAAGCTACTAGCAGGTGATCACGCTTACTTAGCCAGCTTCTTTACTATTGAGGTGGCAACTACCAGCTCCCACAACTCTCCTCCTGATAGAGACATCATGACATCATCATGACTTCCTCCTGATGGAGACATCATGACTCCTCCTGATGGAGACATCATGACTTCCTCCTGATGGAGACATCATGACCTTCTCCTGATGGAGACATCATGACTCCTCCTGATGGAGACATCATGACTTCCTCCTGATGGAGACATCATGACTCCTCCTGATAGAGACATCATGACTCCTCCTGATGGAGACATCATGACATCATCATGACTTCCTCCTGATGGAGACATCATGACTCCTCCTGATGGAGACATCATGACTTCCTCCTGATGGAGACATCATGACTCCTCCTGATGGAGACATCATGACTTCCTCCTGATGGAGACATCATGACCTTCTCCTGATGGAGACATCATGACTCCTCCTGATGGAGACATCATGACCTTCTCCTGATGGAGACATCATGACTCCTCCTGATGGAGACATCATGACTTCCTCCTGATGGAGACATCATGACTCCTCCTGATAGAGACATCATGACTCCTCCTGATGGAGACATCATGACATCATCATGACTTCCTCCTGATGGAGACATCATGACTCCTCCTGATGGAGACATCATGACTTCCTCCTGATGGAGACATCATGACTCCTCTTGATGGAAACATCATGACTCCTCCTGATAGAGACATCATGACTCCTCCTGATGTAGACATCATGACTCCTCCTGATGGAGACATCATGACTCCTCCTGATGGAGACATCATGACTTCCCCCTGATGGAGACATCATGACTCCTCCTGATGGAGACATCATGACCTCCTCCTGATGGAGACATCATGACTCCTCCTGATGGAGACATCATGACTTCCTCCTGATGGAGACATCATGACTCCTCCTGATGGAGACATCATGACTTCCTCCTGATGGAGACATCATGACTCCTCCTGATGGAGACATCATGACTCCTCCTGATAGAGACATCATGACATCATTATGACTTCCTCCTGATGGAGACATCATGACTCCTCCTGATGGAGACATCATGACCTCCTCCTGATGGAGACATCATGACTCCTCCTGATGGAGACATCATGACTTCCTCCTGATGGAGACATCATGACTCCTCCTGATGGAGACATCATGACTTCCCCCTGATGGAGACATCATGACTCCTCCTGATGGAGACATCATGACCTCCTCCTGATGGAGACATCATGACTTCCTCCTGATGGAGACATCATGACTCCTCCTGATGGAGACATCATGACTTCCTCCTGATGGAGACATCATGACTCCTCCTGATGGAGACATCATGACTCCTCCTGATAGAGACATCATGACATCATCATGACTTCCTCCTGATGGAGACATCATGACTCCTCCTGATGGAGACATCATGACTTCCTCCTGATGGAGACATCATGACTCCTCCTGATGGAGACATCATGACTTCCTCCTGATGGAGACATCATGACCTTCTCCTGATGGAGACATCATGACTCCTCCTGATGGAGACATCATGACTTCCTCCTGATGGAGACATCATGACTCCTCCTGATAGAGACATCATGACTCCTCCTGATGGAGACATCATGACATCATCATGACTTCCTCCTGATGGAGACATCATGACTCCTCCTGATGGAGACATCATGACTTCCTCCTGATGGAGACATCATGACTCCTCCTGATGGAGACATTATGACTCCTCCTGATGTAGACATCATGACTTCCTCCTGATGGAGACATCATGACTCATCCTGATGGAGACATCATGACTTCCTCCTGATGGAGACATCATGACATCATCATGACTTCCTCCTGATGGAGACATCATGACTCCTCCTGATGGAGACATCATGACATCATCATGACTTCCTCCTCATGGAGACATCATGACTCCTCCTGATGGAGACATCATGACCTCCTCCTGATGGAGACATTATGACTCCTCCTGATGTAGACATCATGACTCCTCCTGATAGAGACATCATGACTCCTCCTGATGGAGACATCATGACTCCTCCTGATGGAGACATCATGACTTCCTCCTGATGTAGACATCATGACTTCCTCCTGACGGAGACATCATGACTCCTCCTGATAGAGACATCATGACTCCTCCTGATGGAGACATCATGACTCCTCCTGATGGAGACATCATGACATCATCATGACTTCCTCCTGATGGAGACATCATGACTCCTCCTGATGGAGACATCATGACATCATCATGACTTCCTCCTCATGGAGACATCATGACTCCTCCTGATGGAGACATCATGACCTCCTCCTGATGGAGACATTATGACTCCTCCTGATGTAGACATCATGACTCCTCCTGATAGAGACATCATGACTCCTCCTGATGTAGACATCATGACTCCTCCTGATAGAGACATCATGACTCCTCCTGATGGAGACATCATGACTTCCTCCTGATGGAGACATCATGACTCCTCCTGATGGAGACATCATGACTTCCTCCTGATGGAGACATCATGACTCCTCCTGATGAAGACATCATGACTCTTCCTGATAGAGACATCATGACTCCTCCTGATGGAGACATCATGACTCCTCCTGATGGAGACATCATGACATCATCATGACTCCTCCTGATGGAGACATCATGACTTCCTCCTGATGGAGACATCATGATTTCCTCCTCATGGAGACATCATGACTCCTCCTGATGGAGACATCATGACCTCCTCCTCATGGAGACATCATGACTCCTCCTGATGGAGACATCATGACTTCCTCCTGATGGAGACATTATGACTCCTCCTGATGTAGACATCATGACTCCTCCTGATGTAGACATCATGACTTCCTCCTGACGGAGACATCATGACTCCTCCTGATAGAGACATCATGACTCCTCCTGATGGAGACATCATGACTCCTCCTGATAGAGACATCATGACTCCTCCTGATGTAGACATCATGACTTCCTCCTGATGGAGACATCATGACTCATCCTGATGGAGACATCATGACTTCCTCCTGATGGAGACATCATGACATCATCATGACTTCCTCCTGATGGAGACATCATGACTCCTCCTGATGGAGACATCATGACATCATCATGACTTCCTCCTCATGGAGACATCATGACTCCTCCTGATAGAGACATCATGACTTCCTCCTGATGGAGACATCATGACTCCTCCTGATGGAGACATCATGACTTCCTCCTGATGGAGACATCATGACTCCTCCTGATGAAGACATCATGACTCTTCCTGATAGAGACATCATGACTCCTCCTGATGGAGACATCATGACTCCTCCTGATGGAGACATCATGACATCATCATGACTCCTCCTGATGGAGACATCATGACTTCCTCCTGATGGAGACATCATGACTTCCTCCTCATGGAGACATCATGACTCCTCCTGATGGAGACATCATGACCTCCTCCTCATGGAGACATCATGACTCCTCCTGATGGAGACATCATGACTTCCTCCTGATGGAGACATCATGACTCCTCCTGATAGAGACATCATGACTCCTCCTGATGTAGACATCATGACTTCCTCCTGACGGAGACATCATGACTCCTCCTGATAGAGACATCATGAATCCTCCTGATACAGACATCATGACTCCTCCTGATTTAGACATCATGACTTCCTCCTGATGGAGACATCATGACTCATCCTGATGGAGACATCATGACTTCCTCCTGATGGAGACATCATGACATCATCATGACTTCCTCCTGATGGAGACATCATGACATCATCATGACTTCCTCCTCATGGAGACATCATGACTCCTCCTGATAGAGACATCATGACTCCTCCTGATGGAGACATCATGACTTCCTCCTGATGGAGACATCATGACTCCTCCTGATGGAGACATCATGACTTCCTCCTGATGGAGACATCATGACATCATCATGACTCCTCCTGATGGAGACATCATGACTTCCTCCTGATGGAGACATCATGACTCCCTCCTGATGGAGACATCATGACTCCTCCTGATGGAGACATGAGGAGGAGACACTAACTTCATCTAACAGCGCATCACTCTCCTCATTTTCCACTGTGAGCGAGGACGACGCATCCACCCTCCTCCTCTCTAACCATCTGACCACCTGCTCTCTGGATTCCATCCCCTCCACTCTCCTTCAAGCAGTTGCTCCCACACTGATCGCAGCCATTACACAGTTCATTAACACATCAAAGCAGAGACGTTCCCCAGCTTATTTAAGCAGGCCCAGATCATCCCACAGTTAAAGAAGCCTACTCTCAATCCCTTCCTTATGGAGAGTTACAGACCCCTGTGTCTTCGTCCATTTCTTGCCAAGACCCTTTAATGATCAGTCTTTAATAAACTCTAAGATTTCCTTTCTCTGAAAAACCTCTTTGATTTCAGTCTGGCTTCAAGAAGTGTCACTACACAGAAACAACTCTCCTGACAGGTGTGGAATTCCTGCCAGCTGCAAAAGCTGTGGGTCAGTCTTCTGTCTTAATCCAACTTGATCCATCTGCAGCCTTTGACACGGTGAACGACCAGATCCTCCTGTCGGCATTCTCTGACTTAAGCATCTCTGGTACAAGCCTGGCTTCAGTCCTAATATGTGAACGAACCTTAAAGGAAAACTGGCAGGGACATGTTTCCAACTTTCACAGTCTCTCTACCGTTGTGTTCAGTTCAGTTCTTGATGCTCTTCTTTCTTCCATCTATATCACATCCTTGGGTTCTATCATCCACTCACATTTCTTCTCTTATCATTGCTATGCTGCTGACACGCAACTCTTCCTGCTCTTTTCAGCTGATGAATCCAATGTCCCATAACAAATTTCATTGGCTGTCTCTCCGACATCTCTGCTTAGATGAGAGAAAGACACCTTTAACAAAATTGTTCTACAACATCAGAGAAATCAAACCCTACCTCGCTGAACATTTTACAAGAACTGTTATTATTCAATTCATTTTCAGATTTCTCCAGAGATGTTCAATCAGGTTCAAGTCTGCGCCACTCGAGGACAATTAGAGTTGTCCCGTAGCCACTCCTTTGTTATCTTGGCTGTGTGCTTAGGGTTTTTGTCCTGTTGAAAGAAGAACCGTTGCCCCTGTACATTGCGTTCTTCCACCCCCACGCTTTATTGTAGTGATGATATTGGCCAGGTGGGGAGCGGTGCCTGGTTCCTCCAGATATGATACTTAGCATTCAGGCCAAAGAGACATGAGAAATGTGTTTCTCATGCTCTGAGAGTCCTTCAGGTGGGCTGTCATGTGCCTTTTACTGAGGAGGGGTTTCCATCTGACCAATCTACCATACAGGCCTGATTGGTGGAGACCTGCAACGATGGTTGTTCTTCTGGAAGGTTCTCCATTCCCCGCAAAGAAATGCTGGAGCTTTTTCAGAGTGAGCCTCCGGTTGTTGGTCATCTCCCTGACTAAGACCCTTCTCTCTTGATCGCTCAGTGCTGTCAGGCCCGGCCCACTCCAGGAGGAGTCCTGGAGTGGGCCGACCCAAATATTTCTGTACCCTTCCCCAGATCTGTGCCAACTCAAGGATGTTCAGTGGAAACAGGATGCACCAGAGCGCGATTTTGAATTTCATGGATATGTACATGTAATTTTTTTTCCTTTTCAATTTTTAATACATTTGCGAAGACTTCAAGGAGACTTCTTTAGCATTGTTAAGAAAAGTTTAGAGGAGGTCAAATTATGTTCACCTGTAAATGTCATAGTGCAGATGTTTATATGTATAAAACTTTTTGCTATTTTCCCATCATGAATCACAATCAGCAACCTTAGTTATAGTGAATAAGTGTGTGCACTTCCGTAGCTTTTTCTGTAAAGACCAATGTGCTCTAAGTTACATTCAAAGAAGCAATATATGTAATATTTGGACACATCCCTGATTATGCACATCTGTATCTTCACATCTGTGATTGTGATGTAATGCTCTCTTTTGTCCTTATAAAGTGACCTTTAAGCTCAGTCACTCAGCTGCCATCAGTGCTACAGCTTACCCAAACCAACACAGTGCAGCCTCTATCAAAAAAGAAAAAACAGCACACAAATCTACTGCAAACAGCAAAGTGGTTCCAATAGATGGCAATTGCAATAAGAAATGCAGCTCAAGGCTGCATCAAATCACAGATAATAGAGAGAAACTTAATGAATCTTAGGTTCTATAACCTCTATTTTTAAATAGCTAATGTCATTCTTCTTTTATTCTTTTTATTAAATTTTTTGTATTATCAGCTCATGTCCATGTGGGCTAATTATATTAAAAATGAGTATTACGTGCCTTGTCACACTTCAAACTAAAAGCATATCAGCTTCTCTCAAAATCAGCCTTAACAGCAGAAATTTCAATATGAATCCACAGATGATAGAAAACAAAATAACCAACTACATGGAGTTTTTTTCCACTATATCCAATGAAACATCTTCCCCAAATCTTGGCTCTGACTCTAAACTATCACTGCGTCAAAGTTACAAATTCTTTAAGATTAATCTTAAAATAAACATTTAAGATAATATAGGTAACATAGTTTTAACCAGAGCCTGTGCAGATGCACTGTTTGCATCAAATACAGTGTCACATTAAGTGAGCTACAAAAAATATTATTTCAGTGGGTCAAGTTGTGATACGTACTGCATTTAAATAGGTTTTAACTTGGTCCCAAAATTTGGACCTTTGATCAGGGCCAAAAACGAGGATTCTGGAAACCAAATAAAACTGCAAATACAGAACTCATGTGGTGATGTCACATTGTTTGCACATCTCAGCATGTTTTGTACAAAAGGAAACGTGGGTCTCTGACAGGAAATAATACAGGGAAATATTGACCCACCACTACCGCAGCCAATAATATCACAACTTCCACCATCACAACAACAACGAACAGCATTAACATCATTAACCTCATAACTACGACAACTAACACCACTAGATCTGAAATCAAAGTACAGGAGAAGCTGTAAAGGATCAGAATCCAGTGCCTCAAAATGTACCACTTGTCTTTTTGTGTTACATGCTGATGCTAAACAGCTTTGCATCAAAGGAACTCAGCAACAAAAGGCTGTAAAACTAATGGCAGCAAACCAAAATCAAATGGTGGATTTGACGACTAATTAGGTTTGTAGATGGCAACATGACTTGGTATAAAAGGTGAATAAAATAGGAGTTGATGAGATTTGCAAATCATTGAATTCTGTTTTAATTTCCATTTTACACATTGTCTCAATTTTTTTGCATGACACATTTTCCTATTACTCTTTTATTTGTTTGTTGTTTTTAACTGATTGTGCGAAATATATATTGGATCTGTGTTTAGTGTAGAAGGTTATTATTTAGAAAAGATAAAATTATGCAACAAAAAAACAAAAGATGTCCAGGACACTTAGATTGAACCACAGTCCCAGCTGTTCAAACTGCTTCAAAGTACAATACTGTCAGGTTTTTATTTACAGCTTTCACATTCGTCTTAATTAAAACAAAAGCTGCTGCCTGGCACTCAAGGATTACGTTGTTCATAAAGAAGAAGCATATATACACTAGGATAAAACATATACTAGGATCATTATTTCTATCACGTCTGTGTTTCCTTGACTTACGAGAAAGCAGCCCGATCTTTTATGTTCACCTTTCGCTAAATGAAACAAACAGGATCCATAAAGTTCACCTGTCACATGGGGAATTTACATTCTCCACATGCTTTTCTCTAATTATACAAAACTAAACACGCAGTCATTAAAATAACTGGCTACTGAAATACAAATGATAAGCAATTAAACACACAGCAAACATACCTGTAGCATGACTGTGGTTTAATATCTGGATGAAGTCGTTCCTCCTGGTTTCTTGTCCTGTAATCTGATCCCTGCATGTTCTCCTTCCATGTCTCAGCAGCTTTTAAACATTTCCATTATTTTCCACAGACTTTGTGGGTAAGGACTAGAAAGACACAGACCAAAAACTCCACTTGCTTCCTCTCAAGCAGGATCCCTGGATGTTCATCTGAATTTCCTCCTATTTACTTGTTTCTTTTAATGTAAATTACCATTATTATTATAATAATTACAATATTATGGATTGTGAATCAACTTTCTTATGATTTTAAGTTTAGCTTGACACACACGATGACTTTGGCTGCTTGTGACATAAGACAAGTGCTCACTGCCTTATTTCTTATAGTAATAATGCAGTATATTGTACTGTAGTACATGTAGTAGTACTGATGGAGTTCAATCCCCAGCTTTGTCAGATGGACAAATCTCCAGACTTAGAGATGGAAGTTATGGGTCTTTAAGGGGAATCTGCCGATGGCTCTGTTGCTGTCCAAGAGCTTTTCAAAAACATGGGTCATCATTCACTTTTTAGATGTTTTTTTTTTAGGGGGCTGGGTTTATTTTGATGATCACTAAGGCAATTGGTATGTTAGGATAAGATTTTTATCAGTATCTCTATTTTATAAGTATAAGTATCATTTTTGCACCTGCATGGACTTGGTTTAACAGCACTAAATTAAATTACTCTAATTGACCGAGCTGATGTCTGTGCTCTGCGGGCTACACACACACACACACACACACACACACACACACACACACACGAGACTTGCACTGTAGACATTAATTTTACACTTTTTATGTTTTTGCTGTTATCTACTCTCCTTTGTGCAACCCTGTTATGAATACGCAGAACCTAAAATAAATACATTTAAAAAATTTTTTGAGTTCAGGGTCGCCACAGCGGATAAGTGTCCGCATGTTGATTTGGCACAGTTTTTTTTACACCGGATGCCCTTCCTGACGCAACCCTCCCCAATTTCTACCGGGCTTGGACCGGCACTGCACGGCTGGGGAGGGGAATGGGCTGTTAGGGCTTCAGTGTCTTGCCCAGGGACACTTTGACATATATAGCCAGGGCCGGGGATCGAACCACTCACCCTGTGGTCAACTGCCTTTACCAACTGAGCTTCTTTTTCTAAATACTACTGCCTCCTTTGTTCATCAGCATCACGCTGATGGCACAATGATCTGCCGGAACGCTATAAATATTTTAAAAATATCTATAAACTTATTGAAAATATTTTAAACATGATGTAAATACTTGTCGGATTGTTTTCAAGTTAATAATTCTGTCCCAGGTAGTTGTTACCATCTCCGCATGGTTAGGCTACCTGATGGCAATAAAAAGAGAAAATGCTAATTACATACTGGAAAATATATCAATACATTTTTAAAATGTAGATTATGCTTAAGTATACATTTATTTTTAATCTAGACAATATACTGCCCCTTTTGAGTGGACGGAGTGAGAGGCAACCCTGTTACTATAATTGCAAATTAATCCTAATTCTAGCTTTTCCTCAGTAATAGATGCAAACTGTGCAATGCAACATTACAGTCAAGGTAAAAAAAACTTAGTTATATAATTAAAAAAACTTGAAATTCATGTGTGTCTTTTTGACAATATGAGTAACGATGTTGCATTGCCTAGAGATTTACAATCAGAGCAAACAGGATACGAAAAATGGAAGCGAGCTCTTTGGTCTTGAAGTTCTTTTTTTCGGTGTCATGTGATTAAGATTTATTTGGTATTTTATATAATATTTTTGAACAACCTTTTTCACAACAGTTTTTAGATGTTTTCTGGGGCAAATGTATGTTACAGAGGACGTTTTTGTTTCAGTATTCTGAGCATGGATTATTTGAAATTTCATGTGAGGGACAGAAAATGTCCTCCAATTCTGGAATGACTGAGGCAGTAAAGTTTGGCCACTGCTTATTAAAAATGGCTCTCAAATAGGACTCGGATCGTTCCTACCCAGGAGCAGTTCAAAAGAACCAGGTCATTCGTGACCGTCCCTTCACTACCCACAGGTGGAGAGCTGCAGACGTTTGAAGCAGCCATGGCCGAACCTTGGCGGCACCTTTGGTGTAGATGAGTTCCTTTTACAAAAGACAAGTGACTGTGAAACTCAGATCATCCTCGGATTGATAAATTGACAAATGCCAGAACTAAAGACCAAAAGGTCTACGGGTCCACTTTTTCATTCTTCTTAAGTGTAAGTTAAATGCATGTACAAAAAAGTTTATGCAAAGCAAAAATAAATGTAATAAATGTAAAGGTGAATCAGAATATGTGTTTCTGCTTCGGTATATTGATGTGACTGCATCAGCTTATCATTAACCAACAAGGCAGTAACAAGAGATAAATTAATGGGAGTTAACTTCTCTTTAGATATTTCACAACTAAATACTGGGTTCAATGGAAAAGGGGACACAGCATCAGCGTAGCGATGACATCTGTATAGCCGCAGAATTCCCACTGTGTATTTCACCTGGCAGATACATTAAAAAGAGGTCACACAGCAACATGAGATCACTAAAAGCTAATAACTCTTTAAGGACCATCCATCCAACGAAGTGCTCCGCAGTGCCTCCATCCCAAACCCCCCCCCCCCCCGGTAACCGGGGCAACAGATGGCTTTAAACTTTAGAACACTAACATCTGATTATCTGACATCCCATTCAGTCAATACTATTCACTTAGCATTCAACACACTGGCCTCTGTTTCCCTGCAGGCCACTGGCTGGTGTTAGTTTTGATGCAGTGTTTCCTCAGCGCGACATAACTAGTCTAAAGTCAACCTTTATCTGCTGTTTTAAAAGTTATGAGTTTTTTTTGTGTGTGTAGAAATTCTATGCAGTGTTGGGGCTAAAATTACACTTTGGATTAAGTTTAATACTGTCAGTAACATTAACAGTTTTATTCATGTCAAAACACATTTTATTTTAATGGCTTTAATAAACCCATAAAAAGTTTACTTAAAAGGCCTGAACCTCCCTCATGTTCCTGTCATCCTGCTGCTGCGGTGTGGGGTTTCCAGCAGGCTAAAGAAATGCTTCATTCTCAGTACATGTTCTCAGAGCATGGATTCTTAAATTGGCATAAAGGGGATGTTTTTGCAAATTAACAGTGGAAGTTGGGAAGGGAACCTGCCGCCATTTAATCATGTGCTGTTTGCCTAAATGAAACCTTATAGCAACAAACATGTCTCTGCCGCAGTGACTGGTTTTTACTATGAATTCAAAAGAACGTATCTAAACGTTGTTGAACTGGTTTATCTGTACCAGGCCTGGCATCATGTGTTACTGGGGCATAATAAAAAAATATACATTTATCAGAAAACAAAAAGTAATTATAAAAAATAATCATTGAAAAATGTATCAACCTGTTGCTGTCACATATACAGTATGTGAATGACCCATTAGGCTGCATTGAGTCTGACAGTAACTGTGTACCAGTACAAAGTGATCTGGCAAAAAAAACTCCAATCCAATCTAATAGAAGCCAATACTCATAGCTTGATGTCTTTCTTTACCTTATTGTGGCACAAGATAAAATTGTTGCTGCCTGTGTTTTAAGATACGTTGTGCTGTCTGTTGTGTTGTGTAGTGCAGAAGTCTGCCTCTAATGATCTGATAGATGATGGCTTGAAAAAACGTACTCCAAGTGGATTCCATTAAAAAAGTGCCGACTTTGCTCCAGAAAGTGATTTCAGTAGCCTAGCGTTCAGGCCCAGGTAGCAGGACATAAGGCAGCATCCTAAAATCCCCTTTTTGGAAGGAAAAGCATCCACAAACTAAATAATGTATAAGATTCCATCTCTCCTTCTTCTAAAATAGCCTTTACTATACATCTTGAGTATATTGGAAAAGTCAGATAAGAATGTTGCCAATTTATTAGGAACAAAAGCAACTATTTCAGACGAGCAGGGCTCCACTATGGTTTAAAAGACTTAGCGATCTCTACAGGTGTTACATGCTGTCACATTGTTAGACTGATGATAAGCCAGCATGCAAAGGTGCAGCGCCCAAACATTAAAATGCAGTTAAATAATGCGTAGCTATAAAGTCTTGTATCAAGTTCGTTAAGTATGAATACGTAATAAAAGCAATTTCTAAGCTGCTGATTCTTTTTTTTGCATTTTCAACTCCTGGTCCATCTCATCTGGCTGCTCGACAATCAGAGCAGGACGGAGAGATTGGCTGCTGTTAGGCTCCCACTCAGATTGTGGTTGGGTGGCTCCTGACTGTGGCTGTAGAAAGGCAGGAAATGAGCCACATCAGCCAAGGTCTGCAGGATGTCATAGGTTACTGCAAAGAGGAAGTAGGTGGGGAGCAGCCAACTGAGGCTGAAGACACAGTCACCCACTGGCAGAGGGACTGCAAGCTGTCTAAAAAGAGAGGCAGAAAATCACATTCCAACTCCAAGGTGACATTGTTTTCCTAAAATTACTAGCAAGTAATTTATCTTTCCAGAGACCTGTCTGGATAATGATAAATAGGAATCGGCCATTTGATTGATGTGATGTGTTTTCATGAAGGCAAAATGAAACTTACATGTATAACAACATACTAATAACAATAGTGTTCATCTGGAAACTCAGACAGCAATTTTATAATAGGAAGTGTAATATTGAACTTAAAAAGATCTAAACAGCGTCACGCGACTATTGCGAAGCAAACATTTAGATGGATGGAGGGAAGGAAGTGAAAAGGACATTTACATTTTTTAAATCAATCCATTATGTTGGATTTGATCCTTACAGAGATTAACAATTTTTCATTTTAACCTGATTTGATAACTTGATCTGACTTAAAAATGTATAAACTTTGTGGATCCCGTGTGGCAATTTTTGTGGACAGTTGCTACATTCAAGTCGCTTCTAGTTATGGGCTTATTAACTTTAAGAACTCGTGGCCAGGAATCAAACCAATGAACCACAGTTTAGACAACTGTTTCACAAACTGATCCACAGCTACTGGTCCTTCAGACATTCTTCCTCAAGAAATCAAATGAAAACATACAAAAAAATAGAGGGATAAAACCTTTCTGTTAATAGTAGGGCTCACACCACGGGACTGGTTTTCATCAGGATGAGTGGCTCTTCTTTTAGTGGCCTCTCAAAATTAATGTTATTATTATTATTATTATTACTACTTACAGCCCCAATAGAGATAAAAGAGATAATTTTCTTCTTAAGCGATCATTTATTAGCCGGTTGCTACAGTATTTTGCCGTTGTGTTTTCTTGGTGTGTAGTTCTATTAGTGAAGTTTTTGCTTTTGATCATCACGTTAAAAAAGGTTTAGGAAATGTAAAAAACTATTACAATGACAGGACTTCAGAAGCGCTAATACACCCGAGTTTCACTTTTTGTCAGGGTAATCCAAGTTTTGCTGTTCGCATTCTGTTTGTGGACGCTTTGAGTGACGCACAGTTTGGTTACTGCTATTTTAACACTATGTCATTAAAAGCCTGTAATATTACTGACATGTTCTATACTGGTTCTGTAACAGCTCCACCTTGCAAACATGTGCCTGTGTCCATTAGAGGGACTCACTGTTATTTACAATAGTTGTGTAAAAGTGAATCCCACCCAGCAACAGCAGGGGGAGACAAATTATAGCAGAGTACTAATTCCTGCTCCCTGGGGTTGAAATCTCGATCAAAGACCTGGTTAATTGTCTAGAAAGATGTGGATCATCACAAAACTAGACACTGATTACCCTCAGTGTAGCAGCTGACCCTGATGTACTTGCAACGTAAGGTCCAAAAGCCATTTCTCACTGGGCTTTAAAGAATTTTCTAGCATTTTTCCCGACTGTCATCAATGGGTTTTGGTACTTTATACAGCTCCTTGTGTTTTTTTCAGTTTGATCAATTTAAGCTAAACCCTAAATGGGGCCAACTATAGGCATTTTGATTATGCTTCCTATGCTTCTTCTTATTCTTCTATGTAGAAAAGCACCTCTAACTCTCCATAAGTAGCCACAACACCACAAGCATGTCTCAAATCCTGTCAATACAGATATATGTAAAAATCAAAATAATAAACAGACTCACTGGAATCTGTCTTCTCTGGATTCTCTCAGCATTATGAAGACAAACAGTCCGACTTCAGTGTTGAGAGAGAAGGATACAAATTTGTCCAGCATGACAACAAAACCCTGAAGAAAATGGAAAGAGAAACTTATGACTGGTGAAACAGGAGTTGGTATCCATATCAATATGAACTGGACTTTATTTATTTCTGATAGTGTGTGTGTTGTGTGTGTGTGTGTGTTATTTACCCTTGGATCACACAGTGATACAATAAAAATGACACCAAATCCAAGTAGTGAGATGAATCCTTTAACTAAACTGGAAAGAAAAGAACACACACAAAAAAAAATCACATATCTATCCTCCTCTTCTTTATTTATTTGAAAGTAGACAGTAAATATTTTGCAAATTAAATAATAAGCAACAACCAAAAGACCACAAACAAAGAATCTGGCAGTAAAGTGTGAAATAGATTTGACTGGATTTGGTTTAAAGGGTAAGAGCAGAGAAACTAAAGGCCTAGTGCCTCTTTTAACAATACAATTAACCTTTTAATGTCGCTCACAAATCAAAACTATAACAATGGCATTTTAAAATGAGTTACGATCTGCGCTGCAGTGTGATCGTTAAAAGTGAAAAGATGGCCTTGTGGAATTCCCCATTCACTTTTTAGGTTGTTGAAGGGCTGTTCTTCTCCACTTATGTATGACGGGAGATGTTGGAGAACCCACTCCGCCATCATATTTATGTGTGGGAGCACTTTCAAATTTCCTGATCATTTCTGACGGGAACAGGCGTTGATATTCACCCTTTTAAAGCTCCATCAATAAAACACTTTGGCCGGAAACCTCTCACCTGCTGTTTACTGTGTTACTTACCTTCTTGCTGAGCAGATGTGCTGTTTGCTTGGCAGATTTCGCTCCCAGAAATTGGAGAGCCACTCTAGTCTGCTGCTCCCCAATGAGCTCACCAGACCATCAACTGAAAGTCCATAACAAACACTTTATGCCTAAAGCTTAAATATTTAGAATCACGAATAACAGATATTCCCAGTAACAAGTGTAGTATTATTATAATGTAGCAATCATACGAGCTTTAACATTACCTGCACTACTTCCTTTCTAACACAGTAAAAGTAGCAATATTTCACTGCAGCAGTAACAACAGGTGTACTAAATTACTGAATGACATTCAAATAGCAGTAGACTTACCGGTGTGTTTCATGGCTGATCCCATCACTAGGAAGGACACGGTGACGCTGATGGCTATAAACACCTGGATCAGCTCAGCCACCCACGAGTACGACCTGTAATGTTCGTTAATTATCTACATGGGTTGGTGGAGAGAGTGATGGATGATGGTGGAAGTTGACAATGACACAACAAGGAAGAAAGGATTCATGTTTTTCATACTTTAGAATACGTCTTTAGTGGCAGTGTCAGGCTTTGACGTTACTAAGATATAAGTATTATCTGGCCCTGTGTTTCACACACTACCAAATACACAATGGCTTTTTGTTCACTTAGTGCATACTGTAGGTATTAACGTAGTACTACAAAGTATCAAAGCAGCAAATGTATACACCACAGTTCAAAGAGGGTTTTGTTACTTGTGTGTTTTTATGGTTTTAGATGGTTAACAGATAACAACACACCCCAGTGAGACCTGCTTCACAAAAAAAAGTTTTCATTGTCACCAAATATGGAGACAAACTTCAAAGAACTACCACCAACAAAGATTGAACTTTATATTTATATATCTCATTTATTTTGCTTTACAAAATTTTAAAAGTGAAGCTGCTTTCATCCTAAAAAGACTTGACGGTTATCGGTTTATCTAAGCCCAACACATTAGACATGATAAATGTATTTATTAAATGTATTTGTTATTAATCTTCTTTTATTCTCCACCACTCATTTGCGTTCGTTTTGTTCTATTACCGTACACATGTGCTTGTGGCAAAGTGCTTTTGTTTTGTAATTGTGTGTCATTGTTCAAACATTGTTGACACATTATAGGTCAGGTTTGCACTTGATCCCCCTGATTACCACCGAGTTCCTAAAAAGCAGCTTTTTAGTTGTGATTAATCCTTTGATTTTTATACGTTTTCCATTTACATTTCAGTTTATGAAATTTAAAAGTAAGAAGAAATTTAGCAAACTAAGTTCGAAGTGAAAAACAAACATAAAACAAGTCAAAGTTGGACCCGGGACCTCTGGCTCTTTCAGCACCTCAATGGTGTGATCAATGATGGGATCAGGGTTTGTTTATCTTAGCAACTATAGCAAAGCATTAACAAATTCATGTAGGAAATGCAATCGCCACATCAATATTACATTTTATTACACACACTTTGAAGAAAAATGCATTAGTTGTCATCTACAGAAGCCAAGACATCCATTTGGATTTTGACTCATTATCAGGAGAACAATGCAACCAAAATGGGGCACAAGCCAGTGTCTTCTTGTGCCAGTTCCAAGTCTGGATAAAAGCAGAGGGTTGTGTCAGGATGGGCATCCGACGTAAAACACATGGCAAATCAAACCTGCAAATCATGACTTCCACACTCAATCTGACTTCCAGACAGGCACTGCCAATGGTGCTGTTGACCTACAGGGTGCCAGTGGAAATTGGGCTACTGTTGGTTGGAGAAGGAGAGGAGGAAAGCGTGTTCGTAGGCAGAGAGAGCAAAGGGAAGCCAACAGTGTAGCAGTGACAGTAGCCATGGATTGAATGTTGGGACTATGACAGGGAAGGCTAGAGAGTTGGTTGTCATGATGCAGAGAAGGAAGGTGGACATACTGTGTGTCCAGGAGACCAGGTGGAAAGGTAGCAAGGCTACAAGCTTAGGAGCAGGGTTCAAGTTGTTCTACCATGGGTCAGATAGGAAGAGAAATGGAGTAGGAGTTATATTGAAAGAGGAGTTTCTGAGGAACCTTCTACAAGTGAAAGTGAGTATCAGACAGGTTGATGAGTCTGAAGCTGGAAGTTGAAGGTGTGCATTGTTATTGTTGTTAGTGGTTATGCCGCACAGGCAGGATGCAAGTTGTAAGTCTGGAGATGCAAAGAAGTATGTGGAGGTGGGTCTGCGTCAAGGATCAGATCTGAACCCCTTCTTGTTTGCATTGGTGATGGACAGGCTGACAAAGGTAGGAACGTGGATAGGTGTAAGTCTGAAGGTTAGCCGCAGCAAGACTGAGGTTACAGGGGGCAGAGGTGAAGAAGGTGCAGGACTTTAAGTACTTAGGGTCAACGGTTCAGAGCAACGGAGAGTGTGGCGAGAGGAAGCAGGTTGGAACAGCTGGAGAAAACTGTCAGACGTGTGATAAAAGAGTATCAGCGAGAATGAAAGGAAAGGTGTTCAAGACACTGGTGAGACCAGAGATGTTGTTCGGCTTAGAGACAGTGGCACTGAAGAAAAGACAGGAGGCAGATCTTTCATTTTCAACTCACCCCAAACGATCAGGGCAGATAGCTTCCGAGCCTGCTTCTGCCGGTTCTATGCTGAGTTTTCTTCAGTGAAGGGGAGTTTTCCTTCTTCACTGTCTTTAGCTGGCTCAAAGATTTCTTGGGTTCTTCTCAAATAATTCTGTAAGGCTGTGTCCCAGGTGCCTTGAATCATATTTGTTTAAATTTAACAATATCTAAATATGCTAGTTGAAATTTATAAAAGTGATATACTTTAAACATACAGTTAACAACTTTGAGACAGAAGATTTGTGTGATTATAAGCCAATGGCCACCTGGGCACAGAGTCCTGCAAGGGTCTAATTTTGAAAACCCGCACGCAACCCACACATGTAGCACCTGCAGAATGAAACTTCAAACACCTCCCTAATTAAACATGCATGGAACACATTTAATGAAGTAGAAGTCATTACCCTCACTAAGCCTCAATAGCTCCATGGGTAGTGGGGGGGAATTTCCTGGTATTCATATGTACATTTAATAACCCACAGGTCAGCACAACATTAAAAGCGTGCGGTGCTTTTAATGTCGTGGAAATTGAAAGCTGCCACCGTTCTCAGAAGACACAGTGCATCCCAGCATGCCGTGTATGTGGCTGTGCAACTGCAGACTGGTCAGAGGGCCCATGCTGAGCTCTGTCTGCCACAACATCACAACATCCAAATCAGCAGGAGGTGTTAAAGTTGTGGCTCATCAGTGTACACTGCAACAGTACAAACGCGTGAAGGGCAGAGACTGACCTTTGTCAACGGAATGGTTGCAATCTCTCCTGCTTTCTCAGACCTAGATGTAAAAACAACAACAACAAAAAAAAAATATACAGAAGAAAAATCATTGCACATTGAGATGTCTGTCACACGAGTAAATATTGTAAGTAATTAAAGATGTAATTATGGAGCCGCTTTGTGCTATGAAACGCTGCCAATGTGTACTTTTCCTTGCTCAGCCACTATTACATCATTAGACATAAACCATAAACGTTTATCACGTCAGACCTTATGGAAAGGTAGCTGCTGCAGAGCAAACAGAGGTTTCATCACTGTGATCTTAACAATAAAACCCACTCACTCTGGCCACTTCTTTAAATTTGCATAATTTTGTGTAATTGAGTGTAATTTTGCTATAAAAAAAAAAAAGGATCTGTTGCCAATGACAAAGTTAAGCTAATGAAATATCAAAATCTAAGTTTGGGCTTCGGTTGAACTACTTAAGAAGACGGAGGAAGAGAAGCGTCATCTTGGCTTTTTGCTTCGAATCGTGGTCACAGTAAAAGGTGAATCATTACTACAGTCGCACGTCTCATTTACTCTGGGTCCAATTTATACAGAACCTCACTGCATTTGGCTGCTTCCATCTTCCTTTCAATTTTGACCGGTCTACCTGTCCCTGCTGCTAGGAAGCCCCCCACCCCCCAGCAAGGATGGCACATGATATTCAGTGTCTGGCATAGTGTTATGAAATAATGCTTTAAATTTTGATCAAAAAGTTTAAATTTGGGCTCTGTCCTTCTGCTCTGAGGTTCTTAAATGCTGTTTGCCCCAACTCCAAACAGGAGGCAGCTCCCATCTATTCATTCTACCATGAGGTCAAATAGAACACTAGTACTTTTGATTTAAAAATGAAACTGTGATGCAAACCAATGTGCAAAACTTCCCACTGTAACACTAAGGTTTACTTAAACACTAAATACTTCTCTCTGTTCTCTGTACATTTGAAACAATAGGACTATAAATAACCGTACACAGTAAACTGCTGCCCTCTACATGAATTATTCTTCATTAAGAGTTGCTGAACTAAGGCTTGGCTCTCTCCCTTTCTCGCTCTTACTCTGGTAGCAGGCCAGCTCCAAGCCTGCAGAGGGATCTCCTGGGGAGACACAAGACTACTACAGTGGGGGGAAAAATATTGTCCTAAATATTAAACGAGGCACAAATGGTTGTAAAACATATGGCAGGCCGGGGCTAAAACTATGAATCAGTGTTTCCATTTTAAACTCTAATTTTGGCCATTTGTCTACTGCTGGTGTAATGTTCTGTAGGTTTCATTATTTGTTTTCCTCTGTTTTCCTTTGCTGCCCAACTTAACCAGCCAACGTTGCTGCTGGAAAAGCAGCAGGAAGTCAATTAATCAATCAGTTAATTACATCAAACCACTGTGTCTGGGAGATGACAGAGGTGACCAGTTAGCTTGAGGTTAGGTTTACATTCGAGGTCTTCATTGGTTCAATTTTCTCTGAGTAACCAAGACTGGACTTAGGAGTTGGGACAGGCTGGATCCAAAGTCGTCATTGTTGGGTTAGGTTGGGTCACATCTTCAGGTCAGGGTATGTTCAATACCAGAGCTACACAAATATACCTGAGCATTCATGTCTTCACAACTCACTGGAGCTTTGTTCTGACTGGGGAAAAGGATTCTTTTAAGAAAAGCAGTCACCAAAATAACTGCTATTAAATGAATATGATACAGAGATATTAAATAGGTCGTTTACAGCTGGGATCAACTCCAACATGTCTGTGACCCTTAACATGAGAAACAAAAGCAGAAATGTATAAAATCAAAAATACAAGACTAAAATGAGACAACATTGTCTAAATCTTTTTGTAGACTTAAGATAAAAAACTAAATAAAAATCAGGTGCCAAACTGAATGTCTCATTAACACTTCACCATGTGTTTCGAAGTTGTCCAACCCTTTGGACAGAGACAGAGTTGCTCAGAGTTATAGCTGCTAGCAGTCAGGTGAGATAATAGAATAAAAGAAATAAAATAGTTTGCTTTATACTTAAACCAAGACATTTAATTTCTTTTTTTTTTTTTATGAAAATCTACACGGGAACAGGCTGTAACGCCTTCCACCTGTGTTGATTCTGATGACAGGTGGTTGTCCTGGGGCAAGGTGCTGACTTGCTTGTTTGAGCAATTCAGCACCTTGCCGAGTCTTAGCACAATGGATTTTTGTATTCATGTGAATACCGCAAATTAAAGCATGCATGGCTTCTCCTCATCCATCCTGATGTACATGGATGAGGTCACAGCTCTCATGGGAATGGATGCACTCACAGGACAGTGTGTTGTGACCTTGCTCTTGAAATGATGAGATGCCGTGTGTACTCTGCTGTCAAAAGCACCACTGTATAAAATTCAGATTGATATAATTTTCTTTAACATTTTATGCTTTATGTCTTTTTTATATCACTGAAGGATGTTTTAAGCTCTGCTTAAAAAGGAGGAAGTAAACTGCCATTAAAGGAAAAAGAGCGGAGACCACAACTAACACGGTAAAAACTATAATCTTACGTAAAAGAACCTTTTCCAGAGTTGTTACCGTCGTTACTGTATTGGCAGCATTCAATGGAAAACCACCATGAAAATCTTGAGTGAACAAAAAATTGTTGTATTTTATATTATTTCTCTGTTGAATATGAAAGCCGCATGAGATCTGTTAATGATATTACAAATGGCAATTAAATAATACTATTTTAATTGGCTTAATTTTCCAGGTACATTTTGTTCAAAAGTCACTCAGTAATTAAAGAATTACATCAAAGTGGTACTTTTTGTAATGTGAACTATTTCTCAGCAACCCCTCATGCTTTATCTAGTTCTATCTATCTATTATCTATTATCTATTTTTAATAATTTGGGGGCGAAGCCAACCCATAAAAGCCCACAAAAGCACAGCAACAAAAAAGGCAGAATTTCATTTACTACAATGCTGGGTTGGGTTGTTAACTTGTGAAATGTGAACATTAAGAGGATGTATAAAGGGGAATAGATGTAACATCATTATATACCTTATTTTTGAAAATAATGCCCGCAACACTAAGGTACTGAAGATGCCAGTCATGGTTGAATGGCAAGAAAAAATTGTGCAATGATAAATGATAAATGACACTACTGTGGGCAGACTTATAAATTGCCTAGATCCACTTTCTATGCTGGAAAACATTTTCCACATGCCTTCTTCTGGGAGGCTAGGGCAACTTAAAAACATTGTCTGTGATGATTTTCTTTAGTGATGGAGTGAGATATCAAGTCTGGCCTTTCTGTGCGGAGTTTGCTTGTTCTCCCCGTGTTGCATGGATTTCCTCCGAGTACCGGTTTCCTCCCATAGTCCATAGACATGCATGCTAAGTTATTTAGTGAATCTAAATTGTCCATAAGTGTAAATGTGAGCAGTGATAGCTGTTTGTCTGTGTATGTCTCTCTGTGTTGGCCCTGAGACTGGCGACCTATTTAGGCTGGACCCCACCTCTTGCCTGATGGTAACCCTAAACAGGATAAGCAGTTAAAGATAACGGATGAATGGATGGATGGGTGTTTGCAGTTATTCGTTTGTTTCTACAGACAGTTGCTCTGCAAACTTTTGGTTCATAGTTTATGAATTGAGGTCGCGGCCTTAGTGACAGCTATCCAACGCAGCCAATTCGGAACCAATCCTGCAACTTGTGCATCTCCCAGACCTACAGTACACCTGTCCCACAGCCGCATTTACCTGACAGGATATTTTGGTAGTTTTACCAAAACTTCAACATGACTAAAAGCAAACAGAAGCCATGAGGCCATTACTGGGACTCTCACTTATGTCTGATATTACCTGCTTCATTCTAGCATGGCTCTAAAAGCACATAGTTGCTCTAAAAGACCCAACAGAGGGGGGGAAACAAGGTTAGACGACTGGGACTTGAAGTAGTATAACAAACGTGTGCTCCAAACCAGATGTTTTTTGGTAAAAACAAAAATGAGATATATATATATATATATTAAAAACATATATTTCCCAGCAGGGGGCAGTATTGGTCTATGAAAGGTACAGCTCTGCCAGGCAGGGAGAGCAGAGTACCTGTCACTGAGGTTGTCTTTGCCATGTGGGTCACATGAGTTCTGCTTTTTAAAGAGCTGAACAATGAACAGTGATGGGTAGAGGGGAAAGAATAACACTGAAATAAAAATTCATGCCAAGCAATCAGAATGAAAAATGGTTGTTCTGAAAAATCAGTGGAATGAAGGAGGATTTAATGGGAAGGGAAGGTCTGAGCCAGGGAGCTATTACAACTCGAAGTTGCTTTGAAATAATTACATATTCCCTACAAGAGGTGTTAATTGTGCACATTCACACAATTCTCTGCTGATGTATCATCACTGTCACCTTTGGACATATCCATAATGGCATGCTGTACAATCCCGATGACAAAAAGCTAACTTAGTATCAAAATGGAAACATGGTCCTGTTTTAATGGTCGGTGAATGGGTGTGGGAAACGTAATGAAATCAAAAAGAGCCCCAAACCTGCCAAATTATTTAAAGACTGACCTGGATGATATTTGATAATATGTCATTCTATCTTAGATAATGGAAGATAATTTGGAATACTTGCTTCAAAAGCCTGCGATTAATGACTATCCAAACTTTTGCACCATCTATTATTCAGTCTGCCTTTTAAGCCCCCATAACAGTTTTAAACTTCAGAGACAGCAAGTGGACCTTGAGTTTATGATGCTTTGTGTTCTGCTTCTTCTAAGGTCGGGGATTCAAGGGTAATCCTCAACTTTGAAGTATATGAAAAGTCCAAAATGTCTTAAATTTAAAAGTACACTCTCACGTCCACGAAGTCTGAATAAACCACTTCTGCTAATCAAGCTTTAGGACAAGCAAGTAAATGGACCTTGAGTTGAGATCGTCAATATTTGTTGTGACAATCTTTGTGACAGAAAATCCTGCACACTCTACAAAGGCAGCCCTCACCCATACCACTCAAAAGAAAACGGATAATCACCTGTTGTACATGTAGAAAAAAGCAACTCCAGACAATGTGTAGACCTGATTCTTTGGAAAATGTGCAGAGTTCATATGTGAAATTGACAAAATCGACTACAGACTGCTTTACAGCCGAAAGCCAGTAAACAGTTTCTCATCTTTCTCAGAAACTGATGGCTTTACGTGGTTGGACTTTGCATTGCATTTTATTAGGAGCATTTAAACTTCACCTTACATATGTGTTCTGGATAAGACAGTATTGATGGTTTGGCTTAGTCAAACGATGATGTTACGTCAACCAGAGAATACTTGTATGTAACCTCTCTTATTTAAATTAACTGGATCAGGCAATGGCAATGTCTTTGAAACATCTGGATCACATACCTTCACTGACATACAAGTCTTTAAAAATCAGTGCAGTGTTTTGTTAGATTCTAACATTAGGAGACAACGGCAAACACAAGCTACTGTGTGTACAAGGAGAGAAATGCTAAAATATTACAACGACCATCCACTTATCTGAAAACAAGTAAGAGCAAACTGTACTCTAAGGTGTGAAAAAGGGTCTTGCAGGGTGCGTTTCGGAAGTATTGGTTCAACAGTTACTCTAAAATAGCTACAAAGTCGCACCAATAATATTGCTGGCAGTGAATCCTTTGACAGACTTAAACAGTGTAGCAAATATGAATATGCATGCTGATATTTTACTAAGTTAATACTTCATGTGGCCTTAAAGTCAGAGAGGCCAGATTGAGGTGGTGTGGACATGTTCAGAGAAGACATTGTGAATATATAGGTAGAAGGATGCTGAGGTTGGAGCTGCCAGGCGGGAGGTCTAGAGGAAAACGTAAGAAGAGATTTATGGATGTAGTGAAAGGGGACATGAAGTTAGTTGGCGTGAGTGAAGAGGATGCAGAGGAAAGAATTAGATGGAGGCACATGATTCGCTGTGGCGACCCCTGAAAGGGAGCAGCCGAAAGGAAAAGAAGAAGAACGTTTCATGTGGCCAAGTTGTGATGCTGCAGCTATGGAAATGCTATGAGAAATTAGTTAAAATCTGTGTACATCGTTGCTTTCCTGTGTCTTTCTTCAGTTTTTAATTCTGATTCCTAGGTAGTACTGTTAGTACTAGTACTAGCTCGGTCAGTTTGTGCGTTTGTATCGAGGTCGTTATGTTGTGCAGAAACTACTGGACTATAAAAATTGGCTTAACTAATGGTGGTAGTGATTAAAGTCAAGAGACAGTCATGAAGACTCACTCCTCTAGTGAGATGTTGGAGTATAGTAGAGGGGTAACGGAGGAATGAGGTCCAAGGGGGCTGCTGGAGACAGGCTGGGTCGTCCTCTCAACTGTTATCTGCCTCTCAGGTAAAGATGTCTGGGGGACAATTTCCAGTACTGCCCAGCACCTGAAACATACACACACACACACACACACACACACACACACACAGACAAATGACAAGTAGAACAACATTAATCAAACATGTCATTTATTAGAGCACATTTACGTCCACTCACGTTATGCAGTTGAGTTGTGAATATGCCAGCTCTGTTTTATTACAGCAAGTTAATGTCCTTCCCATCACCAGGTCTTTTCAAAGCCAAAAGAAACATTTAAAGAAAAAGGCCACGAAAAAAAGCCACTAATTATGTCCAACTAGTACAACCCAATTTGGGAAAAAATACTTTCATTGCTTAAATATAGTAAGCAAGATGACATAGGCAATAAGAGATATAAGTTTTCTGGTAATCTGTTGTCACATAAGGTTTAATGGTATATGGTGTTGATGGCTCCAGTGGACAACCCCACCAGCATTTCAGAATTTCCAAAATATGTGCATGTGCATACATGTCACTTTTTGCAGGTTTGCTTGAGAGGAAGAGCGAGAAGTGAAAATACTTCTTTGGTCATGTATTTCCCTCGGGATTTAGACCAAAACAAAAAGAACAGTGAATTTAGGACTTATCTTTAAATATTTGAAAACAGATACAGTCTCACTATGGATGATTACAAAGCTGGTTATACCGTTTTTCATCCACCTGCTGGACACCAATTAGTGCATGGTGCTATACTAATTTACTCTCTCCAACAGCAGTCCCCACCTGTTACCCTTTGTCCTGCTTGACCCTGCCATCCAATTCCATCTCGCAGTGCTGTGTCTCTGCTGAGTTCTTTACTATAGGCTGTAGACACCCTTGAGGTTTATGGTACACCATCCTGAATCTCTCACTATTGAATTTCAGGAGCAAAGCCTAGTGAGAAAGAATATGTTTTGCAAGAGTAGTGGGTATGCGAAATCTGAATCTTTTTTGTCTCTAACTGAAAAACCTTTCTTGTTCATTAGGTGTAAAAAAAAAAGTTTGCTATATTAATATTACACACTTTTATTGTAGGCCAATCCAGAAGCTATCATCTTAGCTTGACAAACAATAAATGCACTGCAATTCTTCCATTATTGTTGCTTATTGTGGAAAATACTTTTTTGTATTGTGGAAAATGTACTTGAGTAAAATATTTGTAGTGGTGCTTATAGTAGAGATTTAATTCAGCTTACTTTGCACTTTTACATGGTATTCAGTCCGTGTACTTGTACCACCTCTGAACACATGTATCACATTTTGCTGTTGGGCGGCAGACTTCTCAGAGTGACCTTGCTGATCTTTGTCCTCCATCACATCATCATCATCACATCAAAACCCCCAGTATTAATGTTGTGGCTGATCAGTGTATAAAGACATGTTTTGTAAGAGGAAATTTTGTGGTTTCTGGTTCGTTGTTTTTCCCGTTTGTTGATCAGCGCAGCGAAACCTTTTTCTGAATTACTACAGTGTCAATAATGTGACCTTGCAACTAACAACTACACATGTTAAATGCGCACCACTAATTGGCATCATCATTTTTCTGGGTGTCACATGTGCCACTAGTCTGAAAAATGTAATCAGGATTTAACTTGCATCAGCAAACACTGTAAAGACAGATTCATGAATCAGGTTTAATTGACATAAAAGAGGTTTTCTGTGCAAGACTGCAGCTTCCATGAGTTTTTAACCCTGTAGTATCCTATTCAATGCATTAAATGTAAGGATGCTGCAAAAAAAAAAATGCAGACATTTGTAATTTCAGACAGTTTATGAGTCTTTTAAGACAAAGACTGGATATGGTCAGAGTTCCCAACCAAGACCCTCTCAGCAGGGATTTCTCCTTGGATTTTGTCAAGGTATTTAGCTTTGGTGGATATCAGCCTGATAATCCTTTAGGGTACAGCTAGTCTTTGAAGGTTTTAGAGAAACAAAAACAGTCGGCCGGTAAACGCAAGAGGAATCACAAGTTTTTTGTTTGAAACCAAAGGCCATAAAGTTAGGCTGCAGGAGAGAGGAAGCAAGTCACGGGTAAGTAAATTCTTTCCTCTCTCTGCGGCACTGGCTGCTGGTCTCTTTGAATCGGCAGTGCGGAGTGCAGCTCTGAGAGATTTATCCATTCATTTGTTGTGGCTACGCTCGAATGCACCCAACAACACACCATTTCTATTTTATTCTACTACTCTTTCACTCTGCTGGCTGGCTCAACAGAATTATGTCCCCGGCGATAATTATCAATCAAAATTATGGTCTGAAAAATGGAGGCAGAGGAAACTGCTCACCACGACATCAACCAGGAACAGGGACCTCTAAAAAAGTAGTCGTGTGAACAAAAACAGAAGTAAGAGAAAGCGAAGGGAGCGTCTGTGCACTGAATTTCAGTTAGATTATTGTAACAAATCATTCAAGGCTTCAAGTGTTTGGAAGAATAAATAATTTTAAACTTTGGAGCTCAGTTCTTCTATATTCTTCTATATAGTTATAAGCAATAACATAAAGGGAAAGGCTTGTTATTGCTGACAGTCTACAAAAGAGAGCAAGTAATACAGAAAGTAGTGTGATTGGAAGAAAGAGCAAGTCTTTGTTATAAATTATTGAATGCATTTATTGTTTTAAACCATCAAACTGCAGTCTTTATGTTTGCATTTGTGGTTTAACCAGATACTAATTGTATCTGAGTGAAGATTCTGGTATTACAGTGTGTCATAGTGCGACAATGTCAGTTTGTTACAACCCAGTGATTCTTTCTGCTTTTTCTCAGATGAACATTGACATGGACATACTGACTGGGTTTGCACACGTAGGAGCACTACATTACATGATGGCCACCTCGCAACAAAAGGCTTCTAGAGAAGTTTGCCACTTACGTCACAAGTTATTTGATACTGGGTTTTGGCACATCACATTGCTGACTGCACTGCAAGTGGACATATGATACTGTCTGCTGAGCTCAGGTTGTTATTCTTATTTCCTGTGGTGTGGGAATTGTCACTCAGTAGACTTGTCATGGCCATTTTTCTGATAAACACAACTTGATAAACACTACCCTGATTGGTATCGTTTATCACGCGCCACCTATCTCCATACACAAGTAAGGAATTAAAGCCCACAAGATCCTCAATGCCCAAAAGAACAGAGTGGTTGGGTACAGATATCTTCCAATGGTTAGTGGAAAGAAGATACCGAAGATGATAAAACTTGTATTGTTTTAGCACTGCCAAAATATTTTGCAACTAGTGTTGCAGCCTGAATTTCCATGTTGCACTTCCCTAGAAGAAGCTGTATGACTAAAGACATCATGATAATGCAAGAATTGTCTTGTCTACTCATTCGTTAAAAGGATCTGAGGCAGGAACACGAAAGTAAACACAGGAAGTACATCTGAGTCACAAATTGATATAAAACACGGAACAAACGCCATGTGGACGACTAAAAAGGAAAGGGTCTGCACCCAACCACAAAAAAACAAAAAATACTGATTAGCCATAACATTAAAACTAGTAGTCTTTATGATGTCAGGGAAGATTCTCAGTCGTCCAGGTTTGGTTATCTGAAGATTGAATCATGTCAACTGAACGTTTTTTCTGCTCAGTTAGAAACATTTCGCTACGTATCCAAGCAGCTTCTTCAGTCTGAATAAAGTGGCTTGGGAACAGGGGAAGTCTTTACGATGTGACAAGGGACAAGTCAGCAGCTACACAGCCCCATACACGGCAAAATCTGATACACTGTGTGCAGAGGTGGTACAGATACACAAACTAAATACCAAGTAAAGGTGCAAATTAGGCTACTACAAGTGCCACTTCAAATCTTTTACTTAAGTAAGACTATGCAGATTATGTCCACTGTACTAAGGCAACAATGTATTTTAAACAATACTGATTATATTAATTATGATAAAACAAATACAGTAATTATAAAAAAGTCAAATGTCACTATTGGTAAAAGTGGAGCTGATTTTACCTCTTTCTGTGCTGTATATTGGTGCAATCGCGTTAACAACAAAAAGTGATTCTGTAGTGTTCTTGAATAAACAGAGTCCATATGAAATACAACACTTACTTGAAGCGTTCATATGATGTACTGCACTTCTCTAATTGTTCATTTAATTAACTAAAGTTAACGCATAGTTTGGGTATTTTCAGTGCATGTGTTGAGCAACAAGGCCCTGCAGATGTGGGAGAAAGCAAAGCCCATTTACAGCACGTTCAAATAACTCTGAAATGTTATCATGAATCAATAAACGGAGCTCCCCTGTGAAAAAACCTGCCATTATAGAGCATTGCTTTGCCACGCAACGCTGCTTTCAGAATCTAGTGTGTAGGTTGGACACAAAACAAAAACAAAAAAAGCCCGAAGCTCATACAGTAAATCTCAGCGAAGTATCCCAGAGGAGAGAGACTTATTGTGTGGAGCTCCTGTAAGTTGTTTTGCCAGCAGCTGATCAGTAAAGTACACCAAAGGTCAGATATAGCTCAGTGTCATGGGTGTGCAGCTCATGCAGCAGTGCAACAGAGCATTTTCTTGAGTTTAAGGACTTTAAGGTTGCTTGCCTGTTTCTTTTATAGTTACACATTTTAGCATTTTGTAATATCCAAATGATTTTAAAAAACTCCGACAATGGTAGTAAAAAAATAACAACATGAATTTACTAGATGTTCCAAGACAAGAACCTGATTTGATGCAGTGTTGGACCACATGAAAGCTGTTTGTAGCCTTAAGCCCTCATAAATGTAATAAAGATTTAGTCCAGAGTTAGCCTTGCTTAGGTTGGGGTTGATATCTACAGTACAGTATGATGCGGAAAATCAAACTCACCTTCATAAAGGAGGATTTTTTTTTAGGACTGTTGTATGTAAATTGACACTAAATTATTTAAGTGTGTCCAATGATTTCAAAACCAAGAAAACTTTTCAGAGAGATCAGAACTTCCAGTAATGCAACAACATTTCTTAGGATGTTGCTTCCAAAAAAGACTTAATTTAATAAAGTCTGCAAAGCCTTTCGAGTGCACCTTTACATTTTGTCTCAGTCTGGACTAAACCAGCTGCTGCTGAAAACTCTGTTGAAGGTCTTACAGGGTCTTGCCTCATCAGCCAATGATGATGGCCTTCATCTCAACCATGTGGTTTCACATCTGCTTGATATTACATCACACACAGTAAGACTGTTATTCCCTACAGAGTTACCCAATTAAGACCTCCTTATAATAGCAACTGCACAATTACTGTGGCTAAAACAAACTCCCTGCACCCACAGCTTGTTGAGAGGCTGAGGAGGTCAATGAAAATGTCCAGTGTTTTTCAAAGCTCTCCCCTGAGCGATAATAACACCAGATGCTCTCCTGTGGGAGGCGGTGAATGATTTATTGTTTGAAATAATGTTCTTTGTCATGGTATGTTGTTTTGCCTTAAATTGTGAGATTATTTTTCATAGATCATGGCTAAATAAGAGCATGAACGTAGGCTGTTGAAACCTGAAAAATACTATGTAGTACAGTGGTAAAATATTTATTGCCTGAGGAAAACTTTAATAATACACAAGTGAAAAAGCAGGAGCGGAGGAGAAAAATGTGCTCACCAGAGAATGTTGAGTATAGTGCAGGTTGTAAGACCTGCAAGAACTGCTCTCCGAAACCACAGGACCTGGACATAAAGAGTTACAGCATCATATCATCCCATCACAATACAAACTCTAAGTGCCAGTGGTATCTGCACGACTCCAGTACTTTTTCACTATCAACACATGCACTGCGAAGTGCAAAGAGCGCCTTATTAAATAAATAATGACATTGACAATAGATAATATCATGCATGTGGACACAATAATGTTTGACTACTTCAAACAAACACTGTCCTATTACTCAGTAGTTACGTTAGTGAAAGGCAATGCCTATCAATTCATGTTATTCAAGTTTCTTTCTTCGCCACTTTTTTTTATATATTGTTTTGGGCATTTTTGATTTTATTAAAATTGAATATTGCACTTTTTATTCCACGGTTCACATGTGAGCTGAAACCTACCTTTTGTCCCCCATTACACCAAGAAAAAGATAATAAATAAAGAGGCTAGAAGACTGGAAAGCTAAACAATGACCTGATGGATTGAGAAGCTGGTTCTGTTCCTGCTTGGGCATTTATGGCTGCTGATGAAACTGGCCCACTGGTATTTATTGATGGTTCCACTGCTGACTCGAACAACAGGGTGACTGCAAAGGTACATGGGGGCTCAGTCTGTACTCAGACTTAAACAAACGCACCTACACTCACTGCACAACAATCCTGAGCCAAAGCAACAAAACAGTGTTTCAGGCTGAAAAACTGCTCAGTCAATCACCTGATCTTAGGCTGACTGAACTACATTCCACTTGCTGGAGACCAGTCTAAAGGCAAGAGAACCAACAACAAGTTAAGGGTGGATTTGGGGAAAGACTGGCAGAGGTTCAACAAATTAGATACAAAGCTGTGGTGTACAAATGCTCCTCCTAGTCTTAAATATTAAATGTAAAGTATTAAATGTGATTATGTCATTCAACTTCATGTGTACCTGTCCAACTACCTATGCTTTTACATGCCCCGATGCATTATTCAGGAGTCTGAGTCTGGCCAAGAGCACCTAGACGATGTGCAAAGGTAAGAGCTCAGACACTGCCAGTGGGAACCAGCAGTGCTGACCATCTGCAATATTAATCATCCAGTGTGTGCTACTTACTTACTCAATAGAAAGAACTGAATTTACAGTATGGTACCACATTAATGTCCGCAATGAAACATTTCCCCCATTTCTATAAAAGCTCGGATGCTGTAAATAAGGAGAAATTGCAATGATTTGCAAATCATTCGAAACCAATTCATGTGAGTCATTTGAAACCACTTCCTAGTTCAGCATATCAAATGTTGAAGCTGAGAAATATTGTTTTTCAAAAAGACAAACTTGGGACAAAGGAAACAAGAGTTGTGCAATGTATAAAAACACCTGGTAGAACCTCTCACAACTAATGAACTTAATTAGCAGCAAGTCAGTGTCATTAATAAGTATTAAAACGAATCTCAGAGAAACTGATTCTTTCAGTAGTAATGTTCATTACAGTGAAAACATGCATTTTCAACGCTCTAAGAATATGAAAAAATTGCAAAGATGACAATTTCTATAGCTCTTCTACAGAAATTTCTATAATATCACTGAGGCGTGCAGAGAATTTAGAGAAACCTCTAAATGCTAGGGACAAGGCCAAAAAACTAATATTCAATTTTGTATCTCTGAATATCAATGACCATCAACAAATGTAGTTTGAAACTCTGCCTTGCAAGGAGACAAGCATTTCGACATCTAGTTGCTGCCAAAGGACGAGGACAAAATAGGTCCGTACCTGTCTATTAGTTGAATTTCTCTCAAGTAAAAATATTGTTAAAGCAGTTTTTCTACTCAGCTCGCACATGTTTAGTGTTGTTAAAAGAAGAGATGATGATGCAACAAAGTGTTGGCAGCAAATCTGTTTCTTTGGGCTGTTCCCTTTTAGGGGTCGCCAGAGCGGATCATGTCCCTCCGTCGAACCCTGTCCTCTGCACCCTCTTCTCACTCCAACTAACTTCATGTCCTCTCTCACTACATCCATAAATCTCCTCTTTGTTCTTCCTCTAGACCTCCTGCCTGGCAGCTCCAACCTCAGCATCCTTCTACCGATATATTCACAGTTTCTCCTCTGAACATGTCCAAACCACCTCAATCTGGCCTCTCTGACTTTGTTGCTGGCAGCAAATGAGCATAATTTAATATGACATTTAATATGTCTATCTACTATTTACAATCGAAACTTGGTTTCAAAGGAGTTGCACCCTCGTTTAATACACATTTAACACAGCATCATCATTTTTCTGGAAACAGGTTTTCACAAAATCTAAAAACTTCTTTAATGCTTCTGCTTAACCTGCTTAATCACATCAGGCCACAATTTAAAGTTTTAATACACAATACCACCAGTACTCCTAGATACAAAGAGATGTCCAGTTCAAACTCTTGACCCACATTTCTTTTGCCCAGCCTGTATGAGGTTTGCAAGGTGGCCGAGGAAGCTGACTAAAAGCTTACCCCAGCCTTTCACTGCCTCTAACACGTTATGCTAATCCACCGGGTGATAATGCTGAAAAACAACAACAACACACTGCCTCCTAAAGCCATGTCTGGATCCAGCACATTGAGACTGCAGATTACCAGAATGTAGTAGAAGACTATAGTCTTACCTGGGTTTTGTTGTGTGAGATTTGTGAGAAAAGCAGAGGCATCACGTTTACAATCCCTCCTGTTGAGACAGAAACAGAACAGCAGCTCAGTTTCACAGACTATAATACTCATCCGCCTTTTTTTCTCAAAGCTTTAGAGAAATTGTTTTTTTTTTTATCTTTATTCCAGTGTCACATCCTTGATAAACTAATTTTTCTGAAAATCAAAGACCATATCAGATTTAGCCTGTAGATGTACATTCTAATGTACATTCCTAACACAGTACAATAGACAAAGTGAGATGTGACTCAACATACATAATAAGTACAGAAAACCTTTCATCATTGGTATTTACAGCTGCATGCTTACTTTAAAGAAGGCTAGTTCCACAGCCAGAGTGAATTTTGAAATTTTAATTAAAATGTCTGGCAAATAGTTTATTAGGTGTTTGTGAATACAGTATATATTAAAAACGTATTCACCCTCTTTGGAGGTTTTCACCTTTTATTGATTTATGGTGGCTGATTTAATTCGGCTTTCCTTTTTTTTTTAACACAGAGCATCTCTTTCATTTTAAAAATGCACAAGATCTCTACAAACTAATCTGTCATGATTATCTGAATCCTCTTTTTATTTAACTGTCCCTGTCACACGTTCACTTACACGCACAGCCCTCACTCTCTCTCAGATCTGCTCCTGTCCTCTTTGGTCCCCTCGACCTGCCTACCACACTCAGGTGCTGCTAATGAACTCTCTCTCACTCACCTTCTGCCTGCATCTGCTTGTGAACCTCGTTCCTCTATGAATTCCCTACTTGTCCCTCTCATTTGTCTGCTTCACACTTTCTACCTCTTTGCGTTTGCTTAGTTCATGTGGTAAATGTGTCACTGAGGCTGGTTTGGAATTTCCCAGGCTCATACTTGTGAATTTTACGTTAAATATGATAAACTAGTTTCTCTGCCTTCTCTATTTCATTATTATTTTCAGCCAACCCATTGTGATGATTATTTTAATTTTACAGTCTTAGCAGCTATTAGTTTATCTATTTTACTGCATATTCTTACCAGTTAATCAGCTACTCTTAGCCCCCTCATCAGTTCGCCCGTCACTGGAGTTCTCACGTACAAACCCACAACCCTTTTCAGACCAGTGCTTTACGTCACCCTGTCATCTGTAGTAGCTGCTCACCTTAACCCACATTTCTTACTGTCTCAGCCCCCTTGCTTCTGTCCCTTTTGATGTCACTTATTTGTTTAAGGAATCTTTTAAAGTAACGTCAAGTCATCTGCAGTATGTTGCTTTGTGTCTGTGGAAGTTATTTACCTGATTGTCTCCATTAATCTCACTCCTCACCTGCTCATGCATGTTCATAGTACAGTTTTATAGCCTAAAAAAGCACTTATTGGTTGCCCATTAATCTTGTTTTTTGGCCAGCAATCCAGCTTTATTTAAAGATAATAAAGCCTCGTATTACCACATGCCTGTTTAAATGCTTGTTTGCCTACCTTTAAATATCTAGTTTTAGAGTCTGCCTAACCTGCATTCTGCCCAGCCCCCTACAACAGCTTTTGGGGTCCAGCACTAAGACCCTCACACTAACCTAAATTAATTAAAAATAGAAAATAATGATGCACAAGTATTAACTCCTTTTAAAGTGAGTGACTGGTGCAGCCACTTTGTTTTAGATGCCAAATAACTGGTTGAATGGAGATCACCTGAGTGCATTGAATGTATTGAAGCAGTATAGTATAAATGCATCTGTATTTGGTTCTGATGGCCAGAAAGCTCATTTGTGCTCGTCTGGTCAGTTCAGAGTCTACCAGCCTGCTGAACAACTCAGATTTATTTATTATTTTCTTCTTTGCTACTTTGCAGTGTGTAAGAATGTCTACACTCTCTCTAATCTCTCTAAACTAGGTGAGTCAATCTATAGACTGAATACTTATTTATTGGTTTTAACATTAAAAAACAAAATTAAATCGATCATAATGTTGGAAAGAAACAGTAGGTGAAAAAGGTTGAACACTTACAAAAAGGACCTGATCAATATCATCTGCATTTGAAATGATAGTTTTCCAGCCAAACTAAAGTGATTTTATAAGTCTGGATTTCAGTTGGCAATTTTACAGTTCCATTATGGCCTGAATCCTGACTGGTTATAGGGTAAATAAAATCTTTTATTTTGGGGAAAATGATTAAAGGTTTTAGCAATGACAGATTACAAAGCAGCTGTCATAGCAGTTTCATGTTGAAACAGCCCTCAAAAGCAATGGAAGGCAAGTAGGAAGTGACATCAGAGCCGTCACGGAAATGCTGATAAAACAGATTGACACCCTGTCGTTCTGCCACCAGTGACGAGTTGCAGTGACTGCAGGATGTCAAAGCAGTTGATGATGATGTAGATCCAACATTTTAAATTAAACACATACAAAAACACACCTTCCACACTCACCAGTGGTTATCTACACCTGTTTTCGTAGCTGAACAGTGACTCAGGTCTATGCAAAAACATAACTGTCAGTTTAGCTAATGTGAAAACCTTTATTAGTGTTGGTCTTCAGTGACCTCATTATGCTAATATTAGTCTCGGGGTACATAATAAAAGAATACTTCACCCTCTTATTACACTAATGAATGTTAATTAACTTATAGCTAGAATGCACTTAAGGTAGCACAAGCATGAGACTCCTAAAATCAATCTACTGTGCCATGCCACGTTACACGCCCACGTCACCCAAAAGTTCATACGGTTACCTGTAAAATCTCTTTAATAAGACTTTAGTCACAACTTTCGGTCAATGAAAAGTCACCGGAGGCTGCTTAATTTTCGAAAAGTGAATCATACAACTTTAAATAGCGTCTGTGTCCCTTGTTTAGACTTCTTTCAAAATCAACTGATTTATCTTCTCCTCATCTGTATTTTCTAATGCACCAACACAGTTTGGCTTCTTTGCTGTCACTTGTCTACAGGTTAGTTCTCTTTATTAGCTGGCATTTATAATTCCATATGGCAGCTGCCTGTTGCTTAGGCCAATAAACTGTAGAAGAATGTAAAAGTTGGATGGAGTAGGAAAAAAAAACATTGGATATTCACTGGATATGCAGAAGGTTAAAAAGAAAAAATGCAATACTGCTCAAAGCTGCTTCTCACCCAGAGCTACTGTGCCCATTAGGAAAGGTTTCCCCATCTGTCTGAAGTCACTGCTGCTCTGAAGGCCAACCTCAGTCCCCACTGCAAATGTCACAGCCACCTGAGACAAACACCCACACACAGACAAACATACAGGTCTTTTGTAACACATCTTGTGAAACGTGTGCTGTCAAGGTCAAGATAAGCATCAAGGTAGATAAATATCAAGATATTTGTCTTAGAAGGAAGGATAATTAACCCCTCCACTGCAAGTCTTAGGACATTTTAGCTTTAAATGACTTTCTGAACACTTTGGAGCAGCTAAAAAGGAATAAATCAAACAACATGGGAATGAAAATATTTTTCAATCATGTGGGAATCTGAACTGGAGCTTTTATATTGTAGGGACTAAAACATAAACCCCTTGTATGAAAAGACAAAAACAAAATTCAACTAAAACACAACAGAAGAGCATCATCATAGGTTTGAACTTATTAGGCAGTGTTTAATATTTGGTGTCTGATCAATACTGATTTGCATGCAATAGATGTTAATTAAATACATGTATCTGACACAGAAATAACAGCTTTAACCTAATTTATTTGACACAGTATTATTCAGAAACTACTTCATCCATATACTGGAGGTCCAGTTTAAAATATCAAGTTTTTAAGCTTAAATAATTGATCTGAAACTGACAGGATGTACAGTTTTCCTCTAGAGGTTTTACTCAGCCGGATTCTCTTTCCAGATCACATATTATTTCCCTCTGTTACAAGTATGTTAGTTTATTTACTGTAGCTTATGGAAAATGCATTTCGAAGGAAAAGACTTCAATACAGCCCCAGAAGTGCGAAAACAAAAGTTAACTTGTGGTTTTACAGCAGTGTCACAGAGTGAAGTATCATCTATAATAAACAACCTTTACGTGTCTTTACGTGCAGACACTGGCAACGGTTGTTATTCTAACCACAGTGCAATGATCAGTAGTTGCTAAAAATATGAAAGTGCTGCAGTAGCTAAATGTTTTGTACATTTGTTCATAATAAATACCACCAGACTTTCAGCAAACCCACGCTTTTGGCCGACTCCTGTGATTGAATTCCAGTCACTCAGTTGTCCAAATCGTTTTTTCTCATATAAAATTTTGTAGCAGTGCAATACCGCAACGCCAGCAGAGTCAAAGAAAACACTAACCTCAAGTTTAAAGAATTGGACAGGATCCATCTTTAACATTTGAGTCAGCCCCAGTAAGGATCCTCTGGGTCGGCTTGGGACACCATTGTATAAACACAGCCACTTTTCCACAAATCTGACCTACACTTTGCACTGTACCTGAACATCTCACACAAACCAATGTTACTTTTTTTTTGTTCTAAAACCTGAACACAAAGACATTTTTGAAGAAATATCAGTACAAATTATAAAATGATGTTCGTCCGTTTACATGGTGCATGTGTGTAAACATCTTTTCAAAAGTAAAGCTTATTGTCATAGTAACAAATTCCTCTAATTTAATGAATTATAGAAAAACAACTTGCATTAACTTTCTCTTGCTCCTGCAATTTCATTACAAATAAAAGCAAAACATTTCAAAAAGTATTGCACGCATTTAGAAAAGTTGCCATAAAATTAGGCATTTTAGGCTACATCAGTCTCAAATAAAAGTCTGGGAAATGCTGGAAAGACTGAGAACTCTTACAGGCTGACAGCTGAATCAATTCCAAACAATAAAAAAAAAAAAAAAAATCATGTGAATGCATTAGAAAAAGTGTGATGTTTTATTGATGGTGGTATATAGTTATTTTACAAGGAACTCAATGGGCTGGTAAAAAAAAAAAAGTGGAGAGTGCAGATCTGTATAGAGGAGGGGAAAATATTCTGCAATAAAGCATTAATAAAATCGACCAGGATTAAAGTTGATGGCTGAACGCAATCTGTTTTCTGGCGCTCCTTTGGCCACACAGAGTACAGGCTAACCTTTGTGTTTTTATGCAAATAAAAAAGTACTATGGTCTGTTTCCAAGTAGTTCAAAGAAGCATGAAAATCAATTCCCCGAACATTGAGGCAAAGATGTGCGTAAACAGATTGAAAGCAGTGAAAACAAGGCAGAGCTGGGAAGTAGACAAGATGGAAAAGCAGGAAGGAAACAGGAGAAAATTGAACAAGAACGGTTCAAGAGGACTGAGAGAAAAGTAGAAAGACGGAGCAAAGTGTTGAGATGACGGGTTTCAAAAAGCTCTGAAGTCCTATTTACCAACTAATGCTTTTTAGAACGTCACCTTAAAAATCTTTGAGAAATTATCTCATAATCTTGCGGTGGGCAGGTTTCATTAAGGCCTGGGCGATGAATGGGCCACATTTTCCTTAAGCACTCACCACACACACAAACACACGCACCATAAACCTGACTGCACTGTCCTCTTTCCAATGATTTGACCGCCCTGCACCATGCTGCAATATTCACCTGCTGTCATGGGAGCCAACGGTATTAAAGGTTCAATGACAACTTTATTAGAGGTGAGGGTCTGGAAGTCTTAACCAATTATAAAGCCTGAATAAATGTCACGCTAATTATTTCCAGAAAGCCGTGAAATTGTAGTCGATTCCCCATGAATAATCTACCCTCCTACATAATTCCACAGCCCGGTGCCTAAGAATCATTTAAAGGTGTCTCTGTGTGTCTGTGTGTAAAACTGTGTTCACCCAAATTTTTATGTGTGCTTGATGTAATAGCCAAAGCTTCATTTAGGCCAATTTCACGATGACTTAATAGAGCTCTTATCGAGGGGTATCAAATTCATTTGAGCCCCACTGTTATTTTACATAATTGCAACTTTTATCTGCAAAGCCCTCAGATGCCAAGCAGAGGGAGCAGCTCATGACCTGGTGATGTCCCATTCAAGGCCTCTGGGCTCGATCCTTTAGTATACTGCTGCTTCGGACTCTATTTTGATTCCTATTTGCCTACAGCAAGATTTAAAGGGCAACTTCACCTCTAGCTTTAGTTTCGGGTGTTCTGCTTTTAGCCGAAAAATTACTCCAGATGACATCCCCCAGAGGGGTTTTTCATCATTAGGAGTTCAGATGATGTCATGTGGAGGAGCACTGGAAAAGCAGGTTGACCACGATTACAAACTGTATAGTGCGAGCATGACTTAATCTGAACTGAAGTGATTTCATCTGGAGGTATTTTTTAGCTAAAAGTAGAGAGATATTTTAAATATAGGGAAGTCAGACATTTTATCCATTTACATGTTCTGCATAAACAAAAAAACAAAAGAAGCAAGTTCAGTATCAGTGAAGGCTCCTTTAACTAAATGTGTAAACCCATTTAGGTGACAAATGCCTTTTAATTAATCCAACACACATAAAAACATATTTTTTTTATACAAATGCTGGAGACACTAGTTCAAAACACAAAGTAGCTTCAACCTAATCCATTATTGAAACCACTTAAGCTGTTAAGGTTTGCAGGGGGCTGCAGTTCATCCCAGTTGATATTGGGAAAACAGGAGGGTACACCCCGGACAGGTCGCTGCTCTGCCATGTAAAATGATTAATAGAATTTCCTTTTTACTTTATGTTGTTTCTTATTCACCAATTCTCTCTCTCTCTCTCACACACACACACACACAGATGACAGGAGAGTTGGCACACAAGGTGCTCACCTGACCCAGCACAGGCAGATGGAGTTGGGGATTGAACCATCAAAGCTGCAAATGGTGGATGATTGCTCTAGCTCCTAAACCACAGCCATCCCAACAAATTCTGCAGCACATCAACAGTGGCTAAAAATGAGAGTATAGGATTTCATCATAAAATTTACCAATGATTTGTTTGTGTCTGAATTTTGTGAAATCTGATCTCAGAGTCACTTGTTGGTGCACCCAAGCTAGGAAGGACAGCAATGCTACAAAGCCAGTAGTCTCAGATGGACCACAAAAAAGTTCATAAATATTCAAAAAGCATCAGAATTTGATCAGCTTTAATTAAACATATCTATCAGTTGTTTCAAGTATGCATTACTGACAATACCAATCTCTCAGATCATCACCAGACACCGTTTTGTATTGAGGACAGGTTTTGAGAGCCACTGGTATAGAAGAAGCCAGTTTAACTTTTTTTTTTGTTTGGCTTGTGTAATTTTTGCTGTTTCCTGGAGGCCAAAATGGATGTGTCCCAAAATATAACCTGAGTTCTCATATCTTATTTGGGGTCCATTTGTAGTTCAAATAGGGCGGCTCAGTTGGTAATGTGGCCACCCACCGATTACAGTTTTGTAGGTTTACACCTGGTTCTCCTCGACCACATGTAAAACTGTTGCTGGGCAAGACATGCAGACAATCAACATGCAGACAAATGATCTGCTGTGACAGTCCTGAACTTATGGGATAAGCCAAAAGCCAAAAAAAAAAAGTAGTTCAGATAACTGCATATTGAACGACAAAGCTTCAACCAGTAGCGACTCTGTAAAACTGTACTAAGGAACTGAATTGATATAAATTCTAATGTGATATATTTAGCACTGTTCATCAAGTTCACTATCTTGGTGTAACATGTGGCTATACTCATATCTGAAAATAGTACTAAATTAAATATGAAGTACAGCTGAGGCTAATGGGAATGTCATGTAATTCCCACTAAAACCATCTTTGTTACCAGCATGTAGTGTGTGCAGTGATGTGAACTCTTTCACTGTCCTAAGAGAAAACAAACTGCTGATGCTTCTATCCAAAACCCATCAGGCTGCTTACACTGACCTTTGTCTCACCAGAATCAGTCCTAATCAATAAAGCTGCCCCGGAGAGCTGTTTGCATGTCTCTCACTCTGCCTCTGCACACAGACCTCCTGCAAACACTTATTATAATCCTGTTCAAAATATCAGTCAACTTCCTAAGTTGTTTACCGCCAAGGTTTCACATTTACTTTTCATAAAGTTGACTTCCATCATTTTTTTTTTTTTAAAGAGTTATGTGCACCAAGGTAACATCGGCTTTTTGAAAGTATTTCTTTTTTTCTTGTGGTGGAGAAGCATCTCCCTGAGGCCAGTGTTTGGAAATTGGAATAAATTATGGATGACTTTATTTAGGATTATGCTCCTGCAAAGGGAGGAAATCAAAGAGAATCCAGCATTGAGTTTCTTTTGAATGTTTGGATACCCTGGTAAATGTCCAATTTATTTTTATTTTAATGTGGAAAAAAGTATGATAATAAGGATCTAAAAAAAAAAGTTTTTAATTTGAGGAGTAAACAATAGCATCTGTTTGTTAAATTACTCACTTTTTACTACTACTTAGCCTGAATGATCAGCCTATAAAACCCTGGTGATCTCTAGCTATAGCTATTTATCCTTGATAGCGTGAAACCATTTGCAGGTTGTAGATGTCTGTAAGATTTCTATCACACCAACTACACTGCTTATTAATCTGTGTTATACACTTGTGTTTTTGTGCAACATTATCGGAGACGGAAGAAGTACACAAACTCAATGCTGAAGTAAAAGTGCAAGTATTTGCCTAAAAACATACTCATCTACACATAGAAGTACTACAAATTCTTTACTCAGTTGAACTACAATGTACAAAAGCTTTACTATTTTCCCAGCAACACGTTCCTCTGTGGCGACCCCCGAATGGGACAAGCCGAAAGCCGTTGATCCAGCTAGAAACTTTGTGTGGAACCAAAAGTTTTAACAGATTTTAACTAATTTATGTACTGGCAGGTTGGTAAGCCATAATAATATATCATAATTTATTAGTCAATTACATTTAGTACAAAGAATCTTATAACTAAAAAGGTAGAAATAATGTAGTGGAGTAAAATTACATATTCTTCTCTGAATTATAAATGTTAACAGATATAAACAAGTTAAAATTGAGACTTATTGAGAACTTTTTAACACAATGTCATTTAAATTTAAGATCAAACTTCAAATTTAAACTTTGAGAGTGCAATGTTGAAAAAATTAAACGTGGCTATCTAAATAAATCTAAATATATTTAATGCAAGTTGGACCCAGATCTAAATTTGAACCGGCTGTCCTCCTCCTGCAGCCCCTCTCTGCTGCTATTACTACTACTTCTACTACAGATGACATAACTCTGTAATGCAAACTGTTTCTAAACCTCACAATAGTTTCTCAGCTGATCAAGCATCCTGACTTTCTATCTCTCTCTCTCTCTTTCTCATCATTACTTAAATTAACTCTCTTTTAAAAATCAGACACTAGTAACATAACTCCGATGTGCAGAGTGTTAATTATTATAGCTTAACAACATAATATAATGTGCATATCGTAGGTTCTGTAAGCTGTGGAGTTACTAACAACATGATGAACTGAACAGTTAAAACCACTTAAGATCACTTCAGCCTCATTTAGGAAATCAGAGTTAACTACTTACTTTCTGATCTTTCCTTTGAGACGTCACTATTTTCAACTAAGCTTTTGTTTCTTTCGAGTTCACCATGTGCTACACAACAGCAGACCCTGCATTGTTTACAGCCTGTTAGCTTAATTGGGGGGGGGCAGCTGCATGGTAGCTCCCCCATCTGTGTGTGTTATTGTGAGTGTGAATAAGAAGCAGTGAAAACCGCTTTGAGTACCTATAGGTAGAAAAGACCATTTACAATTTAAAGGGTACTTTTGTTTTTCATAGCACGAGCTGGTAGTGAAAAAGTAGTCCATGTTAACAGAATGTGGCTCTGAAGCAGGGACAAAGTGTTACAAAAACAAGTGCTCCCACAATCTGCTGGTGGTCTATGGTCTCATATTTTGTGCATGCTGCTTTGTAAGCAGAAATTCTTGTGGGTGACGTGACTAAAATATTTAAGACGTACAGTATACAATGTGAATTGTATACCCGAGGCCAACCTGGTTATAGTGGAGTAAGTAGTCTAAAATGGAAATCCTTCAGAAAAGTACAAGTACTGCAAAACTATATTGAAGTACAGTACCTGAGTAAATGTACTTCTAAAAATGGCACAGACAAACAAGCAAATTCAGGTGCCAGACACATTACCCAGAGTAAAGAAAATGTACTGCTGGTTTAATTTTCGTATGCAGTTTGGTGGAGTAGTGGAGTGGAATAGAGAATAGTGAGAATTCAGTGGCACTGAATCACTGAGAAGTGATTTCAGGAAATATCAAAGCCGTGTAATGACACTAAGGTGGAGAAAAGACCTGCCTGCTTTATTTAGGCACTAGTGTCCTTTTTGCTTTCACGCAGCGGTTTATTTGGAATGATGCAATCTTTATTGCAATAATTATTACCAAGTGGATGCTTTTCCAGTATCAAATGGCAATAAATAAATAAATAAATAAATAAATACAAAAGATTTTACATTTGTGATATTTTTGATGCATTACAGCAGTCACTGACTGAAGGTCATACCTACACTTTTATTTGCCTTGACATCACTTATTAAATTGCCCTTCCTCCCCACTCTCTTGGCAGCTCAGGGCCTGGAAACTGCTGTTTTCTTTCTAGGTATACCAAGATAGAAACATTAATATTTCAGCCATAAAGAAAAAAAAATTGTTGGATCATAAATGGGCTGGTGCTGGACGAAAGGGTGTTTTATTCCGGAGCATGTGGCCTTGCCTGCCTGGCTCTCTCTCATATTGATGCAGAGTGGCGGGACTTGCTCTCAGTGCCCTGCTCCACAACTGAACCTCTAAATCTTAACACTTCTCCCTGTTTGGGACGTTGCTCTAGGACACATTTCTTTCAGATTGTGTGTATGTGTGTTCATGCATGAACAGATGAAATCTTCTATGTATAATATACTGTAAATGTCTCAATGTAGAGGGTCAAGCAACACACTCTCACCAAAACTATTTATCTTTGTACAGTAATTTTATCTACCTCATTTTCTAACTAGTCTTCGGAAACGCCTATAAAATTGAACACCTTTGTGTGTGCTATTAATGAATTAATGAATTATTTGGTCTTCCAGGACAGAATATCCTATATAATCATATAGGGAGTTACGTTCCACTGGCTCCTTCTTTGAGGGAATTAAGAAATTGATCCGCTGTTGCTGTTTGGACAGTTGTCCTCTTTCGGCCCAAACTTCTATCCACTCATGCCCATTATGACAGTTTAGGACAAAGTGATGGAGGATGATGATCAGGCTCAGCTAGCATTCAGTGCTATGTTATGATACTGCTGTATTTATCGGCCAGGCAGAACTTAGATTAGGTTTAGGATACTGCAGAGTGGTGTGATGATCTCAAAAGAAATCCCAGTTAACAAAACACAGTTAACACAGTCCTAAGTGCTGATCAGAGACAGCACAGCCTGTACGACAAATTGAAAGGTCCATGAAATACATCTCTTACAAAATTTGGGACCAGATTATTTAAACTGGCAATTCATTTCTCTTTCTACAGTTGTTTGAGGAAATCTTCTTTTGGCTTATTAATAATATAGAGCAGCATCCAAATGGTAAATGGTCTTCAGTCATATAGCACTTTTTTTTACTTATTGGCACTCAAAGTGCTTTACACTGCTTCTCATTCACCCATTCGCACTCACAATCACACACACACTCATAAACCGATGGGGGAGCTGCTATGCAGCTGACCAACACTCACCGGGAGCAACTAAGTCGGGGTTCAGTGTCTTGCTCAAGGACACTTCGACATGTGACCGAGGATTGAACCAACAAATGCAAGATTGGTGGACAACAATTTTACTCTCGTTATATTCATCCTAAACAAGAAGTATGTGATGAGAAACATAAGATTAAACCACGGCATAAATCGTTTGCTGCTACAAGAGATGAAAAATATGACTGTGGCTACGGAAAATTAAGGAGAGAGAATAAAATGTATTTGTTCAGGAAGACAGATTTTAGGAAACTGGGCGGAATATTTACTGTAGTTTTTTTCTCGGTTAATGGACAGAGAAGGTTCGGTCACACATTGACCATTAGAAACCGTCTCTAAGATGTTAATAACAGCACACATTCAGCCTGATCATGTGCGATTTGTTTTCTCTTTCAGTAACTCCTCATGAGTCATGAGTTTGCGACACAACAATGGAGCAGTGCAAAAAATTTGGCGCTGAAAAAGTCGAACAATAGTGGAACCACGGCGAGAGGTTTGGGGGTTTTCATTCATATTTAAATGAAGTCATCATTCACTCCTCTCAGGTGTGAGACCATCTCCACGGTTACCCATCTCCCCCACTCAGCACATTCGTAAAGAGGTTTGTTTGGGGGAACTCGCCATCAAACAAAGCAGAAACACTTGCACACCACTGGGGACTCCCCCACCTCCCCCGTGTTAGTTACTAACACCTGATCATTAAAATAGGCAACGGATCTCGCTGTTAGTTTATTACCCAGAGCTTATTCTGTAGAAACAGCTTCGGATTCAATTTTCATGATTAGATTAGTTTAAGTAGCCCATGAGGAGATTATAATAATAATAATAACAATAATAATAATAATAATCTCAGCTGACAGAGGAAACAGTGCATTGACAAAATGAGCAAGAAAAGAAGCCACAGATTCATAAACTGCGCCGATTGTGAATTTTTTAATTCGGAAAGGCCAATTTGTGTTAGTTTAAGTTTTATTCAAATGTGGTTGGACGATGTAAAAATGAAATCAGACATCACTCCATGGTAAATATGTCTCTTTTCTGCCTCTCTGGTGGCTGTTTTTTTAACAGCGGATCTAACAAATCTAAACACGTTGATAAAATCCTTTAGCACCCTCACTGTTCAATAAATGTAAAAGCTAAATAGTCTGAATACGATGAGCTCATTCACAGCAGTTGGAGGGGGTTGTTGTAGTTTAGTCAACAGCTGACACCAGCTTTTATCTTTCAAATTAATTACAATATTTTAAAATATGGAACATGACTGCAGCCCATGATGAATAAAAACTAATCCAAGTAATTAAAGTAAAGTTTAATAATATTTACACTCAATGTGTTGAATTTCCACAGTGAGCATCTGTGTAGTTTGTCCAACACTGGTTGATCTGTAGACCTATGCGTACAACTACAGGAAGAGAGGAGAACTTATCTTAATAAATAATGAAAATAATTTAAAGGAGATTGGTCGCTGGTTATTGTTCTTTCATGGAACAACGCTGGAATCAATGTGGCATTAAAGTGACCCAGTTGACCAACTCGCGACTCCGATAGAGTGATGGAAAAATGTTCATGTCTGTAGGTAAATGTATCGACTCATTCGTTAAAGACATGTTGGAGTGTGCTATAATCCAAATATCAAATGTTCACTTAAAAATTTTTTAGTAGTTTATTTGCTTATGAACCTTATAGGAGACAGGTATGAAAGTAATCTAATCTCATCATGACCCACATTAAAGAGGCCGAGACAATCTACAGAAATATTGCCATCAAATCATCTGACAAAGTCAGCATGAACACAAGGTTATGACAGCAGCTTTGTTAGAAATCAGATTTAAAACTAGTTTTCATCAAGAAGTTGTTAACGCATCCACTGACAGTAGGATTCAGTACTGTGGACTAGAAAGGGGGACGAAACTTTGCGAAGCCTGGTGGCTGAAAAGCCAAACTGCACGTTGGATTTTTCCTTTTTCTCAATTAAACACACGGAAAGTCACCAGTAGGGTACAGTGGACATAACCCACCATTAAAACCATGACACTAGTAATGGCTACATCTATTTACCTGCATGTCCATTTGTTTTTTTGAGGTGCTAACTGAGCTGTTCAGGTATTTCATAGCACACATCCAATGCATCATGGTGCTGACATTACTTCTTTGTAAAGATGTTTTTCTGCAGTCACATTTCATTTCTATTGTGTCAGCACATTTGATTTGTCACTATGCCCTAATTGTTTGGTTATTTGTTTATTAATTCATCAATCCTATGCTTTTTCAATCTCAATTACATCTCACTATTTGCCCTGTAAGAAAGTAAGAAAAGAAATGCTAAATGATAATATTGTGACTGCATTTTGCAGAAAGACAAAACAAACAAAAAACAAAAAAAAAAGAGGATTTTATTTATTGAGGATTTGCAATAACTGTCTTCAGCATCAAAAATGATAAAGACAAGAGAGAAAAACAATGGGAAGAAAGTAGTTTCCACTTGAATAAGGACAGAGAGAGTTAAAGTAACATGAGCTGGTTCTCAGGAGTCCTCGGGCATTGAGAATTAAATAGCACATAACAAATTTAGGTGATTTATAGTTCCTATAACTAACTGGCAGGAAATTTGAAAAGCTGTCATGTATTTGATTATAAGGAGGCACTGGGGACTTTTCCTGCCACACTACAAAAATTAAAGTAAGATGCATTAGATCTCCTCTACAGTGCATTATATAGAGATTTTTCTACATTCGCTGACTAAAATGTCCCAAGAGATGACTAAATATTTAAATGCATATTCTCCAACATAATTACTTACATTACATAATCATAGGCAATGCTGGGTCTTGGCATTTGTTAGCACCCAGGGGACCATCATAGTGAGGTGACCACTCCGGAAAAACAGTAATGTTCCCCAATGTGGAGAGTTTGCTGTATTTAAAATCAGAGCACTTCTCTGTGCAACTAAAGACCTTATATAATTAATGTAAAAGGAAGCCTTCACTGATATTGAACTTGCTTCTTTTGGTTCTAGTTTGTAAATGAATGCCATTGAAGTTCTCTCTGACTTCCCTATAACAAAATATCTCGCTACTTCTAGCTGAAATCTCCAGATGACATCACTTGGAGGAACCTTCATTTCAAATTATGTCATCTTGCTGCTCACATTTTGGAGTTTGTAATCATGGTCAACCTGCTTTTCCAGAGTTCCTTCAAATGACATCATCTGAACACCTAATGCTTTAAAAAAGTCCTCCGGGTGCTGGGATCTGAGTTTTTTTTTAGGTGGAAGCAGAGAAATATTTTAATACTGTGAAGTCAGAGGAAGGTTTAAATGCAGTAATGTACATTTACACCCTAAACAAAAGCCACAGAAAGCAAGTTGAAAATTAGTGAAGTTCCCCAGGAACAGGTTTGCACAAAGCATCTTAACAGTCTACACTGTATTTAACTTTCTGTGACCACTCGGTTGTTTACTATGATAAATACGTACCGCTTTTAAATATGACTTATTCAGCTTTTAGCACAAGGCCATTACAAAATCACATGTCTATTGTCTACACTATTTTGCAATTACCTGTTAAATATCACTACCACTATCACTTAAAACTGTATTAGTGTCTGCAGACAATTTGCTTGCACTGGTACTTTATTGCATGTGTAAATAAACATCAAATGTACTGCTGTGAAACCGTCCTGTTAAAGTAATTACTTAGTACTTCTTACTCAGTCTGAAAGAAATACTATTGCTTTACCTAACCTTGTCAAAGTAGCCTTAAGGCCAATTCATGCTTTCTGTTTCCACGTATTGATCACCTACTAAGTGCGTTAGGGTGAGCTGGGACTCTATGGATGCCCACTTTGCAGCCCCTACATTTGGACTGTCTGTAGGGCTAGTGGTGCCAATGCATCTGTCAAAACAAAGCAGCAACTAGTTTAGTAGAACGAAGGTACGTATCCCTACAAAGGGTTCAAAGGTCTTCCATCAAGAGCTCCTGCCTAGCCACTGACATGTTCACAGGGACTGACCTGGAAAAACTTACATGAGCTTAGTACATTCACAACTTCTGCATAGTGCATATAGTACAATGTCCCTTCCATCTGTTTTGATAGCGTGACCCTCCCTTTAAAAATGGACAAAGGATACACACCCATTACTGAGGGATAAAAAGAGCAAGAGTGAATAACTCCACAAATAATCATCCACTACAATATTTTGTTTCCATAATTAATAATTATTTATATTATTATTTATTATTAATAAATAAATCTAATTTCTCATTCAAATTATGTAGTTGGGGAAGTGTAAATAGGGAGACGTGGAGTAAAGTGACCTAATAATATGTCTATATATATTATCAATGATTCACAAACCATAGTGATTGTTCCTCTACAGGACTTAAGGCATCTTTACTCTACGGTCCAGCTTCTCCCAAACCAGCTCAATAGGGTTCAGATCTGGTGATTGAGTTGACCGAGCCATTGTACAGAGTATTGCAGCAGCTACTCTCTCTTCCAGATTATTCTTACATAACCAGGGAAGAATCATTGGGGTCATTGCCTTGGTTAAAAATTGAAGTTATTTTCAAATCATTAATTGTCCAGTTATCCTACATAATAAGTAATAAGTCAGCCTACTTTCCTTATATTACTTTGTTACTTCCCCCCACACCGTCAAATCCCATTGAAAAGTATTTAGATCTACACATGAAGACATGAAGTTAAAGCATCGTCCAATAAACTTTGACTTTGACATGAGTAATGAACAAATAAACTCATAATAGTGACTGGTGTAAGTCCCACCTACATTTAGCTTGTTAGCTACTAGGCGTGAACTGGCCTGTGCACACGAAAGTCCTAATAGTCTCCAAAATAAAATCGTGTTCAGGTAACACAGATAAACGTCACTACTCCGGTTAGTGAAAGTAATAATAGTAGCATTTCAGAGTAGTTGTTAATGAAAAAATGTAATTATTGTAATTGCATTATTTCTCAATACTGATCTCTGTGCACACTGACTAATTACACGGCAAAAACAAGGAAAATATAATAAAAGAAAATAGTGATTACTGTGACAATGAGCAGGATTCCCTTCAGTAAGGTGAGCAGAGAGGTGATTGGCTGGATGACTGTGTGGGCTAGTAAGATGGCAAGAGCTAGAATCCAGGTGAAGGCTGGGATCACATAGATGTGGCTGTGGAGAAAAGACAGAGAGGTGCACATTTTAGTGCCGTTTCTCCTTCTATAAACAATACAAAAAACTAAGTTCTGTCTGGATCCATATAATTTCATAACGCACAACCACACATACATGTGTCAGCATCAGCTACTTTTTTCAAAACGTTTTTCAGATGATAATTCTTGCTGCTGTTCAACATTCCCTCATAAAAAGAACACTGGCAATCTGCATCTATAATCAATATGCAAGTAGTATAGTACTTTGCAACCTCAGTGAGAAACACCTGTGGTCCAAAGTACAGCCACCTTTCACAACAAACCAATCTGCTCTTCTTTTATAAAGGCAACATCTGCTGTGTTTGCCGGAAGGCTTGAAACACACAAAAATGGTTGCTCCACATTTTGAACATGAACACCTGTGGACATACAGTGCTATTAAAAACTCCCTTCCTGATTTCTTTTTGTGCAAATATGATTCTGAACATTTTCAGCTCTTCAATAACAGTTAGGCCCAGAATTAAAAGAATTTGCCCGCTTTTCACAAAATGAAAGACATCGGTCTTCGATGGGGTACAAAACAATCCAATAATAATAAAGCTCTAGGACTCCACAGATGCACAGTGAGACACTGATACTGAAAGGACAGTCCAAAGTCAAAGTGTAGACAGAGAGACTAGCTGTTGAGTTCATGGGGCTATTTTCCAAAATGCATAACCTTATTACTGCAATAAATACATTTACAACTTAAATGTTGCATTGTTTGTTTTGTTAGCTTATGTTTGTTACGCACAAAAAAGTCTAAAAAACCAGGAGGGGTTGAACATTTTTATATATATTTTTATTTTATTTATATTTTTATATTTTTTATATATATTTTTCTATGGTATTTTTACACTGTACATTAGCAGTTAGCACATTAGTGACCAGAAATTAAAAACATTTTACTGAAAGCGATAAGCATTGAATGGTAAATGTTCTGCACTTATAAAGCACTTTTCTACCTATTGGCACTCAAAGCGTTTTACACTGCTTCTTATTCACCCATTCACACTCACACTCACACTCATACACTGATGGGGGAGCTGCTATGCAGCTGGCCAACACTCACCGGGAGCAACTAAGTTGAGGTTCAGTGTCTTGCTCAAGGACACTTCAATATGTGACTCATGTGTATACATGAGGAGCTGGGGATTGAACCAACAACTGTGAGATTGGTGGACAACCACTCTACCTTCCTGCGCCACAGTCGCCCCTTGACTGAGTCATCATTTATTGAGAAATCTGTAGAAAACCATCAAACTAATCGAGGGTTGTGGATGCAAAATAGGTCCCAATTAAACCATTAAACCTGTCGAGTGATGGATCCTCTTGATAGCCTAATGCTTAAGGTGAAAGCCACATAAAGCGCATAGTCCTGGTTCTTTGCTTTATGCAAAAAGTAGAATCCTGAACCAGGACTGAATTCACTAAAGTGTGACTTTTCTGCAGCTCATACATTTGGACAAAAAAAAAAAAAATCACAACTCACAACTGTATGCAGAAACTCTGCTCCTTCATTTCCTAAAAATCTTCTCTGCTCCAATTTGACATTGTAGTGGTAATGAATGTGATGCACAACAAACCAGATGTCTGTTTTCAGCAGCAGAGTAACAGCAAATGCTATATAGCTTTCGCTATATAGTTTTCACTTCCTGTTGAAGCATCTGGCTGAACAGATGAAGCCACATATTCTGTGTGCCTTCTTTTTGTATGTTGTCTTTCAATGGGTTTTATGAAGAGATACATTTCAGAAACCATTAAAATTTATACATTAGAAATATTAAATTTACACATTTTGTAATAAAGCAAAGTAATGAGGAAGTAATCAGGGATGAGGATAACAAAAGAAAAAGCAAATAGGATAAATGTATAGATATTATGGACAAGAATATACTTGCTTTTTACTGTGTATGCAGAGTCATCTGCACCATGTTCGCATACTTTCTCAGTCTGGAGGTTTTAAAATATTATCCCTTAGTTGACAGACTCAGGCCTAATCATCTCTGACTGACAGTATTTCTGCCTTGTTTACTTCAAGTTTTCCACAGCACAAACAGACGCCATGATGATACTCAGTGTTAGCTGATGTAAAAACAACTCAGATCCAAATGTTGAACAGTAATAATGATTGGTAGTGATCAACGAACTAAAACAAGAGTGAAAATACAAGAAAAATACTCAAAGTAATAAAATCTTATTTGCTGATATCTCAACTCTTATATTGGAAGCAAGATGATAAAATATCCATTCAGTTCATTTATTTAAAAATGTGATGTAACTGATATTTAATGATTAAAGATTCTGTTTTCGTACAGTGTTTCCAGCTTGATAGACAAGTAACATTTTCTTTAATCTAAAATCCTGTTGAAAGAATATTAAGACAATAATCTGGTCCCTGGGCTGAGACAGAATCTCAGTAATGCATTAAACCTTGCAGAGCTCAGTGGGGTTTGTTTCCAAGACACCCACTACCCTCTAGCAGTGTTACTGAGAGGAGAGTTTTTGTGCAGAGACCTGCAACAGCCTATTGATTTCTGCCCCTGGGGAGGGGGAATAAGGTGGTTTATCCAAAGGAGGCTGCCCAGGTTTTTTTTTTTTCCTCCTCTTCAGCAATCTTGCATTCCTGCTCCCACAACGCATCACAGCCTCTCCCCTGGCGCTGAGCAGGGTGATAATGAAGCACCCAGGAGTGTCAATGAAACGGTCTAACCGACCCACGGAGTGTGAATAATATTATTTGGGTTAAGCATTTACTGGTGCATGACAAAATAAATTAGTCCTGTTAACTGATAAAAGGTAATTATAGGGTTGGGGGAGGGTAGGAAGAGGTGTGAGGTGGGGAAAGAGACAACAATCACTGGAAGAGACTGTTTGTGCTTCTGCATCGATTCTTGCTTTAGTGACTTGAATGTGCTTAAGGAGTCAGACAACGGCGCCAGTATCATAACCCTGCAGTTAGGGTTAGAGTTAGGGTTTTGCAGTTTGGATTTTATTTAACATTTACCCTTATGACTCATTTATTTTAATACACCTTTTCCATCATATCTGTATAAGCAGGTTATGTAAATATAGCATGTCTGCTGCAGTATGTGCACACAAATACTGTAGATCAGAATTTCTGTTGGATTACTTCTGTTTCGGTAGAGTTTAAATGTCACGAAGCATCCCAAGTCTCTTATATGCATCTATGTTTCTGTCACTTGTATCACCTGGGACTTGTTCTCCTCCACTAAAGATGCATGTAGGTATATAAGAAAAAGACAAAGGGGTATTTGTTGTGAGAGGCAAGAGATCTAAAGACATCCAAAGCAAACATCTGTTTGTGATGGCAGCTCAGCTGGATCAGCTATGAGTTGTACTTTAGGTTAACGTTTCCAGTCTTCATCCACTTCAACGTCCTCCTCACTTCACTCTTACTAATCTTCCCATCACACTCCTGGCACCTGTCAATACATTTCCATCCTTATCTTTAATCACACTAACCTGCTGCACATCCTTCCCATCTCTACCTCTTTGTCCACCTCTCCCTCTTTAGTGTCCAACCTGTCATACAAGTCCTCATATGCTCTTTGTTTGGCCTTTGCCACCTCTACCTTCACCTTACGCTGTATCTCCCTGTACTCCTGTCTACTCTCTTCAGTCCTCTCAGTGTCCCACTTCTTCTTAGCTAACCTCTTTCTCTGTATACACTCCTGAACTGCCTCGTTCCACCACCAAGTCTCCTTGTCCACTTTCCTCTTTCCACAACGAGTACCCTCCTATCTGTCTCCCTGATCACATTAGCTGTAGTGGTCCAGTCATCTGGAAGCTCTTCCTGATCACCCAGAGTCTGTCTCAGCTCCTCCCTGAAAACGACACGACATTCTTCCTTTTTCAACTTCTACCACTTCGTGCTCTGCTCTGCCTTTGTCCTCTTCATCTTCCTCACCACCAGAGTCATTTTACACATCACCATCCTGTGTTGTCTGGCTACACTCTCCGCTACCAATACTTGCAGTCACCGATCTCTTCCAGATTACGTCAGCTACACAAGATGTAGTAAATGGTAAATAAATAGTCGCATATGTAGCACTTTTTATCCAAAGCTCTTTACAATGTTGATTTCCAATCACCCATTCACACACACACTCATACACCGATGGCGGTGGCTGCCATACAAGGTGCTCACTTGACCCACCGGGAGCAACTTGGGGTTCAGTGTCTTGCCCAAGGACACTTCGACATGTAGCCGGGAGCGGGGACTCATCAACCTGTCTGATACCCTGTGGTCCATTGTCAACTGCCTTACCAACTGAGCTACAGCCGCCTTGTGTAGTCCACCTGAGTGCTTCTACCTCCGCTCTTATAAGTCATCCTATGTTCCTGCCTCTTCTGAAAGAAAGTGTTCACTACAGCCATTTCCATCCTCTTTGCAAAGTCTACCACCATCTGTCCTTCTGTGTTCCTGTCCTGAAGACCAAATCTGCCCATCACATTCTCATCACCTCTGTTCCCTTCACCTACATGCCCATTAGAATCTGCACCTATCACCACTCTCTCACCTCTGGGGATGTTCTGCATCACTTCATCTAGCTCACTCCAGAATTGACATCCTACCTGTGGGGCATAACCACTAACATTGAACATCACGCCTTTATTTTCCAGCAGACTCATCAACCTGTCTGATACTCTTTTCACCTCTAGAACATTCCTCACAAACTCCTCTTTCAGTATAACTCCTACTCCATTTCTCTTCCTATCTGACCCATGGTAGAACAACTTGAACCCTGCTCTAAGCTTCTAGCCTTGCTACCTTTCCACCTGGTCTCCCGGACATACAGTATGTCCACCTTCCTTCTCTGCATCATGTCAACCAACTCTCTAGCCTTCCCTGTCATAGTCCCAACATTCAAAGTCCCTTCTGTCAGTCCTACAGTCTTAGCTTTCCTCTTCTCTCTCTGCCTACGAACACATCTTCCTTCTCTCCTTCTTCGTCTTCGACCAACAGTAGTCCAATTTCCCCCGGTACCCTGTAGGTCAACAGCACTGTTGGCGGTCGCTGTTAACCGGGGACCCAACCGATCCGGTATGGAAGTCATTGTCATGATTCGCATTTTTAATTTGGCATGTGTTTTGCGTCTGATGCCCTTCCTGACACAACCCTCTGCATTTATCCAGACTTGGGACTGGCTTGTGCCCCCTTGCGGTTGAAAATTAGAAAAAATTTGAAAAATAACCCTTGCCTCATCTGTGTTTAAGGACTTTTCAGTGGTAATCATCACATTGCAGTGTACAGTGTATTAATAGTATTCTTATTACTTTTTTAAACTTCATTCATCTTATTACTTTTTATGTATACTGTATTATTATGTGTAGCAGCTCCTGCAACACCAAGATTTCTCATCTATCTTTCTTAACAAAATGATATAAAGGAATACACCAGATCAACCTTGGATGGAATAAGAGGTAGGAGAACAATCAAAGAAGTCAAGGTGCAAATGAAACAGGCGTAATCCCAATTCTAGATACATCTACAGCAAGCCTCAAACTGTAAAAGGGAAAAAACAGCAACAGCAGCAGAAAAAAAAGAAAAAACAAAAGGTCGCAGCAGCCCTGGCCTGAGTCCTGACATTTTGCGGAAACCTGTTTAGGAATGGAATCATCATCCAGAGGAGAGTGTAGAGAACCTGTAGCAGCTGTTCCTAAAAGTGCATCAAGACTTCAGATGACAGCTTTCTTTCTTTCTTTCTTTATTAAATACATTTATTTGTTTTATTTAATAAATAAACAAATAAATGAATGAATGAATGGAGGATGAACTACCTTCAAAGCTGAAGAAACACAGGACATGTTGGCTGCTCAGATTGTTTACTTGATTGGCCAAAGCCTTTGGAATAGTTGCCAAACACGTCTCTTCTCAGAATGGATCAATAAAAACAGAATAAAAAAAAGTCCAAAGTGTGATGTTGTTTCAGGATTGGAGAAAATTACATGTAGCTCTTCAGTTGAGTGCACAGTAAAACTGGTATTGAGGCCATGTTGGATAGAAAACATGCAGTTAACAACTGATGTTTTTCTAAAGCTCCCAGTTTAAATTCCTTAAGATCCTTTTCCAGATATTTTGTACTGTATTGTACTATATTCAATGTTTTCTTATTAAAGTTTTTTTCCTGAAAATCATAATTGTTGCTATTAATTTAGTACATTAATGCAATTACAGAATGCAATTTGACATACGAAAAGCGTAGTACGAAAGCTTCATCATCAATTCATACTGAATTAATTGAGAAATTTCAGACTGGATTCATTTAACAAAATCAATTAATCAGTCTTTTGTTAATAGAATATCTTTGCCTAAGGAAAAATCTTTGATATATGTCTATGTTGATTTGCACTTTCAGAGCCTCCCAGTGAAAAGAAGCCATTATCTTTCAGGACTGTATCAGTGATTTAATTTCAAGAAAGAAAATATTTTACAGTGGCATACAGCCTTAAGCAACATTTCTTCGAACTTACAATTCCCCTTTAACTTTTTGTTTTTTCATGAAGAAAGTGGAATTGTCGGTGGGTCAGGCTAATGTGAGGGATATATGTCATGTTTTCTGTTTATAGTCAGAGTCTCTACCTCTAGTATAAAAAGCAGGAAACCTGAAATGACTTTGATTTTCTTTGTTTGCTTTGAACCTTTTGAATGACTCACATTGAGTCACACCCGCTTCAGTTCAGAGCTGCTAAGCCTAAAAGGAACTGCAGTGATTTATACTGTATGTAGGAGGGAAGCCAAACTCATAATGTGATTCATAGGATATGCAGGAGCCAATGTAAGCGTCCTTGCTCCCTTTGCTGTACTGTAGATTTAACTTATATCTATGTAAAGCTAAATCTGAAATATTTAAACACAGTAAACATTTTAGAAAATAATTGCTAAAAAAATTTGAAACACCTGTGTAACTATGTAGAACTCCAGCTTTTTACTTGTGGCGTTTTAGATGCTGGTGGCACCTTTGGGAGATGTTTCAGCACCTTAACATTTTCACAATTTTGAAACTCTATTTTATATAAACTAAAAGTTGTGAACTCTCACATTCTATTTATGGGTTATCATATCTTCACTACATTATTAGGCTGTGACAACCAATACTCTGACCCTTCAAACCAAGTGTCACAATTCTGAAAATTTTAACTTTGAACAATTCCTTGAAAACCATTGATATTTGATGAGTCATCAGACATCTGATACTGCCTTACACATTGTTGAATCCAGTCTAATAAGCTCTATGGATTTTTGAGGAAAAAAAACCAAACAAACTTAGATTTTGCTTTAACAAAAAATAAAGGACCAGTAGTTTGCTGGCACAAACAATGTAGGTCTGCGATAGGTAATTTAGGCATAGTTAAAGCTCATTCATGGTTCTTGTAGATTTTTTGAGTCTTAAAATCTTCACTAATTTACTAAGTCACGAGGGTCAGAACTGTGTGAATGAGAGGAGACTGCCATATGTGAATGCTGGAGTAATGGGTTTGTGAATTCTCTGTTGAAGAGAAGAAAGAGCGACACATGGCTGGAAAGCTATGAGAAGATGGCAAAATGTTTTTAGCTGCAGTTCCCAGAGCAATTTAGCTAGGCAGGGTGACAGATCAAATTAATTTGATTATTAGAATTTTTGTTTCTCAAAAAAAAAAAAAACAAAACAGAAAAACGCCTAAATTGAAAAACCTAGATTAGTACTTCTTCTCTAGCCACCCAAATGCCATCAACAGCAGTTCTCTGTCACTGCTTTCTTTGGGACATTTGCACAGGGGCTTGCAAACTAGACTATGGTAGTCACAGGTAAAGGCACCAAAACAAAACCAAAAGAATAGGATGTTACCTCAGTGATATGGAAATTTCACATATTCCACCTCCTCTTTCTTTTGCTGCATTTAATATGCAGGCTTCAGATTAAAAGAAAGCAGCGCAGAGTCTTTATTGAAGCCGTAGCATAAGCCACATTTTAGCCACTGTTCATTTAGCAATTATGTGAGATGTGCACTGATTGGTTTGAGAAGCATTACATAGTGGGTTTCATATCCCAGATTTCAAAGCCTCTCGCACTGAAATAGAAGCCTTAGCTTTAGCTTATAGAAACATTAGGAGTCTATAAGCTGTGATATCTCCCAAAGGGGTCATTACTACAGACTAAAAATGTAGAGTACCCTAACTTTTGCACATGCCACAGCTATGCATATTTTATGAACTTGTGCGTAATGTTTGCTTTCTTAAGCAATGTGCAAACTTTTGCATTCAACTATACTTCTACTTTGTTACTTCTCACTTTGGGTATTTGTTTCAGTGGACTTGTGTGTGTGTGTAGTGTGTGTATGTGGAAGACTTACCTGACATTAAAAAGAGCAGCATAGGCCTCACTGCCAGCCAGCACATAACTAATTCCAATGGAAATACTGGAAAGACACAGAATAAGAGAAAGATAAAAGGAGACAAGCAACAGACAGAAGAAGACATTGTTGGCTTTTGGGCAGTGATTGGTCATCTGCTAACTTTATGGTTACTTTTTTCCACAAAATCCAACGTTAAACTGCTGCATTACACATTAAGATGTTTCCTCATCAGGGTTCCTGAGGCTATGAAGAGATACAGTAAGATCAGTTTTGGCTTGATTTATCACAACTTCTCCCTCTTATATTTGTTCCAAACAATTTTACTGTCTGTGCTCCCTAAAAAAGCATTTTTGCACATGTACACTCACTTTCTTTGTCTTAACAAAGAAGCTGGATGTTATTTAACACTGGAAATGAGTGATTACTCATTTCATGAGTGTTTACTGTAAAATGAATGACAATGTTTTGTAGCCCAACATCTGTTCCATTCCTTATTAGTTTAAGTCTTGAATCTATCAACAGTGAGTTGTGTGTGTGGTATTTTAGGGAGCTAGTTATATGCTTTTAAATCATAAGAGAAAGTGTCAACAAATTTAGAAGTTTCATAAAGGCTAGTCACAGCAATGAAAGCAAAGAACAGAGAACTGAGATGTCAAAGCTTTGAGGGTTGTGGGAACAACAGCCTGCCTCAGCGAGGTGATGAATATGTCTGAAGACACCTGTGAGTTTCTCTGCACAGTCTCTTGGTACACGACTAGGTATGTTGTCAGGACCCGTAGCTGCTAAGGTATCTCCTCAAACTGTCCGGGGACAGCATCAACACCTGGTCACCAGGAGAGGGTGGGGTCTTTGTGCAGGGGTGCTGTTGTGTGCCTCAAATCGAGGCAAGTAATTCAGCTTATTCAACAGGGAGACATTGCTGTCATTGGTCTGCGGTGTAGCACACAATTTATCTCCTGCTGATACCGCGGGACAGGTAAGCTCTAGATGTCCTCGGGCCCAACTCATCTCCAGCTCTGAAGGCAGTGTTCTGAGCCTTCAGGAGCCTGTAGACCTCCCCTGTCAGCCACAGTTTCTGATTGGCTGAAACAGTGATGGTCTTGGTGTCCAATACATAATCAATGCACTTGGTGATGTAGGCAGTCACAGATTCTTTGTACTCCAAGATGGCTGTGTGTGATGTTGTTGTAGATGGAAGCCTGTTTAAACATGATCCAGTCTGTGGTTTTAAAACAGTCCTGAAGTGCCTCTTAAGACCTTTACTGCCACACCCGTACCTAGTTTGGTGACTTTAACCAGAGGTCTGTATGCTGGCATTAACATCGCAGTGATGTGGTCTGAGGCACCGCAGTGGGGGAAGGGTAGGGCCTTGTAAGCTCCTCTCTGGGTAGTGCACACAAGGTCCAGCATGTGTTTTCCTTATGTTCGAAAATCTATATGTTTCTATAGGTCTCTTTGCTTCTGTATTGTTGCAAACCCCAGCCAAAATGAGAAAAGCATTTGGGTGGGCTGTCTGTACTTTACTGATGTAACCCCCCCCAAGTCATATTAATTATCATGTTCCTAGAAGCACAGGCCTAGGTGGAGGAGTAGCTGCAATCTTCCACTCTAGCTTTCCAACAAACCCTAGAACTCATTTGAGAGCCTTACTGTTACCCTTTCACACCCAAACTGGAAAATTCAAAAACCACTATTATCGTGTACCGTCCTCCAGTCCCTTATTTATAGTTTTTGATTGAATTTTCTGATTTTCTATCTGATTTATTGCTTAGTACAGATAAAGACATTATAGTGGGTGACTTTAACATTCATGTAGATGCTGACAGTATCTGCCTCAGCACTTCGTTTAATTTATTATTAGATTCAATTGGTTTTTCCCAAAATGTAAATAAACCCACTCACTGTTTTAGTCACACCATAGACCTTGTCCTTACGTATGGAATTGAAACGGATAAATTAACAACATTTAGGGGCAGTTAGGGAAAAATTCCACTATAGCAGAGGCTTAAGTGAAAAAGCTGTAAACAAATTTAAAGAAATGATTCTTTCATCATTTGCTTCACAATATGTTAATACAATGGAAAGTAGCCACCTTAATGTTACTCCTGCACATGTTAATTATCTTGTTGACAATTCTGCAGCCTCACAACGTTCAATAGACAGGCAACATGAAAGTTAGAAAGGATCTAAAATAATCTCATTTAGCCTGGTAAAACAGTTTAAAAATGTACAAAAAAGCTCTCCATGATACCAGAACAACATATTATTCATCATTAATAGAAAACAAGAACAACCTCCGGTTTCTGTTCAGCACTGTAGCCAGGCTGACTAAGAGCCATAGTTCTGTTGAGCCTAGTTTTCCCTTAACTCTGAGCAGCAATGACTTCATGACTTTCTTTGTGAATAAAATGTTTGCTATTAGAGAAAGAATTCACCAGATCCTCCCCCCAAATATTACAGATAGATCTTCATGTATAGCAGTGCTAGAGTCATCGATAAGGCCCCACTCCATGTTAGACTGCTTTTTACCCATAGATCTCTCTGAGCTAACTTCAATTATTACCTCATGTAAATCAACAACCTGTCTGCTAGACCGTATTCCAACTAGACTGCTCAAGGAAGGTTTACCCTTAATAGTTACATTCGTATTAGATATCATTAATCTATTTTTAGGAACAGGATATCTACCACAGGCCTATAAGTTAGCTGTAATTAAACCACTACTTAAAAAACCCTGTCTTGACCCAGGTGTTCTAGCAATTACAGACCAATATCTAATCTCCCCTTTATTTCTAAAATCCTTGAAAAAATAGTCGCAAAACAATTATGTTATCACCTTTATAGGAATAATATGAAGACTTTCAGTCAGGATTTAGAGCTCATCATAGTACAGAAACAGCTCTGGTAAAAGTCACCAACGATCTTCTCATGGCATCAGATAATGGACTCATCTCTATACTTGTTCTGTTAGATCTTAGTGCTGCGTTTGATACCATTGATCATAACATTTTATTACAGAGACTGGAACATGAAATTGGAATTACAGGAACTGCACTAGGTTGGTTTAAATCCTATTAATCTGATAGACTTCAATTTGTTCATGTTAATGATGAATCCTCCATGCACACAAAGGTTAGCTATGGAGTTCCACAAGGCTCTGTGTTAGGACCAATACTTTTTACTTTATATATGTCTCCTTTAGGCAACATAATTAGAAAACACTCATAAATTTCCACTGCTATGCTGATGATACCCAGCTATATTTATCTATGGAACCAGGTGAAAAAAAAATCAGTTAATAAAGTTTCAAGCCTACAAGACATAAAGGCCTGGATGTCCCACAATGTTTTACTTCTAAACTCAGACAAAACTGAGGTCATAGTATTTGGGCCCAAAAATCTCAGAAATATGATGTCCAACCATATTGTTACTCTAGATGGCATAAGTCTGGCCTCCAGTACTACTGCAAGGAACCTTGAAGTTATTTTTGACCAGGATTTGTCCTTTACTTCGCATATAAAACAAATCTCTAGAACAGGCTTCTTCCACCTATGGAACATTGCCAACATTAGGAGCATCCTGTCTCAAAGTAATGCCGAAAAATTAGTCCATGCATTTGTTACTTCTGGGTCTAGTACTGTAATTCCCTACTTTCAGGATGGATTTCACCTTCACTAGCTTCTTTTCTCTTCTCTTTAAAACCCTGCTTCTTACATATAAAGCTCTGAATGGTCAGGCTCCACCATATATAGAAGACCTCATAGCACCATATCATCCCAGTAGACCACTTCGTTCTCAGAATGCAGGCCTACTTGTGGTTCCCAGAATTTCCAAAGGTAGAATGGGAGGCAGAGCCTTTAGCTATCAAGCTCCTCTCCTGAGGAACCAGCTACCAGTTCTGATTCAGGAAGCAGACACCCTCTCTACTTTTAAGTCTAGGCTTATGAAAATAAAGCTTATACTTAGTTATAGTTATGCTGCTATAGGCTTAGACTGCTGGGGGACCCACCCTCCTCCTCTCCCTCTCTCCTCTCCTCTCACAATTGTCAACCACTGTATGACATTAACTCTAGCGTCACTGATGTAAACACAGTGACTGTAAAAACAGAGCTCGCACGGCTTACCTCCTTCATTGAGAGCTCTGTCCGCAGGAGAGCATGTTAGCCGTTCGAATTGAATAGCAAAGCCTGGGACGTTGTTGTTGAGCCATGGTTCTGTGACCACAAGAAAAAGAAACTCTCTTGCAGTCTTCTGGGTTGATGTAGTCCAACTTGGCCAGTATGATGGTGGAGATAGCTGGCTTATGTGGGTTAGCCGCTTGCCTAACCCGGCTACCGCTGTGTTTACCTCTCTGTTCACCTCTCTTCTGCTTCCTCTCACGCCACTTGTGGTGCCTCCACTGTGGGCAAGATGCAGGAGTTGGGGTTGGTGATACTGTTGGCCTCTGAGCAGACAGCTGTCCCGTAGCTCTTCAGCGTGTATGGAGTTTAACTTTAGAAATGTGGTTCTGCCGACATCGAGAAGGAACTCGTGGCTATATGGATGGAGGATGTACAGAACATTGCGACTCACAATACACAGAACCCGAAAACACCATTCTATCAGGACAGAGAGAAGCTGCAGCGCGTGCACGCACCCACGACTGTATCTTGTTGTTGTTGTTTTTTCATAATGTGGGACCTGTTAGCTGGTTCTTCGCCATGCATACGTGTAAACCAGGTTTCTAATCTGCTTCCTCCAACTGCACGTGTGTAAGGCTGCAGACAGTAACACGCAGCTGAGTGAAAGAATGAATGAAATGAAAGATCATTACCCAGTCAATGACACCTCCAATGACAATGCATTAAAAGATGTTTACCTGTGTATTTTAAATATATATATTAAATATATATATTTGCTATATGCTATTTAATGCGTAATCACTAAATTTCTTAACTGCATACAATTATATCTAATGTATTTCAAATAAATTGCCACTATGAATTATATGCCTGGGGTGTATGTTGCAATGTTTCTCTGTGCTGCACGTGTGTCACTATGTGCATTGTACACCAGCTTCACCATGTAGGGCAAGCATAAAGACCATGGGGCACCAAGGGTAAAATATGCAGGTCATGCTTTGTGTGGAGTGTGTGCAGTTGAGCTTCGGCATTGATCGACCACTAAGCCTCCTTGAACACAATGAGGGAACAATCGATTAACCGGGTGTTACAGAGCTGCTTGCACATTGATAACAAGACCTTCCACCAGTGATGGTGAAAGCCCCATTCCACTCATCAGTGCGGACACACACTCCAAAAAACACACACACCAACATGCAATCCTGTTATTGCTGCAAGCATTACATACAAAAATTACAATAACAGAACCATTAGTGCCTTACTGTAAATCTGCAACAAATTACAACACTACAACCCCCACTGCAGACACTGATAAAACAAAGACAATGGGGTTCACTATTAGGGAAATTAAACATAACTTTGCATGTTTGTGCTAAAAATAATTTATAGTATGTGTGTCAACAGTAACTCTACTGTGTATTCTTACATAATGATAACTTTTCTCGACCAGTCTTAGTGGTCTCTGGAATCAAAATGTTTTATTTAATGGCTGTGAAAATAAACTAAGGACAGAAACTCTAAACTGCGGAACTGAGCACCTTTTCCCTGCATTTGGTTCAAGACTATGCAGCTCAAGACTATGGAGGAAAAGTGATAAAGTGTGAACTTCAAAGGCAGTTTCTAAACACCCATCTGCTGCCCTCCTTCAGCCGAATAGCTGTGTTGGTTCAGAACAACACTGAAGAGACTTTGCATTGCATTGTATTCTAGCAACAATGACTTGAAGAGAGTGAAAATGCATGTTAGGACAAAATGGCAGAGTTGATGTAGGTCAGGATGCTGCACCTGAGCTGCATAGCCTGTAGTGATCAACTACATAGACAGTATACCTACTGTGTATGATGTGTATGATGTTAAAAAGCTTATTTAATTATACATTTAGTCATTTAGCAGATGCTTTTATCCAAAGCAACGTACAAGTGAGGTACAACGCAGCAAAGAGTAAGTAAAAAAAAAACATTAAAGCGAAGTCCTATCAGAAGAGTTTGTACATTTTACAACACCTTTAAAGAAAGTTTAACTATTTTTGTTCTATTTGTGATTTTTACAACAACATACATTTAGCTGCAAAAAATTGCATCCTGTCATTTGAAAAAGGCAAAGTGTGAGGCAAAAAAGATTTCCTCAACATCTGCTAGTACCGCTAGTACAAATGTTCATTCAAAATTTAATAAAGATAATTTTTAAAGTCGTTTTAAGTTACATTTTAATTAGTTAGTGAACGGGGTGCTAACGTTTATCAGAGTGTGTGATATCATTTATTCTTGGACCTTTTTGTTTACTTCTGATGATAAAAGAACATTTGTACATTGTAAATTCAATTTAATTCTTCTTCCATAAAACAGTATACAACACCATTGTCTTGAAAAAACTAGTAAACTGGAATAGGAATGGTATTTTGTACTTACAAATCATTAAGTGTAGTTTACACAACACCAAAAAAAGTGTACATTATTTGAAAATTTACTTTAGGTGTACTTGTGACTCAGTATTAAAATTTCAAACAACAAAATTATTTTAAGTTAAAATACTGTGTACTGTATTCCAAACAATTATTTAAGACCAACTAATGTGATATTAACTGCAACTTTCAATGTTTTGTAGTTGCTTGAACAGCAACTTTATTTACTAGTTAAAAAACAACCATGCAAACTGATTGCAAGTACAAGTAATAGTTACCTGTGAAACTTTAATATTTCAAACCTCTGTTATACATCACATGACTTTTTTCACATTTTCTTCAGTCATGGTTCGTTAGGGTAATCTCTCAAAATGCGTGGTAGCCCCAATCCCCATAATGTCTACCTCTTCGATCTCCCAATTGGCTCATTTTCTGCTGTGTGTTGATTACCTCTCGACAGATCTGTCACATCATAGTGAAAAGGGTACTTTATAAAGTCTTAACAGGAAATATACTATACTTTTAAAATGTTTTGTCCTCCTTAGCATCCTTAGCAAATACCAGCAGAAGATGCTTCAAATGCAAAAAAAGGTCAATGATCAAATGGATGAACTGCACCCGTTTGCTATTGCTATTTGCCTACAAGTTTTCCATCACATTAAGCACTTTTGTGAATTGCTGCCTCCCTGTGGCTTTATAGTGTCAATGAGTGTGTTTACATGGGCCACGTTACAGTCTGCTTACAGTCAGCAACTGGCTTTTCAGAATGGTAAATGGTCTGCACTTATATAGCGCTTTTATACCTATTGGCACTCAAAGCGCTTTACACTGCTTCTTATTCACCCATTCACACTCACAACCACCCACACACACACAGGTGGGGGAGTTGGTATGCAGCTGGCCAACACTCACCGCTCAACAGCAACTAAGTTGGGGTTTAGTGTCTTGCTCAAGGACACTTAGACATGTGACCAGAGGAGCCGGGGATTGAACCAACAACTGTGAGATTGGTGGACAACCGCTCTACCTTCCTGCACCACAGTCGCCCCAGGTTTCTAAAGTGTATGCAAACACCATTCCCTGATTAGCAGAGAAAGCTGATTTGTCTGAGAACCCCGATTGCTTAGTGTCATTTGTCAGTCATTTGTTTTAAGTTAACTTCACTTAAATAGAATAAGTAAGTGGGTTGGTTTGCCCATCCCTCAACTTGCCTCTAACTTGCTAAAAACTATTAAGAAGTGGATATTGTTGATAACTAAGTAAAGTTAACTAAATAATGTAAGCTAGTACAGCAACTGGATTTTATGGTGTACAAGCTCAGTATGCATTATTATTTTAGATTAAGGGTTAAATAATTCATTGTCAGATGGTACATAACATCAGAAGTAACCAAAAAGATCAAGAATTGTATAAAAAGAAAGTTATAGTAAAATAATGACAATTTGTTTGCATTCGCCTTGATAAGTTAAACAACAACAGTTATTTTCTTATTAAGGAACATTTTACAATATTTATATGTATATAAAAAAGATCTTTAACTCCTATTTTGTATTATGCAATCAAATTTCTTTACCTTTGTAAGTGTTTCAATCAAGTCTAAACTAGCATCAATTCAATAATTTTAATAATACATAGTTTTTAGCAGAGTAATTTTAGAGCAGAGAATGTGGTTTGTACTTCACTATGTAACTTTAAATTCTTTAATCAAGTTGTACATTTAAGGCAGGCAATTGAACTTACTTGAGTACGGACTTGGTATACAGTAACATCTTCGATTACTTATGTCTTAAGTATTTAGCAGCAAGTTTCTTGGTCCAAGCCATTGCACCTTTATAGAAGGAAATAAAAATAACCTTGTCATCTTGGTGAAGACAAGATTAAACTATGTTGAAAATGAAAAGCCTTGTTATAGCTTTCCATAAATATGATAAAATGCTGTATTTTGACCAATTATTGAAGGTTGATTCTTATTACTGCGTGGAAAAAACAGGCACCCATGCACCCAAGCCTGTTTAACATTAAACCTAGTATTTCTTGTTCAATAAATCATTCTTTTATTTTGATGTGTTTTGTGTGACTTTCTGTAACCCTTCAGGGACCTCTGGGCATTTCCACATTCCATTTTGACTGAAAACAAAAATGTTAATATTTAGTATTTCAATATTTATCTAATGTGAAGACTGAGCATGATGGGTGAAAATGTTTGGAGATAGTGGTAATGTCTGTTTTAAAGGCAAAAGTCTCACCCACATACTCCCGCCCACACTTAGTGTTATTTAATCTGTCATTTGTAAATGTTGCAACTGTAAGATGCAGCAAAGATCATTGCCATGGTAACCTACAATTGGAGGAGGAGGATGCAGTTAAAGGCGTGGCTCATGGGCCGTGAAAGGAAGAGGCGGCCGAGAAGATGAAGGTTGGGCTGAAGGCCTTCGGCTTGTTCATGCAGACATACTGCATCTGGCTGTAGCAAACCTGTATCTGCAAGACAGAGAAAGAAAGTCAAGACAAGGCTGTTAACTCGCAGATGGTCATGTCATGATTGTATGTCATCAAACTCAGAGTAAGCAGAACTTAACCTTAGAAATAAAGTAATGGTGATGAGTTTTAACTTCTGAACACAGATTAAGGCCTCACTAAAACAGTCTTTTAAAGGGTATTTCATATTATGAAAATAAATTCCCCGCCAAAGTTGAGTCACATTATTTTGTGTAAAAAAAATACATGCTTTGATTGAAGAAGCAGGCAAAGGTCTGAAGAAACTGGTAATCAAGGGTCTATTTTTAAGGTTCTATTAGACCATCAAGCTCTAACCACACTACATCCTTTATCACCAACCATAACTCCATCATGTTTTTTTTTTTATTTGAATCTCCATTAGCTGCTCTGATAGCATCATCAACTGTTTTCATAATCTGCCTTTACTATTAATTGCAATTTTTTTTTTCTGTTTTTGTCAAACACGTCACATGAACTGCTGCACCAGGTTCTGCTCTTCAACTAACCTACGAGATTTGTCAATGCTCTTGTTTTAAGCTCCCATGCATGCTGGGTGGACAGACAGGGAGCTTCCAGGAAGAGCCGTGCAGCCCATTACTATTGTACTACCTGGTTATGGTGTACTTGCTTTGAAGCAATTGGTCCCGGCAGAGTGTGCATAATTAAACATGATAGTCAAAACAAGCATGTGATATTAATGACAAGCAAGCTTGTTAAATTAATGCCAAAGCAGAAGTGTGTTATATAAGAGCAGGGCCTTGACACTCAAACACACCACCATCACCATCTGTGCCCATCCTTAAACTTAAATAAAAAAGGTGCCAGTCCACTACACCACAAACTGCACAGCATGCACATGCAGCTTTAATGGGTAAGAGATGTTCTTGAGATTTGACTAGGTAATGAAGAGAGGAGAGTAATATATTAGTTTCTCATCTCGTTTTTGTTTTCGCCTAGTTTCCTTTGTGTCTAAAAGCCATATTTGTTCATCTATAATGTAAGTCAATGCAGTCTTGAAAGAAATCAGATTTTCATTTACTTGAAGCTAGAATATGCAACTTAAGTTAAGTTTACCATGCAACTCTTTTCTCTCCCTGCCATGTGGCACTTCACCACCCTCTAAACAGCCATGCATGTTTTAGTCTTAGCTGATATCTGTACCTTTGGGGAAGATCAGATCACATTTAATAACCACTTTACACAGAATACCAGAAAACTGCAAATGCAAGCAGTGGGGTAAAAAGTACAATATGCTTTCTTTTGAACTATAAAAGAAGAGAAAAATAGAATTACTTTAAAATGTGCAGTGCCTATATAAAGTATTCATCCCCTTGGAAGCTAATGTAGATACAGTGGGGCTTAACATTTATGAACTTTCAAAATTTCTGTATTCCTGCATAAACATATGCTTAACATGAAGTCCTAAAACTAGATAAAGGGTACTTATACAAATAATAATAAAAAATAAATAAATTATTGCTTAATGTTTTGTGCACAATGAAACAGTTGTGAATATTTTTGGGGTGAAAAGTATAATAAACCTTTTTTAAAAAAGAAAATGAACGAAAATGAGACTTCCCTATAAAAGTCAATTTTGTCATCATAGATTTGCAACGTGTGTGTCATGTGTCATGGTTCAAACATTGGCATTTCTCAAGTATTTGGAATATATGATTTGTTGATGCACACTAGACTGGAAAGGGTTATAAATGGGTATGGAAACCAGAAAACTGTCAGGTCGATCATGTACAAATTGACATCAATCACCAATATTTTTAACCTAAGTAGGCAACTAGCAAAGATCACAGATAGATAGTCTCAAAGGTCAAAAGAAAAAACAAAACAAAACAAAAAAAAAAAACAGTCACAGTTGCTTTTATTATGTAGTTCATCAGTCCACCATTAGGAAAATGAAACACAATGGTGTGCTGGCAAAGTTGAGGGAAGAAGCCAATAGAAAGAATTTAAAAGCCTTAGAAAGAATTGGTCAATGTTCTGCACTTACATAGCACTTTTCTACTTATTGGCACTCAAAGCACTTTACACTGCTTCTTATTCATCCATTCACACACACACACTCACACACTGATGGGGGAGCTGCTATGCAGCTGGCCAACATTCACAAGGAGCAACTAAGTTGGGGTTCAGTGTCTTGCTCAAGGACACTTCAACACGTGACTGGAGGATCCGGGGATCGAACCAAGAACTGCGAGATTCGTGGACGACCGCTCTACCTTTCTACGCCACAGTCCCCCCACTGAACACTGCTGTACATTTACAGTCAAGCTCATGTTCAATACAGTCAAGGTCATGTTCAAGGTCATACAGTCAGGGTCTTGTTCAAGGTCAAGTGGATAAGCCAGAGGACTGTTGGAAGAAAGACTGTGGGAAGATGATACCAAAGAATAACTGTTTTCTGTCTTGAATGAAAAGCATTATGTTAATTGATGACCAAACTCTGCATCTCAATATAAGATTGTTATCCCATCTGTCAAACTATATCATGATCTAGGCCTGTTTTGCTGCCTCTGGACCCAGGTGCCTTGCCGCTAGTGATGGAATTTAAGATTTGATCAGTTTTCTCAAACACACACAAATAATTAAGTGTCTGTTTTTTTAATGGTTATAGGATACGAAGCTCTTATCATGTTTTAGGTCACACGTACACGTATACAAGTATAGAGACTAGCCCATTATTCCGTTAGATCTTAGTGCTGCATTCGATACTAGTGATTGGCGGATCAATACCAAAAAATCGATATTTCGATCTTGACGGCCAATTTTTAAATATCGATTCTCAAGTTAAAATATCGATGTTTTTCTTTTTATTTATTCATATTTTCTCTGCAGTCATCTCCTAATGTTTTCTGCTTCTCCTTCTAAATCAATTTCTATATTATTTGTGATGAACCGCATAGGAACTACTTTTCCTTCCGCCGATCCGCCCCATGATCCACAATCATGTGGATTGTGAAATATGTGAAAGTAAATTGAGACACTGAATAAATTTCACAAGACAACATGTCTGAACACTTTTACTAAGGAATTCAAAGGGGTTTTTCATTAAAACTTTTGGGACCATACTGCAATATGTAAAAATGTAAAAGTAAATAACACACTCCCCCTCTAAAAGCCGAAATCATAAGCAGCTCGCCACTGAACAGTAAACATTCTTAGGAGTTTTGCTACTACAGTTATGCTTGGTGTCTTAAATAACAATTGTTTATGGTAGCTAATGTAAGTTATTAGCAAATGTTACCAAAATTTACATGGTCATTTCTGTCAGTACTCTGAACTTTATTAAGTACAAAATCCATCCAAGTATTTATAAGCCCAAGGATTTGAAGCATATCATTCAAAATGAGATATGGCAAGTTACATAGAAAACAAATTAGCCATTACACAATATAATAATTCTTGTCACTGTGTTTGCCCAAGCAGTAAAGGCCAAAGAAGCCACTGGTTCATAAAATGTTTAATCAGTTCTTAAATTGTAGGTTGAAACCTTTGTGAAGGTTGCAGCATAAATTGCTTAATTTCATTGTAGACTACGCTCGGGGAAACTGGGCCAAGTGAGAAAAAACGTTTGTAAAACCCATCAATTAGCCTGTCACAGGAAAAGGATCAAAATGAAGTTAAAATAGAAAATAGACAGCAGGTATTCTCAAACATAGCCTGGAGAGTTATGTTGTGTTTGGGGAATATGTGTAATAGGAGTATGTGTAATCCTGCATTAATGTGTGAATAAACCATTAACTGCATAATCTGCTTCAAAGCTTCGTCACTAATCCACCAATAATCATGGTTGAACAGTTTTCTGTGTACTGTTTGATATCCCCGAGGGTCGGAATGTATAAATACGTCAGGATATTGTTTGACCATATGATGCTTGTAATAGAGATGATATACAAACAGAACAAATAAATATGCTGGGGATATTAATCCTCAGCATGTGAACATGAAATTGTTGTCTATTTTTGTACAGCAGACCATGTCATTCAATATTCAAATTATGGCTTTGCCATGCTGCTTGCTTACCCAAACCTAGGTCAAACACTATCATGCATGCACACATAAGTATTTATACATAATGTAAATGTATGCCTTTGGTGCTTAAGTAATGCAGCTGGAGTCAAGCAGCCCGAGCAGTCAGATCATGCTAAAGTAGTTATCAGTCTAAAATGTAACACCACTGAGGGGGAAAGAAGTTGACACTGGCATTTTTAAATCCATCCATCGTTATTTTATGGTTCTGTTAAGCTACAGTCAGTGTAAACCAACACAAACCATGCCAAGGAGGGATTATATTATTACTTGCCATTTGCCAGGCTTTTATAGTGAAAAATCTGTGCATGACCTGCTGAGTTTATGTGACAAAAGCCTAACACTGAGTGAAAACACAACATAGTATAAGAGTTTTTCAGTGACACATATTGCTTCTCTGCTAGAATTGGTAGTGGGGAAATAAAATGTCATGCATTTATCAAAACAACAAGCAAATGCAGATAAAGTGTGGAGTAGGCATAAACACCAAACTGTACGGATAAAATAAAAACAACAAACAAACATATGTATGCTTATAAATTCTTATAAAGTTTTTTATGAATTTATAAATGCATTTTAAAAGGGTTTGTGTTTCTAAGATAATAATAATAATAATAATAAGAAAATAAATACATTTAAAGCAATGTATGTTACCTGCATCTGCATTGTCAACTTCATCCTCATCCTCATCATCTGTGGCTGATGGATCCTCAACGCCCACCTGATCCATCACAATACACTCCGCAACACCAGTCTGAGATGATCATAAGTAGATTATTTTTATTCACAAATGTTCTCACTCTTGACTGTCTAAATTATACATTAATTAATTACATATTAGTTACTATAAATTATGACATTGCTATGATTTGCTAAAATAAAGTGCTACAGGTTACAAATGGTACAGGTGCAATCGATAAAACATAATAAATAGCTCCATTCCATTTAGACAAGCTAGTTGGGGAATTGTGCGTTTTGACCATCACCAACCAAAAATTACACTTCTATACAACCTAACTGCATTCAAACATAGGTTTTCATGGGGAATGTACCAGATCACATTATCTATTCATTAAGGATGTGTTGTTGACTATAGCTGTCTCTCAATTCAGGGCTGCATCCTTTTACTTTGGGTGATGAAGTTGGGTGTCAATGTCTGCTCTCAGTATTAACATTAAAGCCTGTAACATGAAGGGACAAAGTTTGTTTAGTTGCCTACCTTTAGTGATTCCAGCTGTACCACCTGACATTTCTGAAGAAGTTCCACAAACAGGTAGATAAGCAGGGCCTAAATAACAGAGGTTTTTGAGAGGTCACACGTGGTCACAGCAAAGCAGAACATTACTCTTGTTATGCAATTACAACTAAAGTGCATGTATTACAAACAATCATCACTGTTGCCATTTCCCCTTTGTTAACATTTGTAAAAATAATGAAGTTTAGATCAAGCAGACTTTCTCAGTGTAAGTGACTAGTCGTAGCTGGTTTTAAAGATGCTCACAGATTTGAAGAGATTTCATGTTTGACATTGTTAAGATTCAGGTGTTCATTTCACAACATCTAAAATTTCAACAGATGTTGCCAATATTAAGAAAACGAGAGTGTTATGACTATGTAAACTGCTTTATTAGTCAAGTAGTCCTAAGCCACTGCGACTGACCACGCCACCACTATTGGCAAACCTGAGCTGGTCCCTCACAGACATGTTTTTAGCGATTGGGAAAACCAGAACACCAGGAGGAAACCTACGCAAACATAGGGAGAACATGCAAACCACCACACAAAAGGGCCCTGCCCGATCCAGGGATTGAACCCAGGACCTTCTTGCTGTGAGGCAAGAGTGCCAACCACTCTTCCCTGGTGCTGCCCATTATGTATTACTTACCTGAACAAAGAAGCCAGTGAGAAAGGAAATGAGGAAAGGCACCAGTCCAGCATGAGCAATTGTTACTGGAAGACCTAGAAATTGATATAAAGCGACATTTCTGAATCCAGAGCGTTGTCAGTTTATCCACCTGCCTATCACTGTCTCTGCTTGTTTTTGTTTTTTTTCCTTTTTTCTCTCCTCCTCAGACCCTCCTTTCCACTCTGGTTACCATAAAATTTAATGGATAGTGCTGATTTCAATATGAGATTTATGTGATTGAACATGTATTAACTTGGAAGGGCTCCACCTCTGTGGAACTACACGAAGACCCCGCTGAAAACAAAGTAGTTAAATGTAATGTCCCATGTAATTTTCCACCTCTACAAAAATCTCTGTGGTGTTAAATACACTTCATAAACCACAGCTAAATTTGTTCTGGCAATGAAAGCCAAGAGACTTAATTATTCTTCACATCAACTTATAATACAAAAATGAAGTCTGGAGGAAAGGAAAATACATTTATTTTCCATCATATTAGTTAATGGAAATATATATTTATAGCAAGTATAATTTCTGTTCAAACTTTCAGGAAAATCTTTGTGAAGCTTCCGGGTTTTTTTTTTTTTTTGGTTCCTGTGACAGATGTTTATTTTACCATATAACTATGAGGCTAGAGTATCTTGAAACAAACCAAGTACTTTTTTTTGCTTTTTACAGTCAAATAATAGTGAAATAACAAAGAATGGGTTGCACAGAAGACCAACTTCTGTAAATAAAGAATAAGAATATTTTTTTTAAAAATGAAATAAAAAAATGAAAATGATGCAATCCTAGTTTATTCCAGAAACTAATTGTGCTTATAAATGTGGACACACTCAAGGGTCAAAATGAGTCAGCCATCAGCCAAATTAGTCATTTCTATAGCGGGCTTGTCTGCAGCTCTTTAAATGAGACAGCTGAGGTCCCTCATAACAGTTAAAGGTAAAGCAGATGCTTTACCTTTAACTGCTTGACAATGCGTGCTCTAGGATTTTGTGGTCTCCCTATGTATAGTATGACCATGTCTATATTTCTAATTAATGTTCTATTTTTGTTGTAAATTCGAACCCTTTACCACATTTCTTTTCAGTGGTGGAAAACACGGTACATACGTACAATTATGGGGTAATTGAAGGTTTTTATTTATCCTTCTTAGTCCACTACATGTATGACATTTAGGTACTTTGCAGATTAATAATACAACATCAAATCAACAAACATAATTATAAAATTAATTAATTAAAAAATGCACCGTATAGTAAATGAAGTAAACACATTCACCAGCTGCAACAATAAAGTGATAAATACATTGATACTTGCATATTTATAATACTACATATGCTACATATAGTCTAACTGATCATGCTGTACCGTTACCCAAAATTCAGCTGTTTCTCTACTACTTATCTGGTTCCAACGAATTTTAATTGTTCAAGTTTGTCCATTGTTCCACACATTCAACGTGCCACTATACATTTTCTCGGTAGAGGAACTGGGAGTTTTTCAAATCACTATCCTACTGCATGTAAATGGTCTGCACTTATATAGTGCTTTTCTACCTATTGGTGCTCAAAGTGCTTTACGCTGTTTTTCGTTTACCCATTCGCAGTCACAAGTGCAAACGCACACACACAGACACACACACATACGAGTACACAGGATGGGGGAGCTGCTATGCAGCTGGCCAACACTCACCGAGAGCAATTAAGTTGGGGGTCAGTGTCTCGCTCAAAGCCAGGGATTGAACCAACTACTGTGGCAACAGCACCACAGGTCGGCCCAATGTTTAATGTGTGTTCAATGTGTCTCTATTGGCCCTTGTGTTTTCCTCAGACCTACTACTAGCTTGTTGGGCAGCAAATAGGCATTCTTTAAATTTACTGCAGAATCAAGTTTGAGGGCACGGACTGATTAGTTAATTGTCTATAAACTTAAAGGAGAAAATAAAAGTACTTACCTAAGATTCCAGTACCTAATATTGTTGCAACTGTCAAGAAATCTAGAAGAAGAAGAAAAACACAGCTTGATTAAATCAAAGTTTTCACAAAGTCACAACTTCCGATCCAGTAAGTAATGCAAAACACATTGCATTAAAAAAATATTACATAAAAAAACTAAGGTGGGATAAAGTCATGGCTTTAATAAAGTGAGGTTTGTTTATTTTACTTTGTGAATACTAAAACAAACTTAATTTATGCGTAACAAAAGATGCAACTTGATATATAACAATTTACCATACCTTCTAAAAAGGTCAATAAAGCAATTCACAAAATTGTGATATCCCCAAAAAAGACTATATCCAATAGTTTTATAGTATTAAAGCAAATACAACTCATTGTGTTCCAATTGCAGGTAGATAGGATGTAAATGTAGAGACAAAGCTGGCAGACAGGTTGGCAAATGCATTTGCATTGCTTTAATGCTCACAAGAAAAGACAGCTTTATTTTTAGTCCAGAACAGCAGAACAGGCAGCGTAACAGGAGTCAAAACCATACAAAGGTTGGCAACAGACAAACCAAGTCTAGCAAACAATCTCCATGTTCAAAAGACAGACGATAAGAAAAAATAAATAAACCAGACTGCTGAATACTCAAGAACCAACTTGGCAAACAGGAGATAGTGGCAGAAATTTATACTGGCAGGTAGTGAGACAGATAGGACACCTCAGTGTGTGCAATTGGTAGAGCAGCGAAAGAGAAGTGAAAGAGGATCTGGTGGTAGGGCTGGGAAACTGGTGGAAAGCAGTTTTGTACATGAAGACAATGAACAAAAGAGCAAAAAAGCAGAGCCAGGGCATAATTGTAAAACGTAAGCCAATGATATTCAGCTAAACTGAAGGCTTATAGTTCCTCAAGTCCTGAACCTTTGTCTCATATCCATAATTTGTTCTTAAACCCAAGTGTCTTCATAGCAAAAACAAATTATTTGGCTATTCCAACATTTGTTGGAGATCATTTTAAGTAACATTCAGCAAAGATTTAACACTGAAACAAGAAACACACCAGACAGGTCAGTGATAAAGTTGTAGAGAAGATTAAAGCAGGATTAGGTTATAAAAGAATATCCTAAGCTTCTCACGGAGCACTGTACAATCTATCATCAGAAAATGGAAAGTGTACAGCACAACTGCAAACCCACCAAGACATGGCTGTCCACCTAAACTGAAAGGCCGGGCAAGGACAGCATTAATCAGAGAATCACAGCCAAGAGGCCCATAGTAACTCTTGGGGAGCTGCAGAGATCCACAGCTCAGGTGGGACAACCTGTCCACAGGACAACTAGTAGTCGTGCACAAGAATCTGGCCTTTATTGAAGAGTGGCAAGAAGAAAGCCATTGTTGAATGAAAGGCATAAGAAGTCCTGTTGGCAGTTTGAAAGAAGCCATGTGGGGGACACTGCAAACCTGTGGAAGAAGGTGCTCTGGTCAGATGTGACCAAAACTTAACTTTTTGGCCTGAATTCAAAATTTTATGTGTAACTGAAACCTAACACTGCACATCATCCTGAACACACCATCCCTACTGTGAAACATGGTGGTGGCAGCATCATGTTGTGGAGATGCTTTTCTTCAGCAGGGAACAGGGAAGCTGGTCAGAGTTGATGGGGAGATGGATGGAGTCATATGCAGGGCAATTTTAGAAGTAAACCTGTTAGGGTCTGCAAAACACTTGAAACTGGGGAGGACGTTCACCTTCCAACAAGACAATGAACCTAAACATACAGACAGAATGGTTTAGATCAAAGCATATTCATGTGTTAGAATTACCCAGTTAAAGTCCAGACCTAAATCCATTTGTGTATCTGGCAAGACTGGTAGAGACATACCCCAAAAGACTTGCAGCTGTAATTGCAGCGAAAGGTGGTTCTACAAAGTATTGACTCAGAGGGGGCTGAATAGAAATGCACAACACACTTTTCCGATATTTGTAAGAAATTTTGAAAACCATTTATCATTTTCCTTTCACTTTATAATTATAATTATGCACTTTGCATTGGTTTAATCACATAAAATCCCAATAAAATACATTTACATTTATATGGTTGTAACGTGACAAAACATGGAACATTTCAAGGGTTATGAATACTTTTTCAAGGCAGCTGAACATCTCCAAGACCAAGAAGATGCTGGTGGACTTCCAGAGACCCAGGCTTTTCTTGTGACTGGATGGCAAAAGGAGATGCCCTCTACAGGAAAGGCCAGAGTAGGCTCTTTCTGAGGAGGCTGGGGTCCTTAACAATCTACCGCAAACTTCAAATGTTGTACCAGTCTGTGGTAGCCAATGTTCTCTTCTATGCTGTGGTTCGCTGGGGAGGAAGCTCTACGAGGAGAAAAGCTGTGTGGGGGGAAAGGCTGCTTAGGAAAGCTGGCTCTGTGCTGGGAACAGAACTGGAGCCTCCTAGATCAGTGGGTGAAAGACGGACCCACAATAAACTCCTGGCCATCATGGACAATGCTAATCACCCTCTGGAAATCACCATCACCAGGCAGAGACGCCTTTTCAGTTGCAGACTGCTGTCCCAGTCCTCTTCTGCACAGACTACGAAATATTTGTCCCCCATCAGACTGTTCAACTCCATTTTGTGCACCCGGGACTGTTGTACTGTGTTTCACTGAATATGTTAGCCCTCCTGCACAACCTTGACCTGTACACTTTTATACTAAGCTAACTTGGTTTATTGGCAGAGCATAAGCTGTGCGACTACTATTCATTACTATGTATATATTCAGATTTGTATTCGTTCTATTCATTCTTTATTTTGTTTTTATTCGTTTCTTATTTTGTCTATTTAAACATTTTAGGCTGGCTAAGCTACTGGATGCCTTAAACTTCCATCTGGATAAATAAAGAATCTATTTATGTGTCTCTCTTTCTAAAATGTATAAATCTAATCAATTTTCAAATATTAAGAATTAGACCATTCCAGAAAAAACTGCAAAAATCAGAACAGATTTTTTTTTATTTTTAATCCAACCTTCATTTTACCATCTTGGAGCCCAATCAAAAATTGACCTGAATACCAAGACGCATCCCCAGGCTCATATCTGGGCAAGTAAGTCCCAGTTATTTGTCTGCACTGCCAAATGATCCATACCGTTTAAATGTGCACTGTGACAGGCTGCTGTGCTGGACTGATTAAAATGTCAATTATTGAGGAGAAAGTTTCAATTAGCATTTTACATAATACATTTCTTTTAAATCACTGGTCTTTAGGAGGATGTTAATTCATTAGTGATGTTGTGTAGTGATGTACAGTTCATTTGATTCTTTATCCTCCAGCTATCTGTCTTGAGTCCACTCTTTTAGAATTTGTTCCACTTTTTAGAATATGTTAAAAGAACTTTATCACTTGCATTATTTAAATCTGGCTCAGACTGTGTCAAAAATGAAGGAATCTTTAATTTCAAACAAACAACATTACAGTCGAAAATCTACTTTGTTTAAAAAAAAAAAAGAACTGGCATCATGAACTCAAATAACTTAATTCCCAGCTGAGATATTGTGTCTGAGCTTTCTTTGTCCTATACTGCTCCATCTGCTTTTTCAATTTAATCACAGCTCTAGAACCAAAAACATTTCTCAAAATTGCCCTGATCATTCTTACACCACCAACTTGTCCTACCTCACTGCTATTGCTCTGAGTTTCAAAACATTTCAAAAGGAATTTACCACCCACTTTACCTTACACACCAACATGCACACTCAAAGGCAAGATTAAAAAAAAAGGGTGTTACCATTTGCTACATGCACCTTCAGTAGCCCATCATTGTCAATAACTCAGCTGTATTGAGTTTAAGCAAACTGAATACTGTTGCTGTTTAATTTTGAACAATTGTTATCACAGTATGAATGTCAGCTTCTGACTCTTTCACAACTTTAAAACAATTTTTTATTCTACACTTTTGCATGATGTTCACTCCCTTAGGAAAAATAAAACTCCGTAGACTAAAAGGAATTTTCCAGAATCCTCTAGCCCCTTTGGGGTATGTTTAAAAATGCACTGCCTACAAGCTGAGAGTGAAATACGATGCTTTGATGAAGATGATGGAGGAAATTAAGAGGAAAAATAAATTCAGTTTGCCTTTATGATTCCCATTACTTTATGACAGATAATATTTGTTCATTACTGTATTGAGGAATAAGGTTAATATACATTGAGGCATCTGTTGTCCCATAATGTGTCTTGGTGCCATATCTTCCCCAGGTACATGAAACATAAAGGAAAATGTGACCAGGTCACTTTCCAACAAGGCTCAATACCCCCATTTTAATCCTCACATGCCCATTACTGATGCCTTTGGTGTAGGACAGTGGTTAGAATGGACACACTGATCCGTTGGAGGCTACACAGCCTAGTACACAGCACACTGTGATGACCTGTTGATCTCACCCAGCGTAAAACGTTTCAGCACTCTGTCAGCCACAGTAGTTCTTCTGTGGGACTGAAACAGACTGGCTGCATTTTGCTCCCTACATGCATCAACCTTAATAGCAGTTCACTGGTTGTGCTTCCTCACTGCATACCTGGAAAGCTCCCCAAGACCTGCTGTTTTGGACAACCTCTGACAAAGTCATGCAGTCATCACAATCTGACACTTGTCAAATTGCTCAGATCCATATACTTGGCCATATTCCAGCTTCCAACAGAGCAGATTCAAGAATTGACTGTTTACACGTTTACTATAAATCCCTCCCACTGACAGATGCCATTTTAATGAGATAATCAGTCGTATTCACTTCATTTCTCAGTGGTTTGGTGCATTTTAAGCCAAAACATACAACAGAAGAGGGCCCAAACTGTGAAAGGCAGAAATAAGAATGCAGGAACAATTTGCTTTAAAAATTAAAGCAACTGGTCTCCTCAGTCCCTAATCAGGTTGTTGTAGAAAGAAGAGATTTTGCAACACATTGAAAACATGACAGGAACTGTTTTGAAACATGTTCTTTTGGAAATTGGGTTTATATATAATATAAACAATTTTATCTCTATAATAATCCTAATAACTTAAAGGCGGCAATAGCTCAGTTGGTAAAGTGTCAAGACACTGAACCCCTAACAGCCCATTCCCCTCCCCAGCTGTGCAGTGCTGGTAGAAATTGGGGAGGGTTGCGTCAGGAAGGGCATCCAATGTAAATACTGTGCCAAATCAACATGTGGACAATGATCTGCTGTGGCGACCCTGAACTCACGGGATAAGCCGAAAGGAGAGTAGTAGAACTTAATAGGCATTTTTCTTATCACTTGTTGACTGTGTGTTGACTGTGGTTGGGAAAAACAGGAGCAGGCTTGCAGAAAGTAAAGAAAGGGTTGACCTGTAATAATGTAGATATGGAATTTATCAACAAAAACAAAACAAGCCTCATATTTTAGTTTAACTGTGTCATATGTAAAATGCATGTATTTTGTCAAGCTTCCTTTGATGCTAAGGCCTTTGCACACTTCCACAAAGGGAGGACTAACTAAGGCCACTGTGAGAACCTTTTTCGCTGCAACAAAAAGCACCATCAACCAGTCCATTACCACTACGGTGATCGTTGTATTGACAAGGCAAGTCCCTTTTCTGTCACGTTCAAATCAATCACTTGCACTCTGTGGACCTCCGATCATTACAAGAAATAAGCTGTCATTTTAAATCAGCCTCATCGTTTGTCATGATTCCCTTTATCACCCCTCTTCTGTGCTCTTCCAGCACCTGTCTAAAAATGGTTGGGACATATGGGGTCGGTAATTAGATATCATAATCTTTTTCATATTATCTGCAAAGCTGACAGACAGAATCGTTCGACTCCCGTTTCCTCCTGGCTACATGTCAAAAATGTTCCTGGACGAGACACTGAACCCGAAAGTTGCCCCTAGTGTCTGCAAAAGGACAAATTGCTCTCATTTCACTTGCCACATGAAGCAAAGTTGAGTTTTATTTCTTACCTATTTATTATACATGTCATACAGTGAATGATTGTGTAGTTGTTTTGTCAAAAACAAATTATTGGTCAGCCAGCAAGAGTCTCAACTGTTGCAAAATCAATTTGCCTATTAAATCAATCCCATACATTTCATACCAAACTGGAATATCTGCTGCGTCTTTTGGTTTTGTGTACATGGTTTTATACTGTACTTTATCTTGTTGTATTTCACAATTTGTTTCAAAAGTAAAACTTAAGGTCCCTGTTGTCTCGTGAAATGCTAAATTTATTGATCCGAGAAAATATCCAGCAGATTTATCGATAAAACAAATAAGCCTTGGTTGCATTTTCAAGAACACATTGCACAAATCACAGAAAGAAATTAACTGGTGCCCAGGAGCTCATTTTTTTTTTTTGTCCTGGGGCAGTGAGCAGTTTAATCCCACAGAGATAAACGAGGAATAGCACAGGCAGTGTCACATAATTTGTTTGGTTACTGTGGGTTTTCTCCGTTAGGCTTGTGGTGGTTAGTGTTGCTGTGCGGGTCCACTCTGCTTTTACCCCGACTGCTGTAAAGAGACAGTGCTAAATGTAAAAAGATGATCTAGGACACTTCTGCAGCTCCAAGTTGGAGCAAAGAGTAAGGATTTGATGCAAATATGATCCATTTCATCCAAAGTAAATAATATATAAACAGTAAAAAGGAAAGGGCAAGAGTGTAGATTAATTTCAAAAGTAGCCAAATCTCTTCACTATCCTGTTTCTTTATAACGATCACAGATGGATTACCGTTTGAGCCTGGGGCCTTAGAGGTCAAGTTCATTAAGTGGTTTAAAGAGCTCAGTTAGGACACAAAACGAGCACAAAGAGTTAAACCAACAAACACAAAGGTCACAGTGACCATGATCAGACCAAAATTAAACATCAGCTGGTTTGAGAGGCACAATAACAAATAATTCGTCCACTTAAACTCCAGTTAAATTCTGACTTTCCGTAACAGGCCACTTCGCGTGAGACACTCAACAAATTGCCAACGCTGTAAAGTTTTGTATAGCACCGCAGGTTGAATTATGCACAGTCCTCTACACCATATTTACAGTACAATATTTCTTTTAGGATTTGCTAGCCTGGGTAGAGCTTCTTATTGGAACCTGAATGTGAATTATCATCTACGTCCTCTCCATGTTTGCCCTCGCAGCACGTGACACAGAGGCTCTCTTCTTCCGAAACGCGTTTCTGAATGGTCGCGTGACACAGTGGTGACACAGCAAACCTCCAAACAGTGAATTCAGTGAGGCAGCAGATTTTCTTACACCTGCTGAGCGGGCTCGTGCAGCCTGTGCTTGCGGTTTGACCGTGAACGTGGTGGTGTGTGTCGGGTACTCACAGCACTGCAGGTAAATAAACCGCAACTTCCACTGCCTATCCTGGTTTTTCCGCGTGAGTGTTATGGGCAGAGTGCTGAGACTGGTGTCGGGGATGGGGCAGGGTGTTGTTTGGGTTCTTATCGCCTCTGCATCGGTCGCCATCATTTTCAACGCGTTCTCTCTCTCTCTCTCTCTCTCTCTCTCTCTCTCTTTCTCTCTCTGTGGCAATGCGTGAACGCGCACGGTCCTCCGGATGCTGCACGTGCCCCATGATGCTTTGAGCGCGAGCGTTAACCCTCGGAAACACAATATGTCAAAATGATTTATTTTTATCTCTGTCTCTCTCTCAACAACTGATTGATTTAACTGTATTTAAAGCATAAAGTTACGTCATTACTTAATTCTTTAAGAAATAATCGATTTATGTTCATTCAACTGAACTTTGCTGACGGAGAAAAATATGGAGCTGGGGCCATGTGTTTTGTTTTACAGGTAGACACATTTGTCCACAAAGAAGCTTCGATTTGTAACTAAAAGCTAATGTTTTTTAAATCAGAAAAAAAAATTAAGCCATAACTGTATAAAAGTTTTTTTTTAATATAGAATTAAATTTAGATCACATTCAAATGCTATTACACTGTTTTACTTAATTTGAGAAACATTGTAAGATTGAGATTTCATTTTTCAGTTCCACTTCTTTATTTGACCTGGCTAAATAAAAGACAACCATCTTACAAATAGCCTCATTTTTAATTTTACATTAATTCTGACTGAAGAGCTACAATGAGTTATTTTTATTCAAACTTGATAGAGATGGGGCAACGGCACTGCCAGAATCAAAACAGGTCATAAAACAGCCTCCAACTCACCAGGAGAGAGGCAGGGAATCCTCACATGAACACAAACAAGAAAAAAAAAAGAAAATACATCAACTTTACATTCTGTAATATTTACACAAAAAAAAAAGGATTAGTGTGATTCTCCAGTTCTACACATTTTTTAAAATCAAATTACCAAATTCTATAGATATTAGAGGTAGCTGTTTTTATCTTGTTGTCTCACCAGAATATGACATGTCAATATAGGTGTGTAGCATTGAACTTCAACTGAGGATTTTTCAAACTAAAATGGTATTAAACATAGTTGCTAGACAAAAAAAGAAAATGAGAAAATAAAGAAATCTAAACTCAAGTTCAGTCCATTAAGATTGCTTCCTTCTCGCATATGCCTCATCCTATGTGTCATCCTTAGGCACAACTCTTTGGGTTTAGTGGCGAATGTTGTGCCCTTAGTGAGAAGAACACCCTACTTGTGAAGGGGGAGTTACTGGTGGCTGATAAGTGATCCACCGGAGAAGGGTGGAGGGACAGGAAGTGCTTGAAGAGACATTTGGTTGGCAGGACTCAAAAGTGCTGGGAGGAGTGTTCTGGATGGTAGTGAGGTTAAAGATGTCAGGAACAAAATCCAAATTTCACTAATGTGGTACATGTAACAGTATGAGGAACAATGCTACAGTCCAGTAACAGTTCAAATTCAAGAATAAAAAATAAAATAAACTAAAACGCACACAATGCAACTCCATACCTAATAAATAAACAGGTGAATACAGGATGGAGAGAGAGAAAGGGGGACAGGTCCAAAATCTCCAGGGAGTAACAACAGTGTCAAGGCAGGCAGAAGCTCAAGGAGAACAGGCCGGGTAGGCAGGCAAAAACCAGGAAATCCATCAAGTGGCAGGAATAACAGTTGGAGCATCAAAAATATCACAGTTACAGAGAATGGGGTATAAATAGGCAGGTGTTGCTAATTACTGGGATGAAAAGAGTGTGGGCAGCAGTGAGAGAACTGAGACCCAGGAAGTGAGAAACCAGACAAAGAGTAAATGGATGAAAAGATGGTGCAGGTAACCAGTAACATGTGGTAATACTTTCAACATCCTCAATGATGCTCATATTAAAATACAGTAATACTAAAGGTGTCAGTCGGGCGGTGGCTGTAGCTCAGTTGGTAAGGGCAGTTGTCCACGGGCCACAGGGTGAGTGGTTTGATAACCCGGCCCCGACTACATGTCGAAGTGTCCCTGGGCAAGACACTGAACCCCTAACAGCCCATTCCCCTCCCCAGCGATGCAGTGCCGGTCCAAGCCCGGTAGAAATTGGGGAGGGTTGCGTCAGGAAGGGCATCCGGCGTAAAAACTGTGCCAAATCAACATGCGGACGATGATCTGCTGTGGTGACCCTGAACTCATGGGATAAGCTGAAAGGACAAAAAAAAAAAAAAAAAAAAAATACTAAAGGTATCAATGCTTTATCCTCCTTTAGAAGGTTGTTTTTTATGTTTTTGCTTCAGTTGTCAGTATTAGGCCTCTCCCTCTTACTCAGTCTGTTAGACTGGACTCATCCAAAGACTTATCAGAGGAATCTGCTGTTTTATCAGTGGAGTCTTCGTCTGATAGAATATACATGTGGAATTGTCATCAATTGTACTTGTCTCGCAAGCGTCTATATCGGTTGCAATCATGGCAAGAAATGTGGCATGATTGTAACCAGCCAAGACAAGGTGGTCACTGGTGAACAAAAAGAAGGTTTTTCAAACACCAAACACAGTAAGTAAAACTCTTACTGTAGGTCAGCAGCTAACTAGCTGAAGCACACGGATCAACAGCATCACAGTAACGATTTTAAACATGTAAATATTTTCACACATTGCTAACCATAGACAAATATGCAGTGCATGTATGCATAGGGTTAATAACAGAGGGAAAATAACAATAGAACTAGACATGGGCCACACAGATGTGTCAAGACAGTCATTTACATAAGTAAACCTGAAGCCATGTAATTAATAAATTCACTTGGGTCACTTTTGACCTCTGTTGTGCATCTAAGGGTAAAAACAGAAAACTAGGTCAAAATAGTTGCTGGGAATAATAAATTCTGACAGGGCATCTCCTGGGTCACATTCAGCATGCGCAGCTACACATTTCACAGGCTTTCACAAGTCATACAGACCCCCATCCACCAACCCAGAGGTGCTGTATGGCCATAAAGCTAACGGTTTTACATTACATGTAGGCCCCTTTCAAATGTCCCTTTTCTTTCTTCTAATGCAAAACTGCATAGCAACTGGTTGCATAAATAAAGAGGTGTAAATAAAATGATTTATAAAGGAAGACATGGATGGATTTTGAGTGTCTTTATTTACTGTGGCTTTCCACCGGACTTTTTAGCTGTATGTAACACCGGTACAAACAAAGGCAGATGTTAAAATGTTCTTTATTGCATTGAAAATGTATCAAGACATGAAGAATGTAGAAGTAGAAAAACATGCGAGAAACAAATCCCTGCATAAACATGCAAATAGAAATCAGGCTATACTGAATAATCCAATTATGAACTGATGATAACAATAATAAATTTGAGAGCGAGTCAGTCACTTATTTAAAAGTTACTTTTTCAAAATTTGTATAGGTCATCGAACACACTAAAACCACAACAAGCCTTTATCCCCCCACTGTTTTGTTGTTTCAAAATTACAATTAAGAAATTGCACACAGGTCCAGAGTGACCATTTGAAAAAGTTACATGACAGAAAGCATTTACAATTTTGTGCAAATTCCACAATACAGCAGTTTACAGTAGTGCCTAGCTCTATTAAAAAGTATTTAAAATTGCATATTATCACATTTTTAAATAAATACGGTACACAGTAGACAGCTCATGGTTCAGCCAAGTCAATTGTTTTCCAACTTGAGACATTTGGTTAAGGCCCTGGTTGTGCAATGATGTTTTTTATGTTGTTTTTTTTAACTGCAGATCATCACTTTTATCAAGTGGACGTTTTATTGATACTAAAATAGTGAAAGTCTGTAGCTGCTAAACTACATCTGGTCAATTAGCAAGTCAAAACTTAAGACATATCTGTGTTTTTCTTATTTAAGCAAAAAAGATTGAGAACCACTTTAGATCTTTGTGTACAACACTGTGATATATAAGCATGAGGTCATAGCACAATAAGAAGTAATTATGAAATTCTTCCTGGATGTGTTATCATACAGTTCTAAAACAAATACAAATACAAAATAGTTGACAAAGATTCATGCTGTGTCAGACTTGTCATACTGATATGCACCACACTGCACGTAATAGAAATCTAAAAAGTACTGACATCCACATTCCAAAATTCTTGGAGCATTGCGTTAACTGTAAAAAAGAAAAAATGCAAAAAATTGCAAATAACCTAAAAGCTTAACGTACTGCATGGAAGCAACATGGTTCCCACTCTGTTTCCTCAGCATTTAGGAACTGACGAGACCATTGTTCTCTTTTCTTACTTGATAAAGGATTTCAGCTGATCAACTCTTTGTCAGTGTCTAGTTTTTATCTCCAGGCTACTTCAGAAGTTTTAAGCTGGAGGTTTTCTGACTTGAGGTGTTGATGTGAAATAATGAGTTTAATGAATGAAGTGCTGAGGGTTAACCACAATGAAGACAGAAAAATGAACAAACTTCCCAGCATGCATCGTTTGAGAGTTAAAGGTCACCAGAGAAACTTCTTTTTGTATTCTGTGGAACTGATTCATATCAAAAACGTTACAAGGTTAATTGACTTTTGGCCGGGTCTCCCTTGGAAAGGTTGGAGCTGGTTGGATATACCAGGTTAAACAAAGGATTAAAAAAATAAGCCAATTTGTAACAACCTGTCCATGTGATTTAACAGCTAACTAAATCATAGGTTTGTGAACTTGTTCTTCCAAGTTCATTAAACTTATGTGAGGTAGTTCTATGCTTTTAGAACTATTTACCTTCATTGATAACTTCAACCTAGTTGAGTTAACTTTTCCTAAGGTGAGGTAAGAACTTTTTCTAAGATAAAGCAGCTTGATATGACGTAACAGTTTCATTTTTAACTGAGTTTCATTTTGAGTCGTATGATCACAGAATCTTTATTCTCATGGTCTCACAGTCTTTTTATGGCCATTCGGCGAACTGCAACTAAAATGTGGCATCTATGTAACCACTCTACCATAAAGGTGTTACTGGTGAAATGTTGCCAAGATGTTTTTCCTTCTGTCTGGTTCTCTGCAGAGGAACTGGAGTCCTGGTAGCGTTACTGTTGGGAGAGTGAGTCCTGACACGCAGTGTGAATTGTGGGACCTTATACACAGCATAGTGTGTTTATACAGTGTATAAACGTCTGTGCCTTTCTGAACTGTGTCCATTCAATCGGTTTTTCCACAGTCCACTCATCTCAAGATTCAATTCAACCAAACAGAATGCACCTGACCATATTTTGAAGCTACATCTGCTTTTGTAAATGAGGTATTTTACATTTAGATGTTTAATAAAAAAAAAATAAAAAATTTTACTCTGGCATTATAGTTTACAATGTGTAGAGTTTTGTGAAAAAATACACACTTCTCAATTTTAACCACTAATGTTGTCCTTGTACTATTTTTAATCAAATTTGAATTATTTGCTAATTATTGCGTTCTCTATTTATTTACATTTACACAGAGAGATAGCATACTGTGTGTTCTGTGTGGTGTCACACATTTATGTCATTGCTCCAAGCTGTGCGGGGAAGCGTTACACGGCTGAATGATGACTGATAAAATCCAAAGTAGTTAGGGACATGATGCAGACTTTGCTAATAGCATATCAGTTAAAAGTCATGCTATATGTTGCCGGTTTAGGACTTACTGCTGCTAACACTATGTTAAGTCTGACACTGACAGCATCAATATATGTATATGTACAGCATGAGTAATAGACAAAATACAAACACATTATAAAATATACAAAGTACAACTTTTCTATCAATTGGAAGAATATTAAGGATGGTTATTTGAAATCTGAATGTTCAAGAACATATATTACCAGCACAGTGTTGGGTAAATGATCTGATTCCCCAGTTAATTATTTGCTCAGATGTGAGGACCTCTTCTTGGGCGTTATCAATGTTTTAAACAATTTGATTTAAAGCATGTCGTTTTTATCTTTTACCAATACAAGGCACATTATTTAAAACAACTAATATTAATATGTTAGGATGCCTGAAAAGCTTTTAGTTGTTGGAAGTCAGTATTACAATTCTGCTTATTTACAAAAAGTGAATACGAATGCCAAAAAAATACCCCAAAATTCAAATCTTTGCCACAAATTGGCATGTAATTTATAAAACCAACAAATTTTCAACATGATCATCTCGAGCATGTAAAGAAGCCAGTTGGAGTAAATGCTGTTGATACCCTTCCAGATGCTAAACCATTTCTCATTTTTAAAGGTGGACTCTAAAAAATTCTAACCCCATCCCTTTCAGTTCTACCCAGTCATCATGCTAAAAATAGTCTATGACAAATACACCAATACAAATAAGTTAAAGTATGAAATTGTGTTTTCATAGTAGAAAATTGTGCTCCGCTCAATGCTTTTCTCAGAAACACTATTCTAGTGAACATCATGCCTACCTACAATAAACAAGGCATTTTTAGACGACTGTTGAATTTACACGAGTCCCTGCAATTCAGCTTAAGCGCGAACTGCTGCCGAGTGGGAGAGATCGCTGTGTAGTGGCCTTAATTAGAGGGAGAATGTGTGAAGAATGACAAGAAAGAGACTATTGACTATGACTATTGCCACTTAAAACATCTGCACAGAATAGCACAGACACTGAGGGAAATGGTGAAGATAGAGAGCCACCGTCCCCCTGTGCCTAGTGGCAGCTGGAAAATCTGGGTGTCGGGCTTCACATTCTGCAGTTTATCTAGTTTACAGTGTTTTATTTACCTCCTCCACTCCTTTAAATTTTAGAGACACTATAGAGGACTGGGGTTTTTCAATTATTTACTGATTCATCTTTAATAAGAACATCACCACCACCATGTTCTTCTATACAATGTATTTTCCCCTTTGCATTACTATTGTCTCCTATATTTAGCTGTTGATCGTGAGCCTGCTCTGTTGGCCTGTAAACTATTGCATTGACATAGAGTCACTAGGTACTTTACTTCTGTTAACCTGACAGTGAAAAGTTGTTTAATGGCTTAAAGGGATTATTAAGCAGGTACTGAACCCATGTTTTTTTCTGCATCTGTGTGTGAGGGACCAGTGCCAGTGCTGCCACAACACTTTTGTAGGAAGTTATTTTACGCATCCATTTTTGGTTGAAATTGTGTTATGTGGGTTTAAGTTATTGCTCTGTAGCTGAGACTATGAGCCACACGGTGCCATGGCTTACAGTGATTTCAGTACAGGGAACGGGTGCTGTTGAATAGGCTGATATTACAATGGCTTTTTACTTAAACAGGCCAGCTGTCAGGTGAAACAATTATAGAATTCGTTCAAAAAGGAAATCTTTTTTTTTTTTTTTTTTTTTTTTTTTTTAAACCTGGGGCTTATTCTCATAATCTTGGCCATGATGGTGCCATTGTAGCAAAACAGGACACACAAGCGTGCAAAATGAGCCCCTGCAAAGCTTTCTAAATGAAGTTACATTTTTCATTATTTGATTTAAATACTTGCTACAGAGTGTAAATAAATCCTAAACTTATGTGTTGTAGCTACAAATCACACTCTATAGGAGTTAGTGTTTGTACAACCAGCATAAAGAGTCCAACAGAGACATGTTGCAGTTAGATAACGCCTTGCAAAACACCGTCAACAAAGCAGACAACTTTCCCACAGCTTGTTTTCAACTCGTGTGACAACTTATTTTCCGTTATTGTTATTGTCATTTTTGTGCCTGGTTGCAAAGAGGTGTAATTTCAACAGAAGCCTGTTGCCATGGGGGGCACTCGTTCATCATGTGGCTTGTAGAACAGGGTAGGGGACAAACAATGTATATTGATGTTGATTACATTGGAGGACTTCTTGGCATTGGGGGCTACTTCAGGGTAAATACTGCTTGCTTGCTGTTTGGTCATCCAGCTAGCATTTGGCTGAGCTGGACCAGAAAAGAAGTTTACTTAGTAAGGTTTTAGCTGCTTGCCAACATATAATACACAGATCAGACACAACCATAAGTACACCTGTGCAATTTAATGCCACCATATTTAAAAGGAATGAGGTGGCCAAAACATTAGAACCACCTCTTCTTATGATGCTCTTCACTACTTTGACCTCAACAATAAAAACATAGTAGAATTATCACCTTTCTGGCAGTTTTATGTAAAAACTAAAAATTATAACCTTTTATAATTAATGTTGTGCCTAATTGGTGTATATCAACGGATGTGTGCCATCGGAATAACGCCAAGGTTGTAAAACACCAAATTGTCCCTTTATAGAGAAACAAAAGTGTGAAAACAGCTTCTATTACAAAGTGACGTTGACCAGACCTGAACAAGGTCAATGTCTTTATTTTTGTTTGGTTTACCAATGTGTGCAACATAAAGGTAAACATATGTAAACACTTCCTTTTTGATTTGCTTTGAGAATTAAAGAAAAATATCATCCTTTAATGATGTGCTTTAGTTTTCCACAAGCCTGTACAAAGACTTTAGAAAAGGACAGATGCATTTCCCATAAAATGGAATAAGTGTAAAATGGCCAAAAAAAAAAAAAAAAAAGAGTGATTATGACAATAATTATGACGGCAACTGTGTCTATTAGTGTTTGCAACAGGCTACTTTCAATACATTCAACTAATCTATCATTTATCAATCAGAAAACTAAATTTTTTACAACATTCTAAAATCAGAAAAAAAACCCATTTACGGCTATTTTCTGCAATATTGATTACTAATATTGAAGACTGTTGTGGAAATAAATTATGATGAGGTCAACCAGGGGCAAATTGTGTTTAAATATTCCCATTGTATTTCTACTGAATTGCCTCGATCTGAGGCAGCTGTTGCTGTTTTGTCTGTCTGCCATCATTACTTTGTGTCACTGGGGTCATTTTCAAACAAGTCCAAACCAAAACACACCAGCCTTTCAGCTGACTGAATGGCTCTAAGAATGAAAGACAAGGACTGGTTCATGGCAAGCTGGCAAAGTACTTCCTGGTCTGCAGAGTTGAGTTTTACTTCTTTGCTGGCCATTTTGCAATACCGGGCTGATTCCTGTGAGAACCTGAGAATGGAAAACTGGGGGGTCTTTCCTGGAAGGCTGTATAACAGGTTCCTACAGAGAGACAGAGAGAAAGAAACAGAGGAGAGAGAGTCTGTGAACAATGTTTGACTCATGTTTGTGGAAATCAAGTGTATTTAAAGGACGACTGAACACCTGTTTAGTTTGACCATACCCCCTCAATCTCCCTGAAAGTGTGTAGCCATAGTTCTATAAATTCTGGATGACTGCCAGATAACCTGAATTTCCACATTCTGTGACAGTCAGTAAAAATCAGTTAGACCTGTCCACACTGCCAAGAGTTGATTCGTGTGTTTATATGTGCTAACAAGGGGTTATAGTCCAGATTTTGCTTTGGCCTAGGTGACAGTTACTGATGCAAACTGGTTCAGACTATATGAACTATTGTCATTAAAGATCCCCTTGTCTACGTCTCTTTGTCCCCTTGTCACACATGTAGTATACAACAGCACACACAATCTAGCAAAGCACACATATGAATGTACACCGGCCTTTGGGGGTAGCAGAATAGACTGCAGTGTTGCCCTCCTCGGAGCTGAAGTACATTGATTTCTCTTAAATTGGCTGAACAGATGGTCTTACAGAGTAAATGGAGTGATTCTTCATCTGTTAAGACACGATTTGTGAGCTGTAGGGTGTGAAGAAACACTGACCTTCAGCACACAATTTAGATTCATAGACAGAGCAGAGTGAAGATTCTCTGCTTACGGTACTTTATTACATGATACCAATAAGGAGAATCCTGTAAGTTTAGGTTGTATTTTACACTCTCGTGACATAGCATGCTGACCAGACCAGGAATATACAAAGTTATTTTCAAATAAGTCACTTTTAACTGCATTACCATCACAAATAAAAGAACAAACGTTATGTGAAACCGAATATACCAACTGTAATGGACGAACCTATTTCGAGTAATTTCCCAAGTCTCTGCATGAAAATCAGTGACACACATTCCCATCCCACAGTATCAGATAATGAAGCCTGCCAAGGCATCAAATATTGATGTTCATTATGTCCTTCATCCCATATGGATGCCACTGGTACCCTTTTGTGTCACTACTGGACGCCACTATTTGACACAATGAGAATAATGGTGCCAGGCCCCCAGACATCTCATTAGAAATGCTTTGCTACAGTTGTGAAGACAAAACAGCTTGGCTGACTTTAGATGCAAACAAAACTAGTTAGGGTTAGGAACCAAAATAAATAGGGTAAGGTTGGGTTAAAAAACAAACCACATACAGACAAAACGCTTAATACCTATATTCAGTGAAAACATTGTACACATAGTTTAAATGAAACATGTCTGTGATGTCACATACTGATACCCCACATTTTATTTTAACAGTCTGTAACTGATCCAATAGACTAAACTTGCTTAAGGATCTCTAAAACTGTTTACCTCTTATACAAGATATTAGAGCAGAAGAGGCCTTTCAAAGGACCAAATGCCAACAAATGGCTCTTTTGGAAACTTCAGGTCAGGTTTAGGCACAAAGACATCTGGGTTGGGTTTAGACACTAAATAAACAGGCTAGGCGGTTTGCCTTAGAAATTAATGCTTTGTCAAGACAATGTTTGTCAAGTGACTGGTTACGATACCAGCAATAGCAGTAGTTTAACAATGGATGAAATCTCTGGTTTCTTTGAAAAAGTCTTGTGCTTTGAGTCTTTTTTGTGGGTCTACATAGTAGGCGACAGTATTAAGTTCACTAAAGTCACTAGACATCACCAAACAGGAATATAAATCTTTTGGTTGTGTTTAACTGTAGTACAAATGACCTACTGTACTATATATAGTCACATTTTGCAGAAGGATAGTCTTGCTATGCTCCACTTAACCTGCTTGATGCTAAAAACTGATGACTTGTTGTCTACTGGGTGGGTGACGTATAATCAGTACATGGAGCTTCTTCACTGTAAGAAGGTTCCTGTCGTGAAAGGGGTGACAGGTGACAGAGGACCTCAACCAAAACAATTAGCTGAAAGATGTTAAAATTGCTCTGTTGAGCTGAGGAAAACTGCAGAGCTTTGTGGTAATTTTGTAAGGATTCAATAGAAATGTCTTTGATATTACTGTACACATAATTTCACCCATTGACTAATGCAGCTTTAAGGTTAAAGTTTTTTTAGTGTTTGGCAGTTACAACCTTTGGTTAAGGTTAGGAAAAATTAGTTTTACACACTTCAGCTCCTGGATAAACCCCTGAGACATCACACACTTACCTGTATTTACCACCTTACCTGTCAAAGTATTGCGTTCAGGTTGGAAGTGATTCTGTGACATATATTTATTTATATTTATATTTTTGGACATGCTCATGGTAAATTTCAAGAGTTTGTTTTTTTTTTTGATCATTTATAAACCTCAAAGATACATACTCTGGTCTTCTCTTAAGCTAAGTTGATTATTGTTGGAATATATGATTAATGCTAAGCAAGTTTGTACAGTAAAAAGCAGTTTGAAATACCTATGCACAACATTTTTGCTAAGTTGAATAATTCATAGAGACACAATGACTCTGAGTGCTAAGTGCTCAAATTATGTTGTATCAGTCAGCATAATGCTCACATCCTGTAAAAAGCTGTAAGCCTACGTGCCAGACAATAAATACATCTTTTGTTTTGTTGGGGAAACAAGTATTAATAAAAGTAATGTTTTGCCAACTGGTCATTGGCACTAAAGATACAGCAAAAAGCCTGAGCCTGGTGTTTTTGTTAACACTGACACTATAATCTATCCGTTGTCTGTACCAGCTTATCCTGGTTACGGGCAAAGACAGTTATGATGGTGCACAAGAGGAAGGATACATCATAGACAAGGTTGCCAGTTTGCACAGGGCTGAATTTTATACATCCAGTAAAATGTGCAACCTTGCTGATAGTACTTAAACATATCAGGTATCATCCCACGTAGACTAAAAACTAACATAAAAGGAATAATTGTAAACTGCAGTAATGAAAACAGCTTAAACGAAACAAACAAAAGACGGAAACAAAGGAATAAAACCAGCACAAAGAGAATTGATTTGATGCACAGAAGTGCCTCAGAACCAATGTAATCTTGTCTGTCCATTTGTGTCATCCACCATCTCTCGGTGAATATCTGGTTATTAAAGAGGTCTTTTTGAAGCACCTCCACGTGTACATTAAGAGGACATCTGCTATCGATTGGTTTGGCCCTCAGCAGCCTGAGATCCAGGCTTAATGGACACTGCCCCCTGCTCTGCAAGACAAGAAATTGGATCTACTGGTCCCAGGTGTTAGTTATTCCAGAGCAGCATCATCCCTCAGCTCTAGCAGCTGTGTCTGTTTGTGTGGCGCTTTATGACAACCAGCCAAAGCTTTAAAGAAAGTAGGGTTCAGTAAAATGCAGCACAGAGCTCTGAAAAATACTCAGCCTGTTATATTATCTTTCTGTTTGGATCTCACACCAAACCCTTTCTGGTAGAGTGGAATTCCTGTTTCCTTTAATTATTGCAAGTCACGCCGGCCTAATGCAAAGCATCCCTACACCATTTTTTGCATTTCTGTGTTTGGTGTACAGCAGATTTAACAGGACCCCTGTCCTCCAAACAGTTCAGCGTTTGACTTATGACTCTTGCTGAAAGGTTTGCAGGTAAATTAGAGTGTTGTGGAAGAATTCCAATAAGCCTAAATATTCTTCTGGGATAGCAGTGATGTTACTTCATCACTCTCCCATGATGCCATTCCTACCTCCTCTCTTTTAGATAGTGGAGTCATAAAAATAGAGCTTTATTGAGGTGAGAGAGCTGGTTCTTGTTTAATTTTTTCTTTCTTCCTTGGATCTTTTTTGTCTACTTCACTGACTACATCACTGCGGTCTTGGGCTAATTTTGGAAGGATGACTACTCCTAGGAAGGTTCACTGTTGGCCTATACTTTCTGCCACATAGTTACAGTAGTTGGTATTTCATCATCTTTCTGCTTTCAGTGAATACAGTTATGATTTAAAACATGTATTTCATGTTCAGGTTGTCTTTGTTTTATATTAGACTTTGTTTTAGGATCTGAAACACTCCAATACAGACAGGGATGGGGAATTTCAATGTGCATATGCAGTGAAATATTTATCTGGGAGCTTGACTGAGAAGCCATCATTTTAATTTTGAAAGCCCAGTGCGGGTACTATTTAAATTCTGAACATATTGGATTTGAAATATTTTTCACTTTACTATACCGGAAAGTGAACTGCTCTGTGTAAATCTAAATGTTGGCGTATTGATTTTGGAAGTCAGCTTCATCCTCCATTATCTCATAAATTACACCCCACAACCAAGACTGACCTCCAAATACAGTATAATATCAAAGTGTCCAATACAAACGTCAGCTCTTCTGTTTCTGCACTTTTCCCTTTTTCTGGAACCATTTTCAAACCCTGTGTGGTTGCACAGCGGCCAGAGTAGAGACCTCTTTACTTTTGCAACACACAAAGAACGATTCATATAAGGCTACATCACAGGCGACACACTGACCATCTAGAGAGCAATGAAAATGAACATAGGATTTAGTCCCAGGTGTTTATTTCAGCATTATACTGCAGATATGGGCCAGTAGGAGCCTTAAGTGCTACAGTGTTGTTTGGTTTGACTTTCCGTGCATAGAAAAATTAAAGCAAACCAAATGCATCATGGATGGCATTTGAGAATCGCCTCGTCTGCTCATTGGTTACATGGATCTGGGGTGGAAATACAAGAGTAAACGGAGAGATGTTGTTCTATTCTAGTGAATTTGTTACAAAACATGGAAAAACTGCACAATTAGCCTTTGATCATAACTGTGGGAATTATCTGAGCAATAAACCAAACAAAATTTTGCAGCAGATGGTGAATGCAAAGCTTCCCATTTTGTAAAAAAGATGATCTGACAACTCTCTGTTTAGCTAAAAGTTGCTGTTTTGGGCTGGACTGAGGTTGGATCACAAACGAACCAAAATTCATTTGGGACTGGACTGTGACCACATTGAGTACCCAGTGTTTAGTAAGGTGTGATTGTTTTGGTCTGCAGTGGATGTTTTTGCAGTGCTGGGACCAAACAAACTGCACCAAGAGGGAAAATGAACCAGGGTTTGATCGAATCGAACTCAACGCGTTGGTTTGCAAACGCCTTTAATTAGCCACTACTGGTCGATTCAGTTTTGCTTTTCATTTGAATGGACCAATATCTAAGATATAGTTTTACATCAAAGTTACAAACCCAGAATTTTCTGATGTAACTAACTATATTGGTATATAGTGACGACAGTGAGGGGGTCCAGTGACTCTGCTTTGCTACTTTGCTATTTAACAAAGTTTATGATTCAGCTATAAACTTTTACTTACATTGCTACTTTTATTGCTTCTACTTATGCATATACCTGCTATTCTAGGCATGTCAGTCTCTATAGTCTCTGACCCCTGTGTGACCTGTCTGAGAAGTGAGGGATTTGGTGTCCTGTCTGTTATGCAGCTTCCCTCCATGACCCAGACCAAAATCATGCCAAGAGTAAAGTTGACTATCTTCAGTACGGCTTTTTTTTAGATTAATGACGAGCTCCTGCAGCATGTTTTGTGAAGAATGATGTCAGGGCATGGTGAGGTCTGCCTCAAAGTTCAGAACTGGTTTCAAGACCAAATCAATCACAGTGTCACTTATTATATTACTTACAGAATTCGTGGATACAACTGTTTTTAGTGCTGCTTGTATATGGATCCTGTCTACACACTTTGTAGAGCACTGTTTCCAAATTAAATCCACTCTAAAACCTATTTGTAATTTAAAAATGTGTCTAAATGAATTTAAATAAACAGGATTTGGGGTAAGTTTCTTGAAAACTAGTTGAAAGCCTGCATATTTAAGGAAGTGAATATATATTCTAGATTGTTTGGGGCTGGATTGAGGTTGGATCACAAACGAACCACATTTAATCGTTTTTAAACATTTGAAGTTGAACCAAAGTCCCGGCCCGTCGGGGCACACAGCAGGACCAAGAGCATGTATTATTTGCAATATAATTCCAGTGTCAGCTGTGTTTAAAGTGAAATAGGTTGACTTAAAAAATCCAGATGGTCGACAAGATTCTCTGTAAAGCATTTAAGGCTCAGTGTGGATTTAATTGAGATATCTTTTAACTATAATGTGCAAACAATAAGAAGATAAAAACCACATAGATGATTATAAATGTTTTTTATTTTGCTTTAAAACAGGTTTTAGCCTCGGTTACTTAAAATACAACCTGAACTGCCAAGGTAAACATCTTCAGATACACTAATTGTCTTGGTCCTGTGAGGGAATGGTAACTTCCTTTATAAATGAGTGCTATTAAGCCTTAATGCTTTCCAAGCATGATGGAGCAGCTAATTTTAGCTTGGATGCTAATGGCAGTCTAGGACAATTAACATGTCTATTACTGCCATAAACTGTGAATAACACTGAACAGCAGAAGCCATTTATTCTCTTAGAGTCTGGTAGCAAAGTAGACAGCTAAAGAGCTGTGCAGAGAGAGAGAGAGTGTGTGTGTGTGTGTGTGTGTGTGTGTGTGTGTGTGTTGGTTATGTGGATGCTAAAATCAAACAGAACAGAGGTGTTACTGTGATGCAATAGATATATTTTCTACAGGAACAAAGATGCCACTGTCAGTCAAGGTCAGCTGTCCTCTTAAGTAAATGTGATTTGACATGATTTATTGTGTTTATTTTTTAGCCGGACGCTTTGACTAAAATAACTTCATGAACTAATCTGGAGCTCTCACTTTCCTGTACATGCACTGTGCAGAGCCAGTGAATTACTGCTGCTGTACCGTGGAACGATGCTGGTTGGCTTAAAAAAAAAAAGAAAAAAAAAGAAAAAAAAAGCTTGTGTGTAAGTTATTTTATTTTTATTTATTTTTTGGGTTGAAGGAATAAATATTCTTTTACTGAAAGACAAGTTTTATGTTACATTATTGCTGTTCTGCTCTGTGCATAGAACAAGTTAAGAAAGATGTAGATGGAAGAAATGCAAGACAGAGAGGCTGATAGGGGATTTAAATCACCACTGTCCCGGCAATGGGACTGCATGTGATTTAGGGACTGTGTGAAAGTTATTAAGAGGGGAGGGGTTGTCAGAGGAGGGGGCCGGTTATGTATTTTTTTTTGTTGAAAGGGGGGTACAATAAATCTGTAAGGTTTTAGAGTTATTGTCAATATCATAGCCAGCATCATAACTGCAGTTTTTCTGTCCTTTGCCTTTTTCTTGTCTCGCTTTTCAGGAGTGTGCACATTGTTTATTATTATGCTATTTTCTGATGATTATTTTCCTGATTGGGGTAGGGGTGGAGGGGGCTCTATCACATAATTCCTAAGTTTAAATCACCAAACATCCCCATTGGGAACACTAATCAGTCGAAACAATTGTGAATTGGCTCGCTATTTTTGTACCTTTCTATCCAATAAAACGTGTGGTAGCTCGTACTGTGTTCGTTTTAGAAACGTCTTTTGGGTGCTTTTCACAATCATTATGCAATTTTTGAAAGGTAAGGTTAGTGCTGCTGTCTCACAGCTAGAAGGTCTGTGGTTCGAGTCCCCTGTCTCACGCCCAAAGACAGCAAGGTCCAGCCCCCTGCGATGCCGAACAGGATAAGTGGTTACAGATGGATTGATGATAGAACTAGGCTCACTAAGGTGGACAGGGAACATTTTTTATTACAGTTAGTTGAAAGGCGTCACTGGTCACAACTCAGGGCAGCTGGTGGGGGCTTTTCTCTGCCAACTTTGGATGTTCTCCCTGAGCCACTGTGGGTTTTATCTGGGTACTTCAGATTGGTGACTGCACAGTGCCTGTATATGTTAGTGTGAATGGTTGTCTGTCTATTTATATCTCTTAAGGCAACCGTCACTGGGAACGCTGAAGGAATCCAAGCGAGGGCTGATGGTCACTACGAATACATGGATTCTAAAAGTGATTTGCGGTGAGTTCAGAGAACTTAGAAAATTCCAGTGAAAATAGTTTTTTCCTTTAGGTATCTGTCAGCATTTAAATGCTGACATCAGCTTTTGTCTTCAAAAATACATTTTTATATTTTAGAAATAAGAGTCAGCAGTAAATGCCAACCCTGAAGTAGAAGCTTTCAAAGTCTCTATTATTGTTCACAATTGCTGCTGTGTAGACAAACATAAAAAGAAGATAACTTCATCTAACAGTTCTAAGAGCTACAAAAAAAGCTTCTCTGGTCATAAAAGGAATTATGTGTTAGTCCTGTGACGTGTCCAATTAACAGCATACGTATTTTATATAATTTATGGATGTTAAACAGGTGCTTTACAGCTTGCTGCATTATGGGTTGCGTAGATTGCAATCAGAGGGCCAACGCTGACCCCTGTCCAGCACAACAATAAAACCGCCAAGTCATCAGCTGTTAATAACATGTATGGTTTTTCTTCCCTTGACAAAAACATGCACACAACAAGGTGCAAATTGATGTCACCAAACAAACATGTGAGTCCTCTCCACTTTCATATGTGCAAAAGAGTGATAGTGTATGTCAAGTCTTTTCAAAGCTGCACCATAATGACAATAAAATCAGAAAGGATCCACATTGGGTTAGTGTTACAGCCTTGAAAGCATTGTATCTAACGCCTACAGTAAATTACTGTAATGCCCTGTTTTCAGGCTGGCTGAAGAAATCATTAAGGAAAATACAAATTAGCCTAAATGCTGCTGCACGGAGAGAACATATTACTCGTGTTTTAAGGACCCTTCATTGGCTCCTTGACTATTTTAGAGTACATTTAAAAATTATGCTGTTCAGTTTCAAAGCTGCAAATCGCTAATGGTTTGTACCATACATTTTTAACAAGTAAGTGCCTTCTACGCCTCAAAGATCTTCTAGCACTGGTCTCATGGTTATTCCTCACACCAGAACCAAGGTACATGGCCATCTGGCCTTTGCCCTGATTGGTCCAGTTCTCTGGAACGACAATAAGAATTTGCAACGAAAACTGTGACACAACTTTGAAGGTTCTCCGGAGTTTCTTACCCCCACTCTATGAAGCCCAAACCAATTTTTTTTCAACATGTGCATGTGCCTACAGTATGAGGATTCATAGCACACAACTGCCAAGAGATGCATGTAATTCCAGTGACCAACAGTTGGTGGCAGTGATGCAACAAGAAAGGCAGCAGTGTGTGAACAAAGGTGGGGAAGAAGAAAGACTGTCAGCAAGCAAGCATTCAAAAAGGCAGTTTTGCAAATGGTTTGTGATGAAGAAAATGCATCTGTCACACTCAACCTTATGTTTTTTGTTGACAAGACAATTCCACAGGGTACCTTTAATAAATGTCATGTAATGCTGGAGTTTTGAGTCTGCCAACAAATGGGAAAGCATTTTCAGAAGAACTGAGACTGTACTGCAGTGGTAGGGAGGCAGGAGCTCTCACTGAGTTCATGGTGTAGCGGAAGAGCTCACTGATTAGTGTGCAAAAGAAGACAATTATCTGGGCTCCCTGCAAATTTAGTCAGCTTAGATGTTAAAACGTTTCATGCAAATTGAAATAGGACATAGGACTAAATGTACAAAGACACAGAAAGGATTAAACCACAGTCTGAGTGACCTGTAAAAGATATTGCAACAAAATTAAAACAGCAAGAAACAAACTGCTACAGGGCACTGAAATGTGCCAAAAAGTACATTTACTTAAATTCAAGGTGATTTTCCAAACTTCAGTGTGTGTGACACAGGCTCCGTGTGTGTTTTTGTGTAAACTACTGCTGCAACTCTAAGACAGAAACTTCCCCACTCCTACCTGTACACTCCAGGCAGTGTCTGTGGAATGATGAAGCTCTTCTCCAGGTCACGGAGTACATCGTTCAGCATCCGCACGTGGGAGGGATCACGCTCTTTGGGGTCGTTTGCCGGCCTCATTGTTTCAGACTGGAAAAAAGCTGCGTGGTCTCTCAGAGTGGAGGCGGAGGACAGCATAGGGGTAGACACCATGTTCTTGTCTAGACGCATATAGAGGGAAAAAACAAAGCAATAGAAACAACACATGAAAACCAAAATATGAAAGGATGTAAATAAAATAGTGTCTATAAATAGTGTGTAAATACCTTCCAGCAATGGTGACTGAATTAAAGCACTATGTTAAAGAAGTACATATGTAAAACACAGAAAGATAGAGGTGAGGATTTCATGTTTAAATTTTATGTGGACTTAAAAATTAAACCAAAATCTGTCCCTAACAACATTTGACCTCTGTATCAAGATTCTAAAAAACACAGATTGCAACATGTTGTAACACTGGCCAAACATGGGATGTCTGAACAGTGATGATACATAAATGTGGTCTGATTATTCCCCTTATCTATATAAGTTAATGCTTAGAAGTGAATCTTTATATTCCTCAAAACTGTAATCATCAATCAATAAATATATTTTATTTTAAATTTTGTTTAAGGATGCTGTCTTCTGTGCCTTTTTATCCATTTACATGTACACTGAGGCATATAGAGCAGGTCCAGAAAATAATATCTACTTCTATCTACTATCTACCTTTATCTTTTTTTTTTACAACATTTGAATCATTGTTGATTTAAATTTTCGAAAAAATTTACCTAAACTAATAAATCAATCAATGGCTTTCGGCTTGTCCCTTCAGACTTCGCCAACATGCTCCGTACGCTGATTTGGCATTTGTCTTTCTCAAACCCGCTACCTTCTTCATCCCAACCCAATGCTCTCCCACTGAGCGTCCAGGCCCAGCTTCTTATCTAAGTGCAAAAACAGTGAAAACATCTGTGCAAAATGCTTCAAATTAATGCACCGGAAAAAAGTCTCAGCTGATGAGGCTTGCAAGTCCTTTACAAGAGTCACAGGTGCTCTCCTACTAATCTTCATTAATGGTCCCTCAGTTTTTGAGAATGGTCAGCTCAGCTCGAGGGAGATTTATGCATGTGCCACCAGTTTCTTAATTAAAAATTTACTGCACTCCAAGGGACATTTAATGACTCAGACATTTTTGTATCTATTGCCTCACTCCTGCTTTTTAATAAGCTTTTCACAGAATTCGTTTGGCTTTATGGTGTAGATTTTAGGCATGATCCTGATTAATAACTTAACCTTCTTGATACAGGTGTATTTATACTACTTTAAACACATTGACTGCACTCAGATGGTCTCCATTGAAGTATTTGTTTGACTATGGAACCTTTGGAAATTTGCTGAACCAGGGTTTCATCTTTATGCAATCACTTATTTTCAGTTTTATAGTAGGTAGACATCTGTTTTCACTTGTAAGATATTGATTTGATAAAATGTTTCCAATGAAAAACAAAATTAAGGTGAAAAGCCACTGGATGACATTTGTCCTTCTCATATGAGCAACAGAACCATTTGTTCAAAGAACGTCCCCATGACAGCAAGTCAAAAAGTCGAAAAAACACTGAATTACAACTGTGCAAAAAGTCGTTTTGTTGGAGTTGGGAAAAATGTAAGTGGGAAATAGAAAAAATGTTGTTCAGTTAAAAATTATACAGAGACAAAATATAACAGAAATTTTATATTTCTGATGTTGCCCAAATGTTATGTGTGTATGTTGGTTGTTTTACGCTGCTTTGATAGAAATAATGTGATGAGATGGAATAGCTGAAGTCACATGACCAGGACTATCCAGGATAGTGCGCTACTTTTTGCTCAGTCTAAGCTTGTACAGGCTTCAGTACCCATGCGACCCTGCCAGGAAAAGGTTGTGCAGGTACATTTACAGACATCTCACATGATTCAAACATGTACAAACAGATCAAACTCAGGATATAATTTTAGACTCAAACCCATCTCATGTCTCTTTTAACCGTCATGTCAACTTCCACTAAACAGACCTTCTTCTCTGTTCACACTTCTGACCTTCCCCCAGAAGTAATAAGTACTAAATAGGAGCACTGCCTTTGTGTCTAAATCCAAACAAACCACCATGTTTGCACAGTTATAATCCAGCATTTCTGAGAGTTCTGCATGAAAATAAGTCCTATGCTAATTGCCATTTTGGTGTCAGTCACTAAAAGCGTGCAATTTCAAGAGATGGCGGTTGGCGTAGGGGAATTCTTTTATCAGCTGCATCGGTGGGTTGAATGAGAGCACAGGACTTTAGGTTGGATGACTTGTTCAGTTTGTGATGTGTGGAAAAGCAAAGTAAGTTGTGAAATCAGGTGTAGTGGTCAGAGTGGTGGCACACGTGGTTCTCACGCAGGAGACTGCAGTTTGCATCCTGCCATACATACGATAAAACGGCTAAAATGATCATTAAAATATTAAAGCTACATGAAAGATATGGGTTTATTGAAAAGTATGATCTGTGATGATGAACTTCTGCTACCATCAATACTGATACCAAAATAACAATTTGTCTACTTAATGTGATACATTATACACTATAATTATGGGAAAGGAAGTGCTATGCATTAAAAATAAAGACAATATGTGTGTGGTATGAATACCCTCAATTTTTAACTTGATATGATTCATACTTTCAATAATTATCAGTCCATACTAGCGCTTCATTAGGTCCTGGAACTACCTGCCAAGAGTATCAGGAGATGGTGTCATAGCTTTGTGGTCACAGTTCGAAAACTAAACATAGAGCCACAACTTTGCAACAATTACTTACAAAAACGACAAGACTGGCCCTGAGATAGACCGGTGACCTGTCTAGGTGCAAGGGTGTACCTTGATAATAGAGGGATGAATGGAAGACAAGATTAGGTTTAGAGAAAAGGTCATGGATTAACACCAGCGACTTACTGTGAGACAGCAAATAAACTGGTGCCTCTTGTTTCCAACTCCTGTCCTTTGACACCCACCCATCCACTGAAGCCACTTCCATATACAGACATTGTTGCTTTTAAATTACATGACCGACTGTTGGTCTTGCTAACCATAACCAAACCATAATTATAATGCACAAATATTGTAGAGGAAAATTTGAAGAAATTTAGATGCAATACACATAGTTTAGTAAAAGGGGCCAAAATGTTTTTATAATATTTTTGTTTATAATAATATTTGACCTGAAAACTTTATGTGCACACGTACTTCACCCTGGTTTGTGTGTGTTTGACTTCGAAAACATAATCTAAGGAATTAGTGCCTAGGTTCAGAGCAGGAACCTTAGATTATGCCTTTTTTCAAAAACTCCAATCAAAGCCAAAACTAATAACTCCCAACATATCGGTCTTAATCAACGGAACGTGCAGTGTGTGTTTGGACTAGAGAGAATCACAGTGTGTTGAGAAAAGAGCATGACTCATCGGAGGGGAGAGGAGAAGACAGTGGAGACAAAAATAGAAAATGGGAACTGTTCTCTCCTACAAATTTAAATGGCTCCGGCTCCACGCAGCCAGCTGGGACTCATGAAATATTGTTTGATTGTTGTAATCCATCACATCTTTTGACACACGGGGACCTGTGCGAGCATGTTTGTATTTGGGTATACTGTTGGGACTCGGCCTCTTGCAAGAACAGTGGCAGATAGGAAAGAGGAAAACAAAGAGCTTTAGGGTGATGCTTTGATCCGTTGAAATACTTTTAGTACACCAGCAGACACATGACTACAAACGCTGGGGCTTTGGTAGGTTTGAATGATTTTCTAATGTTGGTTTTTAATCTTAGACTGATCAGGCCAGATGGTTTTAATATCAATATATTATGAGCAAATAAATGCTGATGTATTATTATGGGTTAACCACTTGTCAGCACATACAGTGGTTTAATTTCGTACTTTCTGGCAAAATGTAAGTAATTGGCTCAGTAGTTTGAAGATTTGAAGTGGTACTCGTAGCGAAGAATTTTTTAGAACTAATACTCACACTTTTACTTGAGTACTTTACCACTTCTGCACACTGGGTTTCACATGTTACTGTGTATCTGGCTGTGTTGGAATAATAGTGAACTTTCCCCGAAGAAGCCGACCTTCCAAAATTTCTCCAAGAGCGTGGAAGCAACCCTTTTATAGAACTGTCCGATGGACTGATGAGTCAAAGTTTGAACTGTTTAGAAGCTAATGTCTGTTACATTTGGCACAAACAAAACACAGTAAAACACAGTATACTCTCAGTATAATTACTCTCATGCATGGTGGTGGTTGTGAGTGTGTAGGGAGGCTTTACTGCATCAGGACCAGAGCGACTTGCCATAATTGAAGAAAACATGAATTCTACCCTCAGAGAGTGAAGACATCCACCCATCAGTTTATGAACTGAAGCTCAGTTGCAACTTGATTATGCAGCAAGAAAAGGATCCCAAACATCAGATTGAGTTGATCTCAGAATAGCACAAAAGGAATCAAATTAAAGTTTAGGAGGGATCTAGATAGAGTCAGGATCTGAACTAACCAAGAAGTTTAGGGGTTGATTACTTACTAATAACAGACAATAACAGTTTCTTCACACGTGCACTTTCCCTGAAGAACAGTTACAACAGTTAATGTCAGACAAACAAATCCTTGTGCAATAACCCTGTAACATGAAAACCTTCTGCTGTACCTGCAGATTAGATTATAACTAAGTAGGGTGAACATAGTATAGTAGTTATGAGAGTATAGAGTGTAGATATGTACTGCATATAAACCATCTTTATATGTACATGTATCTTATTTCTTCCAGCACTCTTGCCCTACTCCCACGCATCAAATTTGTACCGTATTGTGATTTTCTACAGTTTGCAGAAAGCTCAGTGTTCTGTGTAATATACATAAATGTGTACTGTATCATTATACACACTCTATCTATGACTCTATCCACATTTTCCTACAGTACTTAAAATGTGTAAACATACTCGGACAATAAAGCTAATCCGATTCGGTTTAGGTTGTAAACAACTTTTCAGATTTTGAAACTGAGAAACATTTTATGGAAAATAATAGCTCATGTTCAATTTGATGGCAGCCACCCATCTCAAAAAAGTTGGAACAGGGTGATGTTTACCATTGTGTAACATCCTCTCTTCTTTTAATAACTGTCTGTAGACATCTGGGAAGTGAGGAGACCAGGGAACATGTCACGGTTAAATAAATATCAAATGATCCTCCATTCAAACTTTGTGTTGGGTTGTGTTGTAATCTGACGCTGCCAATAAATTCAAAATGAGCTAATATTTTCCATCAAATACTAAAATATCTCAGTTTCAATATCTAATATGTTGTTTATGTACTATTGTGAATAAAATATGGGTTGATGAGATTTGGAACTCATTGCATTCTTTTTTATTAACACATCTTCCCAACGTTTTTTTGAAATTGAGGTTGTATGTCTGAGATGTGGACGTTCTGACTGCATGCTCTTACTTTTCTATACTACAGCCTGTACATTATGTGGGTGATGGCCAATGCATGATTTTGCATGGTCTACACTTATGTAATGCTTTTCTACCTACTGGCACTCAAAGTGCTCTACACTGCTTCTCATTCACCCATTCACACTCACAATCACACACACACACACACACACACACACACACACCCATTGGGGAGCTGCCATGTAACTGTGTTCAGTGTCAAGGACACTTCGACATGGGACCAGAGGAGCCAGGGATTGAAGCAACATCTGTGGGACTGGTGGACATCCGCTCTACCTCCTGTACCACAGTCTTTATAAATATGTATTTATTTACCTTTTTGGGTATAATATGTAAGTACTTCTATTCATGTTCTTTTTTTTGTCCTTGCCTCTGTACTCAACCTCAATAAGCTGACCCTCTTTTTTTCATTTTCTTTTCTCTTCTTTCCTTCTCCTTTTACTTTATAGCTATTATAGACATTGCAGAGATAAATACACACACACACACAAATACACACTATATTTTAATGATTTGAAGATGTTACTTTGTCTTCCATGTCTAATGTTTTGTGTTTAAGTAAAAGTAAAAAAAAAAACTTCACCTTTTCGGCACCAGGCACCGAAAGGGCATCTAGTGTAACACAATTCTTTTATGTTAAACGTCAACAATGCTGGAGGACGACTGCGCGAACACAGTAGTTAGGTTGGGTCTTGGGTCCAAAGGCAACATGGACATGCAGACTTAGGCTTAACATGTTTATACTTAGGCTGAAGATCACTTGCTCACTTAAGCAAAGCTCAATATGGGTTTGCAGGCAAGACTTACACATTGCATGTCCGGAACCACATAACGTCCTAATGGTCACAATAACAACAGAATGGTTTTTGACACTGGACTCAATTCCCAGTCTCCTGCAGGAAAGTCCTCCGTGAGTCTACATACTACCCTAGTTGTTTCTGTAATTCATGTTGGTTGCTGTGTTGCCCATAGTGATCACTGATTGGACAGTAATAATTTAGTAAATTTTGTATGTGACACTGCTAATAACAAGTAGGATCTGGGTGTTATGCAAATACTTTTAAAAATACATTTAAAAGTACTTATTGAAGTCAAGGTCAGAACATGTTGTTGAGAAATTTTTGAAAGACATTTGCCATCTGTGCTTAACATATAACTGGAAACACTTTCCAAAGATCAAACAACAGGTAATCCATAATACATAAAATGTAACCTGGGAAAAAAAACAGTCACAAAGATCACTTTAAAAAACTTCAACACTTAGCAGTCAAAGTTGTGAGCACTAGGTTCTGCAGTGTCAAATGTAGTGTGGTGTTTTAGTTCTACAAACAGTGCTCAGAAGTGGAAAACTCTGGAGGCACAAAAATTACGACTGAAATAACATGAATGAGTGGGGCTGAAGAGAACAGTTTTAGAAGCACAAATGCACCAACTGGCAAGCTGGAAAGATACAAAAGATGAATGAAAAATCTGAATGACATTGGCTTTTTAGTTCATGAGAAAGAGGCCAGTATTTTTTGAAGGTACCTCTTGAACACCCAGAGACTCTTACAGCCATCTTGATGATAAAGTATTATTGATGAAGTATACAATGGGGCTAATTTCTTTATTGCCTACTTGATCCAAATCCTTATTCTAAAATATTGCATTTAAAACTTTACCTTATTGATATGATAGTTGTAGTAGTTTTTTGTGAGACCTGTAGTTAATAAATTATGGGACATATTTAAGTTCACACTACTGTGGACCAACATGGCACAGTTTCTTAGCATATTCATGCATATGCTTGGTTTTCAAACTAGAACATGTATGTGTTTGTTGCTCCCATGTTTCAAATGTAGCAAATGTAAATCCACATACATTCATTGAGGCCAAATGGCTTCCTAAATGTAAAATGCAACATGAATCCTATTGCCTGGTGAGTTTTGATAGTGTCTCTCAATTCATAAACATCGAGGAGACAAAAATGTTGCCATGGATGCTGTAGTGGACATGGCTTCATGAAAAGCATAAACTGGCCTCTTGGACTCATTGGACAAGTACCTGAAATTTGATTTCATGTTAGCTCTCTATATTATTTAGGACATGCTGGAGTTTCTCTACGCTACTTCAGAGACGCTTGGTACCTGTTGTATGTCAAGGAGCATTGAATCTATTATACATATACTGTTTCCTTTGTCATTAAAATGTCATAATTCTTTTTACATTTTACATTTTGCAGGGCTACATAATAGAAGTCAGAATCTTTACTTTAATCTTTACCTCTAATTACACAACTAAATGTGTTTTTTTTTTTAACTTTGCCACTATAATATGAGTAATTAAAACTCCAAAGTGAACATTCACAGTGGGTTTAATCCCTTTAATCCATTTGTACGGTTATGCACAGCTATTTTGATTTCTACAGCGTTCACTGTTAATTCCCAGCACTGACAATAGCCTGCTCTACCTTTCTTTGGTATTGCTGTTGAGGACTAAAGGCAGCACTGCTACTGAGTACTATCACTACAGTACATTAATGGAGATTTATGTCAGATCAAACTAGTCCAAAGGCAGTTTCATGTGAAAAGAGAAAAGAAAGGAGAATTGTGATTAAAAAAGTTGAACAAATGGTTTTTAGGGGATTCAATTAGCTCTGGTTGTTTGATCTGAGTCCCCTCCATGTCTGCCAGTCATGAATACTGCAGTGCTCCACACCGGCTGTGAAGAATCCATTAAATATCACTGGCCCTCTGCCGCAGGGAGCTGCTAAAAGCAGGGACCAGAGACACACACACATTCACACATACACAGAAGTATTACTACTCACACAAACACACCCACAGCACTTTCACATCCACTGAAGTCACATCACACTAATCTTTGAAAAGACCCAAAAAATGCATGCATCACTAACTACTTATGTTTAAGACAGTTAATAACATGGCAGCAGTGCATTTAGACATGTAGACATGGTCAAGACCAACAGGTGAAGTTCAAACTGAACATCAGAATGAGGAAAAAAGGTGATTGAAATGACTCAGAATGGTCTGGATATTTCTAAACTGCTGATCTACTTGGATTTTCACACACAACCATCTCTACGGTTTGCAGAAATATGGAGAAAATATCCACGGAGCCATACGTAATTCGCTGGGTGGAAATTCCTTGTTGATGCCAGAGTTCAGAGGACAAGTCCCATAACGGCTTCGAGCTAATAGAAAGGCAACAGTAAGTCTATTAACCACCAGTAACAACTGAAATAGCCAGAAGAACATTATCATTTACTTTGTCACATCATACACAGCCTTTACTGACATTCTACTGAGATGCACACATCTGCTAGTACAAGAGGGAACTTTTCTCAGCACAAACACTGGAGGCACTTTTAGCAATTGCACTTTGTTTGTGAATTCGACATGTTTCTTGAACTTAAAATGTTTTGATTGATTGATCAATTGAGCTATTGGGCACTAATCTACATTGTTTTTTCCTCTTGCATGACTTGTAGTAAATAATTTTGCTTGTATTTTTTTTAATACATGAAATGAAATTGAACCAAGAGGAAAATGACCCGAGTTCGGACCACAGCAAAGGAAATGTAGGAAGCTCCCTAACAGCTGAATGTTCCGGAAAAATAATTAGTGGACCTTGTTTAGACTTATTAGATGTGATTTATTAAACCTTTACATATATCTCTGGGAACTGGGGGCAGACATAAAGCCCCACATTCACATATTATCACATTTTAAAGTTCATGTACAGACAGCAAGACTGACAGCCAAAATGAGCTAAGTTGTGCTAAAACACTGGGCCTCGTGCAGGAATCACTTAGACAAACAAAATATGAGCATTTTAAGAGAATTTTTATCATTCACCAATTTTGACAAATTCCCAAATACTTGTCTGTAATGTAAAGAACCATTATACTAACTTTCTCCATCGCCTTTCTCTGAAAGAACAATTTACGACGAAGTTTGTGCAGTCAAGAGAGTTTGGGAAATCAGATTTAGAAAATGTGCAGCACTCCATGAAAATACACCAAACTTTTCAATTCAATCACCTGGAGACTTCCTCTAACCCCAACCATATCCATATCCGCTATATGCCCAACCCTAACTTTAGCTGTAACCTAACCCTAAACATAATCTTAAATCTTCCAATAAAATTCCATGATTTCTTCATGGGGACCAGCATCTTTATCCCATAAAGAAAGACATGAGACTGTCCAATCAGATTTAAGTCCCCATAATGTGAGTAAGCAAACACCCATACACACATGAAAAACTATTTATTTCGTTGTCCTTTTCCTCCTTCTCTTGTTTCTCTCCATCTGGTCCCTCTGTATTTTTAACCAGCCGAGATAAAAGCTCCCTCCCACCTGTTTTCCACTTGAACAGGAGAAAAGCATTGAGATTATCTGCACGTTTCGCAAAGTCAAATTTATAACTTTAAGACATTTATAATGCCACCTGGAGTTAAATTTAATACAATTTAATCACTACAATAAAGAAGCCAAAATCTGTCACAAGCAGCCTCTTTCTAATTACACACAGCTGATGAAAACTGTAAAACTAAATGTAAGCATAAGCAAAATGACACTCAGAGATCAAGGGTAAGGACATGATGCTCATTTGTGTATTATAAAGCAGATGCAATAAAGTAAAGCCTGTTCCCTAGTGACAATGTTTTACAGTAAGAAATGAGATGCACTCTGCTTCCATTCACGTCTTACACAAATTCACAAGATTGATTTAATCTAATTTAGCTTGTTCTTTCCCAAATCGGAGGGAAAAAGGGAAAATATGCACACAGCACCTAAAGGGACGTGAGCAAAAACAAAATAGCAATAATAAAATGGATCTTAATAAATTACTAGTTCTGTCAATGTTCATGTGATAATAACATGTTAATGTAAAGTCCTTTTAAAGGTTATTTTCTGTGACTGAGTAGATTAACACATTCAGAGTTTTGTTTCTGATGCACTTTTCCACTCTCTGCCTCTTTATCTACCTAGGCAGCTCTTACACACACACACACACACACAGACACACACACACACACACACACACACTCAGAGCACAGCAGGTGCAGCAGGGAGACAGATCCCAGCTGAGGTGAGACACTCATGTCGACGACTCTTTTACTGAATCACTACATGCAAATACAACTGGGCAAATAAAAAGCCAATAAAACCTGTGAAATGAAACATCTATCAAACAAGCATTAATGTGAAACAGTAATATCTAATATGCTAAAACATTAGCTGTCTGTATGTTACGCTGACCATATTTTCTGAAAACAAAACCTGATAATTAAGCCTTGATGGACTCTTAGCACCCTCCAAACTAAACAGACCCCCCTCTCTCTACCAGCTGTACTTAACTGCAGTTAACCACACACTGTAAGATTGATAGTGAATTACAGTGAGTGATTTTTATAATTACAGTATTTTAAAGTTTGCCCAGTGGTTAATTTGCCCAGGAATTTTTTATTTTATTTTATGTAGATAAAAGGATAAGAGACATATTAAATGTTCTTTAGCTCCACCAACTCACTACCACGAGTTGAATGTGTCCCCTCCCAAGTTGATAACAGCATTAAAACTGGACATGTGTCGATTTATTAGCAATTTAACCTATTGACAGCCCTAATAATAATTTTAATAAAAGTTTCTTGTGTGCACAAGGTGATATTTGGTGTGCATAAGAATATTTCCGGGTAATGTTCAAAAAAGTCTCACGTCCGCATAAGACACACAGAAAACAACATAGGTACTATATAATAAAAGGTGTCTTCACTCTACTGAATTCACAAGATCACTGCTATTTATTCATGCAGATGTTTCAAATGAATGCATTACATGTAACCTTTACCCAGTTGCACTTGGGACAAACTGAATTTCGTGGCGCTTAAAAATGAAGGCTGGACCCGATACAGTACATCTAAACCTGAGCAGAAATTTCATTACTAAATATCGAAAAGTTAAAGCATTAATTTACTTAACCTATTCAATACCAAAGTGAAAGACACTTTCAGTGAGACCGACAATGCTGTGCAGAAGTGTAAGCAGCTCTACAGTTTCCTTTCCTTTCCAATGTTTCTTACGTAGCATGGCGGGTGATTAAGAGCTGTTTGCTTCCGTGGGTTTCAGGATTTCATTCAAAGGCTTTATTATGTCAGCCACTTTCTGTTTAGTTTCCCTTTTAGACTCCTAAATGGGCACATTTCTGCGAGAACTGGTGCGGAAACTGTCGAGAAACTGTCAATAATGAACTTCAACTCTTGAAGAGTCTTTGTGTGCCGTTGTTAAAATAGCAGCCCATCAGATGTCCGGAGAAGGCAGTGCGAGCCCATTGCTGAGAAGAGGTCAAGTAACTCCTCCTCATCAGTTTCATCCATACTGCCCTGCAGTGCTTTTTCATGCTCAGCAAGTAAGTAATGCTGTTATCAGCGCATGCTGTGGGATGCTTCCTTTTTCCTAGTGCAAAGAGTATTGGCAGAACATATTTAGGATACGCTCTTCATACAGCTAACTCAATGTGCTTTTCAGAGTTACTGGGTTGTAAATCTAAATATAAAGACACAAACTAGTGTTTCTTTGTCCCCAAATCTCATTTGATGTTACCAATTTCCTACTTATCTTGCTCATAATAAATATACAACACGTTCTAAATCCCAGTGTCAGATAATGACGCTTAAGGCATCGAATTATTTGGCTTTTAACGTCCTTTGGTAACTCAAATTAAGGCCACAGCATTGATTTAGGTGTCAAATATTGAAGCGCCGGGGTTTCCAAATAAACTACACCGAAATCTCCAAGTGTCAATCACCGGCCAAATGGGTACTTTAATGGGTACCGTAAGCGTCAGCATGTAAAGGGGGTAGGTGACTTGCCAAAACAAAACTATGTACTGAAAATGGCTGGTAACATGTCTTTCAGAGCGTTTAGCAAGATTACAGTAACTACTTTCATCTGCAACTTGGTTTCCTGGCATCAGACGTTGACTGGACAAACAAAGCTTCATGACAGCTCAGTTAGATTATCAAGGTAGGTTGTGTCACAAACAAGAAAAAAATCATCAACCACCAGTGGAGTTCTTGTACAGGAGAATACATTGGACCTGTGAGTTAAGCATGGACTAGAATATACAGTAGCACTGCTAACAGGCTTAAACAGCCAAAATCGCTGTTTCACATTTGGTACCCAGTGAGAATCAGTGAAGTGAGGACTGGATGTGGCTAAGAATATTAAAAGTCTGATACTGTGGACCACTAATCAAAATTAATGAAACCAAAGATCCAAAAGAAACATTGGCTAAAGCTGTGTTATAATATCATTGATATTATTCTGCTTTAGAGTTTGTGTTTTGGCTCAACTTTCAGGCCTTTTAGCCTCGATGAAATCACTCACTTGAAGCAATATATTTTAACTCAGCACTTATTTGCAAAGCTGCCAGGAAGATGCGGCTTTCGTGCTAATACAAAGCCTTTCCAGTTGAACTGATAGAAAGGGAAACAGGGGAAGCAAGTGTATTGAAGAAACAAGCAGAGGCTAAAGACAGGTGTAATAGTCAGACATCTCTCTCTCTCTCATGTCATAATCTGTCCATTAGTCTCCGAAATAGAAGCATAACCCACTGAATCTGAACCCGACCTGCTGAGCAATTGCCTTGCTGTTACAATTGATGAGTTGCGGTTCCAGTACATCTGATAAAAACTGTTTGTCTCTTGCACACGCTGATCTTACTGTGTAAGAGATTGATAGATAATGGCGTATGGATTTATTTGAGCTCAAGCATTAAGTATGAATTATCTACTGTGTGTATTCTCCTATTGGAAATTTACAACCAGTGCAGCTACAGAGCAGCTTAAACACGAAATTGAGCAATATCCTTGAACGTTGCTGTTTGTCATCTCCTTCGAACAGATTTCTTGGTGCATAACAAAAGTGACAGTATATTTAGTTCGCTAGAAATTTGCAATTGTGCAAGCGCTCATTCAAAGGTCACCTTAATATTCAAAGACAACGTTTCTGCACACTCTGATACCATGACTGAATAAGCTGATTTTGGCTCTGAAGGCTTAAGAGGTTGCACAGCCTGTTAACTGCTGAATACTTGGCACACAGTTGAGTTCAGACCTTGACTAAAATGCTGAATTTTTCTTTTAATGCAGGTTGCACACTTTAAGTATTAAATATCTAAAATATTAACTCCAGAGTCCTCTGTCTGGTTAGTTAAGGCAACCCAAAGCGATAAAGCCTTTGTTGCACCACCTTATTAATGATAACACAATTCTGACAATTCGAGATACTTAAGAAGTTTGACTGAATACCGTTGATGGAAATCCATGAAGGTTTTCTTGCTGTGCAGTGTAAGTAAAATCACTCGTTTTCAATCGAGCCTGTCTAAATGAAACATATCGCTGCCTTGTTTTTATTTTCAGTTCAAATGAGTTCAACAGAAAATGCCATTTGATCGAAAATATTACTAATCGCGGCTGTGAAGCTCCGAGGTTACAGGAGAAAGAGGCGAGATGTTGAACACTTGGTATGAATTGTACAAATCCAGGAATCAAGGTCACTGTGCTGTAGAATGATGAAAGCAGAGATCAATAAGTCCAGGTCAACAGATGAAGCAACGTTAAATCATTCTTATGGGAGAAACAGGCACAGTGCGTGTGCGTGTGCACGTGTGTCTGGTGTTCTGTACAGTATGCGAAGAAGTAAAAACTTTTCTCCAAAAGATTTAAAGTTTGGTTGGATAGACTAAAAATCTAAATGACATAACATGTACATACACTCTCATTTGGCTTTCTCTCTCTCGCTCTCTCTCTCTGTGCGCGCGTGAGTGTGTGTGTGTGTGTGTGTGTGTGTGTGTGTGTGCGCGCGTGAGCATGTTGGGTTGTATATTAAGGATTGGAACTGAAGCTGGTTGGCTGGACAGTAGAGATGAGTTATAGCTCTGCATAGAAGTCCAAGACAGCAGCCACTGAACACACACACAAACACACACAGCTGTGCACACTGCAGTGTTCTGTTATTCATTGTATTTTTGCAACGTTCAGAATATAAAAAAAAAAACAAAAACCTAACTACATCTGTTCTCATCCTTCTCTTTATGTGCAGCAACACCATCAAACTGGTTTACGTTCATTAGCTTGCTGCTACAACAAGAAACAATAACAATAATGTGAGTCTTTCAGATTCATATTGCGGCATTCTGAACACTCAGCACAAAATCAGAAGTGTGTTTTTGTTTCGACCCACCTATGCAACACGGGGAGACGACACCCCAACGTCCACATGTGTACTTCACAAAGATTTTCCATTTTTACTTGTGATTCATTAAACAAGTGGCTTGGCCACAGATTTGACTCACTGCTTGTCAAAGTAACGGCTTTTGCGTATTTGTATGTTTAGTAAATGTGTGTAATCACACTGAAGTTGAAAGTACAGATCTCATCTCATTGTGGCCTATGTGTTGTTACTGAGCCACCGTTGCCCCGAACATTATACAGTGTCACCATTAGTGATACCTCTGAACTTATTTTGCACATCCAGAGCTATGTCCAGAGGGTAAAATGGCAGCACGGGATCATTGACCAGGCGGAGAATGGCTTCTGCTGTCATCTGTAAGACACAGGGAAAACACATTTGGATTAAGTTTAATGTTTTTATATATGTGCATTATATATGGAATAATGTAAAACATCACTAGTGTTCAGCACTTTAACCACTTTATGTACAGAGATGTGGTTTATCTATAAAGACATAATTCTCACAAGAAAACCTTGACGTTCTAAATTTACTTTTAGCAGCTCTGAGTGTCTGTATATGCAGTAACCTTGGTAACGCTACTGTAACACTACTAATAGCCTGCGCAGTTCAAACTCATGTAAGATTTATTTAAAAGTCTCTCCAACACAAAAATCCATTTTGTATCTATGCTCTGTTATTGTACTGTGCCATACCTTTTATGTGAGCAGATTTTTTTTGTTATTTTCATGTCTGCTTTATCTTGGACTATTTAAATCTCTCTTTAATTCTCCTGAATGTCTTGAATGGATTGATTTTGCACACCACTTTTTACATTTGCTCTCACTCATTGTCATTTAGTTTTGTAAGAGTCACAGTGCCATATGAAAACACACAAATATATTAATGGCTTCTATAGATTCTTTTTCATTTTTCTTGACCACATCTAAATTGTCATCCTCTTCCTTCAGTGTCTGCTGCATTGCAGATATCAAAGCTGTACAAGCTGGGTAACATTTAATTTGCAAGTCAATTTTTTTTTTCGTCTTAATAGCTCTTCTTCGGTGGCTTATCTCCTTTATTGGATTAAACTCATAGTCAGCAACAATATGAATTCACAGCAATTTTCTAAATAACGGTGTAAAAACACAGTTTTATGTCCTCCTCCGTTTGTTTTCGGCCCATTTTTGTTGTGTGCCTTTAGATTGTGATTGCAACATGCAATAATTCAATAAGCCAGATGATGCTGTGTTTTGTTCTCCTCACTGTAAACTGATAATCTGAGACTGCATGCAGCCTTTTTTTATACTGTTAGACAGAAGCTGTCAAAAAAAAAAAAAAACGATTTAATCGGGACAACTTTGGCTGCAGTCTGAGCAAACATTTATGGATCCCAGCTTGTTGTGGCAACACACACTGAGTAGCATCATCCAAGCTACACCGTGTTTCTGTCTAGCGCTGCTCTCACAGCGAAGTTTCTGTCAGCTTGCTGCAAATACTGCCTTTCTCTTAACAGGTAGACGACCTGACGAGGCTTCCACTTGGATTTTTATTGGCATAAAACATCACTGCGCTAACCAACTACTCTGTGTTAAATCACAGCTGGTGTTATTGATGCATTGATCCTCTTATTCCACACTTTGATTGTATCATTCTCACAGGAAATATACCCCTGACTGGGCTGCAAGCAAACAGTATTTCTCAGAGTCACACTATAATTGGAATCACCTTTATCAGCCAAGGGCATCACATGCATGTTTTAACTTGAGCTACACATTTTACATCTTGCAAGATACAGTGCACAGTGGAGACTATGTCATTTTACCAGGTGTGAGTTGCTATGACTCACAGCTATCTGAACTGCAGTCAAAAGTGTTTTATGTGATTTGTTATCAGAGTTCTCTTGTTATCAAGACAACACATTTATGAGATCATCTGACCTGATACATCCACATCCACTACATATATAAACCGGAGAATGTTTAAAATAAAGTAACCTGCCGGGTTTGGATGTGACCATGCGATGCAATGGTTATTATCTGTTATCAACACCATAGATATGGGCCAGTACTCTGTGGATGTGGAGCAGGTCCCTGCACTACTTGCAGGGACCTGCTCAGTATGGTCTTGTCATGTGGTGTTATGCACACGATGTTGTTGCATTTGTTGTTTTTTACAAACAAAAAACCGGCTTTAAGCAGAAAAACAGGCTTACGGTCAGGGAAAGATTGTGGTTTGTGTTGAAATAATGACTAAAGTAACGTATATTAATGCTGATTCAAACTACATAGTCTGAGCCTCACTTAACAGGCCAACCCAGTCAGACATAGAGTTTGGGACCAAAATCAGAAATCAAACACAACAGTTCATTGTTTAATCTTAGAAGCGATGCCTGGTCTTGGATGTCTTAAGAAGTTCTGAAAAAACTCATATACATTTTTATAAAATTTTAACATATATTTTTTTTTATTCATTTAGTTTTAATCATCCACAAAGTGTTGGTCGTCGTGCACACAAGGTGCTTTTATGCAAAGAGCACAGAGCTATAATCATTATGAAGTGAACGAAGATTGATGCTGCTCATGCTACAAGGTAAAGCTGTGACGTTATGTGGAGCTGTGGCAACAACTCTGCTCACTGCCTTTTTAGATGTGTCTTCTTTTCCTTTCGGCTGTTTGCTTTCATGGGTCACCACAGCGAATCATGTGCCTCCATCTAACCCTGTCTCTGCATCCTCTTCTCTCACACCAACTAACTTCATGTTCTCCCTCAATACATTCATAAATCTCCTCTTTGGTCTTCCTCTAGACCTCCTGCCTGGCAGCTCCAACCTCAGCAAGATAAACCTCAACATCTTAAGCTCTGCTACCTCCAGCTCTGCCTCCTGTCTTTTATTCAGTGCCACTGTCTCTAAGCTGAACAACATCTCTGGTCTCCCCACCGTCTTGAACACCTTTCCTTTCATTCTCGCTGATACTCTTTTATCACACAACACACCTGATACTTTTCTCCACTTGTTCCAACCTGCCTGCACTCGCCTCTTCACCTCTTTTCCACATTCTGAACTGCTCTGAACCGTTGACCCTAAGTACTTAAAGTCCCTGCACCTTCTTCACCTCTGCTCCCTGTAACCTCAACGTTCCACCTGGGTCCCTCTCATTGACACACATGTATTCTGTCTTGCTGCGGCTAAGCTTCATTCCTCTGTTTTCCAGAGCAGACCTCCACCTCTCTAGATTTTCCTCCACCTGCTCCCTGCTCTCACTACAAATCACAATGTCATCTGCAAACATCTGGAGATTCCTGTCTAACCTCATCTGTTGGCCTGTCCATCACCAGAGCAAACAAGAAGGGGCTCAGAGCTGATCCTTGATGCAGACCCACCTCCACCTTGAACTCCTCTGTCACACCTACAGCACACCTCACCACTGTCTTACAGCTCTCATACATGTCCTGCACCACTCTAACATACTTCTCTGCCAATCCAGACGTCCTCATACAATACCACAGCTCCTCTCTCTGCACCCTGTCATACACTTTGTCTAAATCTACGAAGACACAATGCAACTCCCTATGACCTTCTCTGTACTTCTCCATCAGCATCCTTCAAAGCAAATACTGCATCTGTTGGACTCTTTCTAGGCATGAAACCATATTGCTGCTCACAAATCTTCACCTCTGCCCTTAGCCGAGCTTCCACTACTCTTTCCTACAACTTCATTGTGTGGCTCATCAGCTTTATTCCTCTGTAGTTGCCACAGCTCTGCTCATCTCCCTTGTTCTTAAAAATGGACACCAGTACACTTCTCCTCCAGTCCTCTGGCATCCTCTCACTCTCCAAGATCTTGTTAAACAAACTAGTCAGAAGCTCTACTGCCACCTCTCCTAGACACTTACATACCTCCACAGGTATGTCATCAGGACCAACTCCCTTTCCACTCTTCATCCTCTTCAACGTCGTCCTCACTTCACTCTTACTAATCTTTGCTGCTTCCTGCTCCAAACCAGTCACCTCTTCTACTCTGCGTTATCTTTCATTTTCCTCATTCATCAACTCTTCAAAGTTCTCCTTCCATCTTCCCATCACACTCCTGGCACCTGTCTATACATTTCCTTCCTTATCTTTAATCACACTAACCTGCTGCACATCCTTCCCATCTCTATCTCTTTGTCTGGCCAACCTGTACAAATCCACCTCTCCCTCTTTAGTGTCCAACCTAACATACAAGTCCTCATATGCTCTTTGTTTGGCCTTTGCCACCTCTATCTTCACCTTACGCTGTATCTCCCTGTACTCCTGTCTACTCTCTTCAGTCCTCTCAGTGTCCCACTTCTTCTTAGCTAACCTCTTTCTCTGTATACACTCCTGAACTTCCTCGTTCCACCACCAAGTCTCCTTGTCCGCTTTCCTCTTTCCAGATGACACACCGAGTACCCTCCTACCTGTCCCCCTGATCAAATTAGCTGTAGTGGTCCAGTCTTCTGGAAACACCTCCAAACCAACCAGAGTCTGTCTAAGCTCCTTTCCTGAAAACTACACGACATTCTTCCTTTTTCAACTTCCACCACTTCATCCTCTGCTCTGCCTTTGTTCTCTTTATCTTCCTCACCACCAGAGTCATTTTACACATCACCATCCTGTGTTGTCTGGCTACACTCTCCCCTACCAATACTTTACAGTCACTGATCTCTTTCAGATTACAACGTCTACACAAGATGTAGTCTACCTGAGTGCTTCTACCTCCGCTCTTATATGTCACCCTATGTTCCTGCTTCTTCTGGAAGAAAGTGTTCACTACAGCCATTTCCATCCTCTTTGCAAAGTCAACCACCATCTGACCTTCTGCGTTCCTGTCCTGAAGACCAAATCTGCCCATCACATTCTCATCACCTCTGTTTCCTTCACCTACATGCCCATTGAAATCTGCACCAATCTCCACTCTCTCACCTCTGGGGATGCTCTGCATCACTTCATCTAACTCACTCCAGAATTTCTCCTTCTCTAGTAACTGACATCCTACCTGTGGGGCATAACCACTAACAACATTCAAGATCACGCCTTCAATTTCCAGCTTCAGACTCATCAACCTGTCTGACACTCTTTTCACCTCTAGAACATTCCTCACAAACTCCTCTTTCAGAATAACTCCTACTCCATTTCTCTTCCTATCTGAACCATGGTAGAATAACTTGAACCCTGCTCCTAAGCTTCTAGCCTTGCTACCTTTCCACCTGGTCTCCTGGACACATAGTATGTCCTTCTTTGCATCATGTCAATCAACTCTCTAGCCTTCCCTGTCATAGTCCCAACATTCAAAGTCCCTACTGTCAGTCCTACACTACTTAACCTTCCACTTCTCTCTCTGCCTACGAACACACCTTCCTCCTCTCCTTCTTCGACCAACAGTAGCCCAATTTCCACCGGTATCCTGTAGGTAAACAGCCCTGGTGGCAGTTGTTGTTAAACCGGACCTCGACCGATCCGATATGGAAGTCATGATTCACATGTTTAATTCGACATGTGTTTTACATCAGATGCCCTTCCTGACACAACCCTATGCATTTATCCAGACTTGGGACTGGCACAAGAAGACACTGGCTTGTGTCCCCCTTGCGGTTGCATGTGTGATACAAACAATACAGGGGGCAATGCCTTTATCATTAGGCCAGCAAATTATCCACTATAGTGACCATTGCATCAGACGTGAATTTTTTTGTAGTCTAGATGGGGCATAATAGTTTTTAAATGGAAACTAAAGAAGTGTCTCTCATGTCAAAGTCTTGTGCTTATTCACCCACCAATCCACCCTGACTTCCTCCCTACAAGGACTCAGTCGCTATTAATTTATGCCACTGAAAATTATTCTTCCTGCCTGACAACAGCGTGTTCCATCCATTTCTTAATGCTGGATGTAACTGTAACCCAGAAAACACCCGGAAATGTGCTTGTTTTCATTGCCTGACTGCTTGTCAACCTTTTGTCAGAGTTGTTATTGTGAATGTTGTTTTGCCTTCATGGATTTTGGGCAGGATACTGGTTCACCAGTAACTGGACCTTCGAAATACAGAGGGAAATAGTGTAAACTGCAATCCTTTAAATAGATTCACTGCTCTCAGGTAATCCGGTGATTTTGATACCAAGTGGCTACACTAGTGAAAATGTAGGGGGTTACTTTTTGTGCAATCATGTATTATCTCTTTTATATTTGTGATTAATTTAAATTAATGTGGGGATCTGTTTCACTTTAATTGTAATGGTAAATGTAAATGTAATTTTTTGTCAAAAAAGCCAAATAAAAAAAACAATGATTCGATGTTGTACAATGATGTTGTAAAAGTACAAGGTGAAAATGTCCAGTGGACAATAAATACAGTTTATTGGCACTGTACATTTTATAGGTAACATCATCACATTTCTAGAACGGTATGAACAATATTACTACCCTCAGCCAGAAGGATTTATTCAGACTATTGTACTAGACTCTCTTGACTTTAGCAATTAGAGGGTTTAAAGTTAGTCGTTCAGAGATTTCTGAAGGCACAGACTGTGAGAATTGATCAAATCATCATTTGTTTAATAGTTTACTATATGACTTATCCACACATAGTGATGCAGTACATTTCACTTTAAATGTATATCTTCCTGTATGTCTGATGTAACAACACAAATAGAAGGCTCTACTGTGCCATGGCCAAAACGCAGAGGAGATACTCAAGTATGAAATACATCAATCAGTCTCTTAAGCCCTCTCTTTCTCTCTCTCTTTTTATCTGTGCGTGTGTTCCAGCTGACCTGCTTCATTCCTGGCCAGCGAGCTTTAAGTCCATCTCCAGTTGAGCCAACTCTTGGATGATGACTTCAGTGGCTAGTTCATCCACACTCACACACACACACACACACACACACACACACACACACACACACACACAAACAAACACACTCCAGGCCTTCACAGGCTGAATGTGTTGGAGGTCAGCCTGACCTGGACTGAGAGTGAACAGCAAACTGCCAACAGACTTACTACAGGGTCAGGTAGAAACAGCCACAGCACTCACTCAGGCCTTTCAAGTTCACAGATGCTGCATACAGCTTGCAAACATCAATATATGATTTATCTTGATCAATTTATAATACCGTGTTGCAGTTACTATTAAAAATGAAACCATGGTGCAAGATGGCCAAGACGTTCTAGAGGTATTTTATTTTTTTGTGAGAAAAATAATGAAAGTGATTTTCTAACTGCCTTTCTTATCCACTGTTACTTCCTCTCAATACTGTAACCCTGTGGCATTTTCCTGATATTTGGATATGAATTATTGGAATTTGGAAAACAAAAAATATTTATCATTTATAATATGTATATTTTAAAAGAAGACATTTTCTTGAGAGTTAGGCTGTAGGCCAAATAACTATTAATTTAGCCATAGTGCCTACTTAAATAAAATATTCTAAATATATATATGGCTGGCAGGTGCCTAACTGTTCATAAATTAGTTTTTCCCTAACTTTCGATTTGACAATTATCTAAATAGGTCACTTTTTAAAGCTACAGTATGCAATTTTTGCCAATCATGCTAATAGCACCATGAGATGAAATTTCAAGTTTTAAAAATGCTTTTTCATAGTCAAGCAGATAGAATTTCAAATCTTTGATTGGTTAAAAGTGTGAGCCTTGGACAAAAAGACACTATACATCAAGATGTTTTTGGATAATGTTTATCGTTTAAAAAAATTTGTTTTGAAAAGCAACATAGTGTAGCTTTAAGTGTGACCACTTTATAGATGCTTTCTGACCAACAAGCGCTGAGTGGGCTAATGCTTCAATTTGGTGTATGTGTGTGGAAGACGGTGGAATAATAGTTAGAAAAAAAGTTGCAAAAGGTCAAATAAGTAAAAAACCTAACTCCACTGCAATCTCACTCAAGTGACCTTTCCTTCCAGAAGATGGAAGATGTTCTGCAGACATACAGCTACTGTGCTGCTTATTATTAAGCTTCATTCTAGTACCCTTAAGGTTCATCTATCAGATTGTTTGAAAGAAACATAAAATACTTTCTTGGTGGTTTTAAACAACATTTTAGCCACATGTAGGCTGTTAATGATGGAACAGTTGCATTTAGATGTTTCAAAAAAGCATAAAAACTAGAAACCATTATATTACATCATTAAACCTTCAAAGCTTACTCCACCAAAGCAGCTGTCCAAATATAACACCACTTTGCTAGTATTTAGAAAATGGCCTACAGTGTACAGGTCTGCTTTGCACCTTGCTGTTGTCACTTCCACTGAAATCAATCTGGCAGGAGGGAAAGATTAGAGCATTGATTTGAGGCCAGTGAGTAATACTACTGCAGAAAGCATACATCAAAATCCTGTAATGTGGTGGGACAGAAAAGGCCGTTGATTTCTTATTTATGGCCTTATTTCTGGATTGTCTCTTTTCAAGGCAGAGTCGAAGAAGTGAGAGAGGGTAGAGGGAGAGATGGCAAGAGATAATGATGAAGGAAGAAAGGCAGAAAAGGGGCTGTGACATAACAGAAAGTAAAAGACAATCCAAACTAAACAAAGATGACAGTTGGAGTGGAGTGGAAGGTGGAACAAACTACCCTGAGCATCTCTTCTCATGTTTGATCTATTCTCCTCACCTAACCTGACCTTTCACAGTACAGGGAAATCTGTACCATCTGTCTGTTTGCGTTACATTTCAGCGATGGAACACCAATTAGCTGTTGTCACTGTCTCCTTGAAACTGCCAGCCACAGAAGAAAAAAAAGGTGAGGAATTATTTAGTTATCTGGCCAAGGGTCAAAGGTTCAAGGCTTTTTGCCTGACCCTCAGTGAAATGGCTAAACACGTGTTTTCAAACAGGTTCGCTGTTACTAAGTTAGTACAAAGTCTGAACTGTAAGGTTAGTGGTTCAATTCCAGGTTCCTCCTGGCACCGTGTTGTGTCCCTGGGCAAGACACTGGATCCCACATTGCCACTGATGTGTGCTGACTTTCAACCCGCTTTGTGTAAAAGTGTTTGCCAAATGACTAAATGTAATTGTTATTGGATCAGCCCCATTAGCTTGAAAAAAGAAAGAAGAAGAAAAAAACTTTAAATAGATTCTTTAGTGGTATATTTGTCCTATTTTAGTGAGGCACATGACATCACATTCTGTCACATTTGTATGACTTGACTTACTCTATAGTTCTTTATAAAACTTTCAATGTAAGCCGAAGCAGGAAGACAGTTATGACTCATTCCAGGTGTCTCAGCAGGTATTCATCCACCTCTCAGTAATGAATGGGCTCAGTGGGTTATAGAACTCTGCATAATAGTATATTGTCAGCCACCAAGAAAGATCCAATAATCCATCAGTATCTACAGATAATAACGTATGTAAATAGGAGTGTAAGGGCAAGGTCACACCAGGAAGTATTTCACATGTACTTGTAAAGGTAGTGGTGTCAGAAAATCTAGTAAAATACGACTGCACCAGCAGCATACAATGGCCACATCTCAAGAGAGATGTATAATAGTTCGGCGAAATCTAGCAGCTGTCACATAGTATAGAGACACATTTCTGTAGGAAGGAGGTCTGGGTAGATGGTCAGGTCCCCAAAGCAGGGGACGGCTTTGAGTCACATGTGAATCTACTTTCTGCTGCCATTATTGTAATCACAATGATGACACAAAAGTGTACTACAGGTACACTTTGGCATTGGACGCTTCAGGACAGCCACTATTTGACGCTGTGGGAATGACGGTGTCTAGTATTGGTACTGCAGGTACACTTGTGTGTCAGTGTAGGAAGCTCCGGGAATGTCACCATGTGGGGCCACAGACACAAAGATAGTTACAGTACGCACAAAAAGTACATCAAGGACAGAGAAAACAACTTCAGGGCAATGTTACGTTAAGAGACAACAACGGTTAAAAAAAACTTTAGTGTAAGGTTAAGTTAGAAGAAATATTACATAAAGACAAACCATTACAAACAGTGACAATGGCACATACGTACTTCTTTACTATAGTAACCACGTACTCATGCTTTGTTTAATCATCATTGAAGAACATAACATCTGGGACTAGAGTCTAACCCTGGGCTCTGGTGGAAAAGTTCCGTCTCTTGTTGTACCACAATTACATACTACTTCACTGCTTTAGGGGTCAAATATTGCGTTTGGTTTTCCGTTGTGCTAATGTAAAAGCTCAGAGCCTCAATCATCATCGCAAAGCCTCAGCATGTAACACAGACGGGACTGGACGAAATGGCTTATTTTGACACGTCTGTATTGCGAACAGGCTGTGATTCCACATACCCAGTATGACCTTTAAGGTTTAGGTGTGGCAATTGTGTTTTGGATGAAAGTCTTGGCATACAGAGGACAAAGTGGTATTACAAAATCTGAAATGACTGTTTAAAACATGTTCGGTGGGTGAGGTAATAACAGGCCTTGACCGCAGAGCACATATTATACTGCAGGTCTATCTATACTTCTTTGTGATATTTTACCAGGTTTAATTGAATTGTTAAGGTAATTTCAACTACTTATCAGCACTAAAAGGCAGCTATACAGTAAGATCAAAGCTGTCTTTGTCAATGTCCCTATAAAAAAAACACTAAGCCATCAAATTTCACCAAGTCTGAAAGCCTGATCAGAGTGAATATGAGCTGTATTATACTCTAAAGAATAAAGGCAGGATACACATCTGAAATGTCACGTTAACATTTATTGGTCTAGAACATGTTGTTACATACATTTTTAATATGTTGACATTATGAAAAATTCCGCCAGTCACTTGACCTTTGCTTAGCATACTGTATCTTTGTGTTTTATTATGTGCTCATGGCTCCAGACTAACCACCCACTTCCCACCATGTCCTTTTTAGAGTTTATTTTTCTCTTCTTTGAATTCAAGCTGCATTTTTTTTCCCCCCCAATTTTCATTTTTATTACACATTGTCTTTAAGCTGAGAACAACTACATCAAACAAAATCTTAATTCAAAGTCAACAAGATCTGATTGGGTTGGATTTGAGTGTGATTGTGAGTGTGAACCTGTTTAGCTAGATGAGTCCAAGGTTAAATCAACTGTGTTAGGACTCTGTTTGTCTTTGTGTGGATAGAAGCTATGTGAACAGTTATTTCCCCCACTGACCTAACATTGGGTATGATAAGAACCCTCTTTGGTGGACTTGCTAATCCAATTTAGACCTTGTGATCTCAACGTAATTGCCAGTTAACATTGCAAACATGCTGCAAAAACACTTGCAACATTACTTTATTCTTACTCACTCTAAAAAAAGGCTCTGGCTTTCACACCAGTTTAATTTGGTTCCAACAAACTGTTGAGTATTGTCTGGTGTAAAATTTGTGGCACAATTAATCTGTAACAGTAATGTAAAACACAACCCCGATTTTAAAAAAACGTGGGACGATGTGTAAAACGTAAATAGAAACACAATGCAATGATTAGCAAATCTCATCAACCCACATTTTATTCACAATAGGACATAAACAACATATCAGATTTTGAAACTGGCTAATTTAACCATGTCACGGAAAAGGTTAGCTCATTCTGAATTTGATGGCAGCAAGACATCTCAAAAAAGTTGGAACAGGAGTAACAAAAGGCTGGAACAGTACAAATAAAAAAACAAACAAACGCAGGAGCATTTGACAATTAATTAACTTAATTAGCAACAGGCCAGTAACATAAGGTGGCAGGATGCTGGACATCACTGCATGGGCTCAGGAACACTTCCAGAAATCACTGTCTGTGAACACAATTCGCTGTGTAATCCACAAATGTAAGTTAAAGCGGAAGAAAGCATATGTGAACACGATTCAGAAACAGGGTTCTCCGGGCCAAAGCTCATTTAAAATGGTCTGAGGCAAAATGGAAAACTGTGCTGTGGTCAGATGAATCAAAATTTGAAATTCTTTTTGTAAACCATGGGCGCCGTGTACTGCGGACTAAAGAGGAGAGGGACCATCCAGCTTGTTATTGGCAGACAGCACAAAAGCCTGCATCTCCGATGGTATGGGGGTGCATAAGTACCTATGGCATGGACAGCTTACACATCTGGAAAGGCTCCATCAATGCTGAAAAGTACATACAGGGGTTAGAGCAACATTTGGTTTAATGCTAAACCAAATGCATCACAACAGCTTGACTGTGCAGGAGAAAGAGTCTTGGTGCTGATCTGGCCTGCATGCAGTCCAGACCTTTCACCAATAGAAAACATTTGGGGCATCATAAGACGATAAATCCGGCAACAAAGCTGGATCCTTCCTCTGCTAGACTCCAGCAACTGGTCTCCTCACATCCCAGACATTTAAAGAAAATTGTTAAAAGAAGAGGGAGCATGTGGTTTATGTTCTATTGTGAGTAACATATAGGGTGATGGGATTTGCAAATCATTGCATTCTGTTTCAAAGATACTGACAATTATTTTGGAATAATCATTGTATATGTATGCAAGTCATTTGGTTACTGTGGTAACCGTGTACATTTCTTTTTTAAATCAGAAAGTTAAACAAAACAAAACAAATCATTCGGGTTCCGCTTCAAATATTTTGCAGTTCTTTACTTAAAAGTCTATAAGACGACTATCGCTCATCATAATAATATGATTCTTTTCTAGCTTGTTATCATCCATCTATCATTAGTTAGTTATCAGAGTTGAGTAGTGGTAGCAGCAGGTTCAGCAAGGGGGTCCAGATGTCGCTCTTCCCTGTAATGATTCCTATCTCATTTAACATTTACAGGCTAGATGACAGTATATTACGTAATCAACCAGCATGTTTGGGTTCTGCCCCGGGGTCTCCCAACAATTGGACGTACCCAGAAATGAAAGAGTTCCAGAATCGCATACCCTGTTTCTAACAGCATGTTGACACAGCAGCTGTTGCATGTGCAGAACTTGGAGTCTCACTAGAGACTCCTGTTTGTGTCCATGCTGGGTAAGCATACAGATGTGTGTTCATACTGGAGGACAGGGACAGAGAGAAATTAACAGGAACACACTGGATAGAAGAAACAGACCTTTCAAAACTGACAAAACAACAATCGTGTTGCTGTTTGTGTGGCAAACTAGAATGAAAACAGAAACTCAATGGTTGCGTCATACACACATTACACAAGTATCAAAATAACATACGTTTGGGTAAACTCATGTTGGTTGCTTATATTTCCAATCTATATTCTTCTGGTCAAAGCTCATAGCTAAATGAGGGTTGGAATGTACACTGACTGTTAAATTGACAGCTTTGTCTTCCAGCTCATTTCTCTCTACACCACAATGTAGAACAAGGTTCTTATTTTCCATTGGAAGAAACAGTTTTAAAGTTTCGACCAATAATAATAGATTATTGATTTTGGTGAGTTCCTTGTGACACCAAATGACACAGTTGTTGGTTCAATCCCCACCTTCTCCAGTCACATGTCGAAGTGTCATTGAGCAAGACACTGAACCCCAACTTAGTTGCTGCTGATGAGTGTTGGCTAGCTGCATAGCAGCTCCCCAACCAGTGTATGAGTGTGTGTGTGATTGTGAGTGCGAATGGGTGAATAAGAAGCAGTGTCAAGAACTTTAAGTGCCAATGGGTAGAAAAGTGCTATATAAGGGCAGAACATTTGGAGCTGATAATTTTGAATGAATATAAACTGGAGCATATACCAAATAAAGGGAAAAACAAACAGATAAAATACAAATTTACTCTACATTGACATCATGTTTTAATATGACTTAGATAAGCCAAAGTCCAAGTGATGTAAATTACTGTAGATGGCAGAAATATGTTTTACCTTTTACATGAGTCATTCCTGTAAGGTGAGAATGTTTTGTCATCATTATTTGTAATGTTATTTGTAATCTCTACTTTGTAATGATGGTCTCAAGTTTTGGTCTTTTTAAAGTTTCCTTCTTTTCTAATATATGTTCAAGAGGACAGTATAACATGAAGGTGAAATGTGTGGGTGATATTTTTTTTCTCACACAAAATTTTTTTTTTCAATTGTAAATAGCATAAATAACATAAATAATAACAGTGTAAATAACATATTCAGAAAATAGCATAAACCCTTAAAAATTACAACAGAGAACATGTTGAGTGGCTGGTGCTACAAACAGCAGAGGGCTCTGCTGTGACACGTTAGCTACCTTAGCTTTCCTCACTCTCTTTCATTCACACACACTGAAGCTGTAGTGTGTTCTCAGTGACGCACAGCCGCCTCTCAATAAACTTTTGTCTTATCCTGGCTGATCGCATCACTTGCAGTGCTGTTCTGCAAAAAAGCCATGCATGCAGACATCCAGGGCGTCGGTGTTAAGTTTAGAGGAGTGCAACATTTCTACATCGATCCCTACAGGTGCATGTATGCAGATAAAGCGTGTGAGAAAAAGGAGATGATGAAAGTCCGATGGGTGGATGGTGATCAGTTTCCACTTTCTCTTTAAGTAAAGTGGCGATTCTGCCCGAGTCTTTGATCAAATTCGTCTGCCTGCCTGCCTGTTGTCCCCGGAGGCTTAGGGAGAGATGGAGAGATTCTTCTCTGATTCAGGACGCCCAGTTCTCTGGACCAAAGTAGGCCTCATGAATAAACCATAGACTATGTAGTTAAGTTATGTAACAATAGCAGATGAATAGATGCAGTTGGTAAAGTACAGTAGGAACAGAACGGGTGGGGTTCAGTGTCTCTTTTCAAGCTGTACTTATGTACATAAGCAAACGTTACAGAACACATTTTTTAAAGGTAATAAATTGGTACACCGAAGTATTTCCATACGTCTACGCTGCCGCTGTTAGTGACTGCGGTTAGCTGAAGCAGTGTTACACTGCTTTGAAATGCAGGGTTTGATAATGCTTCTTTATTAGCACATATGGACCAAAGCGTTGCAGTGATTGACAAACGGGCCATTCTTCGAGCTGATGCTCGAGGAGACTAAAGATGACTGCTCGGTGTAAATGCGCCCACGTGTTGAGGAAAAATAAACCCGTCTTGCCGATGGGCTGCGCAGTAGTTACAGAATACCGTCCGGAATATATCTATGCGAAGCTTCCACAACAAAGTCTTAGAAGGAAAAATAAACGTTTAGTTTAATTATAGCATTGAGATTCCCAACAGCTGTCAGTCTGCATGAGTTGTTCTCAAAATATCTGACACAACTAGGACTCATCAGAAAGCAGTGAACAGAGGACGAGGCGTGACTAAGGGCACATAAAGACGATTGTTATCATTTCATGCTTCAATACAGTATTATGTTTCTGAAGCAATGTGTATTCTAGCCTCTTGATTTTCTTTTTTTTTTTTTTCAACGTTTGCTGAACAGTGACAACTGTCACCAAAAGTGGTAATTATGAGATATTAGCACATTGGAATTTTCTACATTTCCTAAGATTTATTAGGGCTCGTTTTTTTTTTATGTTACCATTAGACTACCTGAGATTGAGAGCAATTTTGAGCCAGCAGGAACAGTGTTGAAATGCGTCTTAATTTGATAATGCACAAAGGTCCGAAAAAGGTCCCCATATCTGTTGGATTGAAACACCTGGAATATACTGAGCATCATACACATTCAGAAGCTATTGCATTATCACATCTCCCGTAAAAACTGTTTCTATACAAACTAAACCACAACCATAAATGCATTTTACAGAAATAAAGCTGCAGAATGATTATTCACTTAAAAACAAACCCATGATCTTCCTCTAATTTTGACCAAAGAGCTTTTCTTGCCTAAACCATAACCACAAATGTGACTCAGGTCTGTTTTGTGACAGCTCCTCGTCCACTCTATCCCGCTCCTGCAACTCCATCTCTACTAAAGGCTACATACTAAGATTCTGACCGGATGGATTCCAACCAAAGTGTTGCAACAGTGTGATGCTGAGTGCAGAGTGGCTTTGTGAGTTGGGGGGCAACTAGTGTGACTGACAAGCAGACACAGTCACATGGGCTAAGAAATCAGGGAATGGGGTCACTAATGGCCAACTCACTACCAAAAATGGACCAACATACCTAATAGTCCTTAACATTTTCCTGACTGGGGAGGGACCTGAGGTTTCAGGCCAACTAAACCTCAGGACTACACAAACCTCAGCAATCACTCCACTTGGGTGCAGCACACATGCCTGTCAGCAGGCCAAGTTGATATGTTACATTTAACTTCACCTGCTTTCTTTTTCTACAGCAGCACATAAGTCTGGTTCACAGCTCCCACTATAGAGCAACAGCATGGATGCGGGTGGGGCGACCATGAATATGTTGGCTGTTGCAGATCGTACTCACTTCCCCCAAACATATTTACCTAGTGAAAATACACAATATATATACAATATACAATATTGTATATATTATATGTATCTACCATTATTGTTGCTATACTTTATAATATTGCATCTAAACTTTCCCCCATCCTCCACAGTAGAAGGGACTACTCAAAAAAAAAAAGAACACCATGTGGTGATGTAGTGATTCTAACAAGGAGGAAGTCAACTAAGGGCTTCAGAGAAGAGGGAATTGCGGGGGGAAAAAAAGCTGTTGGCTGGAGCTGGACTGGGGTTCAGCTGGCAGCTCTGCCTCTCTTGTGACAATGAGCAGTTTACTGTCTTTAGGCCAATAGCAAACCGCACTCCTGTGCCAAAGCAGAGCTTCTTGCAACACTCACAGGTCAAGGTTCAAGCGTGTTTGTAGGAAATTGAGTAATTAGATTTACCCTAGAAAAGGAGCCAGAGAACACAGTCACTTTGAAGAAACTGGACCTCTGGAAAAAGGTAGAGTAAAAAGCAAAAAAGGCAGCCTTTAAGTTAACTACTCATTAGCATTGAACTGGTGGGATATACTGGGGTCTTGTGTTGTCCTTTTAGATTCAATCAAAATCATATTTAGGGTATTTTATGTGTCTTTACTACAAATTATGAAATTTTGAAGCATTGTTGATTTCTTATAAAGTAAATTCATGGACTTTTACTACAATAAACCTTGCACACACTGCTATTCATGCAAGGACTACGCAGCCAACACACATGGTCAGTGCCAGGACTAATATTTACAGACACAAGACATGCAATGAGCTGGTTTTTGGAAGACATCTTTTCCCTGCTTCAACGAGCCTGAGCTTTAAGAACAGATGGTCCCATCATCCGTTCTTCTGCCCAAATATACTGCATGTTTGTGTGTGTGTCTCCGTGTTGATTATACTGACACAGAGCAAAATCAAGGAACAAGTTTTTTTCTCTCCTAGAGACAAGCAATTATGAGCATACATAATTGGCAATGCTTTAATTGGATAAACACAGAGTTAAACCTCCATTACCCATGACTGAGTGTGACAACAGTGCAGAGGAAATACAGATGGATCTAAAAACATTAACCTGTCACACAGCCATCATTATCTTCTTTAGATAATCATAATAGAATGAAAACCCTTTGAAACTAAAAGGATGTGAGAATGTATCTGTGTATTGTTTTCTTAAACCATGTCAAGAAGTAAATTCCCAGAAGGAAAAAATGTAAACAATTCGAAGTTGTCACAACTCAGCTCATGTTCTAGAGGACAATTTAAGGATGTGCCGGTGAGTGGCTGTGGCTTCAGCTTGTGCTTTTTATCAGCTCGAAGCCTTGTTAGATCACAGAGTGTGACATATTGAGGAGAAGTGAATGAGAACCCTCAGACATGGTGCTAATTAATTCACACTTTGGTGCCCCTGCGCCTGCTGTCTCTGCGTGGCATTGCATGACATATGTAGCCTGGAAGATTGATACTGCAAATGGTGGCACTCAGCCATGCTCATTACAGCAGCAGATGGCCACATATACAGTATGTGTGTGTGTTTGTGTGTGTATGCATGTGTGCTTCATGAGGGATCAAAATCCAACATAGACATATAGCCAGCAGCAGATTGACAGATTGCTATTTATTACAGCTTGTATATGTTAAAAGGGACGTGAGCACAGTTTCTCTGTATGTTTCTCTGAGGGTAAGATTAAATATGTGCATGTTTGCATGTTATTAAAGAAAACAAAGTGCACAGAAAGTTCTGTTTTCCACTTATTTAAAGTGCACTTTGCAAGTACAGCTTCCTGCTTTGTTCACATGCAGTTAAAGGAAGACTGCATCAACAAAAGGAGCAGAGTGTATTTGCACTGAAAGAGTCAGTTTTGCACTTAAAATTTGAAAAGTGAAAAATACAAAAGCATACTAGGAGGAAAGATCAGTGAAAAAGATGAATTACCAGGTGAACGTACAGTTTTTTTGGTTTTGTTTTTTGGTGAAATGGCTGTCTGTGGAAAAGCGAGCATACGTGAGGAAGCTGCAGTAAATGACTTAACACACAAACCTACAGTTTTCTCCAAAAGTATTGGAATGGCATATTCTGTACACTGAAGACATTTGGCTTTAAAATCAAAAGATGGATAGTAGACAAAAGTTCTGAATTTCAAATTATATTTCATGGTATTTGCACCTAGATGCAGTAGAAAAAACATCTGTATCATAGTATCAGACCACCCAAATTGTAAAGTGAGCAAAAGGGTTGGAAAGGATAGTGTCACAGTATAAATAAAAGTTTGAATTTGGTTGCACATTTTTTATTTGCAATAACTGCATCAAGCTTTTGACTCACTGACATTAACAAATTGATGGTTTCTTCTTTTGACTCGCAGTTCCAGGGTGTCATTTGTTTTGGAGGGGTTTTGTCTTTCCATTTGCTCTTCAATGGGTGAAATACATGTTCATCTGCATCTTTGTCTTTCTGCATGAGAGGGCTCCTCCCAACTGCTTTTGAATAATTTCTCGGTCTAAAATGTTTCTGTACTTTCTGGTCATAGTTCGGATCATAAGCAGATCCTTTCCTCTTTTTTTTTGTCATGTCAACTCTTTAGTAAAGGTTAATCTTTGCTCCAGAACTTCTGTAGCTTACTTCTTTCTGATTCCTAATACTAATGAGTATTAGTACTAACATGAGCATAAATATAACCCAAAAGTAGTGAGAGCCATTCATTGTTTGAATCAATCTCACTTGACATGGATAAGCAGAAACATCTATCAGTTACATGTTCTAATAAATACTTCTGATCATCTGATACAAAAAGTTCTATTTTGTTTAACATATTTAGATATAAATGCCATCAAATTAAAGCAGAAATTCATGATTAGATTTTAAACCCAAATGCTTTCAGTGTACAGCAAAAACAAATGAACTGTCACTGCTCTTCCAATACTTTTGGAGAGGATTGTACATGTTAAAGAGCAAATTATTGCGCAGTCTCTAAAGGGTAAATTCACTTTGTACATGTATGCATGACATTTCTGAACCAAGCTGAAAGTGCTATATTCCAGTCACATAAAGCTCACTTTACATGCCGGTGGTGAAAGTGCAGCGTTCTTCTTTGTTCATATGCATTGAAAGGAAGACTGCGTAAGTACCAGGAGCAAAAAGTGTGTGTTCAAGCATTTTGCAAGGGTCAGTTTTGCATTTCAAGATTGAAGAGTGCAAAACGCAAAGGAATATTAAAAGGAGAAGTTAGTGAGAATTAAGATGAATTACCCAATGAACTCAACCCAGTTTGTGTATGAAGTGCAAATGCATATGAAAAAGTTGCAGTGAATGAGTTCACAAGTACTTACAATAAATCAGCTTTACTGGGAAATTAAAATGACAGCTAGTTCTTTTTATTTTACAAATTGTCTTATAAAATGAATACACACTCAAATATTTATACTCAGGTGGTGCTGAACAGCTCTCATTAAATGTTTTGCAATCTTGTCATTTCATTAGTGACTGGGTAATTATCTGCTGCCTCAGTAAACCCAGTCATCAGAGCAGTTGAGGCTTTTCATATGTACTTCAGCAGTACTTCATTTGCACTCATTCTCTTCAGGTTTTATACACAGTACGTACCAAATTGTAAGTAGACCTGCAGGTTAATGCAATGGTGATGGAAGCAACTACACAGAACTTTTGGGTCACTGAAGCCGTTGTTTGGTTGGGTAAAATAGGGACAGTTTTTGTGGATGTTACATTCGACGCCAGCATCCAGTGTATAGTTAAAAAAATAAGTAACATTAGTAACATAAATAACATTTTGTCTCTTTAGGGGTACAACAGGTTGTCACTGTGGCTGTATTCTCTAGAAGGTCACATTTCACCTGAAATTGAAACTTAAATGAATAAAACGTACATATATGTACGTTTGATTACATATTTGTAAAAGGTAAATACAAGATTTTGGTTGAGTTTTAAAGCAAAAAACTCACCGTGTCACTGTTTTTCTCTATTAATTTAGATGAAAATCAAAATACTCATAAGTTAATTTTTTTATTATAATCAACTGAATTTTGTAGTATTTTTGTATGCATTTCTCTCTATTGTATTCTCGTACTGGCATGGGTACCAGTGACAGCTTCGTGCTTGTGCGATTCATTTCATTGGCAGTCTGGACGCGGCAGAAGGGTGAACATCTCCTCCTCTGACTGCAGCTGGGAGGCGCTGCCACCTGTGAGTGCTTTGAGACGTCCAACGACATGTTGGAGACCCCTCTAATATACAAATAATTCTTTACATTCCTTAACTGGTTGCCTCTGTTTTTTGAAGTTAAGTTACATTTGGTTCCCTTAAGACAAGCACCACAACAATCCAATAAAAAACATTTGATGCTTTCATTGTCTTTGACTCGCGCTCATTTTATATTTTTTAGATTTACTTGTACAACCGTTAGCTCCAGCTCTGTCAAAGTGATGGGGTGAAATTAGTTTGAGCTATTTATTTGTGAAATCTGTGATATAATTGAGTCACTTAGGTGAGTGAATGTAGAGTTTTCTGCTGGACTTTTTTTTCCTTTTCTATCACTATTGTGCTGCACTTAGTGTGTCCAACTATAAAGAGTTAAATGCAGATCTGTCATGTATTAAATTATCTTTTTATATTTAAGAGGGCACAGTCTCATAATCCCATGGCACAGCCATCAAATATTTAAACTCATCACACACAGCTGCAGCATATGTGCCAAAGTTAGTGGCCTCGCTTTTAATGCTATATTTTTTTGTGTGTGTGTAAAGAAAACATTTGATCGTAGCGGGTCTTAGTATTGTCCAATTACAACCTCAGATAACCAACAACATATAGCATATATTTATGAATGTGGGTGTGAGTGGTTGTCTGTCTGTGTATGTCTCTCTGTGTTGGCCCTGAGATAGACGAGAGACCTGTCCAGGGTGAAACCCACCTCTCACCCAATGACGACTGGGATAGGCTCCGGCCCGCCTGCACCCCCCTAAGCAGGATAGGCGGTTACAGATAATGGATGGACAAAATAAAATAGCTTATTAAGCCATCAAATCTGAAAAACAATAAGTGCGGGTCAAATGCAAGCTCCTCCCATGCTGCCACCCTTGCATACACGTGTTTTAGACAGGACGAGGAAGTCATTGAAATAGCACAACATAGATTTGTACTAATAAATGCACTGACTGTTTTAATCAGTCACTCTCAAAATTGCCTTTTGCTACTAGAAATTTAGAAGCCTGCGACTTGGCATCAGGATGCCTTTTTGGACTGGCATTTTATGGAGTGTCCAAAAAGTCAATTTCAAGCTCTGCTGAAAACACAAGGCAGTGCAGCACATTATAGTAAATCTCTGAAGGTTATGCACGGTGAACCAAGAAGAGAAGGCTTAATCACTTTCTATGTATTCTATCGATTTATAATGAAAGAGGAAGACTTTAAGAAAACAAACAACAAAGCCATCCAGCATTATTTGTCTAATTATTGTGATTTTAAATGTCAAACGTCGTGAAATATATGGAACTGGTTTCTATAACCCTCTGTGTTACTATGGTATGTGCTGGTATGTGTGTGTGTTTTGTAAAATTTAAATTTAACCTTTTACTGACCTTAAGGTGGCAAGAGCAAACACGTGCATCCACACACACACGCACACACAGGCTGACATTTACAGTGTGCAAATTACATTTCTTAGGTGTTTTGCATCTGTACTTTGTGAAAACTGGACGTCCACAGTTTTCAACCAGGTCCTGAGAATTGCTGCCGTGCCCTTCAGTAAGTCACTCAACCTTGATTCTCAGCACACAGATCCCAGGCCAAGCGGTTCCATGTTGCTTTGTTTGTATAAAAGTTTGTCTCACTGGGGTTTGGATGTGTGTGTGTATGTGTGTATGCGTGTCAGCATAAACAACAGCAGGTCTTTTAGAATAAATCAGCCATCGCACAATCCGTACACGTCCTCAAGTTACTGCATTCAAACAACTACACCTGTTTTTTTTTTCACATTGCAAAAAACTGACAGGAACGTATTTAAAAAAAAAAACACAGCCTGCAAAGCTTTAGTAAACACAGCATTGGAGAAGAGTATGAACATTTATGTTGGGAATGCTGTATTTTTTCCCAACTGAAGCGGGATTTCGGAGGTCAGTAATCATGACTTGGTAAGAGAGAAAAAGGGGTACGATAGTGGAAACAGGAAATGCGGATAAGACATGGAAAATTGATGAGAGATAGGAGATAGAAGACGGGGAAGAGGTGGCGAAGAGGATGGAAGAGGAGACAAAGATCAGAAAGAGCAGGAGTGTATGTGAGGATAAAAGCAGAAAAGATAGAGGCAAGATGAATGGATGAGGAAAAACAAGGTATAAAGGAAGATAGAGGTCATGAGAAATGAGGAAAAGAGGAAAAAAGAAAGAAGGTAAAAATAAAAAAGAGAAAAACATCAAAAAGGGGAGAGTGGAAAGGAGTGCCATTAAAAGAATCAAATGTTCTTTGTGCTCCCAGGAAACATATGGTGCTCCTGCTAACTCAAAGAGAGATCCAGAGCCAATTGAAGTATGCACTGCAAAAAGAAAGTGAATACAGCAGGTTTTCGGGAGACTGTCCCAGATTTGAAGTGATGAGAACACAGACAACACAGTCATCCATGTGTCCCTGGTGGATCATTTGCTCTACATAATGCTTGGCATTAACACTTGTCAATGCTAACACATGTACTGAGTGCTATCAGCTTATTCTAACTTAAATGACAACTACTTTTGCGCTACTGAAACAAAACGCATGAGTTGAGATGGATTTTATGCCTGCACAGAAACTGTCAGAGAATCATTTATCCACAAACAATTATTTGCAAATTAGTTTGGGTATATTAAAGAGCTAATAGAAAACGATTAGATTATATTAAAGGCCCTACATCCGGACACTTTGTCACGGATTATGGTATTCGTTTTTTGAGGACCCAAGTAAGGAAACGGCAAGAGGAGGTTTCAAACTAAAGGGCAGTTATTGTGGGGAGTCGGGAGGAAAAACAACTGAAAATCACTCCACTTGGAGGGTAGGAAATCACAGGCAGTAAAAGTTGAGAACTAAACCAAAACTAATAATCGGAACATACACCTAAATACAGGAGTGAGGACTAAAACTAAACCGCAACTGAGCTGGAGAAAGGGGGACACGGGACACATACCCACCTACATACATACGTACATACAAATACGAATACACTAAACCAAGAGAGGGTGTAAAACAGGGGCAGATAAACAGTGACCAACACATTACTAAACCTCAGACCAAACAGACAGGGAACAGGTGGAACAGAGAAAAAGGAGCTATAACGGGGGAAAAGATCCGGGGGCGTCCTGTGCAGGAGCATGCAAGATAACAACAAAGACGAACTGGCGGCGAACTTAGTGGAAAGCCAGGTTTAAAAGGACAGGGGAGCAGGCGAAACTAACCAGGGGCTGATGACACTAAAGACAGGAGGTAGGCTAAAGGGCTATAAATTAAAAGCTGGAGAAGCTGGGGGACAAACGGGGACAAACTAAACACAGGGAACAGGTCCGTAAAAACCACTGGTTAGACCGCTTCACGTGAGAGAGCGTGTAGGTGTGTACAGAAGATGCTTCATTGACATCAAATCCAAACTGACAAAATAATTTAAAGAGAAGGAACCTTAGATCTGAAAGCGAAAGCAAAGCAAAGCAAAGCAAATAAACCAAGTAACTGACTTACACACACAACGACACAAAGGAAGCAACTACACCTTCATCATTTTTATAAGCACACTGAATTATACCCTACATAACAGACATGATTTCCAGCATACCCCTACTCTATACTGTACATAATGCAGAAAGATGGAGATTGTATCTCTTCAAACAAGACACAATAAAAATTTAATTAAAAACGTAATAAGATGTCATTAAAAAACTCATAAGAAATACTTTGAAACTCGTAAAAATTTGATCGAAATAAATAGAATAAAATTCTATAATCAATACAAAAAGTGTAAATCTTCAGCTAAGACTAAGCTAAAGAGCACTAACCGTAGGAAAAAACTGCTCCTGTGCCGCTTAGTCTTAGACCTCGGAGCTTTAAATCTCTGCGCTGAAATTCACTGGCTAAAGGATGGGAGTCATTATTACAGATGGAGCTGGCCAACTGCTGTACCTGTCTGTTCTACAGTGATTCTATACTCAGCTGTGACTTCCCCATTTAATGATCTGATCCAGTGAATTTGATATTTTCAGAGGCGGGTTTCCAAACCACAACACAGGAGAGAAAGCTAAAACAGATTCAATAAAAGCATGAGAAGCGTCATCGTGGTCCTATCAATTTGGAAATGGGACATCTTCCTCAGACGGAGCAAGCGCTGGTGTCCCTCCTTGCATATCGCTTCACAATGTTCTTTAAAGTACAACGTAGAGTCAATAATAGTCCAGAAATATTTATAAGATTGCTCATATCCAATGGCTGTCCCTTAATGACAGTGGTGTGTTGGCATTCTGTCTAAAGTCAATGGCCATGTCTTTGGTTTTTGAGAAATTTAGCTGTAGGTATGAGTCCTCACATCATGAGGTCATGAGGTTTTTCACTTTCCTGTAGAAGACTGACAATCACAGAGTCATCAGCATACTTTAAAATGAAATGGTTGTTAAAAGTGCTCTGACATAGGCTTGTTTAGAGAATAAATAACAAAAGTGAAAGAACACACCCTTGTGGTGAGCCAGTGGAGAAGCACATTATGTTAGATAAGACCCCATTAACTCTGAATCGCTGTGTCCTATTCATTAAAAAATCTCAAATCCGTCTCTATTATTGTTCAATTTAAAATGATCTACAATCCTATGAAGTAGGATGTGTTGTTGAATCGTATTAAAAGCAGAGAAAGAAATCGATTAATAAGAGCAAAGGGTGACACCCACTGACTTCAAGAGGAGTGCAGTGGATGTAGCATCCTTCACTCCTCTGTTGGACCTGTAAGGAAACTGCAACTGATCGATTGCACTCTTTTTCAAAATTTCCATTTGTCCACGTTTTTCAAAGATTTTTATAATGATGCAAGTAAGAACAACCGGTCTAAAACCACTAAGAGCTGCGGGAGGACTAGACTTAGTGACCGGGACAACAATAGCGTCCTTCCAAATCCCGGGGATGTGCTGTGCTTCTAAAGATCTGTTTAAAATGTTGTGAAAAACTGGACCTAATTTTTTTGCACAGGTTTTTAGTAGCTGGCCATAGATGTGATCTGGCCCGTGGCAATTTAAGGCTTATGTTAAACTAGTACTATCTTGTGTGTTCTTAAGGCCAGCAATAGTTTTCATGCTGGACCAAGCTGAACCAAGGCTGATGGAAGCCATTTCATTCTGTAGGGTGGATTTATACTTCTGTTTTGCTGTTAAACTCTCAATTTTGAGCTCTTTATTAGCCATGTTTAGTTTAGATACATCTCCTTGTTTGAATGGTTATTTCTTTTTCATTGTAAAAGACTTAACAGATTTAGTGACCCCTGGCTTATTGTTGGGTTAAATCTGAACCCTCTTACTGGATATTTAGCATATCTCTGCAGAAGTTTGCATAAGACCCAACAACATCAGTTAATTCATCCTGGTCCTCACAGGATCTCTTAAACACTGTTAGTCTGTACAGTCAAAGCAGACATGCATGAGCCATGAGCACAGCGTCATTTGTTCAGACTTTCACCACATGTGTTTAGACTTTCTGAGGCTCTATGTTGGCCTCTAAGAGTAAGATTTTTTTTATTTTAAATTCAGATTCAGATACTTAATCCCCCATTGTGTTACTTGTGTTAAGTTGGAAATTATGAGAAATGTGATTGAACAAAAGCAATAAACCGCACAAATAAAGCTAAATACTCCTTGATATAATAAATATAAGTCCTTGATTCCAATGATAACTATGTGGGTTTCTCATAAAATACAAGCAAAACATTACATACACATCCTCTCATTAAATCAGTTGCTGTTCATTATATTTAATTGAAAAATGATTCCTTATGCAGATGAAACTGTTTTTTTAAGACTTTGCAGAATTAATAGTAAATGAATAAAACTGCCCAATCTACACCCAATATTCCATAAAACAAAGTCAAAATGTTAGAGACATTTCAAAATCTCAATAAATAAGGCTCAAAAGAATAAGGTCCCACAATTGATAATGCATGTCAAAATGAATCCAATCCCAAAAACCCAGTACAGGATGCTGACACACAGAACGAAGTATAAGTAGAAGTATAAAGGAGCACAGTGGTCTTAATAATTGTGAAATGGAATATGTTTAAAAGGAAAAGGACCTTACTTCACACACATGAAGTACCTGGGACTCCTAAAAAGTCAGTTCATCGTAGCAAAAAGTGAAAAACAAATTCAGGCAAAAATACTATGATTATAAGATGTAGTGTGCTCTTATTGTGAAGGCTTCACCTTTGGGTGAGTGTTGGGTAGGGCCACTGTTTATCAAACAGTACTGTCAAGTCAGCTTTCAGTCGAGTTGATGGGCTGTGATCAG